>NC_083430.1:8164908-8844408 GCF_020745735.1 Hemiscyllium ocellatum | reverse complement strand
CGACAGAAAATAGAGATATGTACTCACAGCAGCAAGTGGTCTCCTTAGGGATGTGTAGAAGCATTGCTGAGTAACCCAGTTATAGTGTAACTGGAGCATATCCAGAAATATCAAAGCTAAAACATCATAAATCAGGACATAGAAATCAAGCGACTTCATGTAAAAAATTATGAATCACTATTTTGCAAACATAAGCCAGTGTAGATTGGCAGTGTATAAATCTCATTACTGGCTCATTTAATCATGAACAAGTTCAGCTGAAACTACACTTATTCCTGCAATCTCCCTGTGGTTTTAAAAGCAGAGAGTATGGTACTCAAAGATTCTTTATCTGCATGCACATCTCTTCCCATTTAATTTCCTTCCTAAAACTGATTCACATTCCCACAAGGAAGGAAATTGAAATCTATATTTTATATTTGTTTGGCCTGCACTTGAACTCAGTGCAGGGGAAGAGGCATTATGGGAATATCACTGGGCCAGGAGGACTGAACCACAGGCTAATTCGCCTCACCCCATCGCCAGGTCTGGGATCTGGAGCTGAAACCCACCATGGCAGATGGTGAAATTTGAATTCAATATTAATCTGGAACAAAAATTGAGCTTCAAGGATACCATGTTGGTTTGTGTCAAACCCATCTGGTGCACAGTTATCCTTTAGGGAATGGAATCTGCCATTCTTACCTGGTCTGGCCTCCATGACTCTCCAGGTTCACAGCAATGTGATTGACCCTTGAACTACCCTTGGGTCCACTTGGGATGGGCAATAAATACTGAGCTAGCCAGCAGCACCCATATCCTATGAATGACTTTTCTTTGAAAACTGTAAACTTCTGCTGCCAATATTTTAGAATCTTTTGAGGATTAAAGCACTAGTATTTTGGCGTAAGAGTTTTTTTCTACCTGATGCAACAATGCTTGTATTATTCCCGGATGTGGATAACACAGAGTCTTGGAATCATGCAGCACAGAAACAGACCCTTCGGTCCAACCAGTCCATGTCAAACATGATCCCAAATGAACTAGTCCCACCTGCCTGCTCCTGGTCCTTGTCCCTCTATACTTTTACTACTCAGGTATTTATCTAAGTGTCTTTTAGATGTATTAATAGCAGCTGACTATTATGTCTAAACATCACATTCGTCAGGCATATAAATGTCTGGGCTAATATCAAGCTAATAAGTTACAACAAAAGATCATGGTTCATGCAGAGTGTTGTGCTTCAAGTGATTCCAGGATAAGATGGAGTATGAGACCTTTATAACCTCAGGTCACATACTATGACCCAGATGTGTCTTAAACTGACCATCGCTGCAAATGTGTTGCTGGTCAAAGCACAGCAGGTTAGGCAGCATCTCAGGAATAGAGAATTCGACGTTTCGAGCATAAGCCCTTCATCAGGAATCAACTGACCATGAAATGTATCCCACAACTGGGTGTTTCCAGGCCACCAACCTATCATAATTTTTTTAACAGTTTCTACAAATGATATAGTTCACTGAATCTGCTCTGCTTGGTTATAAATGAAATGTTTGAGATTAATGTTGTGCTCTGGAATCTTTGTTGTTGCTAGCTCATCAGTCAGAGAAAGATGTAGATCTTTACATACTGGCAGATTGGTAGTAGGCAGCTCATCTGTTTCAATGGTACAACAGGTTTCAGGTCTCCATCCTGAAGAACAATGGTGGCATATAAAATGGATTATATCAATGCATTGTACATCAGACTATTGTAAGAAATTAGCCTAACTTGTATGGACTGCAACACGTTGCGCCGGTTTCATGATGACACCTTGTGTAAGATGCACAAAAGGGATTATATTTGAACTGTCAGCAGTGTTGAACTTGGTAATAATGCACTACAACTTTTTTTGAAGTTTCACTGGGATGGAGGTAAAGGCTTCAATTCTCTTCCCAGCAACCAGGTTGTGTATTAAGTTGATCACATGGACTGTCTGACTGGGCTCTGCAAGCTGTAATGTTGCTGTCAGTTCTTTGATTTTGCTAACATTCCTGTGTGCCATGGACAGAACTTTAGAAATTTCATTGTTCCTTTATTGACTTTTCATCCCATGCCAGGAGTGATAATCACCAAAGATCTGTCTTGGTTGACCCACTTAGATACTATTTTCAGAAAGCACAACAATGTCTTTATTTCTTCAGAAGGCTAAGGAAATTTGGGAGATCCATAAAGACTCTTACTGATTTTTATAGACGCACCATAGAAAGCAGCCTATCAGATAGGATCATGGGTTGGTATGGGAACTACTCTACCCAGGATTGCAAGGAACCAGAGAGAATCATGAACATAGCCCAACCCATCACACAAGCCAGCCTTCCATCCACTGACACCATCTATACTTCTCACTGCCTCGGGAAGACTGCCAACATCATCAAAGACCCCTCCAACCCTGGTTATAATCTCTTCCAATGTCTTCCATCCAGCAGAAGATACAAAAGCCTCAACACACGCATGAACAGATTCAAGTACAGCTTCTTCCCCCCTGTTATTAGATTTCTGAATGGACCTCTCAATTTTTAAATTTAATGTGGATCTCGCTCTTTGTGCACCTTCTTGGTGGCTGTAACATTGTATTCTTTCCTCCGTCCTATTACCCTAATGCACTCTGTATGGTATGAGCTGCCTGTACTGCCTGCAAAACAAAACTTTTCACTGTATGTACACATGACAATAATAAATCAAACCAAAATAAATTACATGTTGCTGTGGAGCACTGTACTTTAGGTTTCTCTGGGAAATTGGATTTCCTACACACTTCAGCCCAATGTCTTCTTGTTGAACAGAGTTCCCATTTGTCAGAACAGGTGGACACTGTCTCAGTGGCTGAGACAGGACACATCTCCTGCCACATTTGGAAGATCCCCAACCCTCCAAATGCAACAAGGATAGAAACCCCCTCATCCTCACCTTCCACCCCACTAATCTCTTGACACAAAGCATTCACCTCCACCATTTCCACCACCTACAGTCAGACCCCACCACCAGAGACATTTTTCCCATCCCACCTCTATCAGCATTCCACAGAGACCATTCCCTCTGTGACTCCCTCATTAGGTCCACGCCTTCCACCAACCCACCCTTCACTTCTGGCACCTTCTCATGCTGTTGCAAGAAGTGTAAAACCTGCACCCACACTTGTCCCTTCACCTCCATCCAAGGCCCCAAAAGATCCTTCCACATCTTGCCGGGATTTTCCAGCACATCCAAACACCTCATCTACTGTGTCCGTAACTCTTGGTGTGGTCTCCTCTACACTGAGGAGACAGGATGCCAACTTATGAATATTTTAGAGAACCTCTCTGGGGCACGTGCACCAATCAACCCCACTGCCCTGTGACTGATTACTTCAACTCCCCCTCCCACTCCGCCAAGGACACGCAAGTCCTGGGCCTCCTCTGTTACCAAATCCAAGCCACCTGACGCCTGGCGGAAGAGCACCTTATCTTCCACCTTGGGACCCTTCAACCACACAGCATCAATGCCGATTTCACCAGTTTCCTCATCTCCCCCCTCCCCACCTTATCTCAGATCAAACCATCCAACACAGCACTGCCCTCTTGAACCATCCTACCTGTCCATCTTCCCTCCCACCTATCTGTTCCATCTTCCCCACCGACAAATCACCATCACCCCCCACCTGCATCTACCTATTGCCTTACCAGCTACCTTGCCCCTAGCCCCACCCCCACCCTCCTGTTTATCTTTCAGCCCCCCTTTCCCATGCTTGGAAGATCCCCTGTTAACAGAAGCAATAGTTATCCCAGATGATGCTTGGTCCAATCCTCTTCAGCTGCTTTATCAATGACCTTCCCTCCATCATAAGGTGATAAGGTGGGGATGCTTGCCAATGATTGCACAGTGTTCAGCACCATTCATGACTCCTCAGATACTGAGCAGTCCATGTTCAATGGTAACACGATATTGACAATCTCCAGGCTTGGGCTAACAAGTGGCAAGTAACATTTGAACCACAGAAATGCCAGGTAATGTCCACCTCCAACAAGGGAGAATCTAACCATCTTCCTTGATATTCACTTGCATCATCAATACTGAATCCTTCACAATTCATACCCTAAAGATTACCATTGATCAGAAACTGAATTGAACTCATCACATAAGTACAGTGGCTGCAAGAGCAGACCAGCGATTACGTGAGTGGATCTCCAAAGCCTGTGCACCATCGATAAGGCTCAAGTCAGGAGTGTGATGGAATACTCCCCACTTGCCCTCCAACAATCCTCATGAAGCTTGACACCATCTAGGACAAAGCAATCTGTTTGACTGGCACCACAACCACAAACGGGCACTGTCTCTACCACGAATGCTTAGAAGTAGGAGTGTGTACTATCTACAAGAGGTGCTGCACAAATTCACCAAAAATCCATAGACAGCACCTTTCAAACTTATCAACCTCTACCATCTACAAGGACAAGGACAGCAGATGCATCATCAAGTTCCCCTCCAAGCTACTCACTATCCTGATTTGGAAATATATTGCCATTCCTTCTCTGTTGCTGAGTCAAATTTGCTTTGAGAGGATTTGAGTACAGACATAGACATGTCCTGCTGCAGTTATACAGGGCCTCAGTGAGGCCACAACTTGAGTATTGTGTATAGGTTTAGTCTCCTAGTCTGAGGAAGGACATTCTTGCCATTGAGGGAGTCCAGTGAAGATCTAACAGACTGATTCCCGGAATGGCAAGACTGACATATGAGAAAAGACTGGATCGACTGGGCTTGTACTCATTGAAATTTAGAAGAATGAGGGGGGGAGATCTTGTATAAAATCCTGATGGGACCGGACAGGCCAGATATAGGAAGAATATTCCTGATATTGGGGAAGTCCAGGAGTCACAGTGTAAGAATAAAGGGTAAGCCATTCAGGACTAAGATGAGGAAGAGTTTCTTCACTCAGAGAGTTGTGAACCTTGGAATTCTTTCCTACAGAAAGCTGTTGGGGCCAGTTCATTAGATATATTCAAGAAGGAGTGAGACATGGCCCTTGTGACTGAAGGGATTAAGGGGTATAGAGAGAAAGAGGGAATCGGATACTGAGACTGCATGATCAGCCATGATCATATTGAGTTTGTGAGGTCCTGGAAGACTGAAGGGTAGTGAATGGTGTGCCCTTACTCAAGAAGGGCTGCACAGAAAAACCTAGGAACTACAGATCCGTAAGCCTGACATCTATGGTAGGCAAGTTACTTGAGAAGATTCTTAGGGATAAGTTATACATGCATTTGGAAAGACAACGTTTGGTTTGGGGTAGTCAGCATGGCTTTATGAATGGGAGATCATGCCTCACAAATGTTTTGGAGTTATTTGATGAAGTGACAGGAAGGTTGATGAGGGCAGGGCAGTAGACATAGCATATATAGATTTCAGTAAAGCCTTTGGTGAGGTTCCACATGGAACCATGCTCTGGAAGGTTAGATCGTGTGGAATTCAGGGGGAGCTGGCAAATTGGATAAAAGTTGGCTTGATGGTAGGAAGCAGAGAGTATTAGTGGAAGGATGCTTGTTGGACTGGAGGCCTGTGACTAGTGGAGTGTCTCAGGGGTCAGTGCTGGGCCTATTGTTGTTTGTTATCTATATCAATGATTTGGATGAGAATGTAAAGGCATGGACAGGAGTTTGCAGATGACACTAAAATAGGCAGCATCATGGACAATGAGGAAGATTATCAGAAATTACAGCAGGACCTTAATCAACTGGGGAAGTGGGCCGAGAAATAGCAAATGGATATTCATATTCTTAAGTGTGAAGTCTTGCATTTTGGAAAGTTAAATCAGCATCTTTCCATGGTGAATGGTAGGGCCTTAAGGAGTGTAGTGGAACAGAGGGACCTTGGAGTTTAGGTGCACCGTTCTCTGAAAGTGGAGTCCCAGGTAGACAGGGCAGTGAAGGAGGCTTTTAGCACACTGGCCTTCATCAGTCAGGGCATGGAGTATAGAAGTTGGGAAGTTATGTTGCAGTTGTATGGGATGTTGGTAAGGCCGCACTTGGAGTATTGTGTTCAGTTTTGGTCACCTTATTATGAGAAGGATTTCATTCAACTGGACAGAATGCAGAAGAAACTTACAAAGATGTTGCCTGGACTCAATGGTCTGAGTTATTAGGAGAGTTTAGACAAGCTAGGACCTTTACTTTAGAGCGTAGGAGACTGTGGAGGGATCTTTTGGAAGTGTATAAGATTATGAAAGGTGAATGCATTCAAGCTTTTTCCCAGGGTTGAGGAATTGAGGACTAGAGGGCATCAGTTTAAGGTTAGAGGGGAAAGAATAAAGGGGAAGCTGAGGGGCAACTTTTTTTACACAGAAGGTGGTCCACAAGTGGAATAAGCTGCAGGCAGAAGTGGTTGAGGTGGGTACATTAACAACATTTAAAAGGCATTTGAACAAATACATGGATGGGAAAGGAAAAAAAGGACATGGGCCAAGTGCAGGGAAATGGGGTTAGCGTAGATAGACATTGTGGTTTGGGCAGATGCACCTGTCTCTGTGCAATAGGACACTATGACCAATTGACTTTATGAATGGTGTGCAGGCTTGAAGGGTCGAATGGCCTATTCCTGCACCTATTTTCTATGTTTCTATGCTTCTATGTAAAATCCTGGATTCCCCTTCCCAACAGGATTGCAGTTGACCCTACACCTTATAGAGTGCAGCAGTTCAAGAAGACAGCTTATCACCACCTTCTCCAGAGCAATTCAGATTGTACATGAATGTTGGTCAAGCCAGCAATGCCTATTTTGCACAAACTAATAAAAACGTGAGGGTATGAATCGAATGCCTATTTCCAGGTTAGAGGACAGTGTGAGCCACACCTACATTCATAATTAACCTTACATTCCCAACATCACCAAGTCTACTTGTTACTACCTTCAAGATCTTGCCCAGTTTTCATCTTCAATGAAACCATTGAGTCCTGACTCTTCTTTGCACTTTTAGCACATTAAGAATCAATTAGACCTGAAGCTAATTGCCAATATGGTGATTGTTCCGGAACATGGAATTGCTCGGCCTTAACCCTCTCTCGACCAGACTGAGGAATGCCAGAGCTCACTAAACAAAACAGAAAGCTCTATGTGTACGTGGCTGATCTTAGCCAGCACAAGTCTTTGCTCTAAATGCAACAACTTGAGATTGGCTTATATAGTTCAGAAAATCTAGTTGGTGCGAGGTGGTTGTCGGGAAGGCCGGTAAGTATATTTAAACTTCTTACCTTCAGGCTAAAGAGGGAGGAGTGAGCTAAGGACTTCTGGGAAGGGTAAGTAGAACATGTTATATTTGCATGGTTGTGTTACTCGAGACACTACTTGGGTAGTGTCTCCCACCCCTCTTCCTCCTCTAACCTAAAAAAAAAGTTGTGGGAGCCAGATTGACAAGGTAAGGTAAATAGTTTATTTCCTAATTTTTTTTAGTAGTCACTTCGGGAGTTACAACAGTGGGAATGGAGTGTAGGGCATTCCTCCTGCAGAATGTGGGAGGTAAGGGTTGCCACTAATGTCCATGCTGACTACATCTGTGGGAAGTGCACCCAACACCAGCTCCTCGAAAACCGCGTTAGGGAACAGGAGCTGGAGTTGTATGAACTTTGGATCATTTGGGAGGCAGAGGGGGTTATTGACAGGACTTACAGAGAGGTAGTCACTCCCCAGATAAAAGAAAAAGACAGATGGGTGACAGTTCGGGGACAGAAAGGGAACCGGCAGGCAGTGCAGGGATCCCCTGTGGCCATTCCCCTCAGCAATAAGTATACTGTTTTGGATACTGTTGGGGGGTTTAACTTACCAGTGGAAAGCAGTGGGGCACCTGCTGCTCAGAAGGGAAGGGGGAAGAGGAGCAGAGCAGTAGTCATTGGGGACTCGATAGTTAAGGGGACAGATGGGAGATTCTGTGGGGACGAGAGAGACTCACGGTTGGCGTGTTGCCTCACGGGTGCCAGGGTCCATGATGTCTCTGATCATGTTTTTGGGATCCTTCTGGGGGAGGGAGAGCAGCCCCAAGTTGTGGTCAACATTGGCACCAGCAACATAGGTCATAAGAGAGATGGGGAATTGAGACAGAAATTCAGGGAGCGAGGATGGAAGCTTAGAGCTAGAACAAACGACTTGTTTTCTCTGGTTTGCTGCCCGTGCCACGTGCTAGTGAGGTGAGGAATAGGGAGAGAAAGGAGTTGAAAATGTGGGGGTTGTTGCAGGAGGGAGTGTTTAGGGCTTTTGGATAATTGGAGCTCTTTCTGGGGTAGGTGGGACCTCTACAAGCAGGATGGTCTTCAGTAAACCAGAGGGGTACCAATATCCCGGTGGGGAAATTCACTAAAGCTTTTAAGGTGGATTTAACCTAATCCAGCAGGGGGATGGGAACCAAAATTGTAGGACAGGTACAGAAGAGGATGAGAGTAGGGAGTTCCCAAATCAGGTACCTGACACTAGCAAGCGAGAACCTGGTTTGAAGTGTGTGTACTTCAACGCGAGGAGCATCCGAAATAAAGTGAGTGAACTGGCAGCGTGGGTTGGTACCTGGGACTTCAATGTTGTGGCCATTACGGAGACATGGATAGAGCAGGGACAGGAATGGTATTGCAGGTTCCGGGATTCAGATGTTTCAGTAAGAACAGGGAAGATGGTAAAAGAGGGGGAGGTGTAGCATTGTTGATCAGGGACAATATTACAGTTGTAGAAAGGATGTATGGGGACTTGTTAACTGAGGTAGTATGGGATGAGGTTGGAAACAGGAAAGGAGAAGTCACCATGCTGGGAATTTTCTATAGGCCTCCGAATAGTCCCAGAGATGTAGAGGAAAGGATAGCAAAGATGATTCTCAATAGAAGTGAGAGAGGCGGGGTAGTTGTCATGGGGGACTTCAATTATCCAAATATTGACTGGGATCACTACAGCGTGAGTACGATAGATGGGTCAGTTTTTGTCCAGTGTGTGCAGGAGGGCTTCCTGACACAGTATGTAGACAGGCCTACAAGGGCAAAGCCACTTTAGATTTAGTACCGGGTAACGAGCCTGGCCAGGTGTTAGACTTGGAAGTAGGTGAGCACTTTGGAGACAGTGATCACAATTCTGTCAGGTTTACTTTAGTGATGGAAAGGGATAGGTGTACTCCACCGAGCAAGAGTTACAGCTGGGGGAAGGGAAATTGCGATACAATTAGGAAAAACTTAGGAAGCGTAGAATGGGGAAGGAAACTGCAGGGGATGAGTACATTAAAAATGTGGAGCTTATTCAAGGAAAGGTTCCTGTGTGTCCTAGATAAGTATGTATCTGTCAGGCAGGGAGGAAGTATTTGAACGTGTGAGCCATGGTTTACTAAGGAAGTGGAATCTCTGGTCAAGAAGAAGGCTTATATTAAGACAAAATGTGAAAGCTCAGTTCGGGTGCTTGAGGGTTACAAGGAAGTCAGGAAAGACCTAAAAAAAGAGCTCAGAAGAGCCAGGAGGGGACATGAGAGGTTGTTGGCAGATAGGATCAGGGTTAACCCTAAGGCTTTCCATAGGTATGTCAGGAATAAAAGATTGATGAGAGTTAAATTGGGGCCAATCAAGGATAATAGTGGGAAGTTTTGGGTGGAGTCAGGGGAAGCACTAAATAAATATTTTTCGACAGTGTTCACTATAGAAAATGAAAATATTGGTGAGGAAGAGGCAGAGATACTTGCATCTAGACTAGAAGAGATTGAGGTTCACAAGGAAGAGGTATTAGAAATACTGCAGAGTGTGAAAATAGACAAGTCTCCTGGGCTGGATGGGATCTATCCAAGAATCCTCTGGGAAGCAAGGGAAGAGATTGCCGAGCCTTTGAGATTGATCTTCAAATCATCATTGTGTACAGGAGTAGTGCCTGAGGACTGGAGGATAGCAAATGTGGTTCTCTTGTTCAAAAAGGATAGTAGAGACAACCCTGGTAATTACAGACCAGTGAGTCTCACTTCAGTTGTTGGTAATGTGTTGGCAAAGGTTATAAGAGATAGGATTTATAACCATCTAGAAAAGAATAATCTGATCAGGGACCATCAGCACGGTTTTGTGAGGAGTAGGCCATGCCTAATAAATCTTACTGAGTTTTTTGACAAAGTGACCAAACAGGTAGATGAGAGTAAACCGGTTGATGTGGTGTATATGGATTTCAGCAAGGCATTCGATAAGGTTCCCCACAGTAGGCTATTATACAAAATGCAGAGGAATGGGATTGTGGGAGACATAGCATTTTGGATCAGTAATTGGCTTGCTGAAAGAAAACAGAGGGTTGTAGTTGATGGAACATGTTCATCTTGGTGTCCAGTTACTAGCGGCGTACCGCAAGGGTCAGTGTTGGGTCCGCTGCTGTTCGTCATTTTTATAAATGACCTGGATAAGGGCTTAGTAGGGTGAGTTAGTAAATTTGTGGGCGACATTAAGGTCAGTAGAGTGATGGATAGTACGAAGGATGTAGTAGTTTGCAGAGAGACATAGATAGGATGCAGAGCTGGGCTGAGAGGCGGCAAATGGAGTTTAATGTGGACAAGTGTGAGGTGATACACTTTGGCCGGAGTAATTGTAATGCAAAGTACTGGGCTAATGGTAGGATTCTTGGGAGTGCAGATGGGCAGAGAGATCTCGGTGTCCATGTACACACATCCCTGAAAGTTGCCACCCAGATTGACAAAGTTGTTAAGAAGGCATACAGTGTTTTGGCCTTTATTAATAGAGGGATTAAGTTCCAGAACCAGGAGGTTATGCTGCAGCTGTACAAAGCTCTGGTACGGCCGCACTTGGAGTATTGTGTACAGTTCTGGTCACCGCATTATAAGAAGGATGTGGAAGCTTTGGAAAGGGTGCAGAGGAGATTTACTAGGATGTTGCCTGATAGGGAAGGAATGTCTTACGAGGAAAGGCTGAGGGCCTTGAGGCTGTTCTCGTTAGAGAGAAGAAGGTTGAGAGGTGACTTAATAGAGACATACAAGATAATCAGAGGGTTAGATAGGGTGGACAGGGCGAGCCTTTTTCCAAGTATTGGGATGGCAAACACGAGGGGACACAACTTTAAAGTGAGGGGAGATAGGTATAAGGCAGATGTCAGAGGTAGTTTCTTTACTCAGAGAGCAGTAAGGGTATGGAATGCTTTGCCTGCAACAATAGTAGATTCGCCAAGTTTAATTGCATTTAAGTCAGCATTGGACAGGCAAATGGATGTACATGGAATAGTGTAGGTGGGATGGACTTCAGATTTGTATGACAGGGTGGTGCAACATCGAGGGCCGAAGGGCCTGTTCTGCACTGTAATGTTCTATGTTCTATGTTCTATCTTCATTTCACCCCTGACAAAAACAAAATCAATATTTCTGAAAAGACAAACCTCTTTTGCATTTCAACATTTTGTCAACTTTTGTTTTTGTAGATTATGATCCTAGCTGATGTTATTAATGGACAGGTCGGATCCCAGTCAGTATCTCAGTTGGACTGGTTATATAATGGTTAGTTTAACAAAGGCACTGAAAAGTCCAGACACTGCTGCAGATTTTGTTTAAACAATCAAACAGAAATTCATTAATAAAAGAAATGAAGATAAAATCGAATAAAACAAATCATCCACTCATAGCACAAATTCAAATATTTTGAAACACAAAGTAAAAGGATAATTTCAGCAATCCCAAAATACTCTTCTATAAATTGAAAGGGTACAAAACAGCTTTTGTATAATACTAAAAACACCTCCCACTCTGGTATAGTACCCAAAACATCAGTCATACAACAGTCATACTCGAGTTCTCATCCCTGATACTCAGGTGGGTGTAGGTCACTTGTCATTTCAATATTTAGAGTGGAACCTCAGACAGCTATAATGCATCTGAGCTTAAATATATTCAGCTACAACCAAACTTTTCAGGGCTTTGTCCCAATTTTTCTGGTCTGGGACAAAAACAGCTCTTTACTCTGAGGTAACTTAGTTCAGTACACAGGATATGGGCATTGGTCATAGGCCAGCATTTAAGTCCATCCCTAACTCCCTTCTGGAGACATACTGTGGGACCACATTACTGTGGGGCTGGAGTCATATGCAGGCCGGACAACACAAGGATGTCAAATTTCATTCCCTAAAGGGCATTAATATTTCGTAGGATCCTAACAGTGTGGAAACAGGATGTTGTAAAACCTAAAAGAGTTCAGAAAAGATTTACAAGGGTGTTGCCAGGATTGGAGGATTTGAGCTATAGGGAGTGGGTGAATATGCTGGGGCTGTTTTCCCTGGAGCGTTGGGGACAGAGGGTTGACCTTATAGAGGTTTATAAAATCATAAGGGGCATGAATAGGGTAAATAGACAAGGTCTTTTCCCTAAGGTTCCAGGTGAGAGAGAAAGATATAAAAGAGACTTAAGGGGCAACTTTTTTATGCAGAGGGTGGTACGTGTATGGAATGAGCTGCCAGAGGAATTGGTGGAGGCTGGTACAATTACAACATTTAAAAGGCATCTGGATGGGTATATGAATAGGAAGGGTTTGGAGGTATATGGGCCCAGTGTTCACAGAATATCTGGCTAACATGGACGAGTTAGACCAAAGGATCTGTTTCTATGCTATATATCTCTATGACTCTAAGTCCAAACCAAACCTCTGAAGAGTATCCCACCCAGACCCATTCCCTAACCCTATTACTCTACATTTACCCCTGACTAATATACCTAACTTACACATCCCTGGGCAAAAGGTAAATTCAAATACAGGTTCTTACAGGCAGGAGAGATTTCAGAAAGAGAAGCCAGTTAAGAATCATCTGTGGAAGCTTAGAACTTTTCTCTAGGCTGTAGCAGCTTCTCACTGTTATAACCAAAAGAAACTAGAAAAAACCTGAACTGGGGGAATTCCCCTGCCATTGTTAAACCAGGCTTTTTTTCTCAGACATTTTGGCACCTCTGCCTTTACAATTTCTCTTAAGAAAAACCCAAGGACAAAATAACCTTGTTAAAGGGGCAGTATCATCATACAGGTCATTCTCACATCTGCACATGATCTTCCTCTGAGCGTGGTCAATATATACAGCTCTTGTGCCTGAATGATTGGCATTCATCCCTCTGCCTTCTAACACTGAGCTCACTGTGCCATGCTTATTATTGATTCAGCTCCCCTGGCCAAGTATCAGTGACAGCAGAATTGCTTTATCTTCATCTTGGTGAACAAAATTCTCACGGGCTATCAAATACGAACAATTTGTTTTCTTTTGCCAGGGGATCCCAAAGACCATTACAACATTTCAACAGTTTTCAACATTTTTATGCGACCTCTTTCTCAAATTTTTGTATCTGGAAACAACTGTCAGGCTTATCACAGATCCAGAAACCTCTTTGTTGCCCAGAATGTTCTCCTGCCATCTTTCAGCTACCTATCCCACTGGAGCCAGCTTTTTCAATTCAGATAAATGTGAGATGCTGTATTTTGAGAAAGCAAATCTTAGCAAGACTTATACACTTAATGATAAGGTCCTAGGGAGTGTTGCTGAACAAAGAGACCTTGGAGTGCAGGTTCATAGCTCCTTGAAAATGGAGTCACAGGTAGATAGGATAGTGAAGAAGGCGTTTGGTATGATTTTCTTTATTGGTCAGAGTATTGAGTACAGGAGTTGGGAGGTCATGTTGCAGCTGTATAGGACATTGTTTAGGCCACTGTTGGAATATTGTGTTCAATTCTGGTCTCCTTCCTATCGGAAAGATGTTGTGAAACTTGAAAGGGTTCAGAAAAGATTTGCAAGAGTGTTGCCAGGTTGGAGGATTTGAGCTACAGGGAGAGGCTAAACAGGCTGGGGCTGTCTCCCCATGAGCGTCGGAGGCTGAGGGGTGACCTTATAGAGGTTTACAAAATTATGAGAGGCATGGATCGGGAAAATAGGCAAAGTCTTATCCCTGGGGTGGGGAAGTCCAGAACTAGAGGGCATAGGTTTAGGGTGAGAGGGGAAAGATATAAAAGAGATCTAAGGGGCAATTTTTTCATGCAGGGGGTGGTACGTGTATGGAATGAGCTGTCAGAGGAAGTGGTGGAGGCTGGTACAATTGTAACATTTAAGAAGCATTTGGATGGATATATGAATAGGAAGGGTTTGGAGGGATATGGGCCGGGTGCTGGCAGGTTGGACTCGTTTGGGTTGGGATATCTGGTCGGCATGGACGGGTTGGACTGAAGGGTCTGTTTCCATGCTGTACATCTCTATGACTCTATGACTCTTCTTGGGGTCCTGCAACCAGTTGCAGGATTACTGTTTCCTGTCTGCTTTTCCTGTTTCCATTGAGAATGTTAAGGTCTTAAAGGATTGAGGTACTTCTTTATTATGGGAAATACAGTGAATTTGTTTTCTCAGAAGGTAGTAAATCTGCAGAGAACTGTCAAATTTGGGCTGTTACGTATACAATAGGCTGAGGTACACACCTTTTTAATCTGTAAGGGAATCAAGGCATGAGGGAGATTTTTTTAAGTTCACTCATTGCACTCTGGGTAGGCCAACATTTACTGCCCATCTCTAATTGCCCAGAGGGCAGTTAAGAGTTAGCCACAATGCTGTTGATCAGGAGTCACATGTAGGCTAGACCAGGTACAAATGATAAGTTTCCTTCCCTAAAGGACATCCATGAACCAGATGTGTTTTTCCAAAATCCATTGAACCTTCCAGTGTGGAAGAAGGCCATTTGGCTCATCCACACTGACCCTCTGAAGAGCATCCCATCCAGACCCACCTATCCCTGTAACCCTATATTTCCCTCAGCTAATCCACCTAACCTGCACATCCCTGGACACTATGGGTAATTTCTCATGGCCAATCCACCTAACCTGCACATCCCTGGACACTATGGGTAATTTCCCATGGCCAATCCACCTAACCTGCATATCCCTGGACACTATGGGTAATTTTCCATGGCCAATCCACCTAACCTACACATCCCTGGACACTATGGGTAATTTCCCATGGCCAATCCACCTAACCTGCACATCCCTGGACACTATGGGTAATTTCCCATGGCCAATCCACCCTAACCTGCACATCCCTGGACACTATGGGTAATTTCCCATGGCCAATCCACCTAATCTGCTCATCTTTGGACTCTGGGAGGAAACCTGCACAGACACTGGGAGAATGTGCAAACTTCCACACAGGCAGTCACCTGAGGGTGGAATTGAACCCCGATCCCTGACGCTGTGAGGCAGCAATGCTCACCACTGAGCCACCATATCTGTCTCCTCTATCAATAATAGATTCATGGTCGTCATTAGACTCTGGTCATCAGTGGGATGGCATGGTGGCTCAGTGGTTAGCACTGCTGCCTCACAGTGCCAGGGACCTGGGTTTGCTTCCAGCCTCGGGTGACTGCCTGTGTGGAAGTTTGCACATTCTCCCTGTGTCTGTGCACATTTCCTCCCACAATCCAAAGATGTGCAGGTTAGGTGAATTGGCCATGCTAAATTGTCCATAGTATTCAAAGATGTATAGGTTATATGCATTAGTCAGGGTAAATGTGGAGTAGTAGGGGAATAGGCCTGGGTGGGATACTCTTCAGAGGTTTGGTGTTGTGGACTTGTTGGGCTGGAGGGCCTGTTTCCACACTGTAGGGACTCAATGATTTTTAATTCCAGATTTTAATTGATTTCAAAATCCACTATCTGCTGTGGCAAGCTTTGAACCCAGGAGCCCAGGACATTACCTGGGTCTTTGTATCAACAGTCCATGAGCAATACCATGAGGTCATCACCTCCCCAATAAAACAGGAAGGTGGAGTTGAGGATTATGGGATCAGGCATGATGTCATTGAATGGAAGAGAATATCAGATGGGCTGAATAGCCTGTTCTGCCCCAAAGACTTATGGATTAATTCCATTCTTGTCCACCTCTCCTGTGTGTGTTCACGTTCAGCAGGTAAACTGCTGACTTCAGGCAAAATTAGACAAAGTGAGATTGTTATACACCACTAACTTCGTCCTAATGGCAGGATGTAATGAACCTACATTTTAATAAAATGAGCATTCATGGCATGCAAACCTGGCACAGGGCATCATGATGCATGATACATGCACAAACATGCTGCTGGTGTAGGCTGGAAGTTTTATAACGATGAAGAGTGTCTCCAGCTCATCAGAAATGATACTTCAGCCCTAATTTCCGAGACCCCCCTCCCCAAAACCCAACATTTTGCACCTCAATATTTTTGGCAGGGGGAAATAGATGGTTTGTATTTTACACGTCTGTGGTATACCGAGGCAGCTGTGTTTATCAATGTGTAACTGTCTTCAAGCAAATTCAATTTTCGTTTGTGGAGTACCCAAAGTATGCTTGGTGAAATTTACACTTTCCACAAGTCTAAAGCAGACACAAATGAAAACTGCAGATGCTGGAATCCAAGGTAGACAGGCAGGAGGCTGGAAGAACACAGTAAGCCAGGCAGCATCAGGTGGTGGAGAAGTCAGCATTTTGTGTGTAACTCTTCTTTAGGACTGGGGGTGGGTGTGGAGGGATCTGCAGATAAATGGGGGAGGTGGGGGCAGGGTGGGGAGGTGGAGATAGGTGAAGACAGGTCGAGGGTACGACCTGGTTGGTCAGTGAAAGGAATGAATCCAGGTAGAGCCAGAAAGTCACAGAGATATATAGCATGGAAACAGACCCTACGGTCCAACCTGTTCATGTCAATTGATATCCCAAACCAATCTAATCCCATTTGGCAGCACTTGCTCGAACGAGGAGACATCCCACCCCCGGGCATGCCAGATATCCACCTATTTCAAACAGCATGCTTTTCTTCCCTTTGTTATCCAGATAGCCCTCCACCACACCACCTCCATTCCCAATTCCTCTGCTCTAAACCTCCCCTCCAACGCAATAAAAATAGAGTCCCCCTTGTACTCACCTACCACCCCACCAGTCTCTGCATCCAACGCATCATCTTAAAACACTTTCACCAACTCCAACTCCAACCCCACCACCAAGAACATGTTCCCCTTCCCACCCTCTCTGCCTTCTACAAGGGCTGCTCCTTTTGATGGTCCTTGGTTTGTTCTACTCTCCCCCCAACCCCCATGAACCCTCAGCCACCTTCCCCTGTAGCAGGAAAAGATGCAAAACCTGCCAGCACACCATCCCTCTCACCCCCATCCAGGGCCCCAAGCAGTCCGTCTTGATGAGAGAGAAGATCACCTGACTCTCCTCAAATCTAGTTCAGAATTGGAATCCTTACAGTGTGGAAACAGACCTTTTGGCCCAACAAGTTCACATTGACCTTCTGAAGAGTATTCCACCCAAACCCTTTTCCAATTACTCTACATTTTACCTCTGACTAATATACCTAACCTACTCATCCTTGATTTAGCATGGCCAATTAACCTGACCTGCACATCTTTGGAGGAAATCAGAGCACCTGGAGGAAATCCACGCAGACACGAGATGAATGTGCAAACTCCACATTGACAGTCACCCGAGGCTGGAATCGAACCCAGGCCACTGGTGCTATGAGACAGCAATGCTACCCACTGAGCCATAATGTCGCACCAGGTATGCCGCATCAGGTGTGTTCTTCCGATGTGTTCTTCTCTACATCAGGGAGACCGAACATAAACAGCCTCCTGCCTGTCTACATAAGTCTAAAGCAAACAAGGTTATTTATGAAAAATAGGTATCCTTTTTCAAAAATCCAAGAGCAGTATTTTGAGAGCCTAGGTGCCCTTTCAGATTGTTAAAAGTAGACATGAGTGTAAATGAACAATGGATAAACTCATTAGAATATGTTAAGCTATTTAAATCTCCTGACTTTTAAAATATTGAGGAAACTGCAATGAAAAATGTGTCAGTGCTTGCAATTTCACTCTGTCAGTTGACACACAGCGGGTTGTGAGTTCATGGAATGCCCTGCCCGTATCAGTGGTGAACTCTCCTTCTTTATGGTCATTTAAGCGGGCATTGGATAGGCATTTGGAAGTTATTGGGCTAGTATAGGTTAGGTAGGATTCGGTCGGCGCAACATCGAGGGCCGAAGGGCCTGTACTGCGCTGTATCCTTCTATGTTCTATTAGTTGGAAGGTTATCATTTAAACATTTGTGCCGCAGAACTGATTTTACAACCTATCATTGTTGTGTGTGCGCGTCTACCAGCTCAGAGATTAATTGGTCTCTCCAAGTGCTTGTAAGTGAGGCCATGAATATTAATAGATCTTATTGTAAGGTATTAAGTCGATGAAGAAGGAAATTAAATGCAGTTTTTTTTATCAACGAGAGTTATTTATTTTAACACTGCGAATTCGTCAATAGACACCTAGAACATTATTTCATCTTAACATGGCAAAAGATAGTGAGGCATGAAATGGCATGGGGTTGGCATAGACATTGTAAAGAAGCAGGGTAAAAACAAGAACTGCAAATGCTGGAAATCAGATTCTAGATTAGAGTGGTGCAGGAAAAGCACAGCAGTTTAGATTTTCCTGCTCCTCGGATGCTGCCTGAACTGCTGCGCTTTTCCAGCACTATTCTAATCTAGAAACTGCAAAGAAGCATGATGGTGAGCAGAAGGGTATAAGAGGCCATAAATCATTAACCATTTTAGAGCCGTTACCAAGATGACGCAGAGCATGTAACCACGGCACGCTTCATCAAAAGATGTTTAGCTGCAGACCCTGTTCATCCAGAAAGAGGGCATATCCTCCAACTGTTGCAATTTGGAAGTGGTGGTTAGTGAAGACCTGCTCCAGTCACACATGGGTAGGCTTATTGAGAACGGACCTGTCTCCGTTTGTATTGCTAACAATATCACAATCACGGGTCAGCTCCTGGACCCAAACTGCCCCGACTGAGGGCAGCAGTGACTGGCCTTTAAGAGCACAGAGAGCCAGCTCAATGTCAGCCAGATCAATGATTTTCGTCCATTTACGTTACCCGGGCAATCTATCCCCATTCACGTGAGGTTAAGGGTGCTAAACAAATACAGTGCAGTGGATCTGCAATATTGCCTTAGATGTTTCAATTACTCCTCATACTTTCTCACCTTCACAGATAAAGGAATCTCTGCTGAGAAACTTGCTCAACAAGAATGTTGAGCAAGGTGATCATCATATCTTCAATCCTGTCCAGCAGGCTCTGTCAGCAAAGCCTTGACTGCTGTGATACTGTGAAGCTCCAGTGGGTCACGGGTCTGAAAGTGGGTGTGTTGCACAAAGGCTGAGGTGTGCGTTTTTTTTGCGCAACAACAAAACATTTATTTTGGCTGGAAAACCCTCTCATCTTCATAAGTCAACAATTCAGGCACAGTGTGCAAGACGTTAGCTCTGGCTTTTGGCAGTGTGTGCTTGGGTTTTAGATTAGATTAGATTAGATTTCCCCAACAGTATGGAAACAGGCCTGTTGGACCAACCAATCCACACTGACCCTCCGAAGGGTAACCCACCCAGACCCATTTCCCTCTGACTAATGCACCTAACACTATGGGCAAATTAGCGTGGCCAATTCACCTGGCCTGCACATCTTTGTGACTGTGGGAAGAAACGGGAGCACCCAGAGGAAACCCACACAGATCCAGTGAGAATGCGCAAAATCCACACAGACATAGCCCGAGGCTGGAACCGAACCTGGCACCCTGGTTCTAAGGGTTTTACACATCTTTACTTGGCCAGAAGTTCATCACTGAATCATGAGTCATGGGGAACGCTGCGTGGTGAACGGTTACTGAGTACACTATTATGTCCGCGGTGCCTACTTGTCAAGGTGCAAGAATATGATTTTGAAATGTGATTCTAATTCGGTGAGTAGATTACTCAACCTACACAAAGACCAAGAAACTTATAGTGATGATCTTAGCCATGGAGTTGAAGATATTCTCACGTTCTCTGACTTGGACCTGAGACAAGGGTGAACAATGATGAGCATCTCCAAGAGCTGCAACAGATCATCAGCCAGGGATGGCCTGGCAGGACTGAAGAAGTCAGTGAGTGGAGTTTGTCTGTTTTCGCCAGCAGAAATAAACTTGGTGTATCGCGACAGGTCATTTCCAAGTGTCAAGAGTCCGAATATTAATTGCCGTACACGGGGATAACATGGCAATGTTGCACTAAGAAAACAAGCGTATTGAATATACCAGACAGCCAGCACCTGAACCTGTGTACTGGCTAAGGATGAGTCAGGAGATCCTCAGAGACAATTACAACATTTAGAAGGCATCTGGAAGGGATTTTGATTAGGAAGGGTTCACAGGGATATGGGCTAAATGCTGGCAAATGGGACTAGATCAGATTAAAATGTCTGGTCAGTGCAGATGAGTTGGACAAAAGGGTTTGTTTCCGAGCTGTATAACTCTATGACTGGATATCAAACCTAACAACCCCCAACAGCAGACAGAACCTTAACATCCAAACAGTGTTCCATCTATTCCCTGGACAAAAGTAAAAGCAGACTTGCTCATAATGCAGAGGGTGACTTCCACCCCTGTGAAAGATTCCTTCTGCCAACTTCCCATTGTTCAATAAGTTAGCAACACGATGACACAATGTTTGCAGTTTTATTGGTGCCCTGGAATGGGTTATGTCTGACAACAGACTGCAATATGCTACCAAACCAATCAGGGCACCTGGTTTAAGTGGGGAGTTTAACAGAATGGGTAGTTATTTCTGTCAAATCATCAATTATCAAATATTGCGATACACAGCAGGATTTTCACATTGGAGAAGGGTTTTGGAGAAGGGATTACCATTCCCATCGTGACTGAAGGCAAGTGTAAATGATCTTACCCAGCAACCAATTATCTAATTATTCTGAGAGACAAGACATTATTCTTCAAAGTCATTGAAGAATGATAGAGATTCACAACCCGTGAGTAGGTAGAGAACCGTCACAACTGTGCAGTGGGCAGGGTCCGTGAGTTAGAAATACAAATGCAAATATTGGGATACCAGCAAAGATTTCTAAAATATGCAGCCAGCTGAGATAATTATGATGCTACATTTATGAAGGAACAGAAGTTATCTGAGACCGATGGTGTAGCCATCTTGCATAGAGTGTGGAAGAACACCCTGAAGATAATGACTGTATGGTAATGTTGAATGACGGTAGCTAGCAGCAAGGAAACAAATTTGTTAAACAGGTGCAATAGAGGATAATATGTACCTCTCTGGATGAGTATACAACCACTAGATCAGGATAAGTTTGTCAAACTTCGAAATGTCTGACACTGAAAGGTGAATTGTTCATCTTGTAAACTCTGCTACCCTTGTTTGGATGATTATTGAATTGATTGTATGTGCTTCTTTATATCCAGATATTGATGTTTGTGGTAAAGTTTTATCCTTGGAGAAAAGGGGATGTTGTTTTAAGTCTCACTGTGCAATGTACCCTTAAGAGGAATACTGATAACGTCATCTCTGCATTAGGGGGTGGAAACCAAGGGTATGTCAATCTCATACTCTATCTTGCCTCAGATCATGATGCTCTCTGTTATAACCTAAAGCTTAATGCTAGCTTAGACACTTATGTCCCTGAAAAATGTAATGTTGTACATGATGGTTACCTATAATGTATATGTAATGAAAACAGAAATTGCTGGCAAAACTCAACAGGTCTGGCAGCATCTGTGGAGAGAAACCGGTGTTAACTTTTTGGGATGAGTGACCTTCCCTCAGAGCTGTAATGAATGATGTTGTTTTCTTCAACTCCATGATGTTTGCTCCTAGTTTCTTACATAACAAAAGCCCTTCTCAGAGGGAAATTCAAATCACCAGTACTGTTAATGACCAGGCACCTGTAAAACCAAAGATTAATTTCCTTTGTTCATCCTTAAAATGTACAGAAAAACTGAGATTTATCACAAACGTCCTGGCCTCAGAACATTAGTTACAGCCAAAAGTTGGCTGTAATCAGTGTTGCTTCACAGGACACATGGCAACCAACGTTTTCACAACAAGATCCCACAAACAGCGCTGAAACAAATTCCTGGATCACCTGTTTGAGATATTGGTTGATCGGGATAGCAGAGGAATATCCCTACTCTGATTATCTTCATGGGATCGATTGCGTGCTCAAGCGTATATGGTAAGGTTAAACCCTTAATCTTCAGGCTGAGAGGGTTGACTGTCAACACTGAGGCCTTGGCTGATGTTAGCTCATTGAGATTCCTTCAGTCTCCCCGCTCTCATTCATCGACATCCTGTCAAAGCACGAGATATTAATCAGCACTCATCTCACATACACAAGTGGATGATTGAAATCAGTAAAACCCTACAGGCTTGGTTAAATTAACAAAGAAAATAAAGGGAAAACTTTGATTTTATTTGACACCTCACCTTGACTCAAGGACTCAAATCATAAAGGGCACTGGAAATCTCAAACTTTGTAGAAATCGGGTTGTGCAGTTATGTATAATTGAATAGTGGAAGAGGTTCAATGAACTGAGTGTTCCTATATTTGTAACTCAGCATTGTCTGGAGTCTTCCATTACAGTTGCATAAGGAGAAAGTGAGAACTGCAGATACTGGGTTGTCAGAGTCAAAAAGTGTGACGCTGGAAAAGTACAGCAGGTCAGGCAGCATCCGAGAAGCAGGTGAGTCAACATTTCAGGCATAAGCCCTTCATCAGGAATGTCAGGGGGTGGGGGGGGCTTAAGGAGACTGAGAGACAAATAGGTTGGTGGGGGTGGGGCTAGGGGGAAGGTAACAGGGAAGGTGATAGGTTGGTACAAGTGGGAGTTAAGAGTGATAGGTCGGTGGGAAGGGTGGCGAGGGAAGGTGGGAAGGAAGATGGACAGGTAAAACAAGTCAAGATGGCAGTGCAGAGTTGGAGGGTTGGATCTGAGCTGAGATGGCGGGAGGGGAAATGAGGAAACTGGTGAAATCGGCATTGATGCCATGTGGTTGAAGGGTCCCAAGGTGGAAGATGAGGTGTTCTTCCTCCAAGCCTGGATTTGATGGTGAGGAGGCCCTGGACTAGCATTTCCTTGGAGGAGTGGTGGGGAGGGGGAGGGGAGGGGGGTGAGTTGAAGTGATCCGTCACAGGGTGGTGGGGTTGTTTGGTGCCTGTGTCCTGGACATGCTCACTGAAACATTCCACATATTGGCACCCTGTCTCCCCAACGTAGAGGAGACCACATCGAGAGCAACAGACGCAGGAGACGAGGTGTTTGGATGTGTAGGAAAATCTCTGCCGGATGTGGAAGGATCCTTTGAGGCCTTGGGCGGAGTTGAGGGGGGAGGTGTGAGCGCAAGTTTTACACCTCTTGTGGTGGCAAAGAAAGGTGCCAGAAGTGGAGAGTAGGTTGGTAAGGGTTGGGGAGGGGGGAAGGGGGAAGGGGGTGGGGGGGGGGGGGGGGTTGCATGGACCTAACGAGGGAGTTCCAGATTGAATGATGTCTGCATAGTGCATATAGGGGCGGAGGAGGGAAATATATCTCTAATGGTGGGGTTGGATTATAGGCAGCAGAAATGGCTGAAGGTAATGCATTGCATCCGGATATTGGTGGGATGCAAGGTTAGGACAATGGGGGCTCTATCCTTGTTGTGATTGGAGAGGTGGGGTTCAAGGGCATAGGTGTGGCAAGTGGGGGTGATACACTGGAGAGCATTGTTGATCACATTGGAGGGGAAATTGTGGTCCTTGCAATGGGAGGCCATCTGGAATGTCCTGGAGTGGAATTGCTCCTCCTGGGAGCAGAGGCAGTAGAAACAGAGGAGGATGAACTGGGAGAAAGGGATCATTTTTTTCAGGAAAGGGATTGAGAGGTAGTCAAGGTAGCTGTGGGAATCAATTGGTTTGAAATAGATGCCCGGGTTGAGTTGGTCGCTGGAGATAGAGACAGAGAGGTCCAGGAAGGGGAGGGAGATGTCATTACAGTGTAATTATAAGTTTACCATGGCCTGTTTGAAGAACAATACACAAAATGCTTTTAATACACAAGTAATTTATAATTAATTAGCACATAGTTCTTTGATAATTGGGTCATATATTGATAGGATGGTTAAGAAGGTATTTAGTACGTTTGCCTTAATTGCTCAGATCATTGAATTTCAGAGTTGAGATGTTATGTTAAGGTTGTGCAGGGCATTGGTGAGGCCTCTTCTGGAATTCTGTGTATAGTTCTGGTCATTCTGTTAGAGGAAGGACATAATTCAGCTGGAGAGGGTTCAGAAGCGATTTGCCGGGATGTTGCCAGGATTGGAGAGTTTGTGCTGTAAGAAATGGCTGGATAGGCTAGGATCCTTTCTTACTGAAGTATAGGAGTTTGAGGAGTGGCATCTTAGAGTTTAACAAAATCATGAGGGGTATAAATAAAGTTGAATGACATGTGTCTCTCCCCAAGGGTGGGGGATTTCAAGACTCAGGGGCAAATATTTAAGGTGAGGAGGAAAGATTTAAGAAAGATATGAAAGACAATTTTTGCTTGCGGAATGACCTCCCAGGGAAAGTGGTGGAAATTGAGTACAGTCGCAATGTTTAAAAGACTTTTGGATAAGTACATGAATAAGAAATGTTTGGAGAGATATGGACCATGCGCAGACAAGTGGGACTAGTTTTGCTTGGGAACATGGTCACCATGGACTGAAGGGTTTACTTCCATGCAAAAAAAAACCCATATGATTATGAGTTAATGACTAACAATCTAGTGAGCGGAGATATCTCTCCAGATTTATGTCAAGGAGCTGATTCTATGGAGTTCCAAAATGAGTACCAATGTCATAGTGCTGTAACTGTTCCTACATAGCAGCCATTTTGCACTCAACAAACCCTAGAAATGAAATGTCTAACCAGTTCACCAAAACCTTTCAGGAACATTGATTGGGTGAGGAACATTAGCCCAGACTCCACCTTGAGCAAGCTTGCAGGGTGAATGTAGCCTCAGCTGCCTGTCCTACACTGGTGAATATCAAGCAGCCTGACTTTGGAGGAGGTGATGGCATAAATAGTAATATTACTGGACTAGTATACCAAAACATAAGGCTAATGTTCAGGGGACAAGGATTCAAGTCCTACTGCTGCTGATGTATTCAATATAAGTCTGGGATAAAAAGCTAACCTTATGGCAACCACTATCAATTGCCATTAAAGCGCATCTGGTTCAGTAATGGTCTTTAGGGAAATCTGCCATCCTTAACCGGTCTGACCTACGAATGACTCCAGACCAACAGCAACATGGTTACTCTTAACCCTGCTCTCTAGGAAATTAGGGATGAGCAATAAAGGCTGGCCTAGTGATGCCTGCATCCCATAAACCAAGAAAAGGAACATTTATAGACAAAGTCAGAATTCTACAGACATTGGTGCTCATCATGGAACTCCACGGAGGCAGTTCCTTGATGTAAATCTTGTGAAATATTGGAACTGGAGACATGTAAGGAGCTCTAACTGTATCCATATTTGTAAATAACTCTCTGGAGTGGGTTTCCCTTTTACTCTGCTGACCCTTCTCTTTAGTCTTCAGGCTTCCATTCTTGTTCCTGGCAGTAGCTGTAGTTTAACGTGCCCCTTCCTGTCTCCTACCAGCCTCAGCTGCACCCAGCTCTCCTCCAAAAGCTGCCTGCTTACCACAGCGATGTGACTGCACATTGATCCCTGTAGCCGTCAAACCAAGACACAAAGACAGACAATCCGGGTCTGGAATAGCACAGTCGAGTGTACACTGCAGACCCCCACACCGAGCTGATCCTGAAGTTTCAGATCAGAATCTAGGAGCAGAAACAAAGCAGCTAGATGTCTAATTCCCTTTATGAGCTCTGTCACCACCCAGCCATTCACTCATTTTCCCACCTCCCACCTCCCACCCCCTATAGCCACCTTTTCCTCACTACAATCAATTCTAAAGAAGGGTCACTGGCCCTGAAATGTTAACTCTGCTTTTTCTCCACTGATGCTACCAGACCTGTTGAGTTTCTCCAACAATTTTGATTTTTGTACCAGCAAAAGGAAGTGCTCAGTAGGTTTTACTGTCCGGAAGTCTCCAGGAATTGCAAATGAATCTCCCGGGATTTGCTGCAATCAGTTATAACTGATCACTGGAGCAAATAAAAGAAAGTGTCCTTTTCTTCATTAACTTTTGAACACTTCCATTGGTTAATTGTGATAATGCTGGAGATTGGACAAATGACTGACTGAATCATTCAGCTGAGAGGTGACAACTGTGCTTGCTTTTCAGTTGGTCTGTGAAAAGATTGCGTTCCTTTCTCCCTTCACGGAACGTGGATGTCACTGACCAGGCCAGGAATTATTACCCATCCCTAAATGCCAGGAGGGAAGTTGAGAATCAACCACATTGCTGTGGCTTGGAGTCTCATGTAGACCAGACCATGTAAGGATGGCCGATTTCCTTCCTTGAAGGACATTAGTGGACCAGAAGGGTTTTACTGACAATTGGCAACAATTTTGTGATCATCGCGGGCTAAAGGGCCTGTGATGTGCTGTAATGTTCCATGTTCTATATTAGACTCTGAATCCTAGTTTTTTATTGAATTTATAATGTGTCAGGTATGACTCCAATCAGCAGAGAGTGATTGATGCCAGTTTTGCTCAGGCCCCTTGATGCCACACTCAGTCGAATACAGCCTCGATGTCAAGGACTGTCACTCTCACTGCACTGTCAGAATTCAGCTCTTTCGTCCATGTTTGAACCGAGGCTGAGATGAGGTCAGGAGCTGACCCAGCTAAGAGAGGATAGATTTGAATATCTTAGATTAGATTACTTACAGTGTGGAAACAGGCCCTTTGGCCAAACAAGTCCACACTGACCCGCCGAAGTGCAACCCACCCATACCCTTACATTTACCCCTTACCGAACACTACGGGCAATTTAGCATGGCCAATTCACCTGACCCGCACATCTTTGGACTGTGGGAGGAAACCAGAGCACCCGGAGGAAACCCACGCAGACACGGGGAGAATGTGCAAACTCCACACAGTCAGTCGCCTGAGTCGGGAATTGAACCCGGGTCTCAGGCGCTGTGAGGCAGCAGTGCTAACCACTGTGCCACCGTGCCGCCCACTACTTACTTGCAACCTGGCCCCCTGGACCTCCATCAGTATTGTCTGAAGCATATATAAATGGCCTTGGGAAGTAAACCCGTGTCCTTTTGTCCTAGGGGAAGCATCCTGCTCAGTGAGCCAAGCTGTCACCTCTCATCCTGCTATTGAATGTGTACAATAAATCTTTGATGAGTCGAGATGAAAGATTTTTCATTGATCATTTGTAATCCACATTGAGCAGAGCTGACATTGGCTGTTTCTAAGCCATTTTCCTGTGTGTGCCATTTTTTCAATATGATGGTGAGTTTCTCCTTGGTGAAGTCATCTTCAGTTGCGATCACACATACGCATTTGCTTTCATTCTGCTTGAATGTGCTTTATAGAGATCAATGAAACTCAGATTTGATTATTCTCCAGTGCTGGCAAGTTGTGTCAGCTCTGTGACCTCTAGCTGTATCCCGCATGTTCCTGTCAAATTTCTATCATGTAAGAATAACAACACATTCACTGACGCCACTGCATGCTGCAGTGGTATTCCCAGAACAGAAACACCATTACTGAACATGTCAGTCATCCAGAAATAACTCTGCAGATTGATTTCCTAATTAAAAACAGACAATGTTTTGTTTGCTCCACACAGGGGTTTGGTTGCATTGTTTTGATAATATTGCTCATGCAACTTTATCTTTCACTTCCCTCTTCCTTCTCATGAAGGGTCTACATCTGACTTATATCAATGGCATTTGTGGAGTCATAGAATCCCTAGAGTGTGGAGGCAGGCTACTCAACCTATCAAGGCCACACTGACCCATCCAAAGAGCAACCCCACTCAGATCCACCACTCTACCCTATCCCTGTAACCCTGCAGTTCCCAGGGTCAATCCACCTAACTTGCACATCTTTGGTCTGTGGGAGGAAACTGGAGCACCCTGAGGAAACTCATGCAGACATGGGGAGAATGTACAAACCCCATACAGACAGTTGCCCAAGAGTGCAGTGGAACTCTGAACCCCGGCGGTCTACTTGAGGAGGTCAGTTGGGCACAGCTCACTCAAACAGCAGCACACAGCGCTGTGGCCCAGAGAGGACGCTCAGTTTACCATCTCTCTCACAGCAGCCGCACCCAGACGCAATATCCACTGTGAGGTCAGTCCTTCTCCATAGAATCTAAATAAAAACAGTGGAAGAGGCATTGAGGATAAGGACAGTTAAGTTATGCCGCAGATTTACAGAACGTGAGGACTGCAGATACTGGAGATCAAAGTCGAGAGTGTGTGGTGCTGGAAAAGCACAGCAGGTCAGGCAGCATCTGAGAATCGACGTTTTGGGCAGGAGCCCTTCATCGGGAAGGCACTAAGCTTTCTAGAATTTTAGTGAGGCCACATTTGGAATACTGTGTACAGTTCTGGTCAGCACACTACCAGAAGGATGTGAATGTTTTGGAGAGGGTACAAAAAGGTTTACAAGGATGTTGCCTGGTATGGGGGATTTCGGCTGTGGAGGAAGGTCAGATAGACTGGGTTTGGTTTCACTGGGATGCAGGAGGTTGAGTTTATGAGGTTGTGAATGTATAAGGTGGGGAAAAAAATCCCCATCAGTTACCCTGGAATAAAACCCTCTGAACTTGGGGACATGAATTTGTGGAATTCACATTTGAACTAAGAGTCACTGAGCTCTCTGGATGAGACAGACAGGGCAATGTACAGGCCTGGGGCAGCTGTCTGCAGCAGGGGATTAGTTTGCAAAGCTAAAGGAAGTTGCCCACAAACACCGCAGTGAAAGGTAATGAAAAATAGAAAACCATTCAACTTTTAAACAGTTACTCGGATACTGAGATACTGTTTGACTTGAATGTGAAATTCCCTCATGGCACCAGCAAGACTTTAACCCACATCCATCCAAGAGAAATACTGGACATTCCAGGCTATCGGAAACCCATTCATTTTTATTGGAGAATCCTTTACACCTCAATTAATAATCAGGAGGATCATTCAGCCCCAAGAGGAGGAACAACACTTCAGTCATCAAATCTAGATTTGGTGGGATTGTGTTTCTTGAATTGTGTCTGCTTGCACCACCTCCTCTGGCAACATGGTCCAGGCTCTCACCACCCTGGGTGTGCAAACATTGCCTCACATATCTCTTTTAAACATCATCTCTCGCACCTTGAACCTACGTCCCCTAGTAATTGACCCCTCCACCCTGGGAAAAAGGTTCATACTTTCCACTCTATCCCTGCCATTTGTAGGGACTGCTGGTTGGTCTATTGTCCATCAGCTCCCTGATTCTGACACTGAGCTAACGTAGTGGGGTGTGATAGTTGGCATAACTGGGGAATCCTGATCTATAAGGAAGTTCGGATTCAATGAGAGGTTTGGCCAGAGTGGAGAGAATCAGACAGTTGCAGTGAGTCACGGACTGTAACCATCATACACTCAGGAAAAGACAGAGAACAAATAATCTGCTCATCCACAAACCTCCCCATACTGACGAGAGTGACCGGAACAACCGAGAGTCGAGATACCGACTGGGGCAGCACCAGTGATATCCACCACCATCTGAACCAACAGAAGCCATTTCAGGGTGAGCAGAAGGTCATTGCGACTCTCTGCCCCAGCTTAGTTAGATAAGGTGGGCTTCGGGGTCAACAAGATAGGGGACCCCTGGGAAAGGGAATTAGGATAGGAGCCGGGGATTAGCATTTTCTCTCCCTCTCTCTCTCTCTCTCTCTCCCCTTTCCCCTGTCACCCAGTAACGATCAGCTCCCTGTAATTTTAAACCCACAGTACCAAGTCGGAGAGTTAACTGAGGTGGGTAGTGAGCTGTCAGATAACTCTCCCTTTGCTTGATCTGTAACATTGGGTTTTTTGAAATATTCATATTCTTTTTCAGTTGTTGAACATATTTGCAATTTTGGAGCTTAAAAATGTGTTGCTGGAAAAGCGCAGCAGGTCAGGCAGCATCAAAGGATCAGGAGAATCGACATTTCGGGCATAAGCCCTTCTTCAGGAACCAGAGTTTCCTCTGCCCCTGAATCATCTGCCTCCAGTGTTTTTCACCTCATCTCACTACATTAGCTCAGTGTCAGAACCAGGGAGCTGGTGGACAATAGACTAACCAGCAGTCCCTACAAATGGCAGGGATAGAGTGGAAAGTATGAGCCTTTTCCCCAGGATGCAGGGGTCAATTACTGGGGGACACAAGCTCATGGTGCAAGAGGCGAAGTTTAAAAGAGATATGTGAGGCAATGTTTTCACACACAGGGTGGTGAGAGCCGGGAATGCATTGCTGGAGGAGGTGGTGCAAGCAGACATAGTAACGGCATTCACAAAGCAGCTGGACGAATACATGAATAGGAAGGGGATGGAGGATATGGCTCATGTAAATGAAGACAGTTTTCACACGGAAGAGCAAAATGTGGCAACACAGGCTTGGAGGGCTGTAAGGTCTGTTCCTGCGCTGCATTATTCCTTGTTCTTTGCTCATGGATCAAAAGCCAAGAATGGGATGGGGTGGGTGGATGACAGCGTGAGAGAAATTGGCACAATCACCACTGTGTGTGTGTGTGTGTGTGTGTGTGTGTGTGTGTGTGTGTGTGTGTGTGTGTGTGTGTGTGTGTGAGACTGTGTGTGTGTGTGTGCGCGTGTTTGTGACTGTGAGTGTGCATGCATGTGTGTGTATTTGTGTGCGCGTGTACGTGTGTGTGAGTGTCTGAGTGTGTGCGTGTGCATGTGTGCGTGTGCGCGTTTGTGTGTGTGTCTGTGCGTGTGTGTGTGTGCATGCGTGTGTGTGTATGTGTGTGTGGGTGTGCATGTGTGTGTGTGTGACTGAGTGCATGTGTGTATGACTGTGTGTCTGACTGTGAGTGAGCATGCATGTGTGTGTATGGGTGTGTGTGTGCATGTGTGTGTGTGACTGTATGCGTGTGTGTCTGTGTGTGAATGTGCATGCATGTGTGTATGTGTGACTCTGTGTGTGTGTGTGTGTGTGTGTGTGACTGTGTGCATTTGTGTATGTGTGCGTGTGTGTGGTTATTAGATTAGATTACTTACAGTGTGGAAACAGGCCCTGCGACCCAACAAGTCCACATCGACCCGCCAAAGCGCAACCCTACCCATACCCCTACATTTACCCCTTACCTAACACTACGGGCAATTTAGCATGGCCAATTCACCTGACCCGCACATCTTTGGACTGTGGAAGGAAACCGGAGCACCCGGAGGAAACCCACGCAGACACGAGGAGAACGTGCAAACTCCACACAGTCAGTCGCCTGAGTCGGGAATTGAACCCGGGTCTCAGGCGCTGTGAGGCAGCAGTGCTAACCACTGTGCCACCGTGCCGCCCAAAAAGGAGACACACACACACAGGTATATGCAAGTATGTGTGAACATGTGTGCCTGTGTGTTTGTGAATGCACATGTGTGGCTCTGCGTTTCTGTTTGTATGTGTATATGTTTGTGTAGGCTTGAACATTATTGAAATTCTGATTTACTGAAAAGAATTTGTGTTTGATTCAGTCAGTCCTACTGACACTAGTTTCTCTCTTACTTTGTCTTTGTAATTGGTTTATAGATCTTTGCTATGATTCTCACCCTATTAATTCTAATCTAGCTGAATATGGCTGTCCTACAATGCTGCTTATTTGCTTGCATTTGTCAACCTGTCATGTTTGAAAACGGCAATAAAGAAGGTACCATGATTGAATGATTGATTGATTGCGTGTGTATGTGTGTGTGTGTGTGTGTGTGTGTCTATGATAAAATTAGTACAATGCCTGCATGCCTGCACACATACAAACACACACAGTTCTGATGAAAAGTCATATCAGACTTGAAATGTATACTCTGTTTCTCTCTCCACAGACATTGAGTTTTTCCAACACTCTCTCTCTCTGTTTGGTTCCAATATTCATTTCTTTATTTTGAAGCTTGAGATCTTAGTTTACTGACGATGGTCTAACTAAAAGGCAAAATATCACAGTTTCTGTAAGTCTAAATTAACAATAAGGGTGGGGAATGCTCAGAAATCCTGACAGCAGAGGATCATACAATGGTTGCAACATGGAAGGATGGCATTCAGCTCATCGAAAACCATGCTGACTGTTTACAAGAGAATCTCTGTTCTGGCCTCTTTCCAACTCTGTACAGTTTCCCTTTCCTTGAGGTGATTACACAATCCTCAACAGGAACCTGCCTGGATCACAGGCTGAGGCAGAAATCTGTCAGCTGCGATTTCCCCTTTGTGAAACGCTGCTGGCTCTACATGATCATACTGTACATCTCTAAATGCTTTGCTATTACATCCTTTACAATCAACTCTAACACAGACCATAAACTGGCTGAATGATAGGAAACCAAGCTTAATAGTGGATACTTGTTTATCAGGTTGGAGGATAGCATGTAGGATAGCTCGCCAATAGTACTTCTGCCTTTCTCATACATGGTTTGATTTGATTTATTTATTGTCATGTGTACTTTCTTACAAATACAATGTTGTATTCGATTATCAACCTGGGTTAGACCACATAAGGCACAACTTTGAAATTTATAGATGACAGAAGGGTGATGAGCATTTCGATCCGTGAGGTGAACAGCAATGGAATTCAAGAGGCTAGACATAGTTTGAGGGAGTGAACAGACACCTGACTGATGAGGTTCAATGTAGGAAATGATGCCAGTTTTATTAGGAATAAGGAGAAGAGCAAGTGCAAAATAAAGGACACAATTTGAGAGAGAATTCTGCAATGAAGAGACCTGAGGTGAAAATGTACACAAATCATTGAAGGTTTGAGGTCAGGTTTAGAAAATGGTTTCAAAAGCAAACAGATTCCCAAGTTCTATAAATAAAAGCATAGAACACAAAAAGCAAAGATGATATGTTGAACCTCCATAAAAATCTGTTTGTGCATCAGAGTCAACATCAAAATTCAAGTCACTTTAGACACTTTCAAGTCCTTACTATCCTTATTGTGCAATGATTCTCAAATTATTCAAATAGGTTCAGCTGTAAGACATCTTGGGATGGTCTTTTGCTCCCAAGGTCCCTACCTTGAGCCATGACATTTCCAAGCACAGCACACCTAGCTTGGGAAAAGTGCCACAGGTGGCTCAAATTTTATAGAGCAAGTTTGGGAAAGAACCATCAGGCCACCAATCCCCAGACACAAGTCTAAGGTGGCCACATAGTTCAATATTAGACACTCAGTGACTTTGTTCAATCTAAATCGCACATTTTTTCACCCCACACTGACTCCTCATGCTCATTCGTGCCAATTCGTGCCCAATTTCAACCTCCCATAATCCTTCATAACTTCCAGGGGTTTGTGCCCCTTGTAACCTCCATTACTACAGCCCTAAATCAGGCTGCTCAAAATTGTGGGCTGGTCAACTGTGGGCCAGACCCCAGGCTCCAAGACTCAAGGGATTGCCCCAGACCTCGGGTTCCAGACCCCAGTACCAGACTGTAACACGGAGGTTCCAGACTCCACATCTCGTGCTCCAGATTCCAGGCCCCAAGCTGCATTTTTCTTGACCCCAGATCCCATTACCCAGGCTTCAGGTCACAGGTTGCAGGCCCCAGGCCCCGGCATCCAGGCCCCAGACCCCAGGTTCCAGACTCCAGATCCCAGGCTGTAGGTCCTGGGCCCCTGGCCCCAGGCTCCAGGCCCCAGGACCCCGGCCCCAGACCCCAGACCCCAGGCTCCAGGCCCCAGGCCCCCGGCCCCAGACCCGAGGCTCCAGGCTCCAGGCTCCAGGCCCCCGGCCCCAGACCCCAGACCCCAGGCTCCAGGCCCCAGGCCCCTGGCCCCAGACCCGAGGCTCCAGGCCCCAGACCCCGGGCTCCAGGCTCCAAACCCCAGTCCCCAGGCTCCAGGCTCTAGGCCCCAGGCTCCAGACCCCAGGCCAGCAGGTTTAGTGCTGCTTCCTATTAAACATGCATGCCTGTTTTATTTAAGCCCTGCCAGGTAGAAAAGTCAGAGAATCATACAGCATGAAACGGACCATTTGGTCCAACTTGTCTAGACTGACCATGTTCCCATGAATTCCCTAATTAGCCCCCCCAGCCACACATAATCAAGATTGGCCCTGTACTTTCTCCATATCAGTGCTGGAGTCACCTTAACTTCCTTTACTAACCTCTTTAAAACCATTTGCTTCCCTTCCCTCTCCTACCAGATCCCACCCGACCACATTAAATTGGCCCCTTTAATCAGTCCCTTAACCAATCAATTTTAAAAAATCCCCAGACTTCAGCTGCCTACCGCCATGACAACATCATGGAAAGTGTTGACAAATCTCCCAATTTATTGACTCGACCTCCTGACTGATCGTAATCCCCAAATTGAATTTTCAAAATGTCACTCCGCAGTCACGGCTAATGTTTCGCCGAGCATCTCAGTCACGCCTGTAAGGGACAGCCTGACCTCCCAGTCACCACCCATTTCAATTCCCATTCCCATTCCCATTCCCATTCTCATTCCCATTCCCTTTCCGACATGCCCAGCTTCAGCCTTTTCCATTGCCACAGTGGAGCAGAATGCAAATTGGAGGAACAATATCTCATCTTCTGCCTGGGCAGCCTACAGCCAGCAGGACTCAACATTGAGTTCTCCAATTTCAAATAACCTTCCCACACATCTCCTGACTCCTTCTCCAACCCCTCCCCCTCCTCCTACAAACCCTTCCTTCCAGCTACCACCTGTATTCACCTACCACTATCTCACCATTCTGGCCCTCTCCCAACCCAAAACCTTCCCTCCCCAGCTGTCATCCCCAGTCCTGAAGAATGGTTGTACCTGAAACATTGACCTCTCCACCTCCTGGTGCTGCCTGGCTCGCTGTGTTCCTCCAGCCTCCTGTTTGCCTACTTTGGATTCCAGCCTCTGCAGCATGTTTTTGTCTCTGACTGACAAACAAGGAAATCATGGATTGATTTTGCTTCTAACATGAACTGTGTCCCAATCCATAGGCTAAAACAAAGCTAATTGATATACATGAATTGGACCAACCACATGTCTGACTCTGGCAAACATCCTGGAGCAGAAAGGCCCAGGCCTGGACTGATGGTAACAATACTCCCAGCGGACAGGAGTACATTCTCTCCCCATGAATCCATTCGCATCACCATGATTTTCACCATGGTCTAATTGTCACATTCTGTGCAGACATGTATCAATGAATTGATGTTGCATTCATAGAGATATACCTAACCTTTCATGGTGGTTAAAACTGTGCCTCACAGCCACGTGCTGTTTAGTTATCATTCAGAAAAACAAACTGCAGGTTGAAATTCTCCCCTACATTTCTATGTAAGATCCACAATCTGCTGCATTGCTGTTCTCTGGTTGAGTTCTGTGATGGCCCACGGACAAATCTTTTCTTGGTCTCTCCAGATGTGTCTGCTGCTCTAACAGAGCCAACAGCAAAATTGAAGTCATGGAACATTGACAATATTTCATCAAAGACAATGAGTATACCTGGACTGGAGTGAAAAACAGGAATTGCTGAAAAAGCTCAGCAGATCTGGCAGCACCTGTGGAGAGAACCCATACCTGCTGTCAGATCGGTTGAGCTTTTCCAGCAATTTCTGTTTTTGTTTCTGGTTTACAGTGTTCAGAGTTCTTTCAGTTTTTATTTAGTGCTTGGATTGGAGGATGAAGACAAAGCCAGCAGTGTGTGTTTACTGTATATACCTGACCTATTGAGGATCTTAATTGGGAAGATGTTAATTGTGAAGGGAAAGTTAATCCCAGCAAGCCACGTAAAAATAAGATGCAAATACATTGATGTCTGATGGCAAAAAAGGTCGACTCGCCTTCTGAGGAGAGAGTGGAATTAATTGCTGAATTTTATCTCATGACAGGTATCTGAATTTTTCAATTCTCACTGAATTATGTTCTCACACCAGTCATAGGTTTTGGGAGCAAAAATTCACTCCACACATCTTTACCCTCATATTAATATTACCCTGATATCATATTACCCTCATATTTCCAAACAACCAACTTATGTCCAGTAAATCATTTCTTAGCCTTCTATTTGTCAGTTTCCTGGAAGTAGGGATTTGTCTTTGGGATATGAACTCCCTGAAGTTCATAGTTGATCTACCAATCCATGCTTGTGGTTCTGTGTGTTACCCTCATAGGGCAGATGACCATCATCATCCTGAGTACTATCTTGGGCTGCTCACTATCAGTCATCGCATGTTGTAGGAGTTGCCATCAACAGATGAACATTGGCACTGATTAGCCATTGCATCTATTTTGAGCCTGATAGAGATGCAAGGTTATGATCATGATGTGACTTAGTCACTCAAGCCCAACTGCCAATTGCAAATGAGTTTTCTTTAGACCATAAGACCATATACATTGGAGCAGAAATTGGGCTATTTGGCCCATTGAGTCTGCTGCCCCATTCAATCATGGCTGATAAGTTTCTCAACCCCATTTTCCTGCTTGCTCTCCATAATCCTTGCTCCTCTTTATAATCAAAAACCTAGCTTTCTCAGTCTTAAATATACTCAGTGACCTGGTCTCCACAGCCTTCTGTGGCAGTGAATTCCATAGATTCATCACTCTCTGGCTGAAGAAGTTTCTCTTTATCTCCATTTTAAAAGGTCTTCCCTTTACTGAAAGGCTGTACCCTTGGGTCCTAGTCTCTCCTACCAATAGAAACATCTTCGCAACATCCACTCTGTCCAGGCCATTCAGTATTCTGTAAATTTCAATCAGATCCCTACACCCCCTACACACACACACATACCTCCCCCCTCCCCTCCCCGCATCCTTCTAAACTCCATCGAGTATAGTCCTCAAACATTCCTCATATGTTAAGACTTTCATTCCTGGTATCATTTTTGTGAACCTCCTCTCGACCTGCTCCAGGCCCAATACATCCTACCTGAGGTATAGGGCCCAGAATTGCTCACAATGCTCTAAATATGGTCAGATCAGAGCCTTATAAAGCCTCAGAATTGTATCCCTGCTTTTATATCCTCTCAAAATAAATGCCAACATTGTGTTTGCCTTCCCAACTACTGACTTAACCTGCAAGTTTACCGTGAGAGAATCCTGAACTAACTCTCCCAAGTCCCCTTGCACTTCAATTTCTGAATGTTCTTCTCATTTAGAAAATAGTCTATGCCCATATTCTTCCTAACAAAGTGCATCACCTCACACTGTCCCACATTGTACTCCATCTGTCACTTCTTTGTCACTGTCCAAATTTTTCTGCAGTCTCCCTGCCTCTTCAATGCTACCTGTCCCTCAACCTATCTTTGTATCATCTGCTAACCTAGTCACAATGCCCTCAGTTCCTTCATCTACATCATTAATATACAGAGTGAAAAGTTGTGGTCCCAACACTGAGCATTGCAGAACACCACCTGTCTCCAGCTGCCATCCTGAGAAGGGCCCTTTTATCCCCACTGTCTGCTTTCTGCCAGAGATCAGACAGCCAAGCTTCTATCAATGCCAGCATCTTGCCTCTAACACCATGGGCCCTTATCTTACTCAGCAACCTCCTGTGCCGCACCTTATCAAAGGCCTTCTTAAATTCCAAATAGATAACATCCATTAGCTCTCCTAATTGCTCATTACTTCCTCAAAGATTCTAACAGATTTGTCAGGCATGACCTCCCCTTGATGAAACTAAGCTGACTTTGCCCTATTTTATCATATGCTTCCAAGTATTCAGAAATCTCAGTCTTCACAATTGACTCCAAAATCTTATCAATGACCAAGATCAGGCTAATCGACGTGTGATTTCCCATCTTTTGCCTTACTCCTTTATTCAACAGGGGTGTCATGGTCGCAATTTTCCAGTCCTCTGGGACCCTCCCTGACTCATCTGATTCTTGAAAGATCACCACCAATGCCTACCACTATCTCATCAGCTATCTCCTTTAGAAGTCGAGAATGTAGTCCATCTGGTCCAGGTGATTTATTCACCTTTAGACCGTTTCATTTTTCTAGCACCTTCTCCTTGGTGATGGCCACCATACTCACCTCTGTCCCCCTGACTCTCTTGAAGTTTTGGGGTGGTACTGGTGTCTGCCACTGTGAAGTATTTGTTCAGTTCCTCAGCCATTTCCTTGTTCCCCACTACTATCTCACCAGCGTCATTTTCTAGCAGCCCAATGTCTACTTTTGCCTCTCTTTTGCATTTATAGATCTAAAGAAACTCTCTTACAGTCTTCCTTTATATTATTGGCTCATTTATCTCATATTTTAATCTTCTCCTTCCTTATTTCTTTTTTCGCGTTGCCCTCTGTTGGTCATTGGAAGCTTCCCAATCCCCTGGTTTCCCACTGCCCCTTGCCACATTATATTTCTTTTGCTTTTATCCTACCCCTGACTTCCCTAGTCAGCCAGGGTTGCCTCATCCTCCCTGCATCACGCTTTTTTATCCTCAGAATGAATCACTGCTGTGTCTCCTGAGTTACTCTCAGAAACTCCTGCCATTGCTGTTCCACTGTTTTTCCTGCTAGGCTCCTCTCCCAGTCAGTTCCACCCAGCTCCTCCCTCATACCTCTGTCATTGCCTTTATTCAGCTGTAATACCGTTACCTCTGATTCAATCTTCTCCCTCCCAAACTGCAGAGTAAATTCAATCATATTATGATCACTAGCTCTTTCCAAATACTCTGTCTTATTTTGTGTGCTGGAGACTTTCAAAACCCCTGCTCAGTTCTCCTTGCATTTCATTTTTTTCATCCTCCTCTATGTAATTGAATCCACTCCCACAGATGTTTCCCATTGGCCGTTATATTTCTTGGAGGCTTATCCTTGTCTTCTTCCCCAACACTCCCTAGCTTCCTCGGTTGAAGTCCTGTTGACCACTCAATTTCCCCTTTTCTCAAGAACATTGGTCCCAGCTTGGTTCAGGTAGAGACTGTCCCAACCGTACAGAGTCCTTCGGTTCCAATACTGATGCCAGTGCCTCACATGTGCTTGCTCCTGTATGTTCATTCCTTTCCTTTCCGTTTCATCTTGCTATTTTGCAATTTTGCTGAGATATTCTTATTTAATCTCAGTGATGCCTTAAGAATGACCAATTGCGTGAGAAGTTTGCAACATTATTATTATAAAGGATGTTATCTAAATATTATCATTTTGAAAGGTTGCATGGACCTCTATGAATATATTGAACTTATGAGGAAAGGATATGTTACTAAAGACAATGTTGTCGAGGAGAATACTGTGATACAGACTACTAGACTAGACAGGATTGAGGTTCACAAGGAGGAGGTGTTAACAATTCTGGAAAATGTGAAAATAGATAAGTCACCTGGGCCGGATGGGATTTAAGGAGAAAGTGAGGTCTGCAGATGCTGGAGATCAGAGCTGAAAATGTGTTGCTGGAAAAGCACAGCAGGTCAGGCAGCATCCAAGGAACAGGAGATTTGATGTTTTGGGCATAAGCCCTTCTTCAGGAATTATGCCCGAAATGTTGTATCTCCTGTTCCTTGGATGCTGCCTGACCTGCTGCACTTTTCCAGCAACATATTTTCAGCCCGGATGGGATTTATCCAAGGATTCTCTGGGAAGCCAGGAAGGAGATTGCAGAGCCTTTGGCTTTGATCTTTATGTTGTCATTGTCTACAGGAATTGTGCCAGAACACTGGAGGATAGCAAATGTTCCCTTGTTCAAGAAGGGGAGTAGAGACAATCTTGGTAATTATAGACCAGTGAGCCTTACTTTAGTTTTGGGTGAAGTGTTGGAAAGGATTATAAGAGATAGGGTTTATAATAATCTAGAAAGGAATAAGTTGATTAAGGATAGTCAGCATGGCTTTGTGAAGGGTAGGTTGTGCCTCTCAAACCTTATTGAGTTATTTGACAACGTGACCAAACAGATGGATGAGGGTAAAGCAGTTGATGTGGTGTATGTGGATTTCAGTAAGGCGTTCGATAATGTTCTGAAAATGTGTTGCTGGTTAAAGCACAGCAGGTTAGGCAGCATCCAAGGAACAGGAAATTCGATGTTTCGGGCCAGAGCCCTTCATCAGGAATTATCGTTCGATAATGTTCCCCATGATAGGCTATTGCACAAAGGACGGAGGCCTGGGATTAAGGATGATTGATGGGAAACATTCATCCTGGTGTCCAGTTAATGTGGGGTACCACAAGGATCTGTTTTGGGGCCACTGGTGTTTGTCATTTTTATAAATGACCCGGATGAGGGTGTAGAAGGATGGGTTAGTAAATTTGCGGATGGCACTGTCGTCAGTAGAGTTGTGGATAGTGATGAAGGATATTGTAGGTTACAAAGGGACAGAGATAAGCTGCAGAGCTGGGCTGAGAGGTGGCAAATGGAGATTAATGTGGAAACGTGTGAGGTGATTCACTTTGGATGGAGTAACAGGAATACAGAGTACTGGGCTAATGGTAAGATTCTTGGTAGTGTAGATGAGCAGAGAGATCTCAGTGTCCAATTACGTAGATCCTTGAAAGTTGCCACCCAGGTTGATAGGATTGTTAAGATGGCATATGGTGTGTTAGCTTTCATTGAGAGAGAGATTGAGTTTCGGAACCATGAGATTAAGCTGCAGCTGCACAAAACTCTGGTGCGGCCATACTTGGGGTATTGCATCCAGTTCTGGTTGCCACATTATAAGAAGGATGTGGAAGTTACGGAAAGGATTCAGAGGAGTTTTACGAGGATGTTGCCTTGTGTGGAGGGAACGTCCTACGAGGGAAGGCTGAGGGACTTGGGGCTGTTTTCATTCAAGAAAAGAAGGTTGAGAAGGGACTTAATTCAGACATATAAGATAATCAGAGGTTTAGATAGGTTGGACATTGAGAGCTTTTTTCCTTGGATAGCGATGGCTAGCGCGAGAGGACATAACTTTAAATTGAGGAGTGGTAGATGTAGGACAACTGACAGAAGTAGTTTCTTTACTCAGAGAATAGTAAGGGCGTGGAACACCCTGCCTGCAACAGTAGTACATTTGCCAACTTTACAGGCATTTACATGGCCATTGGATAGGCATGTGGATGAGAATGGAATAGCGTAGGTCGATGCAACATCAGAGGCCAAAGGGTGGTCTGTACTGTGCTGTAATGTTCTATGTTCTATGTTCTAAGGGGAAGGCAAGTGATTGCAAACAATATTACACCCAAAAGGAGCAGGGAACTTGGATTGTGTCCGGACACTCCATTCTCGGAGTGGGATAGGATTATTGCATTCTAGAACTGAATGGGGAAGAACTTGTGACCTTGCTGTGATGCAATGGCACAATGAGGCCCCTCTTTCTCTCTCTCTCTCAGTAAACTTGTGAAAGTTAAGAGTTGTTTCAGCAAAGCTGAAAGCCTACATGACTCATTGTCACCACTCATAGTGGATCCCGAGAGAGGATTTGCTTAAATGCTCCCCATTGTCTAAACTCTTATCCATAATTTCCTAAATTTCCTAACACTATCTTTTTCGGTGTCAGCTACAAATCTCTGGTAGTGTTCTCACGTCTGTGTCAGCACATCGTGGATTCAAACATTAGGGATTTGAGCACGTAATCCAGGCTGACAGCTCCTCGAATGGATATTAGTCAGAGAGTCATCAGCGCTCTCAGGTGGGCATGAAACGGTCTCTGTCACTATTTAAAGAACACGAGGGGATTTTATCAGCATTCTCGCCAACATTTATCTCTGAATATACTAACTTAGGTGATCAGGTGATGTGGGCTGAAACGGTGTAAGTGGAGCAAGTTGCAATGGGGAAGCACTGGGGGAACTAAAATCCCTACTTCATTATGCTTCGGGTCATATTGAAAAAGGAAAATGAAGTATCTACCAAGAACCTATTGAAGAGAAGAAGGGCTAATTGTCAAGAGTTAAAGGAGGAGCTGGCGAAGCTGGATTGGAATCAATGATTGACAGGTAAAATAGTAAATGAGCACCGAGAGGCTTTCAGAGGTGAATTAGTTCAGGAACAGACCTAATAGATTCCAACTAGGGAGAAAGGAGGATAGAGCTCCCCATATGATTAATGATATCGAGATTAAAATGAAACAGTCAAAAAGAAAGAGGTTTATTATAAAGGTCAGAATTATATTCATAAGAACCAAATAGAATGCAGCATAAGTAGAATACTCAAGACGCAACTCGAACATTTGCAGTTGGCACAATACTCGGAAATCTCATGAATAACAGGACAGAATGTTATCGACTTCAGGAGGGCACAGACAGATGGTCGAATTGGGCAGACACATTACAGATGATGAATGCAATCATTCATTTTGTGCAGAAGAATGAGGAAGGACAATATAAACAATGTGTCAGAATTTTAATGGGATTGTGAGAAGAGAGTGGTATGTACACAAATCATCGCAAGAGGCAGGAAAAGTTAAGAAGCTTCATAAGCAAAAGCATAAAACTCATAGGTGAGGAAGTTCAAATTGCACATTCATCCGCCCTCAGAGCACTGTGCTTTATGAAGAAATTTTAGAATTTTGAAAAGATGCCAAGGTTTTAGAGGGGATACATTGGCAATCTATTGGCATGCCCCCGTGTTGAAAAGCATCAATTGTGTTGGACACTAAAGAGACTGAGATTGTTCTCTTTGATTAAGGGAAGACTTATTAGAGATGTTTCAAATCATGAACAGTTTTGATAATAAGGGAAAACAGTTTGCTTGGGCAGTTTGAGGATGTAGAATTTGAGGGAGCAAGGGGGAGGGAGAGGTGTTAGGGGCGAGTGCTGGAGAAGTGTCCCTTTCTAGAGTGGTGCAGATACCCTTGGATCTGGTCGTGGGACATCTTTGGTCAATTTAAGGATTTGTAAATAATACCTGAGCATAAAAACTGTAGACACTGATTGGATCTCACAAGGTTTTCAAGCTATTGTTCAAAATAAAGCAAAGTGTCGTTAAAAAGTGCTGGGTATTTGAGAGTGTCTGCTTCTATTAAATTCTTACATGATTTGAGCTGCATGACTGCTTTCCCAAGCTGTCAACATCACAATGGGATGTCTACAGACTTGTTGAGTGGGAATGTTTACTTACATAAAGTTTTAAATATTTGAATCAGATTTGTGATGAAAGTTGTGTTTTATGTTATTGTCATTTTTGGAATCTAAATTAAAGGCGGAGGGATTTTGGTTGATCCTGTGAAAGTATTTTCTTTCTTAAAAACAAGGTCAGAAAATCAGTGTGAATGGTCTTCAATGCATCATTGCTGAGATGGCATCTGACTTCAGTCATGTGAGTATGGATAGTTATGCCGGAGGGCCTGTTTCCATGGTTATAAACTTCTTTGACTCAATATTGAGTCTGGAAGATTGTAAAGTTCCCAAGTGGAAAATGAGATTCTGTTCTTCCTGCTTGCGCTGAGCTTTACTGGAGAACTATGGTAATTCTGAGATAGAGATGAAGGCCAGGGAACAGGGTGGAGGGAACTGAAAGCTCTTTTTTTTGTCGTCAAAAAATAGGTGTTCTGCAATCAGTCACCCAGTCTATGTTTCATTTCCTAAGTGTAGAGAAGACTAATGTAAAAGATGTTTCATAGTTAGTGGAATTTCCAAGCAGGGACATGTCTTCAAGTAAAAGTGAGAAAGTTTAGGTCTTCAGCATTGTGAAAGGTTCAAATCCACACATCAGAACAGAATCACACATTTGTCATCACTGGCTGTGGAAATGAAACTCCAAGTGATCAGTTAAGTTGAGCATAAAGGCTTGAGATGGGAGCATCATTTCTCTGGACTTTAGACTTTATAATGGATAGTGTTGCTGAAACTTTATTTTGCTGTTTGTGTTGGAATCCTTCTGAACTGTGGTCTATATCTATGACTGCTCAGTTTTTTTGCATTAAAACAGTAATTCTGCAGCCCGGTCTGAATTTATTTTAGTGACTCACCACCAGAGGAATTAATTGCAAATGTAGATGCATCAAATCAGAGCCCATGGGGATGGGTGAAGTGGAATAGAGTGACCCAGAGGAATGAGTGACTCAGGGGATGGCTGCAAGAAGATAACTCAGAGTTATATTGGCGTAACATGCAGACACAACATGCAGTGTTGACATTGATGAGTTCAGAGAGTGAGGAGAGTAAGGGAGTGAGAGTAGGTGGGATGTTTTCTGTTTAAATCTTTATTTTGTAAACTTTGCACATCATGCTGCAATCCCCAGGCCAGTCCCCAGCTAGCTCACCATGAGAAGTGGGCACCTCCCAGAGCAGCGTCCAAGCTGGTCTGGCCCAGCAGCTAGTAACACCAGGATAAAAGTCTGATGTGTGGGCAGCCATTTATAAACATTTGGGACACAGAGCCGAAAAAGGGTGAACCTATGGAATTTACTCTCAAAAAGCAGTCAAGGCCAAAATATTATATGATTCCAAGAAAGAGTTCAATACAGCACTTAGGATTAAAGGGATCAAAGGACCTGAGGGGGAAAGGTGGGATTAGGCTTTCGAGTTGCATACTCAGCCCTGGTTATGTCGAATTGCAGAGCCGGCTCGAGGGGCTGAATGGCCTACTTCTCCTTATTTTTCATGTTTCCCTGATTTTGTGCCTTTCTTATTTCCTCCTTTAACTTCTCCATATCATCTGTTGCGGCTGTACAGGACATTGGTTCGGCCATTTTGGAATATTGTGTGCAATTCTGGTCTCCCTCCTTTTAGAAGGATGTGGTGAAACTTGAAAGAGTTCAGAAAAGGTTTACAAGGATGTTGCCAGGGTTGGATGGTTTGAGCTACAGGAAGAGGTTGTTTTCCCTGGAGCGTCAGAGGCTGAGGGATGACCTCATAGAGGTTTATAAAATCATGAGGGGCATGGATAGGGTAAACAGACAAAGTCTTTTCTGTGGGGTGGGAGAGTCCAGAACTCGAGGGCATAGGTTTAGGGTGAGAGGGGAAAGATATAAAAGAGACCTAAGGGGCAACTTTTTCACACAGTGGCACATGTGTGGAATGAGCTGCCAGAGAAAGTGGTGGAGGCTGGTACAATTACAACATTCAAAAGGCATCTGGATGGGTATATGAATAGGAAGGGTTTAGAGGGATATGGGCCAAGTGTTGGCAAATGGGACTAGATTAGGTTAGGATATCTGGTCAGCATGGATGATTTGGACCGAAGGGTCCTTTCCGTGCTGTACATCTCTTATGACTGAATGACTCTATCTCATCTGCTTCTGTGATAAGACAAGATCAAATATGGACTTACGGATTTTCAGCAGCCTGACTCTGATTTTTAACTGTCCAACAAACATTGATCATGGTCATTAGGTAAATCTTGGTTGTGCTGCCACACATCAGTCTGATCCCTCCTCCTGGAACTCACAGCTTTAATCCCTCTGCTCCCCACCTGTAAGTGAGGAATTTTAAAGAGACATTTTGAGTCCTGTGTTCAGCAGCACATAACCATCCTTACTTTGAGTTTGATTACATTGGATACTCATTGGAGTCCGTGTTAATTGATCACTTTTCCTTCCTACATCAATTTTTAGTATTCATAGTGCAGGTGGGCAAGGCAGAGTTAGCATCATACTTTCCCATTCTGTACTGTCATAATACAAGTTTCATCCCAGTTATTCCCTATTTGTGCTCTGCTTGAGGTTCATAATCCAGTTTTCTCATTACAATGTCGTACACACTCCTTAATGTTCCATTGTTGGGTCTTCTGAACATCTCTATGTCCTTGTCCTCTAAGGATGCTAGTAGGATCATAGTATCCCTGCAATGTGGAAGCAAGCCATGCGGCCTATCAGGTCCACACCAACACTCCAAATCCATCTCACACCCTATCACTGTAACCCCGTATTTACCATGGTTCATCCAACTAACCTACACAACGTTGGACTGTGGGAGGAAACCAGAGCATCCAGAGGGTACCCACGCAGTCACAGGGGGAATGTGCAAACTCCACATAGACAATTGCCTGCAAGTGGATATGAACCCTGGTTCCTGATGCTGTGAAGCAGCAGTGCTAACCACTGAGCCACTGTAGTGATGGCCTGAAACATGTACGTGATCATAATACACAATTGGAAGTCTCGTGAAGGTAAAGTCTTTGCTGAAATTGGGATTGATAAACTTACTTGATACAAGTAGCTAGTTCAAACATGCAATTGAAAGGTAAAGGGCAAATGCATTTAAATTTTTAAATTTTAATTTAAAACAGGAGCAGTCTCAGCGGTATAATGGCGGTATAATTTATGTCAGGAAAAATTTAAAAAGATGGTTTTGGAAGAAATTAATTAAAACTTGTTAGGCCAATAACACTTCAGGGACTGTACATAAAAAAAGAAAAACTTGAGTCAGGTGTTGTCAATTTTGAATTTGAAATAATTTTGAAAGAAGGAAAGTCAAGTGCAATCTTGCAAGGACACAGCCCTGACTGCATCAATGGTGCTGAGGTGGAGATAGATGGGAGTGTCATGTTCTTGGGAAAGATGATCACAACCAACCTGTCCTGGTCCACTCACATGGGCATAATAGTCATGAAAACACAACAATATCTCTACTTCCTCAGGAGACTAAGGAAATTCGGCATGTCCACAAGGACTCTTAACAATCTTTACGGATGCACCATAGAAAGCATCCCATCTGAACGCATCACAGTGTGGTATAGCAACTGATCTTTCCAATATCACAAGAAACTAGTCAAGTACATCACACAAACCAACCTTCCATCTATTGACTCCTTCTACACTTCCCACTGCCTCAGGAAAGTAACCAACATAATCAACGACCCCTCCCACTCCAGTCATACGCTCTTCCACTGAGCAGAAGCTGGACAAGTTTGTATACGTGTACTCATAGATTCAAGGATAGCTTCTTCTCCACTGTTATTAGGCTTCAGAATGGACCTCCCAAATGTGACATTCAGTGCTGATCTTTCTCTTGGTGCACCTTCTCTGCAGCTACAACATTGTATTCCTTGCTCTGTTCTATTGCCCTTATCACTGTATGGTACGATCTGCCTGTACTGAGGTGCATGTGACAATAATAAATCAAATCAAATCAAGTTACGTATGAGAAAATTATATGTACATATTTGTAAGCAAAAATAAGCAAGCAAAGTTTGGTAAATCTTGAAAGCACACAGTAATAATGTTTGTACATCTCATGTGAAAACATGTTTCTTTTTGTTTGAGACGCTAGGCAGGAAGGATTCTCCAGGGCTCCTGAATCAGTTATAATGACAATTAATGGGGCTACATTTAGAATAAAAGACTCATAACAGGAAAAAAAGTGATACAGCATTACATGGAAATGGGAACGACTCACCATGGGTGTGGTGGAATATATCCAATTAAATCAAAGTGTAGAAAAAGTTAGATAATTAACTGTTTGCTCTTGGTGATATGTGAGCCCTGTGAATATTTTTTTAAAGGGAATTGAATTGACTGATTTCTCCAGCACCAGGAACACTGGACCAGGCAAGGAGGATTCACAGGCACCCTTCAGTGACTTATGATCTTTCGAAAAGATCACCTGAAGGTCAAGAGTGCATGGCATGATCTATTGTAAGTGTGCAGTCATGGCCGTTACATCTGAAGTAACTAACATGCAGGAATGATTTGGAGATGCCGGTGTTGGACTGAGGTGTACAAAGTTACAAATCACACAACACAAAGTTATATTCCAACAGGTTTAATTGGAAGCATTACCTTTCAGAGTGCCGCTCCCTCGTTAGGTGGTTGAGGAGGGCACAATTGTAAGACACAGAATTTATAGCAAAAGTTTACAGTGTGATGTAACTGAAATTATACATTGAAAATTACCTCAATTATTTGTTGAGTCTCTCATCTGTTAGAATGATCATGATAGGTTCATTTCTTTCATATGTAAATGGCAAATGTTTTTTAAAAAATGTTACATTCTCAGGTTAACTGTAACAATTGGTGTCAGCACAGATAAGATGTTGAGTTATTGAAGGTGTTCACCCCCTGTGTTCCCTGTCTGTGCCAAAATGTTTAGACTGATTCTAATCTAAAAAGTGAGTTAACAGAGTCTTACATGGATTCATGCAGTTTTTGAGCAAAGTATAATGTAACTCTGCAAGTACAAATTCACCCCACAAATGTGTTTGTGTATGTGTGCATGTGGGTTTTGTGTGTGTGTGTGTGTGTATGTGTGTGTCGAGGGTGGGGGGGTCTGTGTCTGTGAGAGAGAGTGTATATGTGTGTGTGTGAGAGGGTAAAGTGGTTTAAGTCTGCGAGAGGGTGCATGTGTGAGTGTGGGAGTGTGTGTGCCTGGGGTGGGGGGTTGTGAGTGTCTGTGAGAGACTGTATATATGTGTGTGAGTGTAAAGTGTCTAAATCTGTGAGAGGGTGCATGTGTGAGTGTGGAAGTGTGTGTGTGTGTGTGGTGTGTGTGTGTGTATCTGTATATAAGTGTGTGTATAGTGCAATGGTGGTCACCTGTAATGTGACATGAACCCAAGGTCCCAGTTGAGGCCCTCCCTATGGGTACCGGAACTTGGCTATCAGCCTCTGCACGGCCAATTTTCGCTGCTGCCTGTCCCGAAGTCTGCCTTGGAGGATGGTCACCCGAAGGTCCGAGGTCAAATGTCCTGGACCACTGAAGTGTTCCCCAACTGGGAGGGAATACTCCTGTCTGTTGATTGTTGTGCGGTGCCCATTCATCCGTTGCCGTAGCCTTTGCTCGGTTTCCCCAATGTACCATGCCTCAGGGCATCGTTGCCTGCAACGTATAAGATAGACAAAGTTGGCTGAGTCACATGAGTACTTGCCATGTACAAGATGGGAGGTGTCCCCACGTGTAATGGTGGTATCCACATCCACACTCTGACATGCCTTCCAGCGCCTACCGTGACAGGGTTGTATGGAGTTGTCTGAAAGCCGGGCAGCTTGGTATGAACAATGATCTGTTTGAGGTTTGGTGGTTGTTTAAAGGCGAGTAGTGGAGGTTGTAGGGAAGGTCTTGGTGAGGTGCTCATCCTCATTGATAATGTGTTGCAGGACACAAAGAACATAGCGTAGTTTTTTAGCTCCTAGGAAATACTGAACAACAAAGGGCACCCTGTCTGTTGCAGCACGTGTCTGTCTCCTGAGGAGGTCATTACAGTTCCTTGCTATGGCACGTCGGAACTGGCGGTCGATGAGTTGAGCATCGTACCCCGTTCTGATGAGGACATCGTCGAGTACTTCCAAATGCCCATCCCATTCCTCCTCATCTCATGCAGGAACGCATGGCGATAAGGCACTGAGGAGCGAGTCTCAGACACGTACACCTAATTGACAGAATGATTAGGGTGACCTGGAACAGAACACAAGCAATTGAAATGAAAAGGCAAAGACACATAATCCACTGGAAAACCAACTTTGCTGATAGTGAGAAGGAGCTAAAAATTGCAATTGGAAACAAAGATAATAATACTGAAGAAATATCCACAAGATGGGTAAAAATGCAGGAAGCACTGGAGAAACTTTTAAGTCCATATATTATCCGTTGCCAGTTAAGCATGAGCCAGTCTCAGACTCTATCACATGTATAACCAGCTTGTGCTTATTAAACAACATGTACATGCTTATGTGAGGTCTTCTGTAATGGGTGGATGTAGTGGTAGGATCAAAAACTGTATCTGAAAAGCGAACCATAGTGTTCTGAGCAGCATTGTGGCTCAGTGGTTAGCATTGCTGCCTCACAATGTCAGGGACCAAGGTTTGATCTCACCTATAGACGACTGTCAGTGTGGAATTTGTACATTCTCCCCGTGTCTGCATGTGTTTTCTCCAAATGCTCTGGTTTCCTCCCACAGTCTAAAGATGTTCAGGTTAGGTGGATTGGCTATGCTAAATTGATCATAATGGCCAGGAATCATAGAATCACAGCATTACAGAATCCCTACAATGTGGAAACATGCCATTTGGTCCAACATGTCCACATTGACCCTTCTAAGACTACCCCACCCACATCCATTCTCCTACCTTCTTGTTCGACATTTCCCCTGTCTAATGCCCCAAGCCTACACATCCCTCAACACTACGGGCAATTTAGCATGGCCAATTCACCTAACCTGCATATCTTTGGATTGTGGGAGGAAACCGGAACACCTCAAGGAAGCCCATGCAGACACAGAGAGAATGTGCAAACTCCACACAGACAGTTGCCCGAGGCTGGATATGCAGATGAGTTGGATTAGCCATGGGAAATCAGGGTTGCAGGGAGAGGGTGTGAGTTTTAGTGGAATGTCCTTGAGAGGGTCGGTGTGGACTGTTGGGCTGAAGGGCTGTTTCCACACTAATCTAATTAAGGGTTAATTTCTTGTATCAATGAACAATTGAAATAACGTGGAAAAGTAGGCGGCAAAGAGTTGGGAAAACAGACATTACTGTTGAGGTTAATTGCTGTAAGATATAGGCCAAGTGCCTAAAGTGGAGGCGGAGCTGTTGTAGCTGCCCATGGCAGAATGCGACACAAAATGGCCGCTTGTGGTTTCTTTCAATTGACAAGAAATGGTTGAAGGAAATTGTTGCTGGTGCAGCATTTCATATTGTTCAAATCATAGCCTACACAGAGAGAAATAACAAAATACCTTTGAGAGTCACAATCATGTATTAATAAGATATTAATATTATCTTAAGAGGAGACTGTAAGTCTCCTCTTTTCTGATAAGGATGGCTCAGATGGAATATTCCTATTTTAATATGAAAAAGAAAGGGAAATCTGCACCGACCTTAGATGAGGCCTCTTAAACAATTATAATTACATATTAGAGTAGACATATATATTTGCACAACAATACTTAGACATACAGAAATGTAATTAGATTTCTGTAGGCAGTCAGCCTTGCATGCAGAGACTGGGTTTGATCAACATCCTTGGGAAAAGCCTTGGTACCAGCCAGTTCATAGTTCATTATTTCATACAGATTAGAATAAGTAGATCTCACAATAATCAAGACTTTTTAGGTAGTTGTCACTAAATATTAAATACAGCTATGTATTATGTTGAAATTATAAATGTAACTGACAAACTAACAATAGGGGATTCAATTGAATTTCCTTTTAAATAAACAGCTGCAGGCAATATTGAGGGGCTTTCAGCCCATCAGCAGGGATACCTGAACAACAAGAGAGTAGAAGTATGATAAATCTTGTGAAAGGGAACTAACAGAGAAACAACAAAACATGGGGTGGGCAGTAACAATAGGCAAGCAGGGCCATTCTGACCTCAGGGAGATAAACAATTACAACCACACAATCCACTGAACAGCCGAAAGAACAAGGGAAGAATAACAGCAAAAAATGATAAGACGAGGGTGAGAAAAGGGTCATGACCCACAGAACTTGAAAGAATCCAAACCAACTTCTTTTAATAACTTGATACAGTTGTAAAATTGATTGAATGTCATTCCTATCAATGGAATTTGACTAGATGCCATCTTATTCAATGAAGTGAACTAGTGTGAAAAATAATGAAAGTAATGACAATAAGATCCATGTGAGAGTCAAACTTCTGGTTTCTTACAGTATGCAAATAAAGAAATTGTAAATGGCGGCAGCTGGAAAAAGAGACTGTGTTTGTCTGACTTTTCAAAGTCGAGTAAGAGGGAAGCTGCTCCTGAAATTGCCAGCTTTATCACAGAATTGTAATGTCAGATGGAACTAGATGTAACTTTATAGTACAGCTGATATTACAAACATTATAACATTAAGCAGAAGAATAACTAGGGAGGGAATTGGGCCCCTCAAAGATCAGCAAGTCAGCCAACGTGTGGAGCCGCAGGAGATGGGGCAGATACGAAATGAATATTTTGCATCAGTGGAGAATGACATGGAAGATATTTAACTTGGGGAAATAGATGGCGGTATCTTGAAAAATATCCAGATTACAGAGGAGGAGGTGCTGGATGTCTTGAAATGCATGAAAGTGGATAAATCCCCAGGATCTGATCAGGTGTACCTCGAACTCTCTGGGGAGCTAGGGAAGTGATTGCTGAGCCCCTTGTGGAGGTATTTGTATCATTGATAGTCACAGATGAGGTGCCAGAAGACAGGAAGTTGGCTAACGTGGTGCCACTGTTTAAGAAGGGTGGCAAGGACAAGCCAGGGAATTATAGGCCAGTGAGCCTGACCTCAGTGGTGGGCACGTTGTTGGAGGGAATCCGGAGGAACAGGATGTAGATGTATTTGGAAAAGCAAGGACTGATTAGGGATAGCCAGCATGGGTTTGTGCGTGGAAAATCATGTCTCACAAACTTGATTGAGTTTTTTGAAGAAGTTATGAAGAGGATGGATGAGGGCAGAGAGGTGGACTTGATCTATGTGTACTTCACTAAGGCGATCGACAAGGTTCCCCATGGGAGATTAGTTAGCAAGGTTAGATTTCATGGAATACAGGAAGAAGTAGCCTTTTTGATTCAGAAAAGGTAGAAGACAGAGGGTGGTGGTGGAGGGTTGCTTTTCAGACTGGAGACCTGTGACCAGTTGAGTGCCACAAGGATCGGTGCAGGGTCCACTTCTTTTCATCATTTCTATAAATGATTTGGATGTGAGCTGAAGAGGTACAGTTAGTAAGTTTGCAGATGACACCAAAATTGGAGGTTTAATGGACAGTGAAGAAGGTTACCTCAAATTACAATGAGATCTTGATCAGATGGGCCAATGGGCTGAGAAGTGGCAGATAGGGTTTAATTTAGATAAATGCGAGGTGCTGCATTTTGGAAAAGCGAATTTAGCAGGACTTATACACTTAATGGTAAGGTCCTAAGGAGTGTTGCTGAACAAAGAGACCTCGGAGTGCAGGTTCATAGCTCCTTGAAAGTGGAGTGGCAGGTAGATAGGATAGTGAAGAAGGTATTTGGTATGCTTTCCTTTATTGGTCAGACCGTTGAAGATTGGAGTTGGAAGGTCATATTGTAGTTGTACAGGATTGGTTAGGCCACTTTTGGAATATTGTATGCAATTCTTGTCTCCTTCCTTTCAGAAAGATGTTGTGAAACTTGAAAGAGTTCAGAAAAGATTTACAAGAATGTTGCCAATTTTGGAGGATTTGAGCTAAGGGGAGAGGCTGTTTTCCCTGGAGTTTTGGAGGCTAAGGGGTGATCTTATAGAGATTTACAAAATTATGACGGGCATGGATAGGATAAATAGACAAAGTATTTTCCCTGGGGTAGGCGAGTCTAGAACTAGAGGGCGTAGGTTTAGAGTGAGAGGGGAAAGACATAAAATGGACCTAAAGGGCAACTTTGCCACACAGATGGTGGTGCGTATATGGATTGAACTATTATTGGAGGTGGTGGAGGCTAGTACAGTCATAACATTTAAAAGGCAACTCGATGGATATATGAATAGAAAAGATTTAGGGAGGTTTGGGCCAAGAGCTGGCAAATAAGACTAGATTAAGTTAGGATATCTGGTCGGCATGGACAAGTTGGACCAAGGGTCTGTTTCCGTGCTGCACATCTCTATGACTCTATGATTCTATAACTGGTAGATATTAACATCATTTTTAAACTTCTGTACTAAGGTTAGCATGGAATATAAATTGCATAACATAATTTGAAAAATTATTACTAATAAACAAATAAATGATGCAACTGGCAAATGTTTGGAAAGGGACATAACAGTCAGTGTTAGAATGTGGTCGATAGGATGTATCATAAGAGCCCAAGAACAGGATGTGGGGGGTCTGGCAAACATCACGAGATGACAGGAGGACCTAACATTGACCAACTTTTCCATATGCACCATGGAAAGCATTCGAGCTGGATGTATCGTGGCTTGCTCTGCCCAGGACTGTCAGAAACTACAGAGAGTCGTGAACACAGCCGAGACCCTCATGCAAGCCAATGTCCATTCATTGACTCCATTTACACTTCTCATGGAGAGGCAGCCAACATTATCAAAGACACCTCCCACCCCAGTTATTGTCTCTTCCAACCTCTTCTGTCAGACACAAGATACACATGTCCCATCAGGTTCAAGAACCACTTAGTCCCCTCATTTCTGAATGGATCTGTCTAACTTCAAATTTAATATTAATCTTGCTTCTTGTGTACCTTCTTTGCATTCGTAACTGTGTACTCCTTGTTCTGTTCAATCACCCTTTGATCTTTGTATGATATAATCTGCCTGTAATGTACGCAAAGCAAAACATTTCACTGTACTCAGGTACATGTGACAATAATAAATCAAATAAATTATAGTCGATGACTGATCAGGTATTTACAGGATTGGAGGGTTTTCAAGCGATGTGGCTAACACTGACATCAATGTTGCATGTAATCATTGTAATGTGGAATGTATAAATATGCCCTGCCTGACTGGGAGAGTCAGAGTATCCTAGAGACCTCTGCCATGCTGCAGTGGTAAGGAGCTCCAAATAAAGAACATGGGACCCAAGATCCTCTTTAAAATCTCTCTCCAACACCATCCTTTCCCAAAGGTAAGGCCTTGAGTTCTCAGCTTGCTGGAATTTGCTTTTGAGGTAGAATGTTAGCCTGATTTAGTCTGAACCTGGGTGAAGGTTTGCTCGCTGAGTTAGAAGGTTCATTTTCAGACGTTTTGACACCATGCTAGGTAACATAATCAATGAACCGGTGAATGAAGCCCTGGTGGCATGGCCTGCTTTCTATTTAGGTGTTTATGTTTCCTTGGGTTGGTGATGTCATTTCCTGTGATGATGTCATTTCCTGTTCTTTTTCTCAGGGGGTGGTATGAGATCCAAGTCAAAGTGTTTGTTGATAGAGTTCCGGTTGAAATGCCATGCTTCTAGGAATTCTCGTGCATGTCTCTGTTTGGCTTGTCCTAGGATGTATGTGTTGTCCCAGTCAAAGTGGTGTCCTTCCTCATCCGTATGGAAGGATACTAGTGAGGGAGGGTCAAACTTGCTAACACCTATGGCGCAATACACTAAAACTGGCCCAAAAATGGGAAATGAATGGCATCTGACTGAGTGCCACCCACAAACAGCTGTACTTCCTGCACAAATGCCTAAGGAACCAGGTACTACTTTAATGTCTTCAATACAAACCTCCTCTAAACACCCCACTAGCAAAGCAAATAGGTCACAGAATCCTAAAATAAATGGTTAATGACACCCAGAATAGACTTCGTAAATACAACCGGGAAATTTTGTGAAAAAACTTTATTCACTAATGCAATAGACCATGAATGGACAGACACAATAAAGCAAGTCATAGACAACGGACAGCTACAAACACACAAAATGAAAAAAAAACTAGACCTGCAGAAAAACCAGACAAACGTATACAAAATAACAATGCTGACAACACAGAAACATGGATAAAAATCTTATCTGACCAACTCTTAACAGACACTGAAAAAGCCGTCTTAGTAAGAGGATTAAATTGCAACTTCCAGATTGCAGACAAGAAAAATATCTGAGCAGTGTTAGAAACAAAACTGAAAGACAACCAATTCACAGAGGAAAGTGAGCAAAGCATCAGACAGGCAGCTGCATCAACATTAAGCAGGAAAAAGGAAGGAAACACACTTAATATACAAGAAAGGAAAGCACTCGAAAGATTTAAAAAGAATTTTTAAATTGTGATCCTACCTGCAGATAAAGGACGCTTAACAGTCATTTTAAATCAAAGAGTCAACATTTCAAAAGTCAACAGACTACTTTTCGGTACCAGCACTGACCAACAAGTGGCGATAGGCCCGACCCACAGCTAGAGAACCAAATCACAGCCCAACTCAAAAAGTTTAGAAATCTGGCGAAATAAATAAGACTGACTTCCAAAAAATGAAACCAGATGGATCCAACATGTTATGCTTCTATGGATTACCCAAAGTTCATAAATCAGGAACCTCCCTCAGACCCATTTTCTCACTACCTGGAACACCAACTTATAGACTGGTCAAGGAGCTACACCAAAGGCTAAAACACTTAGTAAAAGACTCATACCATTCCATCCACTCCATCCAAGAATTCCTGAAGACCGTTGAAGACACCAAGATAGAAGAGGATGAAATAATGGTCTCCTTTGGCACAGCAGCCCTGTTCACATTCAAAGTTTGGGAGAAGATTTGTAGCTTGGGTGCTCGTTGTGGTTCTGTTCGTCGAGCTGGGAATTTATGTTGCAGACGTTTCGTCCCCTGTCTAGGTGACATCCTCAGTGCTTGGGAGCCTCCTGTGAAGTGCTTCTGTGATCTTTTCTCCTGCATTTATAGTGGTTTGTTTCTGCAACTTCCGGTTGTCAGTTCCAGCTGTCCGCTGCAGTGGCCGGTATATTGGGTCCAGGTCGATGTGTTTGTTGATAGAATCTGTGGATGAGTGCCATGCCTCTAGGAATTCCCTGGCTGTTCTCTGTTTGGCTTGTCCTACAATAGTAGTGTTGTCCCAATCAAACTCATGTCGCTTGTCATCCGCATGTGTGGCTACTAAGTTGGTCGTGTCGTTTCGTGGCTAGTTGGTGTTCATGGATGCGGATCGTTAGCTGTCTTCCTGTTTGTCCTATGTAGTGTTTTGTGCAGTCCTTACATGGGATTTTGTACACTACATTGGTCAAACAGAGAACAGCCAGGGAATTCCTAGAGGCATGGCACTCATCCACAGATTCAATCAATAAGCGCATCGACCTGGACCCAATATACCGACCACTGCAGCGGACAGCTGGAACTGACAACCGGAAGTTGCAGAAACAAACCACTATAAATGCTGGAGGAAACATCACAGAAGCGCTTCACAGGAGGCTCCCAAGCACTGAGGATGTCACCTAGACAGGGGATGAAACATCTGCAACACATATTCCCAGCTCAGTAAACAGAACCACAGTCCTGTTCACCTCCATCAGCATCAACCTGCCCAAGGAAACACTGACTACACTATTAGAAGAACCAAAGACACATACACCAAACACCACCAACTTCATCAGCAAGGACAATTGTCAGCTAGTGGACTCATGCCTTACCACCCATTTCACCTTCAACAGCAAAACCTACAGACAATCCAACGGAACACCCATGGGATCTTTGATATCAGGGTTCTTAGCAGAGGCAGTACTGTAAGGACTTGAACAAACAGCTCTGTCAACCATCCAACCCAAACTTTGGATCCACTTGTGGATGATACCTTTATCATCACTAAATGAAACAAATTTGAGGAAACCTTCAAGACCATCAATAAATTCACTCAAGAGGAGGAAAACAACAACAAACTGCCATTCCTAGATATCACAGATGAGCAAATAGCCAATGGGGAACTTCAAATCAGCATCCGCAGGAAAACAACAGGTACAGAGCAAATACTGAACTATAGAAGCAATTATCCTAACATTCCCAAACAAAGCTGCATTAGAACATTATTTCCATGAGCCACCACACACTGCAGCACAGAGGAACTATGAAGAACAGAGGAAAATCACCTAGACAGTGCATTCAAAAAAGAACGGGTACCCAATGAATACAGTCCACCGACTTCTCAGCAACAAACCCCAATAAGTAGACAAAACACATCCGGAAACCCTAACCACTCTTCCCTACATCAAACATTTCTTGGAATTGACTGCCAGACTACTCAGTCATGGTAGCACACAAACCCACCAACACACTGAAACAGCAGCTAATGAACTTGAAAAACCCTATACAGACAACAAGCAAAACTAACGTCATTTACAAAATACCTTGCAAGAACTGTAACAAACACTACATTGGACAAAAAGACAGAAAAATAGCCACCAGGATACATGAACATCAAATAGCCACAAAAATACATGACCTACTCTCACTAGTACCCTTACATTCAGATGAAAAAGGACACCTCTTCGAATGGGACAACAAATCCATCCTAGGACAGGCCAAACAGAGACATACACGAGAATTCTTAGAATCATGGCATTCCAACTGGAACTCGATCAATCAACATATTGGCTTGGATCTCATTTACCACCCCCTGAGAAAAATAACAGGAAATGACATCACCAACCCAAGGAAACCTAAACACATAAATAGAAAGTAGGCCATGCCACCAGAGCTTCATTCAGAGGCTCACTGATGATGTTACACAGTAAGGTGACCAAACGTCTAAAAACGAACCTTCCAGCTCAGCGAGCAAACCTACATCCAGAACCTCAACCTGAGCTACAAACCTTCTCAAAACTCATTAGCCGGAAGCTCTGAGTCAGGTCCACCTTTGCTGTCTTTATCAATGCGATATTAAACACACACCCCACTGTCTCCCTCTCCAAAGGAGATTCCAACTTCAACAAGAGTAATTGTTTTTCCTCAGAAACGTGGTCAACATTTTTCTCTCCATTACAGAAAAGCAGATTGCCTACTCATCATCACAATTCTATTTGCAGCAGCCATGTGTACAGATTGACTGCTACATTGTTTACGTTACAACAATGACTATATTTCTAAAGGACTTGACTGGTTGTGAATTCCTTTGGAAAGTTTTACAAAAGGTGCAATATAAATGCAAGCTTTTGTCCCTCTTGAGGGGGGACAAGTTACCATTAAGATGACATGGGTCAAATGCTTTCCAGTGGACTCCTGTCAAGGTGACAGTCGCAGGACAGCCTCGGGTGATTGTCTGTGTGGAGTTTGCATATCCTTTCTGTGTCTGTGTGGGTTTACTCCAGTAATCCAGTTTCCTCCCTCAGTCCAAAGATGTGCAGGTTTGGCGAATTGGCCATGTTAAATTGCCGATAGTATTCTGAGATGTATAGGTTAGGTGCATTAGTGAGGGGTAAATGAAGAGAAATAGGGTAGGGGAATGGATCTGGGTTTCGGAGGGTCAGTATGGACTTGTTGGGCCGAATGGCCTGTTTCCACACAGTCAGGATTCTATGATTCTATGAAGACTTGGTCTGTATTGTACGCTCACTAATACCTTGGAAAAAATATTTCAGTGCTTCAGTGACCCAATACAATGAAGAGTTTCTCCTACCTTAATCTACCATGTCTCGCAATCTCAAATCAATAGCTCTTGTCTTTGAGATCCCATCTTTTATAATTGAATAAGACCTTTTAGACATCTAATGTATTGCCTATTTGAAGCTTCATTGACCCTCTGAGGCAAATAGTAGCATTCTGCAGCACATCAATATACACGGATCATTCCACTCTTTAATGAGCTTCCAATTTAAGAGGCATTGCATAGCTGCTTCAGGCTACCAATATCTTCATTTTTGTTTTATGTGAGGCAAGAAAGAGTCAAGTTTCAATTACTGTCTATTCATTAACTGTTTAAACATGTTGCTTAATTTTTTTTTGAATTCTTGATCCCCCAGGTCCCATGAGTCGTAAACAAGATTTAATTATATTTCCCCGAAGCAGTTTCTTTCTGAGTTTGACATCAACAGGTCTCGTCACAGAGCAATGAGCACCCTTTGTATAACTGATCAAGTGATTGATTTGTGGAAAGTTCATTGTGTGTGTACCACTTTCTGCTTTGCTGTTAATAAACTCATTGAACGAGTCCAAGGTAGTTAATTCCAACTTTCCCTGCTCATATAAATGTGAAATTATTGAATTAGCCACTTCTTGACATCCACTAAACGGAAAATTGGCCAGCATTAAGAGAGTCGACACAGCAACTTGTGGAATATGGATGAAAAGGTTTTTGTGGCCAAGTGGAATAGTCCGTAACTCTAGGTGGGAGATCTGGGTTCATAATCCCACCTGTCACAGCAATACATCATAATATATCTGGACAGGGTGATTAAAAATGTGTTTTTATATGTTGTGTGGGTAAATTCAGTGTCCCCATTTGAAATCTTTGACTACTATTGATATTAGCCTTCCTGTTTCGAAACTGAGCATGGAATTTGTTCTATAAATCCAAATTAACATTCAGATCCTGGAGCCTTGAGAAACTAACAATATGGAATGATAACGTCCTTTTGGAGTGTTCGATAAAGGCACAATTCTAATTGGCTGTGTGTCAGCAATGCAGAGCTCTCTGATCGTTTAATCAAAGGTAGCAGGCAGCTCTTTAGAGGCAGTCTTTGCCAAGGTAAAAATGATAAATTTCTACAGCTCATAATACTCCAAGCACTAATAGATGAATGACTAAAAGATGGACCCCAAAGGTTAAATCTATATTCAGTTAGAATGGAACTAGTTCTTAACGCCCACAGGTAGAGTGATTATGCGAACAGATCTGCTTCTGAAACTCATGGGCATTTTTATATGAAACAAGTCGTTCTGTTTTAAATGTGAGGAAGATATATTGTTTCTAAAATGCAAATGTCACTTCTCATAGCAACTCATTAAAACAAAAGAAAATTGAAGGGGAAAGTTGTGTGTTACTGATCTGCCTTCCATAGACTATAATTGGGTTAAGTGTTAGCTCATGTTCAATCTGAACCTGAGTTTCACCTGAATTAGGAAACGGTGGTATCCTGAATTATATTCCACGATGTGAACGTGTCATATTTTCCTTCCAGGTATTAGGCTGCAACATTTTATGACTTGAACCTTTACTCACTGTAACAGACAAAACATTAGGAATCTTTCCTTAATGGAACTTGTTCTGCACATAATTGGCTTGAAACCTGTCCAATGGGAAGCTACTAGAAAGACAGCTGAATTTTACCAAAGATTGGCTAAGTGCCAATTTCATGAATGATTTCCTTCCCTGAGGCTTGGTGAGTTTCCTCACATGAGTGCACCTTGCTCACCTCACCTCAAAGGGTGGCTCAGTGGTTAGCCCTGTTGTCACACAATACCAGGCACCCGGGTTTGATTCCACCCTCAGTCTGTGTGGAGTTTGCACATTCTCCCTGTGCCTGCATGGGTTTCCTCCCACAGTCCAAAGATGCACAGGTTAGGTGGGTTGGCTGTGCTAAATGGCCCATAGTGTTCAGGGATGTGCAGGTTAGGTGGATTATATGGGGTGGGTGGATTTGGGTGGGATGGTCTTTAGAGGGTCAGTGCGGATTGACTGAACTGCTTCCACACAGTAGGGTTCCATGATTCAGTGAGCAAAGAATAATAAACAGGAACTACTTGCATTTTAGTTGACAGTCAATGGTCACTGCACCTGACTCTGAGCTTCTGGAACTGAGTAGAAGTGAAGGCCTAATTGGCTTGCTGTATACTTTGAAGATGCTGTTCCTTCTCTGAAGACTGCTCCTGCTCTTCCACCTCTTCATCATCCTTCACAGTCCCTTGCTGTCTGCTCCAGTTTTGCAGAGCATACTCTGTCTGGGTTGTACTGTGAAGCTGATCCAAACAGTGGAACCTTAACTTCAGGAGGCTGATTGTCTGTTCCCCGATGGCTGTGTTGGAAGAATGGGTTGGGTTGTCTCTACAACCAGCCTCAGTAGGAGAATTGCTTCACTGAGTCATCAGAAGCGGTATGCATGTCATGCCATTGCCATGGGAACATCCATTGTCACAGGAACATCTATTGTCACAGGAAAGCCTCTCAATGGCGTGCCTAAAAAGAGGTTGTGTCTCCAAACCCCACTCCTGGGCGTCACAAGGTTTAAGGGCAATTTGCCCATACAGTGAGAGGCAACTGAATGCCCAAAATATGCCCATGGAGAAAGGAGGTGCTTCATTATAAGACTCTGGTGAGGCCTCATCTGGAGTATTGTGTGCAGTTTTGGTCGCCATACTATAGGAAGGATGTGGAAGCTTTAGAACGAGTGCAGAGGAGGTGTACCAGGATGTTGCCTGGAATGGTAGGAAAATCTTATGAGGAAAGGCTGAGGCACTTGGGGCTGTTCTCATTGGAGAAGAGAAGGTTTAGGGGAGATCTGATAGAAGTGTATAAGATGATTAGGGGTTTAGATAGGGTAGATACTAAGAACCTTTTACCGCTAATGGAGTCAGGTGTTACTAGGGGACATAGCTTTAAATTAAGGGGTGGTAGGTATAGGACAGATGTTAGGGGTAGATTCTTCACACAGCGGGTTGTGAGTTCATGGAATGCCCTGCCCGTATCAGTGGTGAACTCTCCTTCTTTATGGTCATTTAAGCGGGCATTGGATAGGCATTTGGAAGTTATTGGGCTAGTATAGGTTAGGTAGGACTCGGTCGGCGCAACATCGAGGGCCGAAGGGCCTGTACTGCGCTGTATCCTTCTATGTTCTATGTTCTATGTTCTATTATTGCTCACTTAAAGTGTTTTGTTGGCCAACCTGCCAGCCTTCCCACACTGGGAAAATGGCACATTGGTGGGAAGACATGTTCCCCACAATACATTCAGGAATGTAGCCAGGAGGCAAACTTGAGAACATAAAATCAAACTGCATCTTAATAGGAATGTACTTTCATGGTGGGATTTTTAATGCATGCATATAAATGAAAGACACTCTTCAGAGAAATTAACTGCTTCCCAGAAGAAATCAAACTGAATGACTCATGAATATATCTGTGATGTTTTGATAGGAAATTGATTACATTTTAAATTGGAAAAACAAAACCCACAAAGGTTCGTTGTTGCCTCACTCCATGCCAATCTATTAGCGCTGACATCAATTAGGAACTGAAAGGTGAATGATGGTAGAAATTGCCAATTGAAGTGCTTACAAATGGATCCACTTTGGGCAGGAATAGACAGTGTGTATAATCCCTCTTCATACTGTATGGTCTATGAATTGGAGCATGATCATTTCAGCTTAACATCATTCCACTAGCTTTTCTTCATAAAAAGAGGTAACTGAAGCTTCATGAAAGGCTGAGGTCATTTGTGTAACGTGGACACTGTGTGACTGACTCAAAGTAGTTCTTTATTAATCTTTTATGTTCAAAGTTTGTGCGAAGATTTGTAGCTCGGGTGCTTGTTGTTGTGGTTCTGTTCGCCGAGCTGGAAGTTTTTGTTGCAAACGTTTCATCCCCTGGCTAGGAGACATCATCAGTGCTCTGGAGCCTCCTGCAAAGCGCTTCTTTGATGTTTCTTCCGGCATTCATAGTGGTCTGTCCTTGTCGCTTCCGGGTGTCAGTTTCAGCTGTCCGCTGTAGTGATTGGTATATTGGGTCCAGGTCGATGTGTCTGTTGATGGAGTTTGTGGATGAATGCCATGCCTCTAGGAATGCCCTGGCTGTTCTCTGTCTGGCTTGCCCTATGATAGTAGTGTTTTCCCAGTCGAATTCATGTTGCTTGTTGCCTAGTAGTGTGTGGCTACTAGGGATAGCTGGTCGTGTCATTTCGTGGCTAGTTGGTGTTCATGTATGCGGATTGTTAGCTGTCTTCCTGTTTGTCCTATATAGTGTTTTGTGCAGTCCTTGCATGGTATTTTATAAACTACATTAGTTTTGCTCATGTTGGGTATTGGCTCCTTTGTTCTAGTAAGTTGTTGTCTGAGCGTGGCTGTTGGTTTGTGTGCCGTTATGAGTCCTAGGGGTCGCAGTAGTCTGGCTGTCAGTTCTGAAACGCTCCTGATGTATGGTAGTGTGGCTAGTCCTTTTGGTTGTGGCATGTTCTCATTCCGTGGTCTATCTCTTAGGCATCTGTTGATAAAGTTGCGCGGGTATCCGTTTTTGGCGAATACCTTGTATAGGTGTTCCTCTTCCTCTTTTCGCAGTTCTGGTGTACTGCAGTGTGTTGTAGCTCTTTTGAATAGTGTCCTGATGCAGCTTCGTTTGTGTGTGTTGGGGTGGTTACTTTCATAGTTTAGGACTTGGTCTGTGTGTGTTGTTTTCCTGTGTACCCTTGTGGTGAATTCTCCGTTCGGTGTTCTCTGTACTATCACGTCTAGGAATGGGAGTTGGCTATCCTTTTCTACTTCTCTCGTGAATCGGATACCCGCGCAACTTTATCAACAGATGCCTAAGAGATAGACCACAGAACGAGGACATGCCACAACCAAAAGGACTAGCCACACTACCATACATCAGGAGCGTTTCAGAACTGACAGCCAGACTACTGCGACTCCTAGGACTCATAACGGCACACAAACCAACAGCCACACTCAGACAACAACTTACTAGAACAAAGGAGCCAATACCCAACATGAGCAAAACTAATGTAGTTTATAAAATACCATGCAAGGACTGCACAAAACACTATATAGGACAAACAGGAAGACAGCTAACAATCCGCATACATGAACACCAACTAGCCACGAAACAACACGACCAGCTATCCCTAGTAGCCACACACTCAGCCAACAAGCAACATGAATTCGACTGGGAAAACACTACTATCATAGGGCAAGCCAGACAGAGAACAGCCAGGGCATTCCTAGAGGTATGGCATTCATCCACAAACTCCATCAACAGACACATCGACCTGGACCCAATATACCAATCACTACAGCAGACAGCTAAAACTGACACCCGGAAGCGGCAAGGACAGACCACTATAAATGCCGGAAGAAACATCAAAGAAGCGCTTTGCAGGAGGCTCCAGAGCACTGATGATGTCTCCTAGCCAGGGGACGAAACGTTTGCAACAAAAACTTCCAGCTCGGCGAACAGAACCACTACAATCTTTTATGTGCTGTTGGCGTTACTAGTGAGGCCAATATTGATTTCCAATCAGTAACTGTCCTTGAGAAGGTTGTGGTCAGAGATCTTCTTGAACTATTACAGACCACTGAGCTTAGACACATACAATGATGCTGTTTGGGAAAGAGTTCAGTGGCAATGAAAGAACTGCAATATACTTCCAAGTAAGGATGGTGAATGACTTGGAGGGGAATTTGCAGAGTTGGTGTTCCCATAATTCTGCTGCTCTTGTCTTTTAAGAAGATAGAGGTCGCAGGTTTGGAAGGTGCTATCACTAGAGCCTTGGTGAGTTCCCTCCGTGGTTACAGTCTGAGCTTACAGACCTAGAGATTCAGTGGTCCTACATGTAGGTGTGCAGCATTCAACATAACTGGTAAAGCATGCACTTGCCACACTCTGGACGTGAGTCATCTAACAGTCAGAAAAGAAGGCTGCTAAAATATTTGACTGAAATATGTGTCAGGATTTTGGAAATGTAAGTAGTTATCTCAAAGCATATTTAAAATTAGATTTAACATTAGATTTATTGTCACGTATACACAAGTACAGGAATACTGGCATATGGCTGGCACGGTGGCACTGTGGTTAGCACTGCTGCCTCACAGCGCCAGAGACCCGGATTCAATTCCCACCTCAGGCGACATTGCACATTCACCCCGCATCTGTGCAGGTTTCCTCCGGGTGCTCTGGTTTCCTCCCACAATCCAAAAATGTCTAAGTTAGATGAATTGGCCATGGTAAATTGCCCGCAGTGTGAGTTGTAGGGGAATGGGTCTGGGTAGGTTGCATTGCAGCGGGTCCAGTATGGACTTGTTAGGCCGAAGGGTCTGTTTCCACACTGTAAGTAATCTAAAAAAAAATGGAAAGCATACCAAGTCTCCATTATCCAGCGCCATTTGGTTACAAAACCAGAATTTAAATAACAAAGAAAACTTTTTAAGAAGAGCCAAAAGGTAGAAAATGCTGAGATCTTAGAGACTAAAGTCTTAAGATGTTTGAAGTGCCCAGCTACAGAATCAGGCATCCAGACCTAGCCACAGACTGGAGTCCAGGGCAACCCATGAGTCGTGCCTCCATCACAGGTGGAGGCCATAACCTTGTTGTCACTGACGATGCTGCCGCTGCCTCCGGTCACAAGGAGGTGCTAGGCCACCGCTGCCACCATCGCTCCTGAATGCTGGAAGGAGCCATGCTGTTGCTGCCGTGGTGTTGCTCCATCCAATCACAGAAAAATGAAGAAGTAAAGTTTTAAAAAAGTTACATTAATGCTGGATTTTAGAATTTAGGTATTTAGCAATGGACATATTTAATGTTTGCTTTGTTTGGCTCTTATACAATCAAAAATCTTTTGCTTAAACTGTGGAATTTTGTGGTTTAATTTTTTTAAATAAATAGCTGGGATTTGAGACCTCTTCCTTGATGCAAATGTTGATGCTCTTCATTGAGAGCCTAACAAATTTAGGGGCTTGTCTGGGATCATAACAACAGGATGTTTATACCAATCCCTCCCCTGCACTCCCAACCTCTGTTTTTTTGTCATTGGTTGCTAGGACTTTGGGCGGGTCGATCAGGACAGTCCAAGCTGTGAATGGAATGGTACAATCCTTCAAGCACTTTGAGGAAAACGACTCACTAATCCCACAAGTTTGAATTTGAGGTTAGGTTGGACTTATTGTTGTTTGTTACTCCAGAAAACAGGGCAATGGAAGGGATTGCTGGTGGGAAACCCATTGCGGCAGTGATGAATCTACTGCTCAGATGTGTCTTCAGCTTTTTGTCACCCAACAAGTTAAATTGCTTTTAACTTAAATACAAAAGCTGGGCTGTAATACTGAAGCAATGTAAGACACTTGTTAGTCCACTGTTGGGTTTATGGTTTTTGTCATGCCTTTGTAGGAAGGATCTAATTGCTCGAAATTTACAAGAATGTTGCCAGGGGTTTGGGAATTGCACCTAGTGGGTGAGAATTCTTGATGTGTCCTTGATGAGTTCTTAAAAATTAATAAAGGGTGCTGTGTCCTTTTCCTTGGAACAATGGAGGCTGAGGGCTCACTTCACTGAGGTGTATAAAATAATGAATAGAGTTAACAGGCAAAACCTGACTCTCCCAGTGGAGAGTTCAATCATCAGAAGGCCCAGAATTTGCCATTCCACACATGGACAAGCCTCTGCATGAAAAAGTTGCCCTTTAGATTTAAAAGTGGCCTAAAGGGCTTCACACAGAGGGTGGTATGTGTATGGGAAGAGCTATCCATACCCATGGAGGGGGGGGAGGGTGTCTGGTATTTGCTACCCAGTTTGATGATCACTGTGGAAACCCAATATTTCTGTACCTCAAACACTGGAACTTGCAAGACGATGAACCAAGTGCTGGAATGTGGGATTAGAACAGGTGTCTAGTTTATTCAGCTGATGGGCTGAAAGGCCTTTTTTTCTGTGCTGTAACCTTCCCCCCACCATCCTTAATGCTGAACTCTTGGCTTGGTTGAATTTCCTCCAAATGCTTTTCATCTCACAAGGGAGATCTGTTTCCCGCTCAGTGAAATGCATCCGATACATCAATACACTTAGAGCAGCCACAATGAGCCAGTGATCAATGGGTGCTGATGTAAAGCCTAATGGCAAACGAAATTAGCCAAATGAACTGCTCAACTTTGCATTGACTTTTGTGAGAGCTGCAGTGTCCAGGCCAATGGGGAACCTTCTGTCGCACTCCTGAGTTGAGCTTTCTGAGCTGTCAAAATGTGAAATATTCTACATTTTAACGTGAACAGGATGTGCGGGTTTGAACTGGGCGTAAAGTGTGGTCAGTGTACTTCATAGTGATGGGAAGGGAACTGCAGACTAGGGACTGTATGGGCAGTCACATGCAGACTATTAAATATGTAATCATTCTAATAGAATTACACTCAGTAGAATTTTATTAATTTTTAAGAATTCATCAAGGCTAAAACACACTTTAGACAGATATGGATTATCCAGCCAGCTCTTCAGCATAGCTGGAAGGGATTGTGAAAATGTGAAGTCAATTATTGTTTGGCTGTATGGCTGGAGAATAAATCCCTTTCCCAATAAAGCTGCAATCATGCATTTATTAATAACCTTTATTAACTGGATGTCTCAGTATTTCCTGGCCCTTGGGTCTGCATTTAGGTGAAGGATAATGACAACCCTAAGAATCAATGTGACTGGGGCCAAAGATGTAGAGTCAGTTGTCTCATGTTGGGTGGCATTGAAGAAGCAGGTGGCATGGTGGCTCAGTGGTTAGCATTGCTGCCTCACAGCACCAGGGATCCAGGTTCAGTTCCAGCCTTGGGAATTGTCTGTGGGGAATTTGCATGTTCCCCCTGTGTATGCATGGGTTTCTACACAGGTGCTGTGGCTTCGTCCCACTGCCCAAAGATGTGCAGTCAGTTGGATTGGCCGTGCTAAATCACCCACTGTGTTCAGGGATGTGTGGGTCAAGTGCATTAGCCATGGGAAATGCAGGGGCAACTTTTTCACACAGAGGGTAGTGCGTGTTTAGAATGAGCTGCTAGAGGAAGTGGTGGAGGCTGGTACAATTGCAACATTTAAGAGGCATTTGGATGGGTATATGTATTGGAAGGGTTTGGAGGGATATGGGCCGGGTGCTGGCAGGTGGATCTGGATGGGATGGCTGGTGTGTATTAGTTGGGCTGAATAGCCTGTTTATACACTATAGGGATTCTATAGAAAGTGGCCTGTCACCGCAAAGGCAAGGGGAGATAGTGGAGCAGAAAATGTATCCATGGGCATTTGAGAGATGGCAGAGGAACGTATCCTCCATAAATCTGAAATGTCACAGTCCTGGGAAGAGAAGAAATTCTGTTCCTGGCGCTGTACTGTGCGCCTGGAGCTCAATAAGAATAGGTGAAAGAGCAAGTCCATGGTTTGATAGCAGTGAAGCATGGAGAAAAAAGGCAGGGTGAATGGTATTGGACACTACAGGGAAGATGGGAAGAGGTAAAGCTCCACAATCGCATTCCTGATGTCTCCAGGATTGCTTTGCTACAGCAAGAAAAGCATGAAACAGACAGAAGGAATTCAAAGAGGTAATGTCATGACAAATGATCGTGGTGGTTGGGAGCCAATGGCAGATTGCAAGAGCAGAACTAAAGGCGTACACATGTCGAAGCAGCACTTCTCAAAATCTCAGGATGTTACAGACATTGAGCTATCTTGTGAAGTACAGTCAATGCTATAATCCAAGACCCATGGCAGTCAATCTATGCACAGCAAGATTCCACACACTGCAATTAATGACTGGGTGAAAGCCACAAATAAATGAAAGGAATACAAATGAGGAAAAGCAGGATATGCAGACATGGTGTCGCACATCAATAACAATCAGAGAAATTGGGGAACCGAAGTACTATACTGTTAATTCTTTATAAATTAATAGAATTATTGCTTAAAGGTTTAGAAAACATTTTCAGTCTGAGCTAAACTCTGGTTTTAAAAGATTTTAAACTTAATACACAAAAATTGAACAAACAAATATACAGCGGATATTCCATTATCTTTATCCTCACAAAGGAAAGCTAGCCTCCAACTTCTTAAGTTCTGCCACAGGAGCGAGTTAAATCAGGCCAAATATCTATGAAGGTTTCAGTTTGTTCCCTTCAGTCCTGTTCAAAAAACTCCAACTGGTGCATTCCTTTTCATTATTTTCAAGTTATTACCCAGACATGATACAATGCCAAACCTCCCAGCTTCAATCAAAAGGCTGCAGGCGTTAGCGTCTGTAACTGAGTCAATTATAAACTTTCTATCGATCTGAATCATGTTAAACTCATTTTCAAACTTGTTTCCAGGGAGATGATAAATTGCATTGTGTTGGGGTGGTTCAGGTCCCATGTAATCTCTAATCTGCAGTGTCCAATTTAAAGGGAAAACTACTTGCTTCAAATCTACTTGATCTTTTTAAAGAAAATAACAGGATAAATTTTAATGGCTATGGTGAGGATCAAAGAATTATAATTAATCGGATAGGTCTCTCAAAGGACACATACGAGCATGGTAGACTGACTGATCTCCTTCTGTGCAGTAAGATTATAATATTCTTTACATGAGGTGCAGCGGATGTAATATATTTGGATTTACAGAAAACATTTGGTATGATAAAACGTTAAATACTTAAGCAAATTGATAACAGATGGCAACAAAGGAAATGTGGACACTGTTGTTATATACACCATTATAGGGGCATATCTTAAATTGTTGTCAATCATACTCAGCTCAACAGAATGATGTATTAGTCAGAGTCATAGAGTCATAGAGATGAACAGCATGGAAACAGAACCTTCAGTCCAAACCGTCCATGCCGACCAGATATCCCAATCCAATCTAGTCCAACTTGCCAGCACCCAGCCCATGTCCCTCCAAACCCTTCCTATACATATACCCATCCAAATGCCTCTTAAATGTTGCAATTGTACCAGCCTCCACCACTTCCTCTAGCAGCTCATTCTAAACACGCACTACCCTCTGTGTGAAAAAGTTGCCCTTGAGGTCTCTTTTATATCTTTCCCCTCTCACCCTGCAAGCTTACTAACTGTACCTCTTATGCTCACATCCAAATCATTTATGTAAATGTCAAAAAGTAGAGGACCCAGCACCGATCCTTGTGGCACTCCACTGGTCACAGGCCTCCAGTCTGAAAAACAACCCTCCACCACCACCCTCTGTCTTCTACCTTTGAGCCAGTTCTGTATTCAAATGGCTAGTTCTCCCTGTATTCCATGAGATCTAACCTTACTAATCAGTCTCCCATGGGAAACCTTGTCAAACGCCTTACTGAAATCCATATGGATCATGTTCACCACTCTGCCCTTATCAATCCTCTTTATTACTTCTTCAAAAAACTCAAGCAAGTTTGAGAGACATGATTTCCCACACACAAAGCCATGTAGACTATCCTTAATCGGTCCTTACCTTTCCAAATACATGTACATCCTGTCCCTCAGGATTCCCTCCAACAACATGCCCACCACTGAGGTCAGGGTCACTGGCCTATAATTCCCTGGCTTGTCCTTACCACCCTCTTAAACAGTGGCACCACGTTTGCCAACCTCCAGTCTTCCAGCACCTCACCTGTGACTATCGCTGATACAAATATCTCAGCAAGAGGCCCAGCAATCACTTCTCTAACTTCTCACTTCTTGGGTACACGTGATCAGGTCCTGAGGATTTATCCACTTTTATGTGTTTCAAAACATCCAGCACTTCCTCCTCTGTAATATGAACATTTTTCAAGGTGTCACAATCTATTTCCTTACAGTCTGTATCTTCCATGTCCTTCTCCACAGTAAATACTGATTCAAATTATTTGTTTGGTAGCTCCACACATAGGCCGCCTTGCTGATCTTTGAGGGGTCCTATTCTCTCCCTGCTTACCTTTTTGTCCTTAATGTATTTGTAAAATCTCTTTGGATTCTCCTTAACACTATTTGCCAAAGCTACCTCATGTCCCCTTTTTGCCCTCCTGATTTCCCTCTTAAGTATACTCCTACTGCCTTTATACTCTTCTGAGGATTCACTCGATCTATCCTGTCTGTACCTGACATATGCTTTCTTCTTTTTCTTAACCAAACCCTCAATTTCTCATGTCATCAAGCATTCCCTATACCTACGAGCCTTTCCTTTGATCCTAACAGGAATATACTGTCTCTGTATTAGTCTCCTGAGTTGTTGGACAGTCAGTTGTGGGAGTGACTTAGCTCCCAGCAAATGTTATCTTTAAATATGTGTACCTGCAAATTAAATCCCACAGAATTGCTTCGCTGAGCATAGTGTGCGATTGTTAGAAATCAATACAGTTATCCCAACATCTGAATGATGTGGGGAAAGATAAGTATGTTGGAACACTACACATCATGAAAAAACATTCAATTTTTTTCTCAACGCTACCAGCTTAGGTGTGGGTCTTGTTTGTAGGTGGTGAGGGTCTTATGTACATGCGTTAACTCTTCATTGTTTGCTCAGTAATGACCACTGTTGCCTCACAGCACCAGGGACCCACGTTCAATTCCCACTTCAGGGACTGTCTATATGGAATCTGCATGCTCTCCTGTGTCTGTGTGGGTTTCCTCCAGGTGCCCCAGTTTCCTCCCACAGTCCAAAGATGTGCAGGTGAGGTGGATTGAGCATGCTAAATTGTCCACAGTCTCCAGGGATGTACAGGCTAGGTGGAGTAGTCATGGGAAATGCAGGGTTACATGGATAAGGGAGAGGTGGTGAGTTTGGGTGGGATCCTCTTTCAGAGGGTCGATGTGGACTCAGTGGCCAAATGGCCTGTTTCCACAATGTAAGGATTCTATGATGATGACAATCTTGATTCATTTCTTGCAGGCTGCCATTCTCTCAGGTACCCATTAGAACTGAGATATCACAGATTTCCAACTTGAAAGTCAGAGTGGTGAACTAGCAGCTGCAGCCTGCATTCCTCTACATTCCTGGGCAGTGACCACCTATATCTCTATCCATGGAGGAGGCACCATAACAGCATCAGCCTCTTCACATCATCATGGTATAGATCAAACTAATCTATCATACAAGTCAGCCCAGAGCTCACTGCTGCCTTGTGTTACAATGGTTTTACCAAGCCATTTCTACACAAGCACAGGGAAACAAGGGGTTCCTGGAGAGAGGTTAGGGACCCGCGTCTCACTGTCGCCTTGCAGTGTTAGTGTTAGGGTCAGGGTCAGGGTGAGGGTCAGGGTCAGGTAAAGGTTGGGATTAGGGTCAGGGTCAGGGTCAGGGTTAGGTTTAGTGTTAGGATTAGGGTTAGGGTTAGGGTTAGGGATAGGGTTAGGGTTAGGGTGAGGCTGAGGGTGAGAGTTAGAGTTACGGTTAGGACTATAGCTAGGGCGAGGGTTAGGTTTAGTGTTAGAGTTGCTGATATTGAGGACCAATGGCTAAAGCAATAGGAGTTAGGGTTAGGATAAGGTTAAGGTTAGGATTAGGGTTCCGGTTGCTGATGTTGAAGACCATTAGCCAAAGTGATGCAGTGTACGCTAGGGTCAGGGTTAGGGCTAAAGTTAGGTTTCGGGTTAGGTTCTGGTTTCTGATTGCTGATATTGAGGAGATAGGGTTAGGGTTACAGTTAGAGTTACTGATGTTGTGGACCAATGGCTAAAGTGAAAGAGTCAGGGTTTGGATCAGAGATAGGGAAAGACTTAGAGTTAGGTTTAGGGTTAAGGTTAGGGTTAGGATTGGTTATGTTGAGGACCGATAACTAAAGCAATAGGGGTCAGGGTTAAGATAAGGTTTAGGTTAGGTTAGGGTTATGGTTGCTGACGTTGAAGATCAATGGCTTAGGCAATAGGGGTTAGGGCTAGGATTAGCGTTGGGGTAAGGTTTAGGTTAGGGTTAGGGTTAGGGTAAGGGTTCAGATTCCTGATGTTGGAGACAAAAACATTGGAATGCATGCAAGTGCAACAGATAGGGTTAGGATTAGGATTAAGGTTAGGAATAGGTTGAGGGTGGGGTTAGGGTTATGATCAGGGTTAGGTTTAGGGTTGGGTTAGGGTTAAGGTTACAGTTGCTGACCTTGATGCTAAAGTGATGGAGTGTGCGCATGTGCAGCAGATACCGACTGAGGTGGACCTTGCTCTCCCTCCCACCGTGGAGATAGATAGAGTCAATAATGTTAGAACCAGCATGATACTGACAATGTTGGTGGATTCCTCAACCTTCAATCCAGTTTAATGAATGACTCTGACAAACGTACCTGCCTCTCCAGTGTCTATTTGTGCATTTGATGCTGTTATTAATAGCTGGCAGAATAGTGGCCTCTCCTGCTTGTGGCTGACCCAGTGCCTGGAGATGCAATAATCTGACTTCCAGTGACCTGGGACATTTTGCCTCAGCTAGCTGCAAAGAAATGGTAGTGAGGGCCTCACCAGCTGTGATCGAGGTCACACACCCACTGAGGAGAAACGATTTGTGCAGGTGAAGGAAGCTCCTGCTCTATCTTCTAAGGGATCTGTGGTTCCTTCCTCTGAGGTGATCCAGGGGCTGATGTCCAGTGGGGCTTGTCTCCTGCAGGTGGAGACTGGGTTGATGTAATTGGTACCTTGTGAAGACAAGGAAGGCAATGAAGTGCGTGATACAGACAGAGGCTTCAACATGCTAACGATGCAGTCCTAGTGGGCAGTAATAAGAGAGCAGTACCTTTTATTGGTTGCCATCATCCTGGTCCATTGTCTGCCATTTTCTCCTGCGATGAGATAAAGGGTGAGGTTGACTGAGCTGAAAGTGGTTGGAAGTGCTGTTGGAGATGGTGTAGGTACAGAGCTGGTGGTGAGGTCTCCCAAATCAGTGAGAAGAAAGAACACTGAGCAGTTTTTGGACGATGGGATGGATGGGAGCCAATGAGGAGAAGTGCATAGGAAGAGAAGTGGTTGAAGAGAAGCAAAGAAAGGTTGGGGAGGATAGAGACAATTCTAGATGGCGACAGCTAGTAATGTTGGCAAAGGGACACATTGACCTATGATCTGCAACTACGTGGTATCTCAGCACAGGATGGCATTGAGTTCAATATCCCTTCCAGAATCTAGCTCTGATTCATGGAGTCAGGGGTTAGCTACAGCACTGTCAAAGAGACTTTTCATCTTCTGGACAAAACATTAATAAAACATCTAAGTATGTTGTAGGTTAAATGGATTAGCCATAGGGTAGGTGTGTGGGCCTGGATGGGACAATCTTTGAAGGTTCAGTGCAGACTCAGTGGGCTGCATGGCCTGCTTCCACACTGTAGGGATTCTATGATTAATCTGAGACACAGTCTTCTCAGGGTATATGGGTATCCTATGGATCTATCCCAAAGAAAGAGTAGGAGAGCTCTCCGCATTTTCCTATGCAAACTTTTTCCATTCACTGACCTCATGAAATAGATAAAATTATCTGATTTGTCTTTGTAGTGCACAAATTTGGTGCCATTTTATGATGTAATAATGACGACTGCACTTTCCTACATTATAACGGTGACCACACTTCAGGGATCAGTTATGGGCTGTGAGGTGATTGTGGATGTCCTAGACTGGGTAAAAAATGAGGTCTGCAGATGCTGGAGATCACAGCTGAAAATGTGTTGCTGGTTAAAGCACAGCAGGTTAGGCAGCATCCAAGGAATAGGAAATTCGACGTTTCGGGCATAAGCCCTTCATCAGGTCATTCCTGATGAAGGGCTTATGCCCGAAACATCGAATTTCCTATTCCTTGGATGCTGCCTAACCTGCTGTGCTTTAACCAGCAACACATTTTCAGATGTCCTAGATTGGGAAGGATCCTTTGGCAAGAGGAATTGTGTTTGCTTTAAGCATATATCAGAAAGGAATGGGAAACTACTCTTCTGTTCCTTTCCCCATTTCATTGATTGAAAGACTTTGGGATATCCTAAGGTCATAAAAAGCATAATGAAAACTGCAATTTATTCATTCCTCTTTGTAATTTTGAAGCCCTGCATTGTAGAAGCAGGCCATTCAGCCCATCAAGTCCATACCCTCCCTCTGAAGAGCATCCCACCCAGACCTAATCCAGTAACCCCAAATTTCTAATGGATAATCCACCTAGCCTACACATTCCTGGACAACTTAGCACATCTAATACATCTAACCTGCACATCTTTGGACTGCAGGAGGAAACTTGGAGGAATCCCAGGCAGATAGGTGGAGAACATACAAACTCCACCCAGTCGTCCGAGGGTGGAATCAAACCTAGGTCCCTGGTGCTGTGAGTGACCGTGTTGCAATAAATATAAATGTTTGTAAATCTTCATAGATGCTAAACGGTTGCATGTTTTTCAGGTTGCTTCTTAAAAATGGAGACAAGACCAAGAAAGGTGCTACAGAAATGCATATCTTTCCGTTTATTATGTCCACAATTTTAGTCAACTGGGAAACTGAGGGGAAAAAAAATGAGGTCTGCAGATGCTGGAGATCACAGCTGCAAATGTGTTGCTGGTCAAAGCACAGCAGGTTAGGCAGCATCTCAGGAATAGAGAATTCTATTCCTGAGATGCTGCCTAACCTGCTGTGCTTTGACCAGCAACACATTTGCAGCTGGGAAACTGAGGGACCAATGGTGATATTTTTCTGATTGCGTGAATATTGATGGTGTGGTAAATTTTGGGAAGGATTGTGAGGAGGGGAAGGATAGGCTGCTATACTGAGGAAACAGGTGAATTGTGCAGATAAGGAGGAAGGAGTACATTTTGGTGGCAAGAAGAGGGGAAGGAAAAATATAGGTGCTGAGATTTTAAACAAAGCAGATCTGAAGGTCATTATAGCAGCACCAACAGATAAAGATGCATGAAAGCACGTTGCTTTCTGCACTGAATCACATTGTCACTATTGTAATAATCAGGTGAAAAATGTTCAATATTCTTCCTCCTTGCATATGATCACAATGAAGCTAGTTAATGTGTGAGCTCCATGATTCATTGTTAAGGGACTGAAATTAGTGCTGGAGGGACTCCGTTCAGTTTCCCAGTGAAAAGCACAAAAACATAAAATCAGAACAGTGTCAGTCTTCAATGAAATATTAGTCTCCAGTTGGATTGATGTGTCTAGCCTGAGGAATACTGTCATATGAATGACACAAAGAGTCATAGAGTCATATGGCATAGGAACAGACTTGTTGGTCCAAAAAGTCCATGCTTACCGTAATCCCAAACTAAATAAGTCCTGTCCGCCTACACTCGGCCCATACCCCTCCAACCATTTCTTATACATGTACTTATCCAAATGTCTTTTAAATCTTGTAACTGCACCTGCATCCATCACTTCCTCAGGAAGTTCATTCTACACCCCAGCCTCCTCCACCAGCTGTAAAGTAACACAGATTTCCCAACTGCAGATCTACTTCAAGAGTGCAGACCACAATGAGGAAATGTGTCCAAGTCATGATCTTTAGAGATCAACTCCATCAGACACTGAGAATGGGTCAATGGCACCTTTGTAAATTGGGCATATGCGTCTCATATTCTGCCAAGTTGACTCCAGCTCAGTAGCACTAATGTAGGGGAGATGGTGGCACAATGGTAATGCCACTGGACTAGTAGGCTGACTGGAGGAGAGCACCAGTTGAGGTATAATTGGCAGCCGCTGCAATCGTTCCTGCACAGAAGAACTGATTGGTCCAGCTACAGAATATGATAAGCAGCCTGCATATGCAGTGCCTAATTCCTCCACCTTCCATGAATGAGACTATTGTCTCAGTATCTGACATGCTCTGAGGTAGCAATGCCACCCTATCTAACTGTGTATATGGACCCATCGAGGTGGTGATCTCTGCCCTGTTGGAGGTGTGACAGCTCTTGTTTCCAGGTCTGCTCTGTAGCATTTGGCTCAAGGAATGGGGAGGAATTGGTCTTGGTGTTTTGATGCCAGCAGCTATGGGAGGCAGAAGAACAAAGTATGGAAACGGACCTTGGAGGGTAGGCGCCATTGCAATGGAATATGGGATTAAAAGATGCATTCACTGATGAATTTGGAATTCTTTGAGGATGTAACTAATAGAGTTGATGATGGGGATCCAGTGAATGTGGCTTATTCTGACTTTTAGATGGTTTTCAACAAAGTCCTACAGGAGAGATTAATGTGGAAAATTCAAATAGATGGGATTTGGGGTTGCATATTGAGATGGCTAGAAACATGCTTGGTAAACAGGAAACAAAGAGCAGGTCTTCGTCCAAATTGTAGGCAGCGACTAGTGGGGTACTCTAAGGTACTAGGATTCCTGCTATTCACAATCAATGCTTATTGTTTAGATGAAGGAACTAAATTCATTCCTGAAGAAACGTCGATTCTCCTGCTCCTTGGATGCTGCCTGACCTGCTGCACTTTTTCAGCAGCACATTTTCAGCTCTAAATGTAATATTCCCCAAGTTTGCAGATGACAATGTCAGGGTGGGAGGGTGAGCTGTGAGGAGGGTGCAGAGATGTTGCAGTATGATTGGGACACGCTGGGTGAATGGGCAAATGCATGGCAGATGCAGCATAATGTGGATATGTGGGAGTTATCCATTTTGGTCACAAAAGCAGGAAGGAGCATTATTATCTAAGATGACTAAAGGAAATATGCAACAAGATCTGGGTTTCCTTGGACAACAGTCAGTGAGTCATAGAGTCCTACAGCACGGAGACAGGCCCTTTGGCCCTAACTGATCCATGCCGACCAAAATATCCATCCACACTAACCCCATTTCCCTGCAATTTACCCATATTGTTCAAATCCTTTCCTATCCAAGTATTTGTCCAAATGATTTTTAGATGTTGTTAACATACCCACCTCAACTGCTTCCACTGGCAGCTCATTCCATATGCGTACCACCCTCTGTGTAAAAACATTGCCCCTCAACATCCTTTTTATTCCTTCCTCTCTAACCTTAAACTGATACCCCTAACTCTGGGAAAAAGACTGAGTGCATTGACCCTATTCATGCCTCTCACAACCTTCTACATGTCTATAAGATCCCCTTTCAGTCTCCTATGCTCTAAAGAAAAACGTCCAAGTATGTCCAATCTCTCCCTATAACTCAGCCCCTTGAGTCCTGGCAACATCCTTGTAAATTTCTTCTGCACTCTTTACAATTTAATAACATCCTTCCTTAGCAAGGTGACCAAAACTGAACACAATACTCCAAGTGTGGCCTCACCAATGTCCTGTACAACTGCAACATAACTTCCCAACTTCCATACTCAATGCCCTGACTGATGAAGGCCAGTGTGCTAAAAGCCACCTTCACTGCCCTGTCTACCTGGGACTCCACTTTCAGAGAACCATGTACCTGAACTCCAAGGACCGTCTGTTTCACTACACTCCTGGGCGGCACGGTGGCACGGTGGTTAGCACTGCTGCCTCACAGCACCTGAGACCCAGGTTCAATTCCCAACTCAGGTGACTGACTGTGTGGTGTTTGCACGTTCTCCCTGTGTCTGCGTGGGTTTCCTCCGGGTGCTCTGGTTTCCTCCCACAGTCCAAAGATGTGCGGGTCAGGTGAATTGGCTATGCTAAATTGCCCATAGTGTTAGGTAAGGGGTAAATGTAGGGGTGTGGGTGTGTTGCGCTTCGGTGGGTCGGTGTGGACTTGTTGGGCCGAAGGGCCTGTTTCCACACTGTAAGAAATCTAACCTAATCTGAAGGCCCTACCATTGACCATGAAACTCCTACCTTGATTTGACTTTCCAAAGTGTAAGACCTCACACGTATCTGTATTGAACTCCATTTGCCATTTCTCGGCCCATGTCCCCAGCTGATTAAGGTTTTGCTGAACTTTATGATAAGTTTCCTCACTGTCCATAATACATGCTATTTTAGTGTGATTAGCAAACTTATTAATCATGCCTTGTACATTCTCATCCAAATCATTGATATAGATAACAAAGAGAATGCACCCAGCACTGGCCCCTGAGGCACTCCACTAGTCATGGAGACTTCCAGTCTGACAAGCATCCTTCCACTATTACCCTCTGCTTCCTACCATCAAGCTAATTGTGTATCTGATTTGCCAGCTCCCTCTGATCTAACCTTCTAGAGCAGTTGCTGTAAGCATGCAGGTGCAGCTGGAGTTAAAGAAGGCAAGTGGTGTGTTGGCCTTCATAGTGAGTGTGCAGTTTTGACTTCCTTATCTGAGGAAGGATGTCCTTGCTGTGGAGGAAGAGGAAGAGCAAAGTTTTAACAGATTGATTCCTGGGAAGGCGAGGCTGATGTGTCCAGAGAGGTTGAGTCAGTTAGGATTGTGGTGAAAACAATGACTGCAGATGCTGGACACCAGATTCTGGATCAGTGGTGCTGGAAGAGCACAGCAGTTCAGGCAGCATCCAACGAGCAGCAAAATCGACGTTTCGGTCAAAAGCCCTTCATCAGGAATAAAGGCAGAGAGACTGAAGCGTGGAGCGATAAGCTAGAGGAGGGTGGGGATGGGGAGAAAGTAGCATAGAGTACAATGGGTGAGTGGGGGTGGGGGATGAAAGTGATAGGTCAGGGAGGAGAGGGTGGAGTGGATAGGTGGAAAAGGAGATAGGCCGATAGGGCAAGTCCGGACAAGTCATGGGGACAGTGCTGAGCTGGAAGTTTGGAACTAGGGTGAGGTGGGGGAAGGGGAAATGAGGAAACTGTTAAAGTCCACATTAATGCTCTGGGGTTGAAGTGTTCCGAGGCGGAAGATGAGGCGTTCTTCCTCCAGGCGTCTGGTGGTGAGGGAGTGGCAGTGAAGGAGGCCCAGGACCTCCATGTCCTCGGCAGAGTGGGAGGGGGAGTTGAAATGTTGGGCCATGGGGCAGCGTGGTTGATTGGCGTGGATGTCCCGGAGATGTTCCCTAAAGCGCTCTGCTAGGAGGTGTCCAGTCTCCCCAATGTAGAGGGGACCGCATCGGGAGCAACGGATACAATAAATGATATTGGTGGATGTGCAGGTAAAACTTTGATGGATGTGGAAGGCTCCTTTAGGGCCTTGGATAGAGGTGAGGGAGGAGGTGTGGGCACAGGTTTTACAGTTCCTGCGGTGGCAGGGGAAAGTGCCAGGATGGGAGGGTGGATTGTAGGGGGGCGAGGACCTGACCACGTAGTCACGGAGGGAATGGTCTTTGCGGAAGGTGGAAAGGGGTGGGGAGGGAAATATATCCCTGGTGGTGGGGTCTTTTTGGAGGTGGCAGAAATGTCGGCAGATGATTTGGTTCATGCGAAGGTTGATAGGGTGGAAGGTGAGCACCAGGGGCGTTCTGTCCTTGTTATGGTTGGAGAGGTGGGGTCTGAGGGCGGAGGTGCGGGATGTGGACAAGATGCATTGGAGGGCATCTTTAACTATGTGGGAAGGGAAATAACGGTCTCTAAAGAAGGAAGCCATCTGGTGTGTTCTGTGGTGGAACTGGTCCTCCTGGGAGCAGATATGCCGGAGGTGGAGGAATTGGGAATACGGGATGGCATTTTTGCAAGAGGTAGGGTGGGCAGAGGTGTCATCTAGGTAGCTGTGGGAGTCGGTGGGTTTGTAAAAAATGTCAGTGTCAAGTCGGTCGTCATTAATGGAGATGGAGAGGTCCAGGAAGGGGAGGGAGGTGTCAGAAATGGTCCAGGTAAATTTAAGGTCAGGGTGGAATGTGTTGGTGAAGTTGATGAATTGCTCAACCTCCTCGCGGGAGCACAAGGTGGTGCCAATGCAGTCATCAATGTAGCGAAGGAAGAGGTGGGGAGTGGTGCCAGTGTAATTACGGAAGATCAACTGTTCTACGTAGCCAACAAAGGGTCAGGCATAGCTAAGGGCCATACGTGTGCCCATGGCTACCCTTTTGGTCTGGAGGAAATGAGAGGATTCGAAGGAAAAATTGGTAAGGGTGAGGACCAGTTCGGCCAAACGAATGAGAGTTTCGGTGGAAGGGTACTGTTGAGGACGTCTGGAGAGGAAAAAAACGGAGGGCTTGGAGGCCCTGGTCATGGCGGATGGAGGTGTAGAGGGATTGGATATCAATAGTGAATACTTTCGGGGAAACGGAAGTCTTGGAGGAGGTGGAGGGCGTGGGTGGTGTCTCAAATGTTTGTGGGGAATTCCTGGACTAGGGGGGATAGGACAGTGTCGAGGTAGGTAGAGATGAGTTCAGTGGGGCAGGAGCATGCTGAGACAATGGGTCGGCCAGGGTAGTCAGGCTTGTGGATCTTGGGAAGGAGGTAGAACCGGGCAGTGCGTGGTTCCCGGACTATGAGGTTGGAAGCTGTGGGTGGGAGATCTCCTGAGGTGATGAGGTTCTGTATGGTCTGGGAGATGATGGTTTGGGATGGGAGGTGGGGTCATGGTCGAGGGGGCAGTAGGAAGAGGTGTCCTCGAGTTGGTGTTTGGCTTCAGCAGTGTAGAGGTTAGTGTGCCAGACTACCACTGCGCCCCCTTTATCTGCTGACTCGATGGTGAGGTTGGGAATTGAGCAGAGGGATTGGAGGGCTGCACGTTGTGAGGGTGAGAGGTTGGAGTGGGGAAGGGGGTAGACAGGTTGAGGCGGTTAATGTCCCGGCGGCAGTTGGAAATGAAGAGGTCGAGGGCAGGTAATAGGCCAGCGCGGGGTATCCAGGTGGATGCAGTGTGTTGGAGGTGGGCAAAGGGGTCTTCGGAAGGTGGGCAGGAATCCTGATTGTGAAAGTAAGCTCGGAGGCGGAGGTGATGGAAGATTCACTGGAGTTTGGAAGAACAAGGGAGGAGTTTTATGCATACCTATAAATTTCTAATAGAACTAGACAGGTTAGATGGAGGAAGGATGTTCCCAAGCGCAGGAAAATTCTGAGCCATGGCCTAAAGACACAGGGACAAGCGATTTCAGAACGAGATGAGGAGAAATATTCTTCACTTAGAGAATGGAGAGTCTGTGGAATTCATTTGCACAGAAAGCAGTTGAGGCCAAAGTCAAGAGCAGTTTCAAGAAGGAGTTTAGGCTACAGGGCTCAAAGCATTTGGGGGGGAAAGCAGGCACAGACTATTGAGTTGCACGGTCAGTCATGGTCATAATGAATGGCAGACCAGGCTTGAAGGGCTAAATGGCCTTCCTCTGTGTCTATTTTCTATGTTTCTACATTTCTATGACCTGATTACTCATATGAGGTCATTAAACATCTTCTTACTCTGGCATTTGGAACCACTGCATTGACCAGGATAGCTCTCTTCTCTTTCTGCCTGCTTGGTACCTGGAGAACCTCCTACACCTCGGTAGGCAGTGGATGCCCTAAAGTGCATTACAAACAGTGAAGTGTTTTGTTGTCTCTATTATAATAGAGGGAAACAGAACAGGCTTCCATAGGCTACAATGAGGCAGTGAACATATCATTGGTTTGTCAGTGGTTTGGGTTGAGAGAGAAACACAAAACTCTAGATGCAGATTCCTTTACTACACTCATTGTGAGTGAGATTTTGCAAAGTCTCATTAAGTTTTCTTCACAATTCCCTTTCTTTTAAAAACTGTTGTCACCAGCTTTTTAATTCCCTTCTCAGAGCTCTGTGCCATGTGTTCCTTCCCACACTGAAACTTTGCCTTTCAAATGACATCTGCTTATTTTTCTCCCTCTCAACTACATTTCCATCATTGTACTTGGCTCTGACATGACTCTCTCTCTTGGAAAGCCTGCATTTTCCCCCTTAATTAGCCAAACATATTTGTTCAATTCTCTGGGATCTTGCCCTTTTAATTGATCAACTCGGTCTCAATTTCTCAAAATCATATATTCATCACTCTGTATTCTTTGGCTAGTTATGTGCTGACTACAATGAATCTCGTTGTGTCATCCATTAGTCAAGAACAGAACAGTAATCATACTTGCAAAGGTACTCTAGTAAATGTAATGTCAGCTGTGAGTCAGAAACTCGAGCTTCAGAATCTACTCCAGAGGTTTGAACACATAATTTAGGCTGGTTCCTGTGCCACACTGGGTCAATGTACAGTTATTTATTCATCCCCTATCATACACTCTTCTCTGGGTTATTCTCTTTCATGCTTACCAGTTTAGTTATGAAGCAGTGAAATGTCAGCACCTCAATACATTTCTTGATTTGACTATTGTTTGAGAAGCTTTAAAATCCTAACAAACCCAATGTGCAGCTCAGAACCTTTGGAATTAGCACACTCTCTAACACTGCAGTTTTAAAATTGCTTTCAGTAGGGTATGACTGTTGCGTGCAAGGCTAGTATTGTTGTCCAACCTTAATTGCCCTTGAACTGAGTGGCTTTGTCGGCTATTTCTGTTTTGGGGGCAGTTAAAAGTCAACCACATTGCTTGGTGTCTGAGTCACATGCAGGCTAGACTGGGGAAAGATAGAGGGCACCCTTCACTATGTTGTGCAGCGCCATCACTGTGCTAAAGAAGATAGGCTTCAAACAGGCCTAGCACCTCAAGAACTGGGCATTCATGAAGCTGTGGCCATCAACAGCAGCAGAATTGTACTCCAGCACAATTGACAACCTTACAATATCCCCACTCAACCATTACCAAAAATCCCCAGGATCAACCCTGGTTCAATGGAGAGAGCAGGAAGGCATCCTAGGGGAGCAGTACCAGATGTCTAATTAAAAATAAGTTCTCAACCTGATGAAGCTACTAAACAGAGCAACAAGTGCACCAAACAGCATATATAGCAAGTGATCGACAGAGCTAAGGATTGCTGAACCTACAGATCAGGTCTAAGCTCTGCAGTTCTGAAACATCCAGTTGTGAATGTTGGTGGGCATTTTGACAACTCACTGGAAGAGGAGATTGCATAACTATCCCCATCCTTAAACTGGGAGAGCCCAGCACGTCAGTGCAAAAGATAAGGCTGAAGCATTCACACGAATATTTAGCCAGCAGTGCTGAGTGGTGATCCATCTTGGCCTCCTCCAGTGGTCCCCAGCAATACAGATCCCTGTTTCCAGCCAATTCGATTCACTCCACGTGATATCAAGAAACAGTTGAAGACAGTGGATACTGAAAATGTTGTGGGCCCTGACAAAATTCTGGCAACAGTATTGAAGACTTGTGCTCCAGAACTTGTTGCTCCCCTCGACAAGCTGTTCCAGCACAGGTTTCAAAACTGGCATCTACCCAACAATATGGAAACTGCCCAGGTATGTCCTGCCCATCAAAAGCAGCACAAATCCAACCCGGCCAATTATTGCCCAATCAGTCTATTCTCGATCATCAGTAAAGTGATGGAAGGTGCCATCAACAGTGCTATCAAGCAGTACCTGTTCAGCAATAACCTGCTCAGTGATGCCCAGTTTGGGTTCCATCAGGGCCACTCAGCTCCTGATCTTGTTAAAGCCTTGGATCAAACTTGGATAAAAGAGCTAGTTCCAGAGGGGAAGTGACCTTGACATCCAGGTTCCATTTGACCGAGTGTGACATCAAGGTGCCCTAGCAAAACTGGAATCATTGGGTATCATGGGGCAATCTCTCCACTGTTTAGAATCATACCGGACACATAGGGAGATGGTTGTGGCAGTTGGAGATCAGTCATCTCAGCTCCAGGACATCTCTGCAGGAGTCCTAGGCCCAAACATCTTCAGCAGCTTCATCAAGAACCTTCCCTCCATCATAAAGTCTGAAATGGGGAGGTTCACCGATGATTGCACAGTGTTCAGCACCATTCGTGACTCCTCAGATACTGAAGCAGTCCATGAACAAGATCTGGACAACATTCAGAGTTAGGTTGAGAAGTGGCAAGGAACATTTGCACCACACAATTGCAAATCAATGACCATTCTCCAAAAAGAGAGATTCTAACCATTTCCCCTTGGTATTTAATGGCTTGCCAACGCTGAATCCCCTGCTATGGTTAACCAGGGGATATTTTTGATTATAAAACTGATCGAGACTAGACGTATCAATGCCATAGCTACAAAAGAGGTGAGAGGTTAGAAATCCTGCAGTGAGTAACTCACCTCCTGATCAATACAGCCTCTAATTTGCTTTATTCTGGGGCCTGGATGCCTCCTGTTTGCAGCTTCAGCTTCTGAAAGCCCCACAGGTCAAATTATTGACAAAATGCTTATGCACTAATTGAGACAAACAGAACCTCGGAAGACCCTTGGAGTGGGCGTGTGGACAAGCAGCTTGAGGGAATATTGCTGCAGCTCCCAAAAACCTGCCCACCATCTACAAGGCACAAAGCAGGAGTGTGAGGGAATACTCCCCACTTGCCCGGATGGGTATAGTTCCAATACCACTCAGAAGCTTGATACCATCCAGGCTAAAGTGGGGCTGGATGAACAAATTTGGCTGTGGGAGGTGTTAGCAGTTGCCTTGAAAGCAAGTGCCTACATAGAAGAAGCTAGGAACACAGGCCAGGTGCATATGGAACAGGTATACGGCTTTCATTTCAATTAATCTCGCTGGGTTGCTTGATAACCACAATTGGTACAATTAGAGATGCCCTCCATATGGGATGCCTCAGTGATGAATATGGGAAGCCAATGCCTGTGGCTGTGAGGGCACATCTGTCTGAAGTGACTGTCCTGCCCGGCTCTCAATAACAATGGGACTTGCCTGTAGCCAGATGTCAGTAAGGTCTAGCTGGTCATTGGAAAGAGCCGTGGGGAAGTGGATGAAGAAAGCAATGACTACTGACATTGACATGGCATAGCGGTGAACAATGACAGAGATCTCTGATAGCACCTGCCGTAAGAGCCAGAGTACCCCATGACAGCTTTCTCAAGGCAGCTCCTTCTCTGGTCATAGATCCAATTCCATCCTCTACTTTCACTTTTTTACCTTCCAGATGCCCCCAGCACAAACCTTCCTGAAGACACTTTTGTCCCACATCTCGATTGTATCCCAAATCGGGGAGGTCCTCATTACCTTGTGCCCAGTTGTACTTGCAGTTTGCTCCTCTTTTGACCTGGAGACAACAGCAGAGTTGGCACCATTATTATGTGCAATATGATCACTTACACCACTCCACAGAGCTGTGTAACTGGTCACACTGACCCTTCTGCCCACTGCTGTGTAACTGGTCACACTGACCCCTCTGCCCAGTGCCGTGTAACTGGTCACACTGACCCCTCTGCCCAGTGCCTGTGTAACTGGTCACACTGACCCCTCTGCCCAGTGCTGTGTACCTGGTCACACTGACCCCTCTGCCCAGTGCCTGTGTACCTGGTCTCACTGACCCCTCTGCCCAGTGCCTGTGTAACTGGTCACACTGACCCCTCTGCCCAGTGCTGTGTAACTGGTCACACTGACCCCTCTGCCCACTGCTGTGTAACTGGTCACACTGACCCCTCTGCCCAGTGCTGTGTAACTGGTCACACTGACCCCTCTGCCCAGTGCCTGTGTACCTGGTCACACTGACCCCTCTGCCCAGTGTTGTGTACCTGGTCACACTGACCCCTCTGCCCAGTGCTGTGTACCTGGTCACACTGACCCCTCTGCCCAGTGCTGGGTAACTGGTCACTCTGACCCCTCTGCCCAGTGCTGTGTAACTGGTCACACTGACCCCTCTGCCCAGTGCTGGGTAACTGGTCACTCTGACCCCTCTGCCCAGTGCTGTGTAACTGGTCACACTGACTCCCCTCCCCAGTGCCTGTATAACTGGTCACACTGAACTGGTGGCCAGTTTTGCAGTTACTTGATATGAGTGATGAAGCAGATTAAGGAATTGAGAGAACTATGCTGAAATGTTTCTATCAAAGATTTTTACTTAATAAGTATTTTTCAAGACGTTAGGAAATCCAGAAGTGAAAAAACAGTTAAGATGCTTTGAAACAATCCAGGCACTGTAGCAGTCAACCTGTGCAAGTCAAGATCCCACAGACAACACTGTGGTATTGATCTAATCATCATAGAATCCCTACAGTGTGGAAACAAGCCCGTTGGCCTAACAAGTCCACACCTACCCTCTGAAGATTAATCCACCCAGACCCATTCCCTATCCTATTACTCTACCATTACCCCTGACTAATACACCCAACCTACACATCCCTGAACATGATGGGCAATTTCACATGGTCAATTCACCCAGCCTGCCCATCTTTGGGTTGTGGGAGGAAACCCACGCAGACACGGGGAGAATGTACAAACTGAACAGAGACAGTCACCCGAGGCTAGAATCGAACCCGGGTCCTTAGTGCTGCAAGGCAGCAGTGCTGACCACTGAGCCACTGTGCCATCTTGTTTCTGGGGCTGGTTAATGGAGAACCTCCCTTTTCTCTTTAAGGATCCCCCAGGTTTGTTTCTAATCCTCATGAGAGTGCAGACAAGGCCTTGGATCAGCTTCATGTTTGAAAGATGGCGCCTCCTTCAGTTTTGTGCTGGAGCAACAGTCTCGATTTTGGACTGGAATTGACGGAGTGGGATTTGGAAACCGTAACTGTTTCACCCAGAACATGTGAATCTCAGATCTACCACAAAGTCACAGCAGCCACCTGAACTATCACACATTAAGAATGCTTGGACTAGAGTATCGCTTGATCAGATTATCAGTTGATCATTTAACTAAGATGATCATTAATGAATTAATTATGTCAGACTTTCCTTCTTACAAAAATTGTGGAAATAATGGTGTCCCTTCCAGAAAAAGTGGATGAAAAGTAATTGCATATATTACTATTTAATTGTAAAACAATCAGATTTACCCAGTAGAATTAATCAAAGCTGTTACCTCAAGCTTTCAAACATTGCAGATTGGAATCTGACGGGAGATGGAAACAGTCTCTGATTGTACTTCCCTCATGTCTTTCAGAATGTATTTGGGGAAATAAATGTCGATTTTTATCAAGGTTGAATTAGATTCAATCAAAGCCTTGACCTTGATTTATATCATGCGTCACACTGTCCTGCTCTCTGACATTTCACTGGCCTACTCTTCTGAAAGTATTGATTTCAGGAACAGCTTTATTTTCTCCAGTGGAGAAACATGGATGCTCTTCACATATGAGCTGAGGAGCAAGGGCATGCTGTCCAATCAAGTGAAGGCTCACAGCTAAATCGAATCTTACTCTTCATCTGTGTTCTTCCTGCTCACACTTGGAAAATAAGAACGTAAGAACCAGGGGCAGGAGGAGGCCGTCCGGCCCTTCGAGCCTGCTCTGCCATTCACTAAGATCATGGCTGATCTTTTCATGGCCTCAGCTCCACTTACCTGCCATCTCACCATGCCATTGAATTCCTTTACTGTTCAAAAATCAATCTGACTTTGCCTTAAAAACATTCAATGAGGGTTACTCAACTGCTTCACTGGGCCGAGAATTCCACAGATCTGGATAAAGATTACTTACAGTGTGGAAACAGGCCCTTCGGCCCAACAAGTTCTCACTGACCTGCCGAAGCGCCACCCACCCATTCCCCTACACCTAACACTACAGGCAATTTAGCATGGCCAATTCACCTAACCCGCACATCTTTGGACTGTGGGAAGAAACCGGAGCACCCAGAGAAAACCCACGCAGACACGGGGAGAATGTACAAACTCCACACAGTCAGTCGCCTGAGGCAGGAAATGAACCCGGGTCTCTAGCGCTGTGAGGCAGCAGTGCTAACCACTGTGCCACCGTGCCGCCCACCATGTAAAGAAGTTCCTCAACTCAGTCCTAAATCTGCTCCCCCTTATGCTATGCCCCCTCGTTGTAGTTTCATCTGCCAGCAGAAACAGTCTCTCTGCTTCTACATTATCTATTCTCTTCATAAGTTTATACACTTTTACAAGATCCGTCTCATTCTTCTGAATTCCAATGTGTATAGTCCCAGTCTACTTAATCTCTCCACATAAGCTAACCCTCTCAACTCTGGAATCAACCTAGTGAACCCCCTCTGCACCCCCTCCAGTGCCAGTACATCCTTTCTCAAGTAAGGAGACCAAAACTGCGCACAGTACTCCAGGTGTGAATATTTCAGCCCTCTAATCAGCTGCTGCATAACCTCCCTATTTTCAATCTCCATTCCTCTAACAATGAAGGGCATATTCCATTTGCTTTCTTAATTAACTGCTGCATCTGCAAACCAACATTTTGTGATTCATAATTGTCAGATTGGGACCATGTGCGTTTCCTCACCCTTAATCCCTGAAGCATTGAGAGCAAGTGAACATCTCCCACTACAGAACACCAGAGGGGTGCTCCCTCATTAGAGAGAGACAAGTGCTGATAGTTTAACTTGAGGGTTGCCACACCTCAGGTGAGTGTAAATGGTGAGGAAGAGAGTCCTTTACAAAACAGCTGGTGTTGAACCCACACTGCTAGATTCACGCTGTAAAGCAAACTAGCCATCCAGCTCACAGGGATGAGATAACTCAACATAGTGTGGGAATATTCTTGGATTATAAATGTCAACCATGGTGCGTCTTTATCACAGCTTCCATGATTGGAGCTTGTTATTCACCTTTAACATAGTAGATTACTTACAGTGTGGAAACAGGCTCTTCCGCCCAACGAGTCCACATCGACCCTCCGAAGAGCAACCCACAGACAGTTGTCTCTGGGTCTCTGGCGCTGTGAGGCTGCAGTGCTAACCACTGAGCCACCGTGCCACCCCAAAGTTATACCCATTTTCAGTTGCCTCACTTGCTGACTCTTAGCAGCCTCCAGTTCCATACAGCTGGACTGCACTCAGAGCTAAATCACTGATCACGCCATGTGTGTGAACCACAGCAGAACAGTTAAATAGGCATTATCACAGGAAAGACAAAGCCTGGGGACTCACATGTGCAAGAGTGATATCTCTGGCAGATTTCTCACCATCCTCTAGCCCAGGAAGCACTGAAATGAGTTGTGTCAGCTCAGGTCTGGTTGGAAGTTGAGACTTCCGAGAACAGTCCACTGTGTGCTTAGCAACACACTCAGTGACTGACCTTTTGCCTTTCTTCAAATCTCCAGAATCATTGCTATATATTTTACAAAGCAGGCTTGATCTTCAGTGACGAGGCACCAATCTGATGGAGGCCCAATTTCAATCCATTGATTCTGTGAAATATCTTTATAAGGCAGGGGATCGATTCTCTGAGATGAAAGTGGTAGTCTATCCCAGAGACTCTCCATTCTCTGGAATGAAAGTTGATCAACAGGCAACCTGCTATAACTTCTGAAAGCAGAGATGATCTATTATAGAGTTATACAATTATATTGCATAGAAGGAGACATTGTGACCAGTTGAAACATTGCTGCCACTTTGACCGACTTATCCAATTAGCCCATAACCCTACAGGTTTGTTATTTATATGTATTTATCCAATCACCTTTTGAATCTTACTATTGAATTCACTTCCACCAACATTCAGGCTGCATATTCCACCTAAAAGGAACTGACTGCATCAATAAAATTCTGTTTAACTACCTTCAGCTTATTTTGTCAATTATCTTGGCTGATTTGTCCTGTTTTAGCCAAATCACTTAGAATTTCAGAAGAAGATGAGTGCAATTTCTCGTTATTTACTGCATCATAATCCTTCCGAATGTTGAACAGCTCTATTAACTCTGTCTTTCATCTTCTCTGTTTTAAGGAAAACAATCTATGTTTCACCATTTTCTCGACATTATGGAAGTTCTTCATCCCTGGAATTACTCTCAGAAAGCTCCCATTAATTCCCTTTTCCTCAGTGAAAAATTATTAAAGTTCATTTAATTCTTTCAGCCCTTCTAAAGTTGACACTGAGTGACATGCTTCGAATGAATAAATGCTAAGAAGATTAAACCGTACATCTGAATTTGGGGGTATTTTGCAACGATTCTGCCTAAAGAAAGCTGCACTAAGTACATTGCTGAATCTAAGTAAATAGCTCTGCAGTCAGATTCGAGCAAGCATTTTAACATAACCTGAAGCGGTATCAGTTACACAGAGGGAGACAGAGGGATTCTTCCTGTAAAACCAAACCAGAAATATCTCGGGTCACAGCCACAAGTTGACAGTTAGGTGCACTTCAGCAGACCCTCCTGTTTCAGGAGGGTTACAACAACAACAAACTGAATTCATGTGGCACATTTCAAAGAGTAAGCAAACCTCTAAAGGATGCATCATTGAATATAATTTCATATTGAGTCAAATTAGCAGATTTAAAGATTCATAAATGGAAAGACCACACTTGGAATATTGTGATCAGTTCTAGTCACCTCATTATAGGAAGCATGTGGAAGCTTTAGAGAGGGTGCGGAGGAGATTTACCGGGATGTTGCCTGGACGGTAGGCATGTCTTATGAAGAAAGGTTGAGAGAGCTAGGGCTTTTCTCATTGGAGTGAAGAAGGATGAGAGGTGACTTGATAGAGGTGTACAAGATGATGAGAGGCGTAGATAGAGTGAATAATCAGAGACTTTTTTTTTCTCAGGACAGAAATGGCTATCACAAGGGGGTGTTATTTTAAGGTGATTGGAGGAAGTTTTAGGGGAGATGTCAGAGGTAGGTTCTTTGCACAGATACTGGCGGTTGCGTGGAATGCACGGCCTGCAGTGGTAATAGAGTCCGATACATTGGGGACATTGAAGTGACTCTATGGACAATAGCAAAATGTAGGGTATGTTGCTTTGTTTGATCTTAGAGTAGGATAAAAAGTCAACACAACATTAAGGGCCGAAGGGCCTGTACTTCTATGTTCTATGAAAGCTTGGGTTCAAGTGGTGGGTTTGACAGAACTCCAGTTAAGGAGGACCAAGAGTCAGAGGGGTGGGATTTGCAGAGGCTAGTGTCCAGTTGGCTGAAGGTATGGCCACTGATGATCTTGGGATGATACACAGGGATGGTGTTAGGGACCAATATTGCAGCAGCACACAGATCTGGGGCTGTTACAGGGTGAGAGGAGCTTACAGTTATCAAGAGATGTGTATGTGGTAGACTTGCCAATAAGGCAAATTAAACACTGTTGGAATGGGAGTTAAATAGGACTTGCTGTACATTCAGGTACAAGAAGTGGAATTTTGGTTAAGGTGAAATTTTAGAGGCTGTGAGGTCAACCAGAGGGCATTGGAACAGAATGAAAGAGGGCAACTTGGTGCAGAAACCAACTGGGATTTTCAGAACATGTTTGCTGAAAGTTTACATCAGGGATGTTTCAAAAGAAATGGAAGTCTTGGAATTAAGTCTGCCAGCTGTCAGAATAAAACTTGGCTCTGATCCATAATCTATACATGATAAATAGTTGAGGGACTGTGTGCAGGACTCAGTGGGTTCCTGCTCCATTCCAGGATAAGATTGACCAAGTATTCCTCATTATACATTTATTGAAAGCAGGCGTATGGCTGGTTCTGGGTTGGTGAAATTTAATTAAGCTAAGTTGTTGTGTAAGTTAAACAGGTTAGAACATTTACTTTTGTTAACTTCTAAGGAATACATGGTAGTGCAGGCATATGAATAAAAAGATAGATTAGCCACTATCATATGAATGAAGGATAATGTTTGAACATGTTCAAACATTATCCTTCATTCATATGATAGTGGCTAATCTATCTTTTTTATTCATATGCCTGCATTACCTTGTATTCCTTAGAAGTTAACAAAAGTAAATGGTCAATCATAGACCTCCAATGAATTGAAGAGTAATTGAGTTTCGACCATCTCCCATCCTCTGTGTGTAGGGATGTTTCCTAATTACAATCCGGAAAGTTGAGACTTTGTTTCAGACCATGACCCTCTAATCCTAGTGTCCCAGTTAAAATATCTATATTATTCCCTTTGAAATCATGAAATATAATCAGCTTGAACCTTTTATGTTCTATCCAACCTTGGTGTAACCTTTCCTTACAGTTTAGTCCTGAGGGTCCAGTTATTAATTTGGCAAATCTGCATTACAATTTCTCCAAGGTCAATATTTCATTTGAAGATTGCTCTCTCCTTAATTATTGATTCTTGGACTATCTTAACAATGGGTGTTAAGTAAATGGCCAATATAAACTTTTGCTTTCCCTCTCTCCACTTCCCTCATGAGTGGAGTGACTTAATCAATTTTCTAATTGAAATTGATGGTTTTTGAATTGAGAGACATTTGGAAGATTATTCTCGGGCATCTGCAAAGTTCTCATCTACTTCCGCTAACATCTGAGATGAAGACATTCCCACCTCGGAAATTGGTCTCGCTTTAGCACTTTCCTTTTCATCATTCCTGTTATCTTGTTGATATTAATTTTGAGACATTGCTGTCCCTAGTTCAATATGGGACACCAAGAGGCAGTACCAGACCAAGTTAGAGGCCGAAACCTACCATACAGACTCCTGTCACCAATGGCAAAGGCTAAACAACATTATGGGATGGAAAATGAAGCAGATCAAGATAGCAGACAAAGACATATTCCCCCCCCCCCCGACACACTTACTGCTTTCTGTGCTCAGTTTGAGCAGAATGCCAGCGGCACAGTGACATCTGCCCCAACAGCCCCGAACCCACCTGTTCCCTCAGTCACCGCTGCAGATGTCGGTCGGTCTTCCTGGGAGTCAACCCAAGGAAAGCGACAGACCTGGATGGTATCCCTGACTGAGCACTCAGATCCTGTGTGGACCAACAGGCGGAGGTATTCACTGACATTGTCAATCTCCCCTCCTACAAGCCAAAATCTCTACCTGCTTCAAGACGGCCACCATCATCCCTGTAATAAATAAAGCACATTCAATGTGCCTTAATGACTACTACCCAGTGACACTGACCTCAGTAATCATGAAGTGCTTCAAGACATTGGTCATGGCTCACATCATCTCCAGTCTCCCAGCCTGCCTCAATCCACTATAGCTTGCCTACCACTGTAACAGGTCCACAGTGGATGCCATATCCCTGGCCCTGCACTCATCCCTAGAATATCTGGACAACAAAGACACCTATATCAGACTCCTGCTCATTGACTGCAGCTTCCCCTTTGATATCTTTATCCCGTCCAGACTCATCTCCAATCTCTGTGACCTTGGTCTCGGTTCCACCTTCTGCAACTGGATCCCCAGCTTTCTGACCCATAGACCGCAGTCAGTGAAGATAGGGAACTGCAGCTCCTCCACAATAACACTTAGCACTGGAGCCCCCCCAAGGATGCATCCTCAGCCCCCTACTCTACTTTATGCACACGCAAGACTGTGTTGATAAATTCTGAAAGAACACCATTTTCAAATTTGCTGGTGACACCACCATAGTAGGACATATATCTAACAACGATGATGCAAAACACGAAAGGGAGATAGAGGGCTTAGTGACGTGGTGCAGTTAGAACTACCTCTCTCTCAATGTTGGCAAAACTAAAGAACTGATCACTGACGTCAGAAAGAAAGGAGGAAGAATTGCCCCCATCCACACCAGCGGAACTGAGGTTGAGAGGGTGGAGACCGTCAAGTTCCTCGGAGTGAGTATAACCGACAATCTGTCCTCGATTTCCCACATTGATGCAATGGTCAAGAAAGCACAACAACGCCTCTTCTTCCTCAGGCAGCTCAGGAAAGTTGGCATGTCCATAAAGACCCTCACCAACTTCTACAAATGCTCCATTGAGACCATACTGCCTGGCTGCATAAAGGCCTGGTATGGTAACTACTTTGCCCAGGACCATTAGAAACTACAGCAGGTGGTGTGCACAGCCCAGACCATCATGGAAGCCAACCTTCCATCCATGGACTCCATTTACGTGACTTGCTGCCATGGAAAGGCTGGCAACATCATCAAGAACCCATCACACCCTAGTAATACTCTCCTACAACACCTTCCTTCAGGCAGAGGACACAGAAGCTTGAATACACGCACCAACAGGTTCAGGAACAGCTTCTTCCCTGCAGTTATTAGACTGATATACTCTCTAGTTTCAAATAACGCACATCTTGTTAACATTGATCTCACCTAGTGCACACACAATGCAATGTAACCTGCATGCCTCTAAGTCTTTGTGATCTGTACATTCTTGCTTACTAGGATCTGCCTGTACTACTCGTAAACAAAGCTTTTCACTGTACTTCATTATACATGGCAATAAACAAGTCGACCAATATGAATTTCCTTGCAACTTCCTCTGCTGTAGGAGGACACAGCATGAAGCCCAGTTCAATGCAGCCCTGCATTGAGAGAGAACTTAATTCAGGGTCTGATGAATGAAGGAGATGGCGCCTCCCTAAATATAGAGATTGAGCTTGTCTGTGTTACTTTGCAAGAAGGGTAGCTGTAAATATTTACACAGTTTAAATCATTTTGCTAATAACTGCAACTTGAGTAAGTTTCGTTTTCAATAAATTAGTTCATTATTTATTACTAAGGGAATCCATCTGTCCTGTTCCCGATATTGAGCTACATGCAGCCTTATACATGCCTAATTGGCAATATCTTCTCCTCTTTTAAATTTCAAGTTTGCTCTTATCAACAGAGGAGTGCAACAAGGAAAGGAATCTGTTTGCCTCTCATAAGTTAGTACTTAACATCGCGAAACTTTAGGAAGGAAAAGGATGGACAGCATTTCTGTTAATAAAGGAAAAGATCAGTGTGGCACTGAGAAATGATCTTGGCTCAGAAATCAGGATAGAGAAATGGCCTGGGGACAGACAAAAAAATAGAAAGGGGAAGATGTATTGGTGGGACTAATATATAGCTTGGTAAAAACAATGACTGCAGATGCTGGAAACCAGATTCTGGATTAGTGGTGCTGGAAGAGCACAACAGTTCAGGCAGCATCCAAAGTGCAGCGAAATCGACGTTTCGGGCAAAAGCCCTTCAGGAAGGGCTTTTGCCCGAAACGTCGATTTTGCTGCACTTTGGATGCTGCCTGAACTGCTAACGTATAACTTTCCTAACAGTAGTTGTAGAAGAGGACAGAGTGAAAATCCAGTAACAGTGGGGATTTGTAACAAAGGTCCACAATAATCATCAGTGATTTTAATATTAGAATGGATTGGACAAATAAAATGAACAAAACTAACCAGGAGCATGACTGTATTCAGAACAGTGTATTGGGGCAAGAAACGCTGTAACTAACCGGGAGATAGGCTATTTTAGAGTTGAAATGTGTGATGCTGGAAAAGCACAGCCGATCAGGGAGCATCTGAGAAGCCAGAGAGTCAACATTTTAAACATAAGCTTTTCATCAGGAATCATAAGCTATTCTCCATAGACCTGGTAATGCTTAATGAGGCAGAATTAATTAAGCATCGTATAGCAAAGGATCATCCAAGCAAGCGTAATCATCATAAAATGATACAAGTTGGCATTCAGCTTGTGTGTGAGAAACTAGGACCAGAAGCTATTGTCTTAAACTAAATAAGGACACTTGCAAAAATGTGAAGACAGACTTGGCTAAGGCAGAAAAAGTATAATGAAAGTTAAGTAGGAAAAGACATTTAAAAATATTTCTTAACACTCAACAAACATAGTCTACTGAGAAAGAAAGTTTCGTTGAAAAGAATGGGCCATCTAGGGCTCACTCAGTAAATTAAGGATTGTCACAAATTAAAAGGACATTTAAAAAAAAAAGCTTTATGCCAGAAGAATGGGAAAATATTAAACAAAACAACAAAAAAGACTGAAAGAATAATAATGAGGAAGAATTTCAAATATGAAGTAAGCAAGCATGAAAGATAAAAACAGAAAATACAAGTTATCTGGGTGTACTTACAATGAAAAAGATTATCTAAAGTAAATTCTGGTTCTAGGATGAGACTGGAGATTAAATAACTTGATATAAGGAAATGGCCGACACTTTGAACGGTGTGAGACATTGCTTATAAAATTTCAAAATATACTTAATTCTTGGTAAATCCCGCTAAACTAGAAAATCATATTTTGTAATGACCTTATTTAAGAAAGGATGTAGCTAGAAGGCTGAGAACTGCAGGCCAGGTAACATAACGCCTGACATTGCGAAAGTGCGATATCCATCATTAAGGAAGTAATAGCAGGTCATTTAGAAAAACATACCACTAATTAACAGTCTGAAGGCTAGTGTCCTCACTCCAAATGCTCTCAGCAGCTTCTTATGTATATAACAATTGGGAACAGTAATAGGCCACTTGGCCCCTTGTACTTGTTCCAGGATTCAATAATGCCTTGTCTGATTTGATCACTCCATTCGCTATACTCCCAATGGTCTTTCACCCCCTTGCTCATCAAAAATCTATCCATCTGCTCCATGAAAATATTACAAGACTCTGCCCCCACTGTCCATTGAGGAAGAGCTCCAAAGACCCACAACCCTCTGAAAAAAATTACTTAGCATCTCTGTCCACAGTGGGCAATGCCTTGTGTTTTAAAAATGACACTGAGTTAGAGATTCTCCCATATGAGGAAACATCCATTCTTCTTCCATCCTGTCAATACCCCTCAGAACCTTATGTATTTCTATCACATCATTTTTGAACTCAAGTAAATTCAAGCCTAGCCTGTCCAATCTTTCATAGGAAGACAATCCACCCTTTCCACATATTAGCCTGGTAGACTATTTGTTCAAGGTTTGTGCGAAGATTTGTAGCTCAGGTGCTCGTTGTTGTGGTTCTGTTCGCCGAGCTGGAAGTTTTTGTTGCAAACGTTTCGTCCCCTGGCTAGGAGACATCATTAGTGCTCTCGAGCCTCTTTGATGTTTCTTCTGGTATTTATAGTGGTCTGTCCTTGCCGCTTCCGGGTGTCAGTTTCAGCTGTCCGCTGTAGTGGTTGGTATATTGGGTCCAGGTCGATGTGTTTGTTGATGGAGTTTGTGGATGAATGCCATACCTCTAGGAATTCCCTGGCTGTTCTCTGTCTGGCTTGCCCAATGATAGTGGTGTTTTCCCAGTCGACTATTTGTGCACTGCTTTCAATGTGTTTGCATCTTTCCTTAAATAAGATAACAATTTTTACATTCAGTATTCCAAATAACTAATTTGGCAGGGAGAGGGGAGACAATATTAGTACAATAGGGGCACAGTATACTTATACCATGGCTGAGAGAGTTCAGTTATGTTGAGATACAAGCTAGAAAGTTGAAGGTGGATGGCTTCTACTTTAAGTATGATAGTGAAGACAGATGAGTGAGGACACGGATTGACATGTGGAATTGTGATGTTATTGCCATCATGGAGGCGTGTTTGAGGAAGGGGCAGGGCTGGCAATTCAACATTCTGGAGCATAGGATCTTCAAGCAGGACAGGAGGAGGGATAAAGAGGAGGTGGTGTCACATTATTAATCAAGTAGTCAATTGCTGCTGTAAGAAGAGATAATATCTTGGAAGGGTCTTCAAATGAGGCTTTGTGGATAGAACTTAGGAATAAAACGGGGCAAGTCACACTGTTAGGAGAGTATTATAGGCCTTCAAACAGTCAGCGGGCAATAGAGGAGCAGATATGCAGACAATTCACTGGGGATTGTGAAAATAATAATCAGGTAATTATGTTAGGGGATTTCAAATTCCCATCATCAATTGGGATTGCCATTGTGAAAAATGTTTAGAAAGGGTAGGTTTCTTGAAATGTATTCAGGAGAGCTTTTTATATCAATACGTAGATGGTCCAAAAAGGAACAACTCAGTTCTGGCTCTGAGTCTGGGCAATGAAGCTGAACTGGTGCTTGAGACAGCAGTAGGAGAACATTTTAGAGATAGCGACCACAACACCATGTAGTTTAAACTTGCTATGGAAAAGGGAAAGGGCAGTTTCCAAAAAAAAAGGGGTTTTAGAGTAGGATTATGCAGATTTTATTAAAATAAAAAAGGGTTTGGCCAAAGCAGACTGTGAACAGCAACATTTGGGTCAATCTACAGCAAAACAGTGGAAGCCATTACAAAATGGAAGCAACATTCTTCCTTCAGGGTGGAATGGAGGAGCAACGAGCCCCGAGAACCCTGGATGCCTTGGAATATTCAGGACTGGATACAAAGGAAAAGAGAGGCGTATAAAAGGTACAATAGAAACAAATCTGTAGAGGCCTACATCATCAAAGAGGAATATAAACTGTGAAGAATGATCTTGAAAAAAGCAATTAGAAGAGCAAAGAGAAAGGGCGTGTCAAAATGCTGTCAGGTTAGATTAACCATAGAATCACAGAACACCCTAAGTGTGGAAGCAGACCATTTTACCCATGGAATCCACACCAGCCCTCTGAAGTGCATCCCCCTGCCCAGACCCACCTCCCCACCCCCTCATCCTATCCCCGTAACCCTGCATTTCTCATGGCTGGCCCACCTGGCCTGCATATCCCTGGACATTATGAGGCAAATTAGCATGGCCACTCCACCTAACCAGCAAATTTTTTTCAAATGGGATTAAGGGAGAATCCCAAGATATTCCACAAGTATATCAAGGGAAGACATTCACCAAAGAAAGGATAGGGCCCACTTGGGACAAAGGGGCAATGAAATCAGAGGATGTTGGTTGGATGTTAAACAAATACTTTACATTTCTCTTAAATCAAGAAAAGATGAATGATATATGTACAGAATTTAGAAAGAGACTCTGTGAGAATCTTGAGCAGTTTGACCTCGGGAGTGTGGAGATTATGACAGACTTAAAAGCCAACAAATCCCCAGGTTGCTGTGGGAGGCAACAGAGGAAATTACAGGGGCTCTGACCCAAATGTTTAATTCCTTTCTGGCTGTAGGGGAGGTGGCAGTGGATTGGAGGACAGCTAATGTGGTTCCATTTTACAGGGATGGTGTTAAGGATAAACCAAGGAATTACAGACAAGTGAGTTGCACATCAGTGATAGGGAAAGAACTAGAAAAAAGTTCTGAAAGACAGAATTAATCTCCACTTGGAGAGGCAAGGTTTAATTAGGATTAGTCAGCAAGGCTTTGACAGAAAGAAATCATGACAAACAAATCTGGTGGTATTTTTAAGGAGGTGACTCGGTATAAGGGTGATGTAGTTTGTACGGATTTCAGCAAAGCCTTTGACAAGGTCCCACATGAGACACTGATAAAGAAAATGAAAGCACATGAGATGCAGGGTAACCTGGCAAGATGAATCCAAAATTATCTTAGTGATCAGAGACAGAGGTGGTGGGAGAAGGCTGTTTGTGTTACTGGATCCTGGGAATCACTGCTGGGTCACTTCTTGCTCACTGAATATACATCAATGATATAGAAGAGAATGTGGGGTTTGATAAGTAGGTTTGTAGGTGGGTAATAATTGTAAAGAGAGTTTTAGGTTACAGAGAGATATAGACAGATTGGTCAGATGGACAGATCAGTGGCAGATGGAATTTAACCCTGCGTAGTGTCAAGTGATGTTCTGTGGAAGAAAGTTCAAGACAGGGGAGTCCTTAATGAATGGCAGGACATTCAGGGTCGTTATGTTGAAGCTAAACAGAACTTTTGTTAAGCCACAGCTGAAATATTGTGTGCAGTTCTGTTCACTGTGCTATAGGAAGGACATGATTGCACTGGAGGGGTTACGGAAGAGATTCACCAGGATATTGCCTGGGATGGAACATCCGAGCGATGATGATAGAGTAGATAAGCTTGGGTTGTTTTCTTTGGATGTTGAGGGGAGACCTGATCAAAGTGTGTATAATTATGAGGGGCATGGACAGGGTGGTTACAAGGGGTATGGACAGGGTAGATATAAGGTTCTGGGGTAGAGTGGTGCTGGAAAAGCACAGCAGTTCAGGAAGCATCCGAGGAGCAGGAAAATCCAACGTTTCGGGCAAAAGCCCTTCATCAGGAATTCATCAGGTATTCCTGATGAAGGGCTTTTGCCCAAAACATTGGATTTTCCTGCTCCTCGGATGCTGCCTGGACTGCTGTGCTTTTCCAGCACCACGCTACTCCAGAATCTGGTTTCCAGCATCTGCAGTCATTGTTTTTACCAGGGTGGATATAAGGGGCATGGACAGGGTAGATACAAGGGACATGGACAGGGTGGATACGAGGGGCATGGAGAGGGTGGATATCAGGGACATGGGCAGGGTGGATATGAAGGGCATGGGCAGGGTGGATATGAGAGACATGGGCAGAGTGGTTATGAGGGGCATGGACAGTGTGGATATGAGGGACATGGGCAGAGTGATTATGAGGGACGTGGACAGTGTGGATATGAGGGACAAGGGCAGAGTGGATATGAGGGACATGGGCAGAGTGGATATGAGGGATATGGACAGGGTGGATACGAGGGGCATGCACAGGGTGGATATGAGGGGCATGGACAGGGTGGATACGAGGGGCATGGAGAGGGTGGATATGAGGGGCACGGACAGGTTGGATACGAGGGGCACAGACAGGGTGGATACGAGGGGCATGGACAGGGTGGATATGAGGGGCATGGACAGGGTGGATACGAGGGGCATGGACAGGGTGGATACGAGGGGCATGGGCAGGGTGGATAGAAAGCAGCTGTTCCCCTTGATTGAGGGGTCAATAACACAGAGGTACAATTTTAAGGTGAAATGCAGGAAGCTTATAGGGGATTTAAGGAAAATATTTTGTATCTGGAAGGTGGTGGGAATGTCAAATGCCTTGCCTTAGAGAGTGGTTGAGATGGGACACCTCTCAACCTTTAAAAACTACTTAGATGTCACTTGAAACATCATAACATTCTAAGCTGTGTATTAAGTGGTGGAAAGTGAGGCTGGAGCAGATTGAATGTTGTTTTCCAGTTAGTGCAGACTTGATGGGCTTCTTCTGTATTACACGATTCTATGGTTTGATAATGTCTAGCCAATGCCCTGTATAACTGAAGGATTACCTCCATAACTTTGATTATATTTCTTCTCATGGCAAATGCTAATATCCTAACAGCTTTTCTAATTACTTGTGGTACTTGCATGCTAATCTTTAGTGATTCATGCATGAGGACACCTAGATCCCTTTTCATCTCTGAGCTCTGCAATCTCTCACTAATTAGATAATGTGCTTCCTTTTCTTCTTCCTGCTAACATTAACTATTTCACATTTTTCAATATTGTACTCCATTTGCCACCTTTTTTCACTTAATCTACCAATATCACCTTGTAGCTTCCTTATGTTCTCTTCAGCACGTACCTTCTGAGTGACTTTTGTTGCCGTCTCCAAATTCAGAAACAAGTCGGTCACTCCATCCAAATGATTTATATGAATTATAAAAAGTCGAGACTTCCCTGTGGCATGTTACTCCTTCAAAGAACTCTGATAATTTGAGTAAACATGATTTTTCCTTTCACAAAACCATGTTGACATCAGTCTGATGACCCTGATATTTTCTGAATCTCTACCATCTTCCATGTGACAGATGGACTGCAGTTTCCCACTCTCCATCTCTTTCTCTTTCTGAAAAGAGAAGTTTCATAACATTTTCACAATCTAATGGAACTTTCCCTGAATGTGGAAAATTTTGAACCCATCAACAGTCTCAGATAAAACAAAAAGCTGCAGGTGATGCAGATCTGAAACAAACAAAAAGAGAAATTGCCATCAACTGCCTCATTGGTCACTTCTTTCAAAGACTAGGATGATGTCCATCAGAGCTAGAACAGACAACTTGCTTGGAACCGCATACCTGGTGATTGAAATTTTCTGAAGTTTCCTCCTCCCTCCAACTTTCTGATGAACAGTGATTTTCCTGGTTGTTACTTATCTCCTCAATATTTAAGACTGTTGCAAATTTCCTGTTCAACTTCAATCATCTTTTCTGCCCTTAATAATTCTCCACACTCATTTTCTGTAGGGCTAATATTTTTAACTCCTTCCTTTTGTAAACCATCTATTAAAGCTTTTCCAATCTCTTTTTATATTTCTTGCTAACTTTCTGTCATTATCTAATTTTTCCCGACTTATTAAGTTTTTAGTCACGCATTTTTTGTATACATTGAAAAGTCTTTTGACAAGCCCTGAACTTTGCATGATTTTATGCTTTTTAATTAAGTTTAATACATTCCTTAACTCTTTTAGTTCACCACAGAGGATCAGCCCATTAGAATGTTTAATTTCTCCTGGATTGTATCTATTCTGTATTCTGAAATATACCACTAAATGTCTGTCTCTGCATCTCTATTGACCTATCCTATAATCTAATTTGTCAATTCTTCTTTGGGGGCTTTCTGTTTTTTTGACCATCATAATTGCCCTAATTTTTGTTTAAAATAACAGTATTTGTTCCATTCTTTTCTCGCAAACTGAACGTATAATTAAATCATGTTATAATCACTAGTAATAGTATCTTTTCTATGTAGTCATTAATTAATCCTATTCTATTTTATAATACCTGGACTTATACAGCCTGCGCTTTGGCTGGCTTTAGAGAATACTATTTGATTAGATTACTTAGTGTGGAAATGGGCCCGTCGGCCCAACAAGTCCACACCGACCTTCCAAAGAGCAACCCACCCAGACCCATTCCCCTACATTTACCCCTTCACCTAACACTATGGGCAATTTAGCATGGCCAACTCACCTAACCTACACATTTTAGGACTGTGGGAGGAAACCCACACAGACACGAGGAGAATGTGCAAACTCCATACAGACAGTTGCTTGAGACAGGAATTGAACCCAAGTCTCTGCCGCTGTGAGGCAGCAGTGCTAACCACTGTGCCACCGTGCCGCCCTAAGCATCCGTTCCCTGACAGGGAATCGAACCTTGGCCGCGGTGGTGAAAGCTCCGAATCCTAACCACTAGACCACCAGTGTTCTAAGAAAATCTTTCAAAAACTTTAATTAACTTTTGATTTTGGCTACCTTTCCCCACTTGAACTTTCCAGTGTGTATGTCGACTAAAATTCCCTTATTGTCAACAATCCCCAACTATTCCTTTCATTATACTCCTCTGCTCCACTATGTGGTTGCTGCTAGGGAACTGTCTATCAGTCCCATAAGTGACTTCTTTTCTTCATCATTTCTCATCTCTGCCAAACTGGTTCTACATCCTAGTTTCCTGAATCTATATCATTTCTCTTTGTTGTGCTAATATTATTGTTAATTAACTGAGCTGCCTGTAAGCTTTTCCCCAATTACTGTCATCGAGTCATAGAGTCATTCAGCACAGAAACAGACCCTTCAGTCCAACTAGTCCATGCCAACCATAATCCCAAACTAAACTAGTCCCACCTGCCTGCGCTTGGCACATATCCCTCCAAACATTTCTTATTCATGTACTTATCCAAATGTCTTTTAAACATTGCAATTATACCCACATTTACCATTTTCTCTGGAAGGTCATTACACAAACAAACACATTCTGTGTAAAAACAAAATGGCCTCATGTATTATTTAAATTCTTCTACTCTCACCTTAAAAATATGCCCCCAAATCTTGAAAGCCCTCATCCCAAAGAAAAGGCACTGGTCGTTCACCTTATCAAGACCACTACGCTCCAGTGAAAGAAGTCCCAGCCAATCATAACTCAAACCCTCCATTCCTGGCAACACCTTGGTAAATGTCTCCTGAAGTCTGTCCTTCTGATATGTCCTGTGCCCCTCAATATTCAGGTCCAAAGCTATATCACCCTGCTGCCATGCTTCTGGAATGGTTATTACATCATGCTTCTTTATTTATGGGGTTTGTTTCAAATACAAATACATTCAGATATATGCACTCAGATACAGAGCCTTTGCGGCTCTGCTTTATGTTTTGCGTAATTTCTTGCCTTATCAACTGACTTACTATTAGATTTTTACTGTCTACCCCCTTCTTCACTATCATTATTTTCCATCTCTCATTTGTTACCTATACACTTTGATGTATCACACCTTCATAAAATTGATCCCTTGCCCTCCACTATATACTTTTTAAAACCTTTTTACTTCTTTTGTTACGTGGCATGTTAGAGCATTGATCCTATCACAGGTTAAGTGTAGACTATCCTAATGGTACAAGTCCCATTTTCCCTATGCTGATTGACCCATATATTGGAACCCACTCATTCTGTACCAGCCTTTGAGCCATGCATTCATCTCTCTAATCAGATTTGCCTGATGTTAATTTGTTCATGGCTCAGATAATAATCCAGAGTTCATTACCTTCGAGAGTCTACTTTTTAATTTGGTGCCGATTTCCTCATGTTGATTGTGCAGAGCATCACTCCTTGTCGTGCATGTGACATTGGCGTCTGTGTGAATCACATTGACTGCATCTGCTCCTTCCCACTGCAACTTCCTCCCTAGCTCTGCATTGGTCCCAATCCCTAGCACCAGGCAGGCAATGCAACCTTCTGGGCTCACAGTGTTTGCTGCGAAGAACCATGTGTGAAGATGCTTTGATTTTAAGACGTGTATTTCGTCCTGGTTGCTCTTCAAGGAAGGTTTTAAGTCACTGGGCTACTTGCTGGGCTTCAAATACTGCCTCCAGAAGTGGTTTCTAAACAATGTGCTCTGTAAGTGTTTGGTGCCAACGACATTGTTTGCTCCTTTGAGTCCTTCATTCAGAACCAGGGACAGCATCCAGTTAGGAAGAGAATAGCCCATAGCACAGCCTCCTCAAACCATGGATCCTGCCAGACAAGAACTGCCCAGGTCGATGCAGGTGGCTGAGAGCCCTGCACATCTATCAACTGGTATTCCAGTACCTGGGCAGAGACCCTCTACACTCTCAGAATAGGATGGGGACTACTTGCTGATTGTACAAGTCATGGTTCAGGAAGCACCTGGGATTCTCTCAGTGGTCCTCCAACTCCAAAGAATCTCATCTGTAAATACTGCATGCAAGCTTATGCCATCTTTGAGCAGAAAACAGACATACCTTTTTCCACAACAGCACAATTTCAGGTTGGCATGCACATAATGGAGCAACAATAGATGTTTGCAAAGACAAGCCCAATGTTTGTGGGGAACCTGACTAATGCTCTTAGCAGCCCTGAGTCAGTGAGGAACAGATCCATCCATGAAAAACTCTGCACTTGCTCTGCCAGAATAGAAAATCACCCGAGCCAAAAATCTCGGGAGAGCTGTCAAAGTTCAGTTCATTGCCGGTGATAATCTCTCAGGATGCCCCACTGACTCTTGATACTTTTGACAGCATCTTTGACTAACATCTCAGCTCTGAATATTCCACACGCCTTGTGACTTTGCTGTGCTCACAGCCATGAATTCCGTCTCCCTCTGTTCTCTCTGCAGTTTGCCTACACTGCCACCTTTACTCCAAGGGAATGTCTGACAGGGGTTTGCAAGGAGCAAGCTGAGGCCCACTTGTGATTCTGAAAAAGTCATGGACCTGATGAGGCACTTTCTAGCCTTTGAGCTGTACCTTGGAGATTGTAGGGCAGAAAAAGGAAGTTGAGCATGCATGACATGTTTTGATAGTCGTTGGTTTCTCACTTATTGCATTAATTATCTTTTTTTTGCAATATAGCATCAAACAACAATGCAGAATCACACCATAACCTGTATCCACATCATATACAATATTGTTGGTGCAATGACCACTGTTCCTGGCACTAGTACCAAATACCAGAATATACTGGTCTTGTACTGGTCCAACGATACTGGTTTTCCCTCTGCAGTAGCATCTCCTGAGCGTAAATGATCATGGAAGAGATTATACCCAGACTTGGACCAGTCCAACACCAGGACAGAACATAATGTGACAGTTTTGGGATTGTAGCTATCTTAAATTAGATCTGAATAAGAAGCTGAGACAACATTTTCAGTTTTAGCCAAGATGATAAGCACAAATGTTGGAAATGACACTTGAATGGAATGTTTTGGAATGAGACCTTATTTGCTTCCAACAGACAACAAAACCAAGACTCTTAATTAGATAGAAAATGGAGAAATAAAGTGAGAATTGTGCATACAATCGTTTTACCTTGAAATGTGTGTATGTGTTTAACACCAAGATCAATGCACACAAGTTTGAAAAGGAAGAGTGTTTAACAAAATGTAGCCTGCACCATCAAAATACTCAGGGCACACAGAACAATGTACCCAATCTTCACATTATTCTTGGAAGGAATCTCCTGCAGCTTCTTTCAAATATATTCCTGCCACTGAACATTTGCACTTGGAAATGATGATCACTTCCTTTGCTAGATTGATGAATTAAAATAACTGCTCAGAAATATTGAAGAATGGCATAATTTTATATAATGTAGTATTTTCTGTGATGAAAAACTAGGAGTTAATTAAGTAGGAATTATGTGCAAATATTGCAAAGGGTCACATTCACAGCTGCACCGGAGAATCATGTGCTATGGTTAGGGCACTGGCCTAAAGCAGGCTTCTTCTCAGGCTTCATGGCAACCAGTATTAAATACAAAGAGTTTGAACCTTTCCAAGTCTAAAGCGGGATTATTTCTCACAAATGGGAAAGAGAAGACAGCCAAAAGACATAATGGAATATTTGATTTTGCTGTTCTCAAGCAGATTGAAGATGAGGCACTTTCTGGCCTTTGAGCTGGACATTGGGGATTGTATGGCAGAAGAGCAATATGAACAGCCGGTCAGGCAGCTTCTGAGGAGCAGGAGAGGCGACATTTGGAGCATAAGCTCTTAATCCTGCTTCTTGGATGCTGCCCGACCGGCTGTGCCTTTCCAGCACCACAGTTTTTGACTCTGATCTCCAACATCTGCTGTCCTCACTTTCTCCTAGCAAAATAATGTTACATATTAACGGGAATTAGTATAGCATCGATGTGAAGTACTGAAATAATAGGATAAAGATGAGGAAAAGTAAGTTGAACCAAGGAGCAGAAGAATAACAAAGATTGAGATTCTCAGACCCCTGACGTTATATTGGAAGAGGCTGAGTCACCAAAGGGAACCATCATCACCATCACTGGTGGTCTCTCACAAACAAGGATGACTCTCTTCCACGTTCAGGGTGAGTCTGAAAGTGGCTGTTCAGATCGATATGGTTACCGTTGGCTCTGTTACACTTGGGGTAGATGGTGGTCGTGGGAAGGGGTGGGTGTGGCATGACTGTGGCAATGCGCTCCTTTCGCTGGTTTCGCTTGGCTTCTGCCTTTTCCCGACGGCAAGTCTCAAGGTTGCACAATGCCTTCCTGGCTGCTCCTCCTCCACTTTGGACGCTCTTGGGCCAGTGATTGCCAGGTGTCTGTGGGAATGCTGCACTTTGCCAGTGAGGCCTTGATGGTATCACCAAAGGGAACACACACAATGAGGCAGGTTTAGCAGATCTCTATGGGGGAGTCTTTCTAGGTGCAGTATAGTGCACAAAAAAAAGGTCATGGACTTTATAATGTATTCAATTATTAACTCTGAAAATGTGTTGCTGGAAAAGCGCAGCAGGTCAGGCAGCATCCAAGGAGCAGGAAATTCGACGTTTCGGGCATAAGCCCTTCTCTTGCAGTAAAAATTAAGACTTTGTGGTTGGTATTTATACTTTAGTTTCAATCTAGTGAATGAAAGAGGAACTAATCTTTGTGTCAGTGCTGATCATGCCTCTCAGAAGCTTGTTTAAGTTGAGTCACACAGGGTTACTGTAAGAGTTCTATTGTCACTCATGTGGAGAGATTGAAATCTGAGAGTGTACGCGTCCAACTGACCTTGAGTATGAACCAATGAAATCAATTACTGGGAAGAACATGTAAGAGCAGTGAGCCAACTGTCATATTTTATAAATAAGTAAGCAATGAGCTATTTTGAAAAAGGAGCAACAAACAAGTCATGAATTTGTGATCAAATTCTGAGAGAGTAAAAATTCAATGTAAAAAAGCAACTGTTTATTTGGGGGTTACGTTTCTTTAGCAGCAACCAATAAACATGTCCAGCAACATTTCAACACTCACTATATCTGAATTAAAAAAATGAAATATTTGATTCCTGAACTTAATGATATCGACACGATGAACAGGTAACTCAAACAGGTTGCATATTAATGAGATAAGGAATAACATTTTAGCATACTGAAGACCTCTTTGTTAATACCGTTTGAATCGTAGAATCCCTACAGTGTGGAAACAGTCCATTAGGCCCAACAAAGAACATCCCACTCAGATCCATCGCCTACCCTATAACCCCACATTTCCCATGGCTAATCCACCTAGCCTACACATTCCTGGACACTATGGGGCAATTTAGCATTGTCAATCCACCCTAACCTGCACATCTTTGCACTGTGGGAGGAAACTGAAGCAGCCGGAGAAAATCCACACAGACACGTGCAAACTCCACTCAGCCTGAAGGTAGAATTGAACCTGGGTCCCTAGTGTTGTGAGCCACCGTGCCACCTCAAGTAAAAATGAGATAAAAATGCAGAGTGTATCAATGTGCTCCCGGATTGCTGTAGTCATGTCACCTCTACCTGAGGCACTGGCTGGGGATTGCCAGCCTACAGCAACCCGTGTCCAGCCCAGACTGATCTCTTGACAGCTCAGAACATAGTGCCATGAGTGGAGCTGGGATTGAATGCTGAAAGGCTATAAAAACAGCATTGACAGAGAGAGTGACTATGGAATATTCACAACTCTGAAAGCTGCTCCAGGCAACTGAGGCACACAGACTGACTAGGCAGGCCCTTCGCTCACACTTACAGAGCTCTTGCCCTTAAAAAATCCCGGCCTTACATTACTTTTGTCTTACCTTTTGTGCTTAGACCTCCTCAGCCAAAGGCACAAGGCTAACTCTTCTGCTGCCTTGAACTGCACAAACACAGAGGAAAGAAGCTTGTCAACAGGTCTCAGTCAAATCACCAGGGGAGCCTTTGCTCTGGGAGTCCTGCAGAGCCAATCAAGGGCAGTGTCCAGAGCCAGTTACCAGTCCAGGGGGTTGAAAATTGTCAGGCATCATTCAGTGATGGTTAAAGTCATATTCCCATCAGATGGTAGACTGATGAGCAAGGTTAGATCTCATGGAATAGAGGGAAAACTAGCCATTTAGATACAGAACTTGAAGGTAGGAGATAGAGGGTGCTGCTAGAGGGTTGCCTTTCAGACTGGAGGCCTGTGGCCTCTGGTGTGCCACAAGGATCGGTGCTGGGTCCACTGTTTTTGGTCATTTATATAATTCTTAAATTCATTTGTGGAGCTTGGATGTCGCTGGCTGGCCAGCATTGACAGCCCATCCCTGTTTGCCCTTGAGAAGGTGGTGGTGAGCTGCCTTCTTGAATCGCTGCAGTCCACTTACTGTGGGTTGACCCAATATGCTGGTAAAGAGTGAATGCGAGGAATTTGACTCAACGGCTATGAAGGGATGGCCGTATATTTCTATGTCAGGGTGGTGAGTAGCTTGGAGGGGAACTTGCAGGTGGTGGTGTTCCCAAGTACCTGCTGCTCTTGCCTTTCTAGATGGAAATGGTCACGGATTTGAAAGGTGCTGCCTAAGGATCTTTGGTGAATTTAAATGATTTGGATGTGAACAAAGGAGGTGTAGCAAGGCAGATGACATCAAAATTGGAGGTGCAGTGCACTGCGAAGAAGGTTACCTCAGAGTACAATAGGATCTTGATCAGATGGGCCAATGGGCTGAAGAGTGGCAGATGGAGTTTAAGTTAGATAAATGTGAGGTGCTACATTTTAAAAGGGCAAATCTTAGCAGGACTTATACACTTAGTTGTAAAGTCCGAGGGAGTGTTGCTGAACAAAGAGAATTTGAAGTGCAGGTTCATAATTCCTTGAAAATGGAGTTGCAAGTAGATAGGATAGTGTAGAAGGTGTTCGGTATGCTTTCCTTTATTGGTCAGAGCATTGAGTATATGAATTAGGAGGTCCTGTAGCAGCTGTACAGAACATTGGTTAGGCCATTTTTGGAATTGTGTGTGTAAGTCTGGTGTCCTTCCTATTGGAAAGATGTTGTGAAACTTGAAAGGGTTCAGACAATATTTACAAGGATCTTGCCAGAGTTGGAGGATTTGAACAATAGGGAGAGGTTGCACAGGCTAGGGTTGTTTTCCCTGGAGCGTCGGAGGCTGGGTGACCTTATAGAGTTTTATAAAATCATGAGGGGCATGCATAGGATAAATAGACAAAGTCTTTTCCCTGGGGTGGGGGAGTCCAGAATTAAAGGGCATAGTTTTAGGGTGAGAGGGGAAAGATATAAAAGGGACTTATGGGGCAACTTTTTCACTCAGAGGGTGATATGTGTATGGAATGAGCTGCCAGAGGAAATGGTGGAGGCTGGTACAATTGCAGCATTTAAAAGGCCATCTGGATGGATGCATGAATTGGAAGGGTTTAGAGGGATATGGGCCAAATGCTGGCAGATGGGACAAGATTAGGTTGGGATATCTGGTCGGCATGGATGTGTTGGACCGAAGGGTCTGATTCCATGCTGTACATCTCTATGACTCTTTGACACTATAAAAAGTGAGCAGCCAATTTTTGGCAGCCCACCACCTGCCTTAATTTATTCTGCTATTTTCTGACCTGCTTTCCTCCCGGAATGAGAGACAGAGGCATGTATTAAAGGAGATCAATGGGGGTGGCACAGCTGTTTCGTTGGCGCGGTAGGAGAAGTTTGCGTGAGTGGGTGTGCAGAGTTGAGTGATGAGCAGGGATAATGGTGCTGGAAGTTGGGGTGGGTGACAGCGAGTGAGGGCACATTGTGAATTCGAGTTGTTGTGTTAAAAAGGTGTTTAATAAGCTACAATCCCTCTCAATAGATGACTCACTGCCATGTAGTAAAAATCTCATCTTGATGATTTGCAAATACCTAAAAGATGCCCAGACTTCTCATTGCAATTTTGGCAAAAATACCACCAATGCCCTTGTCATTCAGCCCCTGATAAGATTCCGCATGTTGAATTTGACAGAGAAATACCTTGCTGAAAATGTGTTGCTGGTTAAAGCACAGCAGGTCAGGCAGCATCCAAGGAATAGGAAATTCGACGTTTCGGGCCGGAGCCAATTCCTGATGAAGGGCTCCGGCCCGAAACGTCGAATTTCCTGTTCCTTGGATGCTGCCTGACCTGCTGTGCTTTAACCAGCAACACATTTTCAGCTCTGATCTCCAGCATCTGCAGACCTCACTTTTTACTCAGAGAAATACCTTGCTCAAACCAAACAATCATAATACGGCTCTCCACATTTTGCAGGATGTAGCGGTGAATGGATACACCAGAGCATCAAGGACACATCCATTACTACAACAGTGGATTGGGCAGACAGAGATGAATGGTCACCCCTTGGTAACGTATTGTACAAGGGAAATAGAGTCATTATCTGAATGAACTGAGAAGTGAGATGCTAAACTACATCCATTGAAGGCACCAGGGAGTAGAGTTAAGCCTGAGGAAGGCAAGAGATGTGCTGTACCAGCCAAATATGAGGAACATCAAGCAGTGGAGTGTTTGCAATGAGTACCAAGCTACATAAGCTTGAGAGACTCTGATAATAAGAGACGGTGCGGAATTGATTTACCAGGGTGTCACCATGCTGGAGGGTTTAAGTTACATGGAGAGGTTGGATAAACTGGTGACCTGACAGAGGCTTATAAAATCACGAGGGGCATAGATAAGGTGAATAACAAAGGGTAGAGGAGTTCAAAACCAAAGGGCATAATTTTAAATTCAGAGGAGAAAGCTTTAAAAGGGACCTGAGGGGCAACCTTTTCACTCAGAGGAAGGTTTGTGTGCGGAATGAACTGCCAGAGGAAGTGGTAGATGCAGGTACACTTAGAATATTTAAAGTCATTCCGACAAGTACATGAAGAGGAAAGGTTTAGAGAGATATGGGACAAGCACAGGCAAGTGAGATCAGTTCAGTTTGGTAAACTTAGTCAACATGAACAAGTTAGACTGGATGGTCTGTTTCCATGCTGCATGGCTCTATGATACAGGACCATCCCAGACAGGCCACTGGTGAGGTGGGAATAGATCATGTCACTCTCACAGGAATTGATTACATTGCCACAGTGGGGTAAGATTCCAACCATTAGCAGGTTGACCAGCTGACTTGAATGACTACTGATGAAAGTGACAACTGCCTGGAAACATACTTTGGCTCTCAGTTTACGAGTGAAAAAAATCAGCTATTTTATAAAGGATTGGTTAATCCAACACCATGCACTCACCCCCTCACTGTCCCCAGTCAAATGGAAGGGCTGAGATAGCAGTGAAAGTCAGCAAAGGGATCAGATCAGGATTGAGCACATCCCATCCAGATGTGCCTCAAGGCAGAGCTTGAGTGGAGAAAGACACTTCCTGAAGAGATGGAGAGCAGTCCAGTCCAACCACACACCAGCCATTTCTCTCATAGCAAAATAAAACTGAAACCAGAAGCAGGAACAGGTGCCAGTGACAAAATAAAATTGCAATGGCAGAATACCAAACTTCATTTTGACAAGTCTTCAAACCAATTTACGGAGGTTATTGTTGTAGAGCAAATCAGAATACAAACTTTCATGCTGTCAACAAGAATCAGCCCAAGTGGAAATTTGGGAGCTATGTAGAGCAGTTGTCACCTCCATTGTACACAGCCAAAGTGAATGACCAGATATCCCAACTCAATCATCTCATCCACTTCCAGTCATCCCCAGCATCACAGATACCAGTCTGCAGTCAATTCAGTTCACTCCATGTGATGCCAAGAAACAGTTGGATATTGCAAAGGCAATGGACCTGGATAACATTCCAGCAAAAGCACAAAAGATTTGTGCTCCAGAACTCCTAGCCAAGCTGTACAACACAGTTACAACACCAGCATCTACCCAGCAATGTGAATGATTGCCCAGGTAAGAACTGCACATAAAAAGCAGGACAGATCCAACCCAACCAATTACCACCCCATCAGTCTACTCTCGATCATCAGTAAAGTGATGGAAGGTGTCAACAAGCAGCACCTGTTTAGCAACAACCTGCTCAGTGATGCCCAGTTTGGGTTCTGCCAGGGCCACTCAGCTCCTGACCTCATTACAGCCTTGTGTCAAACATGGACAAAAGAGCTGAATTCCAGAGGGGAGGGGAGAGTGACAGCCCTTCACATCAAAGCTGCACTTGACTGAATGTGGCATTAAGGAGCCCTGGCAAAACTGGATTCAGTGTGAATCAGGGGAAAACTTGCTGGTTAGAATCATTCCTAATGCATAGGAAGGTAGTTGTGGTCACTGGAGGTCAGTCATCTCAGCTCCAGGACATCTCTGCTAAGCCCAATCATCTTCAGCTTCTTCATCAGTTACCATCCCTCCATTATAAGGTCAGGAGTGGAGATGTCTGCACAATGTTCACCACCAATCATAATTCTTCAGATACTGAAGCAGCCCATGTTCAAATACAGCAAGACCTGGAAAACAGTCAGGTTTTGGTTAATATGTGACAAACAACATCATCGCCATACAACTGGCAGGCAATGACCATCTCCAAAAAAAGAGAATCTAACCATTCCCCTTTGATAACTACCAATTTCCCCACCGTCCAGGTGGTTACCTAGGGGTTACCATTGACCAGGATCTCAATTGGACTTGTCCACATAAACATAGTGTCTGTAAGAGAGAGAGTCAGAGGCCTAGAATCCCACAGTGAGTAACGCACCTATTGACTCCCCAAAGCCAACCCACCATCTACGAAGCACAAGTCAGGAGTGTGATGGAATACTCCTCTCTTGCCTGGATGAATGCAGCTCTAATAACACTCAAGATACCATCCAGGACAAAGCAACCTGCTTGATTGGCACCACATCCACAAACAGTCAGTCCTACCACCACCAACATTTAGTGGCAATAGTGTGCACTACCCGTGAGTTGTACTGCAGGAATTCACCAAAGACAGCACCTTCCCCGAATCAACAACCACTTCCATCTGGACGGAGAAGGGCAGCAGATGCATGGGAACATCACGAGCTGCAGGTTTCTCTCCAAGCCACTCACCATCCTGACTTGGAAATATATTCTTCAGTGTTGCTGGGTTAACATCCTGGAATGCTCTCCCTAACAGCACAATGGGAATACCTACACTAATTGGACTGCAGTGGTTCAAGAAGGCATCTCACCACTACCTCTCAAAGGGCAACTAGGGATGGACAATAAATATAGAGAGAGCCCACATCCCTTTATTCAATGACTGAACAAGAGAAAACACAAACACAATAGAAGAAGCCATTCCTCAACAACAGGCAGTGAATCAGTAAGATGTGAACTCATCATCTGCACAGTCCGCAGATCAACAATCTGTCCCTGGGGGCTTCAACAACATGCAATAGAAATGGAATAACATCAGGTACCTTGACAATAATGAGTGACATGGGAATTATATTCCCTGGGGAAGAAACATCACACAGATTAACAGTCAATGTCAGCATATATGTATACATGGGTCAAAAGGTGTGGCGCTGGAAAAGGACAGCCACTCAGGCAGCATCCGAGGAGCAGGAGAGTCAATGTTTTGAGCGTAAGCTTTCTCCATATCTGTGTATGTACACCATCAAGAGACGAGCATGATATAATATGTGTGTGTGTACATGGAATGTGTGTAATACCTATATAGAGACTAATGAAAATACTAAATTGCTAAGTCATGTACGTACAGAGTAGTTTTAGTAACTCAACATATATGTGATAATACATGCATGTTTTGAGGGCTGCCACTTTGCAGATGGGAGTCACAGTACAGACCTTGAGAGCTCATAACAAACATTGCCACGAATAATCTCTTGTTTAAAGATCTTCTTGGAAGAAATTGTGTCAAAATACTTTGCTGGGAAAATGCTCCATCCATGCAGTCCTGGCTTCATTTGTATCTTTAACTTTCATTGACTGACCATTAGTGGCCATGCCTTATTGACCTAAACCTTAAACCTCACCATGGTTTCCTTCTTTAAGACACTTGTCACAATCCATTTCTTTGTCCAGGGTTTTGGATACCTATTCTAATATCAGTTTAGATATTACCATATATAACTGTATCACATTAAATTTTTCTAACTCAACCAGTGAAACACTTTGGGGTAGTTTATCATGTTAAAGACACTATATAATTACAAGTTGTTAAATCATTGTAATTAGCATGTTCCGTACCTTACAAAATTGTACAGAGCTCTATTAAGGATTTTACTCTTCGGTTTCTATCACACTCAATAACAGCATTGCTAAACACACAAAAGAATGAAAGAGTGATCTCATAATTCAGTTTTCTAGCTGTAGCTAAGTTTGGGTGGAAGGAGGCTGTTTTATTCAATGGAGATCTTGTCTGGATTCAGAACTGAGTGGTCTTGTTATGGAACATAGCCTCTGGAGGCCTCAGACAGCAAGGAAAAATGTAACTGATTTGAGTCACACATTTAAAACACGGAAAGTAGATGGATTGAGGTTGGCATGCTCACTGAAGGATATGAGGTCACATCCATTTGAGTAAATGGAGTGCTACTTTGGGATTCCATCTGAAATGAAATGGGATTGGCAGAATCAATGAAGGTTGTGTGAAGGGAAGGATAAGGGGATCAGGAACAGTTGAAACAAGAAAATAACTAAGTTGCTGTTAGACTCCATGTACATTTCCTTTCCGCTGACTAACGTTCCAGAGGCCTGCATCATCTTGTGCTTCAAAGCCTCGCTAGATTTTTGGAAAGCGCTTGAAGGTTTTTCCAGGCCTAGGAAGTATTTTAACATTTTCTCGTAAAGTCACTGGGAATAATTTTGATTTGGAGGAGCCAGTGTTGGACTGGGGTGTACAAAGTTAAACATCACACAACACCAGGTTATAGTCCAACAGGTTTGTTTGGAGGCATCAGCTTTTGATCAGGTTATAGTCTGACAGGTTTATTTGGAAGCACTAGCTTTGAAAAGCTAATGCCTCCAAATAAACCTGTTGGACTATAACCTGGCATCATGTGGAATAATTTTGTATTCAGCTGAATTCAAAGAGATGACCAAGCCCATTCAGAAATTATTTGCTTTTCCATTACCTTCATTGAGTTCCTAATTACATTTCAATGATCAACTAGGAGCTGAATCATTCAAAGTTTACTGGAAAATGTTATTCTTAATTGCTAGAAAACACAACCATAGTATTTTGGCATAATCTTATTCACTTCAGAAGCTGCCATGTACTGCACTTCAGTATTGTCAAGCCTTCTGAAGGTCTGAAGAATCATTACTGGCAGTACAAAGAGAATCGTCATCCTGGAATGGTACTTTTACAAAAGGCAGGAATGACACTGGAAAATAATTTTCTAAGAAGCCATTGCTGGAAATTCTGGAAATCCATTCCTAGGGTGCTTGCAATATGTGAATGTAAATTACAGCTAGGCAGGAGTGCTGAATTATCTTTTTCCCTGGTTCTGAAAACAAAGAGTGCCTTCAGTGATGTATGCTGTACATGGAAATCTTATGACATCTCAGTGACTCCTGTCATTGGTTTGGCCTTCGATGGTACATTGACAGCAATGTTCATCTGCTGAGAAATGAGTCCTACTGTTTTGTATGTTGCTTCACTAACCCTCATCATCTGGTCACACTCGTTTGAGTAGCTCCTTTCATTTCTGCCATCTGTTACCTGGGCACTGTAACTAAAGCAACCGAGTGGGTCAAGGACCTCAGTAATGCCTGACGGAAATTAAAATTGAGTAGCAGTAACGGGATTAATTTTAAACAAAGACTTACTTATATTCCACTACTTCCTTATTGCGTAGTTAAGAATATTTATAGCTGAGAGATTGCCGCAAAGCTGACTATGTGTGTATATGGCAGTTGACTACAGCAATCTCCCAGACCAGCTTGCACTTGAATATCTAGATTTGCTTCGTTACCTCATTCAGAAACCTTTGTCTCTTTCTAACATGAATGCATTCTAACTGGACATGGAATAATTTTGAACAGGCAGAGGGGTTTGATGAGGGCTGCTTTCAAAACAATTGAGAAACAGTAATAGACCCATGAACCCATAGATTAGGACAGCTCAAGGTCAGAATAAATGAAGGTAACCACAAGTGACAAATCTTTCACTGATATAAAACAGAAAACTGAAGATGCTGAAGATCTGAAATACCACAAAAAGAGAAACTGCTGGAGGAACTTTTGCGTGGAGAGACAGCAGTGTTAACGTTTCATGTCGGCTGTCCTTTTTTGAGTTCAAGTATTTGTTAGCAGAATTTGATGGTGATCATGAGTATGAGTATTACTTAACTTTAACAGAACTGTAATGTTCTTGATAACATGCTTGAACTTATTGGTCATATGAAAACAAGATAATATTCTTTATGTAGGCAGTGGAACAGTGCTGTCATGCTCATCAGGGGAGTACCTTTTATTTAAGACAGATAACAACCCACAGATGGTTAAATGTATCACTATGTCAAGCAATGGGTTCTACTCAATATGTTACTGAGTCAGTTGAGGTATATTGTATCCCAACACATGGCAGATAGGTGATTAGGTCAACTACCATGTTTAAGAATTAAAACATCTGAATCCTGACTTCAGTTTACTTCTAATCCATCCACTTCTGGTTTCCATGGAGACAGAATGGAATATAGACAATCAATCTGTTCCCAGGAGGCAGGCTGATAATTTTAATATTACAAGAAGGCTGGCTACATGAATGCTGATGAATTCTGGGATAACTTGTCTCACGAAAACCAACAATTGAAGGATGGTGAGAATTCTTGTGTCTGAAGGGGCAAGTGTTTTTCCACAGGACTGCTGGATTTGGCACCTGTCCCTGACAAGTCACCCTGCTTCTCTCCTTCAGTTTCCATCTTTCAGATACTCCTTAAAAACCTACTTCTCATCTCCTTATGTGACTAGGTGTCATATTTTCATTTCATTATGTTCCTTTTCAAAATGAGCCTGGTGACATTTTGTTGCATTTTTGGTGCTATACAAATGTAAGGAATATTAAAAGCAAGGCAAGCACTGGATAAATAAAAAGGGCTCACATTCAAAGTGAAAGAGGTAGATGTGGTATCCATATTATGAACTACTGCTTATACGTAAGAACCAACTCAGAACTGCCTGAAATCATTGAGATATGTTGGAATTTTACAACATTAATCTGACAGTAAACCTTACCCTCAGCCTTCCTGCGCAAGGACTACTTGTCAGTTTAATGCTTTCGAAATGCGGGAAATGTGTATTATTTATTGAAATCATGTTATGCCTTGCCAGGTACTCTTGACAAAGTGCAGTTTGTAGGATTCAAAAGAGTACAAATTGTCTCTAGCTATCAGCAACCATATACAAGACCCCTGGGAACTCCTGCACTGAGATGAACATACGAATTAGGAACCAAGGTGGACCATTCAGCCCTTCCAGCCTGCTCCTTGGCTTAATAAAATCATGGCTAAACCGATTATGTCCTCCACTCCACATGTGCACCAACCTCCGATAGACTTTGACTCCCATTAGGCAAGAATGTATCTTTCTCCACCTTAAAGTTACTTGATGATCCTACCTCCACCACTTTCTGTGGTAGAGCATTCCACAGGGTCACAGCGCTCAGAAGAAAAAAAAGTCTGTCTCCATCTTAAGTGGGAGATCCAATGTTTTTAAACAGTACCCTTTAGTTCTCGGCTCTTCCATGTGAGGAAACCCTGTTAATTCCTCTCAGGATTTTACATGTCTCAGTAAGATTATTTCCTATTCTTCTGACTTCCAATGTACAGAGGCCCATCCTGTCCAGGATTTCCTCACAAGATATCAGATATCCCAGATATCAGTTGGACATACCTTGGCTTCGATGCCTCTGACACATTTACCTCAGACCTATTTACAACGGTCCTCTAGATAAGACCTCATGAATGCTCTGTACAAAATATCTGTTATTTCATGTTCCACTTGCCATGTCATAAGCAGCAACGTTCCATTTGCCTTCCTAATCATGTGCTTGTACTCAGCGTTATGGAGTTTTACTGCATGGAAACAGACCCTTCAGTCCAACTCATCCACACCGACTAGATATCCTAAACTGATATCGTCCCACTTTGGCAAGGCATTTGACAAGATTCCGCATGGTAGACTGGTTAGTAAAGTCACATTACATGGAATCCAGGGACAGCTAGCCAACTGGATACAAAATTGACTTGAAGGTAGAAGACAGACAGTGGTGGTGGAAGGTTGTTTTGCGGTGTCGAGTCCTGTGACCGGCAGAATTCCGCAAGGATCGGTGCTGGGTCCACTGCTTTTCGCGATTTGTATAAATGATTTAGATGTGAATGAGGGAGGCATGGTTAGTAAGTTTGCAGATGACAGCAGAATAGGTGACATTGTGGACAGTGAATAAAGTAATCTAACAGTACAAAGAGACAATGAACTGAGTGGCAGATAAATTCCAATTTAGATAAATGTGAGGTGTTGCGTTTTGGTAAGGCAAATCAGGGCAGGGCTTATACAGTTAACGGTAGGGTTCTGGGGAGTGTTGCTGAACAAAGAAACCGAGGGGTGTAGGTGCATAGTTCTTTGAAAGCAGAGTCGCAGGTAGACAGGTGACCAAGGAAGGAGTTGGAACCTTCATTGGTCAGTGCATTGCACATAGGAATTGGTAAGTCATGTTGCGGCTGTACAGGTCATTGGTTAAGCCTCTTTTGGAATCCTGTGTTTAATTCTGGTCTCCCTGCTGTAGGAAAGATTATATTAAACTTGAAAGGGTTCAGAAAGGATTTCCAAGGATATTATCATGATTTGAGCGTTTGAGCTATCAGGAGAGGCTGAAATGGCTGAGGCTTTTTTCCAGAGGCTGAGGGGTGACTTGTAGAGGATTATAAAATCATAAGGGGCATGGGTAGGGTGAATAGTGAAGGCCTTTTTTCCCAGACTAGAAGAGTTAAAAGCTAGAAGGCATAGGTTTAAAGTGAGAGGGGAAAAATTTAAAAGGGACCTAAGAGGCAACATTTTCACATAGAGGGTGTTGTTTGTATGGAACGAGCTGCCAGGGGAGATGGTGGAGGTAGGTACAATTACAACATTTAAAAGGCATCTGGCTGGGTATATGAATAGGATTTGAAATGTTGAAGCACCTGACAACATCAGGCAACCTCCTTTGCTAATCAGAGTGTGGTTTATGGCCATGGGAAATGAGCATTGCTGGGAAGTTGGTTTTATTGTACATCCTTCAACCACCTTTTAACTTGGAGGTGTGCAAATTGTACACTATTTCCCAGAGCTCTAGAACAAGAAGCAGATCAGGTTAACGACTTTTCTTTCATCATAATGTGATGGTACGATGGATTTAAGAAACATATTTGGTCCTGTTTTGTTTTGAAGAGAAGCTTAAAGACAGAGGTGGTGAACAATCTATTTAGATTCAATAAAGTAAACAGCTTGTGAGGCCTTAGGCTTTTTTTAAAGTTGGAAAAGTAGAAGCAGCCTGAATGGGTGGGGTCAAGCTTTCACAGAACCAGGATTTTTAGTTTTTGTTTTTCAGTAGCAGTTGCGAAATGTTCCTTTCCTCTCTCATTTGGGGGTTTGCTTCTTGCTGCTGGAGTTACATGTGAGACAATAGTTTTTTTCTGATTTTTTTTCTTTGTTAGGTAGTGTGTTAATGGAATGTTACTACATTGGAACACTTAATTAGTAATGGTGATTGTATCCATTATTTTGCTAAGCATTTTGGTCGAGTTACAGTTAATCCAATTACTTTCTTTATTTATTTCTTTTGTTATATTTGAACTACAGTGTATGAATAAAGTGTGTTTTGCTTCAAATCTGGTAGTTTGACCAATCGAATTGCACTTGGAATGCAGCACCTTACACTTGCCTTGAGGATAAGAACAAGTTAGGGTAGACACCATCTTCTTAATATATTTTGAGGGGCAGTTGGACTCATCCATTCCAGTTAGGCAAAGTGGCCTGGGAGAAGGAGTTCTGGTGCTATGACAGAAAATCTTCTCAAATGGGAGGGTGGCACAGTGGCACAGTGGTTAGCACTGCTGCCTCACAGCGCCAGAGACCTGGCTTCAATTCCCACCTCAAGCAACTGTCTGTGTGGAGTTTGCACATTCTCCCCGTGTCTGTGTGGGTTTCCTCCGGGTGATCCGGTTTCCTCGCACAGTCCAAAAATGTGCAGGTTGGGTGAATTGGCCATGGTAAATTACCCGTAGTGTTAGGTGAAGAGGTAAATGTAGGGGAATGGGTCTGGGTGGGTTGCCCTTCAGAGGGTTGGTGTGAACTTGTTGGGCCGAAGGGTCTGTTTCCATACTATAAGCAATCTAATCTAATCTTTCACCCTGTTCTGAATGGCCCATCTGAGACCCTGACCTTGCCAAGGATTGGTCACAGGTCATGCCTTGAGCTGAATGGCTTTCTATTTTCTCCCACCATCTTCAGGGAAATAAGTTCAGTTCTCTTAGCTCTTATGGTATGGGGGCTAATGGACTTCAACCTGCTTCAGGCACTAATTCCCACCCAGAGTTAAAAACAACAGCTTATTTCCTTCATAGTAATGGATGCTTGATACCATCTATTCTACTCCCGAGCTGCCCATCAGTTCCTGAAGCCATTAACACAAGACTATGACAAAACATTAGTCTTCCCATAGCATCATGTGGTGACACCTGGAAAAAGTAAACAAGACACACATAGGTTGTTAGGCAATAATGCATAGGAGCAGAAATGATCCCATTCAGCCCACCCCGTCTGCTCACCATTCGATCATGGCTGATAGGTTTCTCAACCCCATTCTCTCACTTTCTCCCCATAACCCTTGATCCCCTTGACACTCAAGAACCTATCTATCTCTGTCTTAAATATACTCAGTGGCCTGGCTTTCATAGCCTTCTGTGGCAATGAACTCCACAAATTCATCATTCTCTGACTGAAGAGGTTTCTCCTTAAAAAGGTCTTCCCTTTACTCTAAGGCTGTGCCCTCAAGTCCTAGTCTCTCCTACCAATGGAAACATCTTCCCAAAGTCTACACTGTCCAGGCCATTCAGTATTCTGTATGTTTCAATCAGATTCCCCCTCAACCTTCTAGACCCAGAGTAGATTGGTCATTGCTACAAGTAACCTCAGTTATTCTGAGACTTGATAAAATGTCTATTGTCTGTTTTATAGAGATCACATGTTCATAAATAGATAGCGGAAAAACAAGAGATGGATAGAGCTGTTAAGGATTGTGGAATCAAGGGTTATGGGGATAAGGCAGGAACAGAATACTGATTGAGGATGATCAACCATGATCATAATGAATGGTGGTGCAGGCTTGAAGGGCAGAATGGCCTACTCCTGCACCTATTGTCTACTGTCTATTGTCAGTGTTACAGTTCCATGGTGCAAAACATAGTAAAAGGGAGCTATTGCAATCTAAATATGAATGCCATCATGAAAAGTGCAAATGCAAATTGTGGACCGTAGGAACATGGACAGATAAAAAAAACACATCACACGAACAAAGTATACTGTTCCCAATGGTAGCAAAGTCAAATGAAGCCAACTTGCACATGACTTAAATAGGTATCAGAATGAACAGAAACACCACGTAGATTGGTATTTGGTAGCTAGGAACCCATAAAGTTTTAAGAAGAAATGAAGGAAAGGCGGATGCTGGAAATCCAAAATGAAAATAGAATTGCTGGAAAAACTCAGCAGGTCTGTGGAGAGAAAACAGAGCTAATGTTTCAGGTCCAGTGGCCCTTCTTCAGAGTTGACAATAGCTCAGAAAAAGTTGATATTTCTGGTAGACAGGGGCATGAGTAAACAAGGAAGCAAGCAAGAAAGAAAAACAGTTGGACAGACAGAGGAGTAGTTAAAAGTCAGCTTGAGAGATTGAATGAAAAGTGATTAATGAGATGGATGTCCAGAGCCAAATACTATCAACACTGGATTCTCAGGCCCAGGGCAGACTCCCCAGCTTTCCGCAGGAGCTATGAGGACACCCAGAATCAAGACCTGACCCGGCCTGGAACAGAATCATCTCCGACAGTGACCTGACCTCGAGGAGGCCCAACCAGCCCAGGTCCAGTCCCCAATCCTATAGCTACCCACCCCCAGGGAGACCCAGCTGGTCCCAGACTGACTCACTTCCCTTCTAGAGCAGAAAACTCGCACCATCGAAACCCAAGACCATTCAGGAGTGAAACTTCTATGGTCACGCCATTCCTGAGGAGGCCAGACCAACTCAGGCCTGAACTCTGACCTCGTGGCGCCCACCCCAGGAGAGGCCTAGCCTGACAGGACCCATCTCACTTACCGCTGGAGCAGCAGTGTCACATGACTGTCCAGATGCAGGAAACCGACAAGCAAATGTATTGGCCTGACAGTGAGACTAAAACAATGTGGTTTAAAGCCCCCCTCCCCAGCAATTGTCCAGACTTACTTCCCAGAGGGAACTGAGAGACTGCTGTGTGCTCACTCCTGCTATACCTGACTGCGCCCTACAAGCTAATGGGATCTTAATACATTGCAGAGGGCACATAGTGTCCTCAGGTAAGACAATGGGCAGAAGGTTGTGCTTCCTGTTCAACACCTCCTTCTGCTCAAATGTTGTGACCCTGGTGAGCAACTGCTCCCCGGACCTAGGATACCTTGCAGTTAAAATGCTGCCCCTACTACCTACCGTGAGAGTTTGTCTCCACCATCCTGGCAGCAGTCTACATACCACCCCACGTGAATGTGAAGAACGAAATTTACACCGCCACAAACACACTCGAGACAAAATCCCTGAGGCCTTATTCATCGTGACCAGAGAATTCATCCAGGTCCACGTCAAGAGGGTGCTGCCAAAATACCACCAACATAGCTCCTGCCCCACGAGAGGACGGAACATCTTGGCCCACTGTTCCACAACCATCGAAGACACCCACCGCTCACCCACACTATGGAAAATCAGATCACATGCAATGCTCCTCCTTCCGGCTTACAAGCAGAAGCTGAATCAGAAGGATTCTTCACAGGAAGTAGGACAATGCTGGTCCAAGGCATCCGAAGACTGTCTCCAGAACTGCTTGGAATCAGAGGACTCAGTGGAAAAGCTAGACGAGTATGCCACCAGCATCACATTAGTAAATGCGTGGAGGACTGCATGCCAAAGACATCAATCTGAGTGTTTCCCAACCGGAAAGCTTAGATGAACAGGGAAATCCACTGCCTACTGTGGAGCAGGTGTGCAGAAAATCCAGATAGGACCTCTGTAAAACCATCAAACATGCCAAGAGGCAGTTCTGGAACAAGTTACAGGCCCAAACCAACAATATGGCTACCCACTGCCAATGGCAAGGCCTAAACAACATGACAGGATACACAATGAAGCAGAGTAAGACAGCAGACAAAGACAGATCCCTCCCTAATGCGGTCAATGTTTTCTATACTCGGTTTGAGCAGAATGCCAGCGGCTCGGTGATGCCTGCCCGACAGTCCTGAACCCACCTGTTCCCTCGGTCACAGCTGTTGACGTCAGGTCAGTCTTTCTGGGAGTAAACCCAAATAAGAGAACAGGCCTGGACGGTGTCCCCAGGCATGCGCTTAGATCCTATGCGGACCAATGGTGAGGTATTCACTGGCATCTTCAATGTCTCCCTCCTACAAGCCTGATTTGACTTCCTAAACACTTCAAGAAGACCACTATCATCCCCGTACCAAAGAAAGCACATGCAATCTGCCGTAATGACGACCACCCAGCAGCTCTGCTTTGAGAGGTTGGTCATGACTCACATATTCTCCAATCTCCCAGCCTGCCTGGATCCCCTCCAGTTTGCTTAACGATGTAACAGGTCCACAGTGGACGCCATATCTCTAGCCCTGCACTCATTCCTGGAATATCTGGACAACAAGGACACCTACATCAGATTCCACCTTCAACGCCATGATCCACCCCAGACTGATCGCCAATCTCTGTGACCTTGGTCTCGGCTCCACCCACTGCAACTGGATCCTCTGCTTCCTGACCCACAGACTGCAATCAGTGATGATAGACAACTGCACCTCCTCCATGATGACACTCAATACTAGCATCCCCCAAGGATATATCCTCAGCCACCTACTGTACTTCCTGCACACCTACAAATGTGTAACCAAATTCCAAATGAACACCCATTTACAAGTTCACTGATAACACCACCTTGGTTGGAGGGATATCAAATAATGATGAGCCTGAATACTGAAAAGTGCAACAGAGGGCATTACAACATGGTGCAATGCAAACAACCTCTCTCTCAACATCAGCAAAATGAAAGAACTGACCATTGACTTCAGGAAGAAAAGAGGAGGACATGCTCCCTTCTACATCAACAGAACTGAGGTTGAGAGGGTAGAAGGCATCAAGTGCTTCAGAGTGATGATAATTGACAATCTGTCTTGAACATTCCACATCAATGCAATGTTCAAGAAGGCACAACAAGACCTCTTCCTTCTCAGGCAGCTTAGAAAATTTGGCACGTCCATAAGGGTCCCCATTGACTTCTACAGATGCTCCATTGAGACTGTACTGCTAAGTGCATAACGGCCTGGTATGGTAACTACTCTGCACAGGGCCACTAAAAGCTACAGAAGGTGGTATGCACAGCCCATCACAGAAGCCAACCTTCTATCCATAGACTCTACCACTGAAAGGCTGCCACCATCACCAAAGACCCATTGCACCATGGGAATGATCCCTTACAACCTCTTCCATGAGGCAGATGATGCAGAAACCTGAACACTTGCACCAACAGGTTCAGGAACAGCTTCTTCGTTGCTGTTGTTAGACTGATGAATGAACTCTCTAGCTTCAAATAATGTTAATCTTGTTAATGTTGATCTTGCTTCGCGCATCTCTTGTGCAGTGTAACCTTGTATACCTCGTTTTGTCTGAGCACCCTGTGATCTGTATGTCCTTGCTTATTATGATCTGCCTGTATTGCTCGTAAACAAAGCTTTTCACTGTACTTAGGTACAGGGGACTACAATACATCAAATCAAATATTATTGGCTGACAATAGGTTGTGTGTGGTAGCAGCCCATGTGATGAAGACACCTAGATGGGGGAAAGACATGGGAAAAGGTGCTCAGGCTGTTTAATCTTTGAACTGAATATTGAGTCCAGAAGGCTATACAGTTTCCAAGTGGAAAATGAGGTGCTGTTCTTTCAGCTTACACTGAGCTTCCTGGAGCACTGCAGCATGTCTGAGACAGAGGGGGTTGGCCAGGGAACAGGGTGGAGTGTTGAAGTGACAGGCAACTGGGAGCTCAGGGTCCTTGTTGCAGACAGAACGTGGGTGTTCTGTGAAATGGTCACTCAGTCTTTCCCAGTGTGGAGGAGACCACATTGTGAGCAGCGAACGAGGAAGACTAGATTTTGTGAAGTGCAAGTAAAGTCTGCTTCACCTGGAAGGTTATTTGGGGCCTTGGATAGTGAGGAGGGAGGAAGTAAATGTGCAGGTATTACACCTTCTACATTTGCATGGGAATATGCCATGACGCTTTGGGGAAGGTGTTGGGAGTGAAGGAGGAATGGACCAGGATGTCCCGGAGGGAACGGTGTCTGTGGAATGCTGATAAGGAGGGGAAGGGGAATATGTGGCAGAAATGGCAGCGAATGATCCTCTGAATATGGATGCTGGTGGGATGGCAGGTGAAGACAAGGTGGACCGATCGCTGTCGCGGGAGGGAAGAGAGGGGGTGAGGGCCGAAGTGCAGGAGATGGGTTGGGCTCACCTATCAACTTCAGTGTTGGGGAATCCTTGGTTGAGGAAGAGGGTGAACATTTCAAAAGTGCCCTTATTGAAATTAACATCATCAGATAGGAATCAACAGAGACAGAGACAGAGGAACTGGGAGAATGTTTTTACAGGAAGTAGGGGGTGAGGATGTTATGTCAAGGTAATTGTGGGAGTGAGTGGTTTTGTAATCACTGTCCCCAGAAATGGAAACAATGATGCTGAGGCAGGGGAGGGTGGAGACAGACATGGACCAGGTGAAGGTGAGAGTGGAAATTGGAAGCGAAATAGATAAACTCTGTAAAATTAAGCTTGCACCACAACTGAAATCCAATATTCAGAATGACTGAAGTTGCTCTACTTTCAGAGTACACACTGAACACATTGTCCAACAAGAGTAATATCTCCAGCAGGAATTTTGCAATACGTTTCTGAGATTTACAGGCAGACTATAGCCAGATCCTAGACAAATTGATCCAAAACAATCCAAAGTGATTCAAAGCCAGCACAAGAAAACAATTGGATTAATTTGAATCATAGCATGAATCAGCTGAGTACGCCTGGATCACATATTGGCCAAATGTAGAGTCATTCTGTCCTCAAAATACAATTTTTTTTGTGATTCATGTACTGGGAACTTTCTATACCTCAGTCAGTCTTACATCTGTGGTAAGCAAGGTACAGGGAAAGATTCTCAGACATAGGATTTATGACTATTTGGAAAAACATAGTTTGATTAAAGATAGCCAGCATGGCTTCGTGAGGGGCAGGTCATGCCTCACAAGCCTTATTGAGTTCTTTGAGGATGTGGCGAGACAGGTTGATGAAGGTCGAGCAGTGGATGTGGTGTAAATGGATTTCAGTAAGGCATTTGATAAGGTTCTCCGTGGCAGGCTCATTGAGAAAGTTAGGAGGTATGGGATATAGGGATAGTTGGCTGTCTGGATACAGAAATGACTGGCCAAAAGAAGACAGTGAGTGGTCGTAGATGGAAAGTATTCCGCCTGGAGATCAGTGACCAGTGATGTCTCGCAGGGATCTATTCTTGGGTTTCTGCTCTTTGTCGTTTTTATAAATGACTTGGATGAAGAAGTGGAAAGTAAGTTTGTCAATGAAACAAAGGTAGTTGGTGTTGTAGATAGTGTTGAGGGCTGTTGCAGGCTACAACAAGACATTGACAGGATGCGGAGTTGAGCTGGGAAGTGGCAGATGGAGTTCAACCTGGATAAATGTGAAGTGATTCATTTTGGAAGGTCGAATTTGAATGCTGAATACAGGGTTAAAGACAGAATTCCTGGCAGTGTGGAGGAACAGTGGGATCTTGGGATCCACGTACATAGATCCCTCAAAGTTGCCACCCAAGTTGATAAGGTTGTTTAGAAGGTATTTGCTGTGTTGGCTTTCATTAACAGGGGGATTGAGTTTAAGAGCCACAAGGTTTTGCTGCAGCTCTATAAAACCCTGGTTAGACCACACTTGGAACATTGTGTCCAGTTCTGGTTGCCTCATTGTAGGAAGGACCTAGATGTTTTAGAGAGGGTGCAGAGGAGATTTAGCAGGCTGCTGCTTGGATTGGAGGGCTTGTCTTATGAAGTGAAGTTGAGTGAGCTAGGGCTTTTCACACTGGAGAGGATTGATAGAGGTGTGTACAAGGTAATGAGAGGCATGGATAGAGTAGACAGCCAGAGACTTTTCCCCAGGGCAGAAATGACTGTCATGAGGGGTCATAATTTTACGGTGATTGGAGGGAGGTTTAGGGCGATGTCAGAGGTAGGTTTTTTTATGTAGAGAGTGGTGGGTGCGTGGAATACCCTGCCAGAGGTGGTAGTAGAGTCAGATACATTAGGGACATTTAAGTGGCTGCTGGACAAGCACATGGACGGCTGTAAATTGAGGGGGTGTAGGTTAGGTTAATCTTAGATTCAGATAAATGCTGGGCACAACATCATGGGCCGAAGAACTTGTACTGTTCGATGTTCAGTGTAATTCTGAAATCTCACCTCATTTCATTAAAATGCGGCTTTTCTTTTCATCTAGTTGAACTGAACAGATTCACATGTTCCTCCACTATACTCGCTCCACGTCCACTCACTTAACCTGTCTATAACTCTCTCCTGATTCCTTATGCCCTCCCTGCTGCCTATTTCCTACCTTGTCTGTGCCATCAGCAAATTTTGCAATCACACATTTGGTTCTGTCAACTAGTCTTCCCATTTATCTTGGTCTGTCAGATTTACTCTGGATATCAAAACCCAAGGCAGTTCAAACAATGGAACTGACCCACAAACCAAAACAGAAATTGCTAGAAAAGCTCAGCAGGTCTGGCAGCATTTGTGAAGAGAAATCAGAGTTAACGTTTCTGGTTGGGTGACCCTCCCTCAGAACCCAGTTTAATTAATTGTTAAGGGGAGGACCCGTCTGACCAACTTGATTGAACTTTTCATAGAGGTGTGTGGATGAAGGCAATGCTTTTGATGTAGCCTACTTGGACTTTAGACAGGCTATTGATAAGGTCCCACATGGAACACTGATAGCTAAGGTAAGAACCCATTAAATTCAAAGAAATTTGGCAAATTGGTTCCACAATTGGCTGAGTGACAGGAAGTAGGGAGCGATAGGTGAGGGATGTCTTTCTGACTGGCTGTCTGTGTTCGTTAGTTTTCCATAAGCTGCCCTTGCTGTTCATAATATATAAAAAGAACTTCAACTTAAAGGTGACACAATAATTGATGGGGGAGTCAATAGTGAGGTAGACGACCGGAGGGCTGTAGATGGGCTGGCCAAATGAGCTGATCAGTGGCAAATGGAATTCCATCTGGATAAAGGTGAGGTGATGCACTTGGGCAGGATAGACAAGGCAAGGGAATACAAGATGAACGGTAGGATCCTGGGAAGCACCAAGGATCAAAGGGACCTTGGTGTGTGCACGAATCCTTTAAAACACCAGGACAAAATGATTAAAAAGGCAGATGGGATACTTTATTAGGCAAGATATAGAGTTTAAGAGTAGGGACAATTTGCTGAAACTGTATAAAACATTAGTTTGGCCAAAATGAGAGTATTGTGGGCCATTCTGGAACCTACATTACAAGAGGGATGAGATTAGATACTCTACAGTGTGGAAACAGGCCCTTCTGCCCAACAAGGCTATACTGGTACTCCGAAGAGTAATCCACCCAGACTCATTTCCCTCTGACTAATGCACCTAACACTATGGGTAATTTAGCATGGCCAATTCACCTGACCTGCACATCTTCGGACTGTGGGAGGAAACTGGAGCACCCGCAGGAAACCCACACGGACCCAGAGAGAATGTGCAAACTCAACACAGTCACCTGAGATGGGAATTGAACCCGGGTCCCTGGTACTGTGAGGCACTGAGCCACTGTGGATATGCCATTGCTGGAGAGGTGATTTATCACATTGTTGCATGGCTGGAGAGTGTTACTTATGGAGGGACACTGGACAGATAGGGTTGTTTCCCTTAAAGCATAGGAGACCCGGGAGGCTGGGGAGGGTGAGCACAATTGAGATGTGCAAGTTTGTGAGGGGCATAGATTGGGGAGACAGGAAGGAGCATTTCCTCTTGATGCTGGGATCAATGACTGAAGGCATAGATTGAAGGGAAGGGGCAAAAAGTGCAGAGGAGATGTGAGGAAACAGTTTTTCACCCAGAGGGGTGATGGGAACCTGGAACTCATTGACTGAAAGAGTCGTAGAGTCAGAAATGCTGATAGCATTTAAGAAGCATTCAATGTATATTTGCGATACCAAGGAATACAAGGCTATGGAGATAGTGAGGAGGGTTGGTGATGATTTGCCACGGCACCCCTGGAAACTATTCGCCATCGGAAATATATATATATGTACTGATTGTTTTCCCTCCCACCTGTTCTTTCATACTTCTCAGTCCCCTTTATTTATACAACTACATAATACATATTAATAAAAAGAGAGGTAAAATAAATATCATTTTATTAGTTTATATATAAAAATGAGTTACAAACACTTGCAATGGTGAATCATCTTCAGTGGCCAATGGGCAGTGGCTAAACATCCTCAGTAGTGAATTGGCGGCGGCGAACCTGCTGTGGTGAATGGTCCCATCCCAAGTGAAGGACAGCAGATGCTGGAAAGTCAGAGTCAGTAAGATGGGGAGCTAGATGAAGCCCAGCAGGGCAAGAAGCATCAGAGGAGCAGGACAGCGGCGTTTCAGCTCACAACCCTTCATCAGGTGATGAGCCAAATGCTGATTTGGAATGGTTGGGTGCTGCCATAGATTCAAGGTTTTTTTCTTTGCTCTCTCTGGCTCGATGACTGTAATCACAAGTTCAGTTGATAAACAATGCACTTTGTCACATGTTTCATTGTGTCTGTTTTAAACAAAATTTTATCTCTTCCAAAATTACAATGACTGTTCAGTCCATTTCTGTGAAGTTATATTGATATAAACAAGCACACAAATTCCTTCAGGAAAACACAGGAACCTTGTGTATATTTAAGGCTGAGATCGATAAATTCCTGATCATTGGTGGAATCAAGTTATAGTGAAAGTGTTAGGGAACTGGCTAGATCAGTGCTATTGAATGACAGAGCAGGCTTGAGGGGCCGAATGGCCTACTCCTGTTCTTATTACTTATGATCTTATGGTGAACACTTTAAAACTAGTGAGAAACACTGGTGGCGAACCAGCAGTGGGTAATTGGTGATGGCGATTGTGCCGTGGCAAATCGTCACCAACCCTCCTCACTATCTCCATAGCCTTGTATTCCTTGGTATCACAAGGGTACATCTCCATAGCCTTTCTAATCATCAGGTCATCACCAGGTTCAAAAGTTTTCTCCTTTTGATTCTATTCATTTAACTTCATTTTAGCTAACAGCAAAGTTTTGTATCTGCAGTTCCTTCATCCATGCCCCCGGTGTCACCAATAATCTTGACCCATATTGGGCTTGGGTCTGAAAGGGTTAATGTTGAGAAGAGCCATTAGCATCACCTACTTCAAATATGTCACATGGACTTATGAGGAGAACAGCTTAGTGTCTCGCAGCAGTGAGACCTAACATCTAGTCCTTATTGAAGTCTCTGAAACAATGTCTATCCCATCAATGTAACCTGTAAACTAGGTGCAAACATAACAGACTCTTCTAGTTAGACAAGGAGGTAGTTTCTCTCTCCCACTGTAGACCAGACAGGCCCATATTTTCCTACAGTTAGATAGTGGCAGCAATCTTCAGCATGAGCAGTAACTCATACAACACAGTGAGGTGCATGGCCACAAAATAGTCGACTCATTGACAACGGCACAGATGAGGGGACTCTCTGATCAGGTTCATGGGCAGGCATACCTGGGAAATCTCGGAATTGTGGAGGGTCAAAGTGTGATGCTGGAAAAGCGCAACAGGTCAGGAAGCATCTGAGGAGCAGGAGAGCCGATGTTTCGAGCATCGGGAGTCTCTGAATTGTGTGCTGTATATGGTGACCTGACCAGTACATTCCCTTCAATCTGAAACTAATTGAAATGAAAGCTCCTCTGACAGGAGATTATTAATAGCAATCAGACTGCTTTGGGACGAAGTAAAAGTGAAGCTGGCTTTCAGGAAAAGATTGATTGCATGTTACCTACATTTGTTACATTTTACTATTTATTGCTGTAGTTAGTAATCCCTCGCAGACTGTACTGCAGTCTCCTGCTGTCATTTATAAAACCAGACTGCATCAAGTGGCTTTTTACCTTGTGTCAAAGGAGTGCTGATACTGTGATGCCATGTGGTTTGTGGTGTCAGTTTCCTGCATAAAAAAGAGCATACACCTTCCTCAGCAGAAAGTGAAGACTGCAGATGCTGGATATCAGAATCGAGAGTGTGTTGCTGGAAAAGCACAGCAGGTAAGGCAGCATCAGAGGAGCAGAAGAATCGACGTTTCAGGCATTAGCCTTTCATCAGGAATTCACCTTCCCCAGACTGGCCTTAACATAGAGTTCCTGGTGGAAGAGGAGTTATTGGTCTATTCAAGGCCCAGCTACACAACCTCATTCCCCAGTCCGGTGTGGCAGTCTCTCAACCCCGCCGTGGCCTCAGTATGGGTTTCCAGCCTTGAGGTGACTCCAGAGTGGTCTCCCAGCCTCAAATGCACCAAGGTGAAGCCCAGCATGGTCTGCAGCCAAGGCCTAGGGTGGACTGGATGCGGGCTGCCCGTGTGGCCTGGGTCAGAGGCACTGTTTTTCTGTTCTCATTTCTCTATTTTCTAATTTATTCCCACAAACTGGAATGTTAGGCCTTTTATTTCTTTTATTTTCTATTTTTCTTTTCCCTAAGAACTTGTACTGAAGAATCTGTACCTCTGGGTACCTTGTACCTAAGATATCAGTATAAGTGGTGGCTTGTGAAATCTTGACTGGACTCAAATGACTATATGTGACAGTAAAATAATTCAATTCAATTCATGTCACTTACCTAGGAAGTGAAGTACTTGAAAACAACCTCAGAGAATCTCCATGTCCCTTGCAAAGTTCCTACACCTCACCACCAGCAACTAGGCACAGAGACTTGGGATCATTGACAGAACAGTGTTCAAATACAAGATCTTTTACTAAAAACCAAAATCACTCCAAGCTTAGTCATTGCGCTGCACTCTGCAGATGATATTCATCAGTGCACTTACTTTCACTAAACACCCCGAAAACCAATATCATCTTTCAACCAGCCCAGAACACAAATACCTCCTTCCATAGACTAAACATGAATCATTTCCCATGTATTTAGAAACTTCTCTTGATGAAGACAGACATAGATGACAAAATTGCCTCCAGTGTGCCTGTTCGGCCTTCATCTGGTAAAGGAAATGTCTATTCGAGGAGCAGGACCTCAGTGATACCCAACCTGCTATATACTTTGGACAACTATGGCAGGCATTTCATGGCAAAGCATGATTAATAGTGGCTTTACAAGATCTTTCAAATCTGGTGGTAAGTCCAACAACAGCATCCTCTTCCAAGTCAAATTATCTCACATCAAGATACTGAGGATACAAGCTGGCTGAGAAGGTATCATTCTTTTCCCTAGTAATAATGAGAATAAGAAGGATACATATGTGGACAAGACTAGCAATATTAATTAAAATATAATTAAGAAAATAATAAATTGTTTATTGAATTATAATAATGCTGGAGGGGCAGGTGATCTATTGCAGCTGTAGTTTGTGTGAGCAGGTGGACACCAGAATGATTCACAGTTTTCTTATTGTTTGAATAGAGAGCAACTGCAGAAAACGACAGTGCAGTAGAATCTAGGCATCCTGGTACATGGTTCACAAAAATATAGTGTGCAGGTACAGCAGGAGACAAGGAAGGTAGATGGACTGTTGGCCCTTATTGCAAGGGACATATACAAGTAGGAAAGTGTTGCTGCAACTGTACAAGGCATTAGTGAGATTACATCAGGAGTACTGTTTCATAATCCTCACTTAAAACTGCTGTAATTGCATTAGAAGATGTTGAGAGAAGATTCACTCAACTGACTTTTGGGATGAATGAGTTTGACTTATGAAGGAAGGTGGAACAGATTGGGCTGTAACTATGGAGTTTCAAAGATTAAAGGAAAGAGATAGAGAACTTAGTGGCATGATATAAGACAACAATCTCTTCCTCAATGTCAGCAAAATAAAGGACTTAGTCATTGACTGCAGGAAATAGAATAGAGAGAGGGCATGCCTGTGTCTGCATCAATGGTGCTGAGGTGAAGGTGGTTAAGAGTTTCAAGTTCCTAGGAGTCAGTACCACAAACAATCTGTTCCAGTCCACCCACGATGACATTACAGTCCAGATAGCACAAACGTCTCTACTTCCTCAGACAGTTAGAAAAGTTTAGGGTGGCACGGTAGCTCAGTGGTTGGCACTGCTACCTCACAGCACCAGGGTCCCAGGTTCAATTCCAGTCTTGGGTGACTGTCTGTGTGGAGTTTACACATTCTCCCCGTGTCTGCATGGGTTTCCTTCGGGTGCTCTGGTTTCCTCCCACGTCCAGAGATGTGCAGGTTAGGGTGAATTGGCCATGCTGAATTGTCCGTAGTGTTAGGTGCATTAGTCAGAGGGAAATGGGTCTGGGTGGGCTACTCTTCAGAGGGTCGGTGTGGACTTGTTGGGCCGAAGGGCCAGTTTCCACGCTGTAGGGAATCTAATCTTGTTCAAATTCTGCATGTTTAGAATGACTCTTAGCAATTGTTATGGATGCACTGTGGAAAGCATCTTTTGTGGATGCATCACTGCTTGGTATGGCAGCTGCTGTACTCAAGATAGCAAGAAATTACAAAGTGCCATGAACACAGCCCAGTCCATCACACAAACCAGCCTTCCATCCATTTATTCTGTCCATGCATCCCACTGCCTTGATAAAGCAATCAACATAATGAAAGATCCTGTTATGCTCTCTTCCACCCTCTATCATCCAGAAGCTAATGACAGATCAAGAAGAGCGACTTCTCTGCTGTTATCAGACTTAAGAACAGACTTTTCATTGAATCTCTCCAGTGTGGAAGCAGGCCTTCTGATGAACATCCCACCCCAGACCCATGAGAGGTGGTGCAGTGGACTTCCAGTACAATGAGACCTTGGTCAGATGTGCAAATGGGCCGAGGAGTGGCAGGTAGAGTTTAATTTAGTTAAATGTAAGTTGCCACATTTTGGAAAGATAAATCAGAGTATGACTTATACACTTAGGCAAGGTCCTGGGGAGTGTTGCCGAACAGAGAGACCTTGGTGTTCAGGTGCACAGTTTCTTGAAAGTGGAGTCACAGGTTGACATGGTAAAAACAATGACTGCAGATGCTGGAAACCAGATTCTGGATTAGTGGTGCTGGAAGAGCACAGCAGTTCAGGCAGCATCCGAGGAGCAGCGAAATCGACTTTTCGGGCAAAAGCCCTTCATCAGGAATAAAGGCAGAGAACCTGAAACATGGAGAGATAAATGAGAGGATGGTGGGGGTGGGGAGAAAGTAGCATAGAGTACAATGGGTGAGTGGGGGAGGGGATGAAGGTGATAGGTCAGGGAGGAGAGGGTGGAGTGGATAGGTGGAAAAGGAGATAGGCAGGTAGGATAAGTTCGGACAAGTCATGGGGACAGTGCTGAGCTGGAAGTTTGGAACTGGGGTGAGGTGGGGGAAGGGGAAATGAGGAAACTATTGAAGTCCACATTGATGCCCTGGGGTTGAAATGTTCTGAGGCGGAAGATGAGGCGTTCTTCCTCCAGGCTTCTGGTGGTGAGGGAGCGGCGGTGGAGGAGGCCCAGGACCTACATGTCCTCGGCAGAGTGGGAGGGGGGTGTTGAAATGTTGAGTCACAGGGCGGTGTGGCTGATTGGTGTGGGTGTCCCGGAGATGTTCCCCAAGCGCTCTGCTAGGAGGCGCCCAGTCTCCCCAATGTCGAGGAGACCGCATCGGGAGCAACGGATACAATAAATGATATTAGTGGATGTGCAGGTAAAACTTTGATGGATGTGGAAGACTCCTTTAGGGCGTTGGATAGAGGTGAGGGAGGAGGTGTGGGCGCAGGTTTTACAGTTCCTGCGGTGGCAGGGGAATGTGCCAGGATGGGAGGGTGGGTCGTAGCGGGTGTGGACCTGACCAGGTAGTCATGGAGGCAATGGTCTTTGCGGAAGGCGGAAAGGGGTGGGGAGGGAAATATATCCCTGGTGGTGGGGTCTTTTTGGAGGTGGCTGAAATGTTGGTGGATGATTTGGTGGTGATGAAGGCATTTGGTATGCTTGCCTTTATTGGTCAGTGCGTTGATAATAGGACTTATGTTGTGGTTTTACAGGATGTTGATTAGGCCGCTTTTGGATTCTGGTCTCCCTCCTATTGGAAAGGTGTTGTGAAACCTGAAAGGATTCAGAGCAGATTTAGAAGGATATTGTCAAAGCTGGAGGATTTGAACTGCAGGGAGAGCTAAATAGGCTGGGACTATTTTTCCTGTAACATTGGAGGTTGAAGGGTGACTTTATAGAAGTTTAAAAAATCATGAGGGGCATGGATAGGGGGAATAGCTAAGGTTTTTTTTCCCCAGAATAGGGGAGTCCAAAACTAGCGAGCATCATTTTAAGTTGAGTGGAGAAAGGTTTAAGAGGGTTCGAAGGGCAACTTTTTCATGTAAGGGTGGTGTGTATATGGAATGAGCTGGCAAAGGAGGTGGTGGAGGCTGGTACAATTATAACATTTAAAAGACATCTGGATGCCAGTGTGATAGGTAGGGTTTAGAGAGCTATGGGCCAAATGCTGGTAAGAGGGACTAGTTTGATTAAGATATCTGTTTGGTATGGCTGAGTTGGACCGAAGGATCAGTTTCTATGCTGTTATGATGCTATGATTCTATGATCGTATCTTCTTTGTGATATCTTGAAAATAAGTGGCAGGAACTCCGAGCTGGACAGTGAATTGGTTCAATAACAGTCCGCAGAGAGTTTCAAGATCTTATTTTTGTCTTGTGATTGACCAGATTAGAAAAGACTGACCCAGGAAGGTACATGGACGGCCTTTATTGAGGACATGCAGAGTTGCAGTGTCAGGCAGGGTGCACAAATTTCCAAAATAATGCTCTTGTAAACTGTTCAAGAGCCATCTGCCTCACATATGACAGAATGTACAGATTGTGTGTTGGTATGATCAGTCATCTCCAACGGAGAGAGAGCAAGCAAATTGTTCTCAATTCCAAGGGACCACTTAAGATGAAGCGTAAAATTGAAAAGCTCCTTACAAGTATTAAGGGATACATTAAATATATTCAGCATTTGTAAAGTTGTTACTTTTTTTTTGTCTCTGTGCACCATATTTAAACCTAGACATTTTAGGGGTTGAAGGTTGAGGAAAGCTTGACAATTTTCCTGTGCATTTGAGAGTTTGAAAAGGTTTTTGAGTGTATTGAAACGTTTAACTAAACACAGAGGCTTCCACAGTTAATGAGGAGTTGTCTCACAAGCCTGTGCTTGAGAAACAGAGTAACAGTTACCATTCTGCGTGTGGCTCTGAAGTGGGGATCATTACTTCAAGGGTTGGAACACAGAAGGTGTTGTCTTTAATTGACACCTTCTTTGTTAGGGTGGCAGAGGCTGAAATGGAGAATGTGAGGTGCAATGAATACCTCCCGTCATTGTCAATTTAAATACCAGCAACCCCATTCCAAAAGAGAATGGGACCAAGAAGGGAGAATCCTGGATATCGAAGCACCTAGAGCTTAGAATTTAGAAGGAGACATAAACTGTTCTTTACTCAGCGGATTGTGAGTTCATGGAATGCCCTGCCAGTAGCAGTGATGAACTCTCCCTCTTTATGGTCATTTAAGCGGGCATTGGATAAGCATATGGAGGTTATTGGGCTAGTGTAGGTTAGGTAGACTTTGGTCGGCGCAACATCGAGGGCCGAAGGGCCTGTACTGTGCTGTATTTTTCTATGTTCTATGTTCTATGTTCTAAACCAATGCTAGATACTGAAGGCTTAAAGTAGTTGAGTTCCTAGAGGAGAATAAAACATACAGAGGTGAATTTTAAAAATTAGGAAATCGAAGAAAATGCTTGTGAATGCATCTGTGGGCAGAACAAGGGAAAACCGAAAGGGTTATTTAAATATATAACAAGTGAGAGATTAGGGTCCATTAGGGATCATAGCAGTCTGGGTAGCACAGTGGCTCAGTGGTTAGCACTGCTGCCTCACAATGCCAGAGTCCTGGGATTGATTCCAGCCTTGGGTGACTGTCTGTTTGGAATTTGCAAGTTCTCCCCGGATCTGCATGGGCTTGCACCATATGACCAAGTTTCCTCCCACAGTACGAATAGGTACAGGTGAATTGGCCATGCTAAATTGCCTGTAGTCTCCAGGGATGTACAGGCTTGATGGATTAGCCATGGGGAATACAGGGTTACAGGGATAGGGTAGGGGTGGGTTTGTTTGGGATTCTCTTTGGAGGGTCAGCATGGACTCAATGGGCCAGATGGTCAGCTTCCACATTGTAGTGATTCTAAAGTAACCTGTGTGTGGCCCTGAAAGATGTGGTCACAGTCCTCAATGACATTACAGACCAGACAAATCTCCCTCAGAATATATTACAGAGATAGACTAGACCCAAACTTCTACTTTACTTTTAAGTCAAAAGTAAGGTGCTAAGTTCCAACAAATTTTAATCAAAACACATTTTGTTCCTACAATGAAATTAAAAAGCCATAGAATTAAGAATTAATTTAACTTTACTCTTTTGACATATTTAACAAGTCAATTTAACCACTAAACTGTTCCAATATAACCAGTATCCCACAAACACGCCCTTTGGCAAAAATGCAATGCAGCAAAACACATATTATTCTCATGTGCTGTCTCTCTCTAGCCCAGCAGAAAGAAACACTGAAAAAATGATCTGCATCTTCTGATTTCTTAGGGGAAAACACTCTAAGTCTTCAAGTTAGCAGCAGAGAGAACTCTAGTTGTCTGCTCTAGCAGCTAACTAACCAAAATTAGCTAGCTAAAAGCTAAACCGATGTCCTCTTGGTCTGTGGGAACCTGACCCCACCCACTCATGATTCTTCTGTCCTACTGTAAAACAACCACCCAAGGAGAAACCCAAAACTATTACCAAACTGCCTGGCACTTTGGCACCAATGTGAGACAGGACAGAACATAACTCTTAAAGGCGCAATATTGTCATAATGAATATTTTGCGTCAAATCCTCACACTGCAAAAACACAGCCCAGGTATAGACATCAGGATTGAAGTTTGTGAAATATTTGAAGAAATTAATATCGAGAGAAACAAGGTTTCTGTGGGATATAGCAGCCCTAAAAGTAGATATTTCAACAGGCCTGGATGAGATGTAACTCAAACTATTGAAGGTGCCAGGGGAGAAGGTATCAGGGGCTCTGACAATAATTTTCAAATCCTGTCTGGCCCCAGGTGAATTGCCAGAGGAATTCTGATGTTGCATTGTTAAAAAAGGACAAAGGCATAGACCAGGAAATGACAGGCTTTACCAGTCTAAGCTCGGAGATAAAGAAGTCATCCAAATCAATTCCAAGGAACACAATATGTCTGCCCTTGGAGATTGATTGGAGATAGCATAGATTTTTCAGATTAGGTCATGTTCAACAAATTTGATCCAATATGTTGATGAGGTAAGAATGCAAGTTGCTGAGGGCAATGCACTAGATGCGGGGTTTAGAAAAGCTTCTGATAAGGTCCTTCATGGTCAAGAAAATAAGAGCATATAGGATCCAAGGCAAAGGGATACATTTGATCCATGTTTCATTGAGAGGAAGGAGGCAGAAGGTGATGCTCAAGGGATGTTTCTATGACTGGATGGCTGTTTCCAGTGGCATTCTGCAAGGTTTAGTGCTGTGTCCATTGCTATTTTTGTTTTACATTAACGATTTGGACTTAAATGGAGGGGCAATAATCAAGATTTCCTGAAAATCGATCAGGTGCCTCATAATGAAGAGGATTGTCATTGGCCTCAGGAAAATATCAACAGACTGTACAGCTGGAGACAGAGGTAAAAACCGGAATTCAACCTGGAAAAATGTGAGGTACTGCGCCTGGGGAAAGCGAACAAAGCAAGAAATTGACAAAAGGGCATTAAAATGTATTGAAGGTCAGAGGGATCTTGGTGTGCATATCCACAGATCCCTGAAGGTAGCAGGAAAGGCAGATAAGATGGTTATGAAGATATATGGGAAATTTGCCTTTAATAATTGAGGTATAGAATACAGAAGCAGGAATATTATGTAGGAATTGAACAAAACACTGGTTAGGTTACAACTGGAGAACTGTCTGCAGTTCTAGTGACTACATTATATGAAAGTTGTGATTACACGGGAGATGGTACAGAGGAGATTTACCAGGAAGCTGCCTGGGCTGAAGGGTCTTTTTTAAAATTCATTTTTGTGGGTTGTTGGTATCTCTGGTTGGCCAGTGTTTATTGCCCATCCCCAGTTGCCTTTGAGAAGGTGGGGGTGAGCTGCCTTTTTGAACCGCACCAGTCCACCTGCTGTGGGTCGACCCACAATGCCATTAAGCAGGGAATTCCAGGATCTTGATTTCAGCGAGAGTGAATGAATGGTGATATATTTCCAACTCAGAATGGTGTGTGACTCAGAGGGGAATTTAAAGGTGGTGGTGTTCACATGCTTGTGCTGCCCTTGTTTTTATAGTTGGAAGGGGTCGTGGGTTTGGAAGGTGCTGTCTAAGGATCTTTGGCGAATTTCTGCAGTGCATCTTGTAGATAGTACACACTGCTGCTACTGAGTGTCGATGGTGGAGGGAGTGCATGCTTGTGAATGTTGTGCCAATCAAGGGGGCTGCTGTGTCCTGATGGTGTCAAGCTTCTTGAGTGTTGTTGGAGCTGCACTCATCCAGGCAAATGGGGAGTATTCCATCACAATCCTGCCGTCTGCCTTGTAGATGGAGGACAGGCTTTGGGGAGTCAGGAGGTGAGTTATTCCCCACAGTATTCCAACCTGCTGGCTTGCTCTTGTAGCTACCATGTTTGTGTGATGATTACAGTTGAGTTTCTGATCAATGATAACCCCCAAGATGTAGGTAGTGGAGGGATTCAGTGATGGTAACACAATTGAATGTCAAGGGGAGTGATAAGCTTGTTCTTACTGGTGATGGTCTAAGCGTGGCATTTATGTGGCACAAATGTTACTTGCCACTTCCCAATCCAAGCCTGGGTATTATCTGGGTCATGTTGCATGTGGACACGGATTGCTTCATTGTCTGAGGAATCGCAAATAGTGCTGAACATTGTGCAATCATCAGTGAACTTTCCCACTTCTGACCTTATTTTGGAGGAAAGGTCATTGATGAAGCTACTGAAGATGGTCGGGCCTATGACACTACCCCGAGGAACTCCTGCAGAGATATTATGGAACTGAGATGACTGACCTCCAATAACCATGTTCATCTTCCAGCATGACTCCAAGCAGCGGAGAGTTTGGTCTCCCTCCTATCAGAAGGATGTTGTGAAACTTGAAAGGGTTCAGAAAAGATTTACAAGGATATTGCCAGGGTTGGAGGGTTTGAGCTATAGGGAGAGGCTAAATAGACTAGAGCTGTTTTCCCTGGAGTGTTCGAGGCTGAGGGGTGACGTTATAGAGGTTTGTAAAATCATGAGGGGCATGGATAAGGTAAATAGGCAAGATTCTTTTCCTGTGGTGGGGGTGTCCATAACTAGATGGCGTAGGCTTAGAGTGAGAGGGGAAAGATATAAAAAAGACCTAAAGGGCAACGTTTTTATGCAGGGGATGGTACGTGTATTGAATGAACTGCCAGAGGAAGTGGTGGAGGCTGGTACAATTACAATATTTAAAAGGCATCTAGATGGGTGGTAGCGAGTTTTGAGAAGATTTGTAACTCAGGTTGAGGTTCTGGATGTGGATTTATTCACTGAGTTGGAGGGTTTGTTTTCAGATGTTTCGTCGCCATGCTGAATGGCGCATCCTCGATGGGTCTCTGGATAGGGTGCTGCTAGTGTTGCCCACCTTCTATTTATATGTTTGGGTTTCCTTGGGTTGGTGATGTCACTTCCTGTGGTGACATCATTTCCTATGGTGAGGGTGGCGGCACTGTCGCCAGTGCTTCATCCAGAGGCTCACTGGGGGTGTTGCCTGATGTGGTGGTGAGGTGTCTGGACGTGAACCTTCTGACTTGACCAGCAAACCTACATCCAGATCTAGATGGGTATGTGCAGAAGGTAGGGTTTGGAGGGATATGGGCCAAGAGCTGGCAAATGGGCCTAGATTAGGTTGGGATATCTGGTCAGCCTGGACAAGTTGTACTGAAGGGTCTGTTTCCATGCTGTACATCTCTATGACTCTATGACTCTAGTTTGTCCCTGATACCCATTGATTGTAGTTTTTGGGTTTAAGGCGCCCGATGCTAAGCTCTTGAGGGGGACGGTGTGAGGTCATTGGCAGCCAACAGCTCATTGGGATGGTATCTTCCCAGAGTCGGGTTGCCCGAAGTGGGTGGTAAAACCCATCGAATGCTGAATACTGGCGCGTGACCAATGGTCAACATTTACCGGACGGGAAAGTTGAGAAGAACTTTGAAGAAAGTGTTCGAAAGGGCGTGAAGCCATTGAGAGGCAAACTGATGGGGTCCACGCAGTCCTTCCAGAGGATTCAACTTGCTTTAGGGTTTGGCGGATTTCCTCCATTGGAAATGCCCCCAAGAGCTGGGGTGGCATTCACTGGGCACATATCCCCCGCCCACAGTGCGCTGTGACCAACTTTGGGTTGGCTGGGAAGGTCAAAGCTAGGAGGAAAGATTGGAGAGGCTGGGGATGTTTTCCTTGGAGCAGCGAAGGTTGAATGGGAAGCTGGGAGAGGTGTTTGATATTTTGAAGGGCATAGATGGAAAAGATAGAAAGATACTCCTTCCGTTCATGGAGAGGTCAGTAATATAGAAGCATATAGACAGCGGCTCAGACTCATGCTGAGTATGAAAGAATTAAATAATGGATACAGGCCTGGAAAATCGATAAGACCTATGAGGCTCTTATTAGATTAGATTACTTACAGTGTGGAAACAGGCCCTTCGGACCAACAAGTCCACACTGACCCGCCGAAGCGCAACCCACCCATACCCCTACATTTACCCCTTACCTAACACTACGGGCAATTTAGCATGGCCAATTCACCTGACCCACATATCTTTGGACTGTGGGAGGAAACTGGAGCACCCAGAGGAAACCCACGCAGACACGGGGAGAATGTGCAAACTCCACACAGTCTGTCGCCTGAGTCGGGAATTGAACCCGGGTCTCAGGCGCTGTGAGACAGCAGTGCTAACCACTGTGCCACCATGTCACCCTTATAGAGATTATATTGCAGGAGGAGTTTAAAAACTAATTTCTCGAGATGGTAGGAATTTATGTGGATGAACAGAAAGTTTAGGAAATGAGAAGAACAGCAGAGATGGAGATGAATATGCTATGGTGCATGGAGTGAAGTTTAGCTTCTGACAGGAATTCCAGCCTGTGAGGGATAGAATTTGGGAAAAGGGGAGATTCTTCAATACAAAATGAACAATCGATCACACTGGGAATAGCTTACCACAGGCAAGAAAAGAAACCGGAGAGGGTGGAAAGGAGGTGAAAGGCCTCAGGTGTTTGGTGTAATGGAATGAGACACATAAAATGACAGTGCCGATGGTTTAAGGAGGACATTTGGAAAAGGTGTTTTCACTGCCAAAGCATGGGACACTTAAAGTCACAGGGCTGGTGGTTGAAGGAAGGCACTGTGGGAAAAGATGTGGTAAGAGAGGCTAAGCCAGTAGCATGAGTGAAGGTAGCAAAGGAAACCCCAAGAAAAGTTGAGGAGCTGTAGGAGAGTGCACAGCCTGAGCAGGGGCTGGGTATGGAATGAATGCCTGATTGCTATAAAGACTTCACCTCTGTGGGTGGAATGTACTCAGGAAAAACCGTGGGAGGAGGGAAAGAAGTTATGATTTTGAGAGATGCAGGATCTAATCAGTCTCTAATAGTAAGAGTTGAATGCATTTGCACTCTTTCTGACATGTTAGCTGAGAAAGTGGTAATTTGTGGAATAGATGGACAGAAATTTAGTGATCCCCTGTGTAAGATTAGGTTGGGGAGTCAAATCAAGACTGAGGAAGTAACAGTGGGAGTGATTGACTCAGTGGGAGTGTCAGTTCCAGGAATGCAGTTTGTTCTTGAGAATGATTTAGCAGGATCCAAGGTGGGAATGACACTCCTTGTTGTGGAGAAGCCAAAGGAAGACCAGGAAATGGAGGAGTTAAAAGAAAAATACCTTGGAATTTTGTAGACTGTGCAGTAACAACATCCCAGTTTCAAAGGTCACAGCGTGAAGCAAAAACTAAAGAGAAAAATGAAGGAGTTGAGGTTCAGTTAGTGGACACCCTGTTGATGTAATGGTGCAGGAACAGGCAGAGGGTCAGGAAGGCATGTTTAGTTCTGAAAAGCTAATGGACTTGCAACAGGAAGACAAGACAATAAAAGATATATATATACACATACTCAGACAAGGAATCAGAATGTATTCATGAGGGTTATTACCTTAAATAAATACCTAAGATGAAAATAGAGATCACGGCAGATTAGTGCTGATGAGAAATGGGAGGAAGTGCACCAGATTGTGTTGCTGGTAGCATACAGACAGGGAGTGTTACAGGTAGCACATGAACTACCAGGAGAAGGTTACCTAGGTGTGAGGAAGACTCAGGCTAAGGTACCAAAGCACATCTACTGGCCTGGACTGCATAAGGATGTGGTTACATTTTCCCATACATGCCATGCATGCCAAAAGTTGATAAGTCACTGACAGTAATAAAACCAGCACCATTGTTGCCAATTCCCGCATCCAAAGAACCTTTCACATGGGTTATGATTGATTGTGTAGGTCCCCTCCCTAAAACTAAAAGTGGGAACCCAGTACCTGCTAACCATTATGGATATGTCTACCAGATTTCCGGAGGCAATTCCATTACTGAGTATTGAGGCAAAACGTTAGTAGCTTTCTTCACATGGTGCGCGCTACCCAGGGAGATTCAGTCAGACCAAGGATCTAGTTTTACTGCTCGGCTGTTTAAGGAAGTCATGGAAAGCTTAGGTATACAGCGCTTTAAGTCAAAAGCATACCATCCTGAAACCCAGGGAGCTTTGGAAAGATGGCACCAGACCCTGAAGACACTGTTAACCGTGTACTGTCGGGATTACCCGAATGATTGTGATAAAGGTATCCCATTTGTCTTGTTTGCCATTAGAGAAGCCCCAAATGAATCTACTCAGTTCACTCCCTTTGAGTTAATATTCGGACATGAGGTGAGAGGGCCTTTGAAATTAATTAAAGAAAAATTGACAGGACCTAAGTCGGAGATCTCACACTTGGATTATATATCTGAGGCAAGGGAGAGATTAAATTGGGTAGGTGAGTTAGCTAAACAGCACTTGAAGAGGGCACAGCATAGAATGAAGCAGGTGGCAGATAAAAACTCTAAAATTCAGACATTTTCCCATGGGGATGACATATTTATGTTGGTACCAGTGGTAGGCGATCCCTTCAAATCCAGGTGTAGTGTTCCCTATTAAACTGAGAAAAGGTTAAGTCAGGTAAACCATCTGGTAAAGATGTTGGATAGAAATAACTGTATCAGATATGTCATATAAAGATGTTGAAAGCTTATTATAACAGAGGCAGGGAACTGGAGAAACAATTGTTAGTTACTGCTTTGCAGAGTGAGGAATCCAATCCAGATGTTGTGGAGTTTGATGTGCCTCAAAAAATGTTAAACAATGAGGAAATCCTTGAGGAGTGAGATAGGTTTGTGAACTGTGGAGTTCCGCAGGGATCAGTTCTGGGTCCTCTGCTGTTTGTAATTTTTATTAATGACTTGGATGAGGGAGTCGAAGGGTGGGTCAGTAAATTTGCAGATGATACGAAGATTGGTGGAGTTGTGGACAGTGAGGAGGGCTGTTGTCGGCTGCAAAGGGACTTAGATATGATGCAGAGCTGGGCTGAGGAGTGGCAGATGGAGTCCAACCCTGCCAAGTGTGAGGTTGTCCATTTTGGAAGAACAAATAAGAATGCAGAATACAGGGTTAACGGTAGGGTTCTTAGGTGGAGGAACAGAGGGATCTTGGGGTCTATGTACATAGATCTTTGAAAGTTGCCACTCAGATGGATAGACCTTGTAAGAAGGCCTATGGTGTATTAGCGTTCATTAGCAGAGGGACTGAATTCAAGAGTCGTGAAGTGATGTTGCAGCTGTATGGGACTTTGGTTAGGCCACATTTGGAGTACTGTGTGCAGTTCTGGTCGAATCACTTTAGGAAAGATGTGGAAGCTTTGGAGAGGGTGCAGAGAAGATTTACCAGTATGTTGCCTGGAATGGAGAATAGGTCGTACAAGGATAGGTTGAGAGTTCTCGGCCTTTTCTCGTTGGAACGGCGAAGGATGAGGGGTGACTTGATAGAGGTTTAATAAGATGATCAGAGGAATAGATAGAGTAGACAGTCAGAAACCTTTTCCCCGGGTACAACAGAGTGTTACAAGGGGACATAAATTTAAGGTGAAGGGTGGAAGGTATAGGGGAGATGTCAGGGGTGGGTTCTTTACCCAGAGAGTGGTGGGGGCATGGAATGCACTGCCCGTGGGAGTGGTAGAGTCAGAATCATTGGCGACCTTTAAGCGGCAATTGGATAGGTACATGGATGGGTGCTTAATCTAGGATAGATGTTCGGCACAACATCGTGGGCCGAAGGGCCTGTTCTGTGCTGTATTGTTCTATGTTCTATGTTCTATGTTCTATCTGTCTCATGAGGAAAGAACCCAGTTGAAAGGTTTGTTGTAGTTGTATGAGGACAAATGCGGGAATAAGATGGGGAGGACTAATACTGTTGTGCATGAGGTAGAAGCAGGGAATTCTGTTCCAATAAAACAATACCCCTACAGGCTTAGTCCTCTCAAAGGCACACAGGTCCAGAAAGAAATAGAGATGATGCTCAATGAAGAGATCATCAAACTGAGTCAGAGTGAGTGGGGCTCGCAGATCGCATTAGTTCCCATACCTGATGGGACTCAATGATTTTGTGTGGACTATCGAAAGGTCAACACTGTAACAAAATCAGACTCCTATCCAATACCAAGATTGGAGGACCCTATCAAAAAAGTTGGACAAGCTCCTTACATGACAAAGTTGGACTTACAGCGTGATTATTGGCAAGTAATCAGAGAGAGTGAAAAACGTTTCTGCAGCACGGTGGCACAGTGGTTAGCACTGCTGCCTCAGCGCCAGAGACGCGGGTTCAATTCCCGTCTCAGGCGACTGACTGTGTGGAGTTTGCACGTTCTCCCCGTGTCTGCGTGGGTTTCCTTCGGGTGCTCCGGTTTCCTCCCACAGTCCAAAGATGTGCGGGTCAGGTGAATTGGCCATGCTAAATTGCCCGTAGTGTTAGGTAAGGGGTAAACGTAGGGATATGGGTGGGTTGCGCTTCGGCGGGTCGGTGTGGACTTGTTGGGCCGAAGGGCCTGTTTCCACACTGTAAGTAAGCTAATCAAAAAAAAGTAATCTAATCAAAATGGGCGATATCAATTCAAAGTGATGCCCTTTAGAATGAAGAATGCACCAGCTACATTCCAAAGACTTGAACAGAGATGTGGTTGGATTAACAAATTGTGCAGTTTATCTGAATGATGTAGTGATCTTTAGTGAGTCATGGAAAGATCATATGGTACAGTTGGCAGAGCTGTTTGAATGATTACAAAGCTGGTAATAAACTTAAAGAAATCAGAATTCGCAAAGGCAGAGGTGACATTCTTGGGACCTAACATCGGTCATGGATGGTTGACCCCAGGAATGCAAAGACAAAGGCCATCGAGGAATTTCCACAAGTAACCTCGAAGAAGAGGGGCTTCGATTTTTGGGACTAAGCGGATTCGACTGTAAGTTTTTCCAAATATCAGCAGCACGGTGGCACTGCAAACAGATTTACTAAAGAAGAACACAAACTTTCAGTGGACAGAGTAATGTCAGGAGGCATTTTAGAATTTAAAAGCCTTATGAATCACTGCACCAGTTTTAGCTACACCAGATTTTTTGAAACCCTCCAAAGTTGCAATTGATGCCAGCGATATAAGAGTTGGAGTTGTACTGCTACTGGAAGATGATAATGGAATTGAATGGCCAATTGGCCAGTTTTTAAAGAAACTCGGCACCCACCAGAGAACTCACCCACTCTACGATCGCAAAAGAAAAATTGAGTTTCGTACTGGCCTTAGAAGATTTTAATGCTTATGTGATGAACATTAATCACGATCCTCTTACATTCTTGGAAAGATTTAAAAACAAAAATATGAAACTATTTCATTGGAGACCTATGTTACATCCTTTTAATTTACGAATTGTACATGTTCCAGGTCATAGAAATGTGATAGCAGGTGCATCATCGTGGATTTGAAGGAAAACGGATGGATAAGATTGAACAGATTCCAATGTTTTATATATATGTGTGTGTGTGTGTGTGTGTGTGTGTAGAAATTAATATGGAAGTATAACTTAGATTAATGACCTATGTATTTCATTGTAATCGGATTAAGAATTAGAAAAAAAAAGCCAGCTTTTTATTATGATGGCTCTTTTTTTCTTAAAGGGGGAGGTGTTATGAATTTGAGGGTGCGTACTGTACCTTTAAGAGAGAGTGAATGTTGTTCTAAACTCAGAGATTATAAGCACCTGTGTATATGACTAAACGGCAGTCCCAAAGTGTACTGCAAAATTGAAAGTATGTAACATTTGTCTGTGAAATGGATACCTGAGTTTTGGTTGCTGTTTTGACAACAATTGAAATATAAACAATCAGTTTAAATTATGCTCCAGGATACTAAAAATTAATCAAGTTTGAATTTACTGTCTTGCCAACATTGAACCAATGAGACAATCTGATGTTGGGGATATAAAAAGTGGACATTTTGAAAATTGGAGAGAGAGAGGACTGCCATCGAGATAGATCCAAGAAATTAGGAAACACTCTCTATCAAAGGCATCTTTTCATATGAAACATACTCGTAGTAAAAACAAAGAAGATGACTTCAGGAATTTAGCAGCTGGAAGAGAGAAGTCACAGAAGGCAACAGCCGCTGTGTGGTTTTGAAGTTAAGTTGGCGTAATTTTGATAAGTGTCCTATTGGAACAGTATATTGTTATAAAGTTAGAGGCAGATAATAATCAGTTAAAAGAAAGGGGGAGGGCTTAGAATTGTGAATAGTTGTTTAATGTTCAGTTTTAAAGTTAAAAAATAAATTGATGTTATTTTCTCTCGTGAAGTTTGGGACTTCTCTGTCACTCATAGTTGAAGAGATTAGGAGGTGAGATGAGCTTTCCTGGGTGTTTGGTTTAATTAACAGAGGGTTCACCTCTCTGTATCGTGGTACTAAGATGAGTGGTGTAGCCAAGTGTGCAGAGGCCATTGTAAGTCTGCAGAGGGTTGTAGATAGGTTTCGTGATGGGCAAGGGTTTGGCAGAGGGAGTACATTGTTGGTAAATGTAAGGTCATCCATTTTGGTAGGAATAACAGCAAACTGGACTATTAGCCAAACGATGAAAAATTGCAGCATACTGCTGTGCAGAGGAAGTTTGGAGATGAGCCAATTTCTTTAAGATCCCATCAGCCAGTTTCACTGCCTCCTTAGCCTTGCCATTTGACTGGGGTAATGTGAAGATGATGGATGGTCTGAAATTTCACAAAACTTCACTAGGGAATTCTCTGCCACAGAAGGCTATGATGGCCAGGTCACTCATTGAGTATATTCAAGAAATAGAGAGATAGTATTTAAATTTTAATAGGTATGGAGAGAAAGCAGGAATGTGACATTGAGGTAGAAGATCAGCCAATATTGTGTTAAATACTTGAGCAGGTTTAAAGGGCCAAATGACCTTCTGCTCCTAGTTTCTATGGTTATGTCTTATTTGAATTCTTCACTCATGAATGAAAGCCCAGTGTCACTCATCACCAACATTTACAGTACTATAATGACTGAAGTGTGCTTTCAGACATTCAGCAATCTTTCTTGCAGCCATTGATTGCAGCTGGTCTAACTCCCAGGAGACAGAGGAGTTATCTATCGTGACAAGATGATCAGTCCATCCAATAGTGGTCTATTTCAAGCTTCGTTCACAGTCTGTCTGGTCTGTCGTGTGCCATCACTGATTCTCGAACTTGCTTAGTACTAGTTACAAGTTCTGTCACGGCTGATGTGATCCTTAATCACATTGTCCATGTTTAACTACTCAGGCACTTCCCTTTCTCTTCCTCAGGCTGTATCAGTTCGTCCGTCACTTGTGGGCGGCACGGTGGCACAGTGGTTAGCACTGCTGTCTCACAGCGCCTGAGACCCGGGTTCAATTCTCGACTCAAGCAACTGACTGTGTGGAGTTTGCACGTTGCCTCCGTGGGTTTCCTCCGGGTGCTCCGGTTTCCTCCCACAGTCCAAAGATATGCGGGTCAGGTGAATTGGCCATGCTAAATTGCCCGTAGTGTTAGGTAAGGGGTAAATGCAGGGGAATGGGTGGGTTGCGGGTCGGTGTGGACTTGTTGGGCTGAAGGGCCTGTTTCCACACTGTAAGTAATCTAATCTAAATGGGTGCAATTCAGCATCACTTTTCTCACTGCCTTAGTGAGACTGGCTCTATTTTCTTTGCATAAGATGCCATCTGAAATGAACATTTTGCCTGTGTGTGCTCAATACTCTCCTACAGTACATGATGTGCTTAGGCTATTCTACCACCCTGACTTGCTGCAGCACTTGACAGTTGCATCCCACCTTGAGCTTGTTGTTCAGTTTCTGCTACACAAGTGATTTCCAGAACATTTCAAGTTGTTGTCACCCTTTGAATCCTGAAGATTTCACTCAGGATCAGCTTCCTCAATGTTCTTCCGAGGTAGTGCAGCTCCTAAAAGTGTGTTTCCCTTGTTTGTGTTTCATGTCCAATGATATCTCTAAAAAGGAAATAACAGACTTTCCAGAAACTTTCTTCCAAAGTACCATTTACTTGCACTGCGCTGTCACTTTGCCCCTCCCAAATAAGTATTGATTAAAATTTGTAAGCACAAAGACAATGACCAGATGCACTTTCTCGAACTGGCCTTAATGTGGAGTCAATGACCGAGATGTAAATGCCACTGTTGTCCTCGTTACAAAAGGGTTCGTTCAAGTCTTGTTCCTTTGACATTACACTGCAAGATAAAGTCATCACTGACATCACATCACCTCAGTAATGGTGTTGTTTGATTCTCATGAGTGCTGCTTCTTGTTCCCTGCTTCAATATCACCACACACCCTCAGCTGGGATCCTGTACAGAGGTTCACACTTTGATGGTATGTTAGGCACAGTCTTATTCAATAGTTCATGAATCCAAAAGCAAAACCATTTCACTGCTTTCATATCTGCTGGCTGCTGCGGCGCGACTATAGCTCCCACCCAGTCAGGATCCCGGAGGAATACTTTTTGCTGTCAGTACATAACCCATTTACTTTTCATTGGTTAAGGGAGCACTGGCACATCATGAGATAAGGAGAAAGTGAGGCCTCATCTTCCGACTTGTGACCCTCCAACCACACAGCACCAATGTCAAATTCACCAGTTGTCCCATCTCCCTTCCCCTCACCTAATCCCAGATCCAACCCTCCAACTCGGCACCCCCCTCTTGAACTGTCCTACCTGTCCATCTTTCCCACCTCCCCACTCCACCTATCACTATCACCTCCCACCTTCACCTACCTGTCACCTTCCAAGCTACCTTCCCCACCCATTTATCTCTCAGCCTCCTTGGGCCCTCACCCCACATTCCTGATGAAAGCCTTATACCTGAAACATTGGCATCCCGCTCCTCGGATGCTGCCTGAACTGCTGTGCTTTCCCAGTGCCACACTTTTTGACATCGTGAGATAAGCCCTGACACATTTGGATATTTGCCTGGCAGGAGATAAACAACCTGTGGTTTGAGTTGGTCTAGTTCTAAGTGCTTGCATCTATCAGTAATAAAGAGAAAGCAGCTCATCTGATTAGCATCATCTCCTCAAACTTTCACCCTCTGCTACACCCATGCTCAGTAGCAGCAGAAATTCATCAAGGTAGGAACAAAAGCAAAGTTGGATGACTGATCAAATCGTGTCCTTAGACAGGACCCTCTAAACTTATAGTCACTGCCATCTGGAAGGACAAGGGCTGTAGATATATTGGAATAAGAGCACCTGTAAGTTCCTCTCCAAACTACTCACCAACCTGACTCAGAAACATATCACAATTCTGGCAGGGTGGCTGTGTCAAAATCCTAGAACTTCTCATTTTTGATTTTTGAGAGAACGACACAGTGGCATAGTGGTTAGCAATGTTGTCTCACAGGGACCTGGGATTGATTTCAATCCGGGCAACTGTCTGTGTGGAGTTTGCAGGCTGGGTGGGTTTGTCGTGCTAAATTACCCCATATGTAGGCTGGGTGAGTGAACAGCATTGGGTGTCTACTCAATGGGTGGTAGATGGAACTGCCACCTTCTCGAGGGCAATTCTGGACAGACAATAAACGTTTATTGTTTATCGAGCACAGCCTGCAACCTGAATGAACAAAAAAAATGTTGATGCATTGAAAACAATGAAGAGATTAGTTTGGAGATGGAGGACGGGTTGGACCTGAACTGGAAGGGGACCAATGCCCTGGGTGGAAGGTTTGCTCGAGTGGTTCAGGAGGGTTTAAACTAGTATGGCGGGGAGATGGGAACCTGAGCTATATACCGGTGGTGAGAGTTGATGGAGATGAGGCAATAGCAAGGGATAGCGCAGCCAGTGGGAAGGAATTTCCTGGGAAAGAACCAAGGGATCGGTTAAAGTGTGTTTGCTTTAATGCAAGGAGTATCAGGAATAAAAGTGATGAGGTTAGAGCATGGATCAGTACCTGGTGCTATGATGTTGTGGCCACAACAGAGACATGGGTTTCTTAGGGGCAGGAATGGTTGCTGGATGTTTCAGGGTTTAGAACATTTAAAAAGAATAGGGAGGGGGAAAAAGAGGAGGGGGTGTAGCACTACTAATCAGAGAGGGTATCACAGCTACAGAAGTTACCATTGTCGAGGAGGGTCTGCCTACTGAGTGGAATTAGGAACAGTAAGGGAGCAGTCACCTCGTTAGGGGTTTACTACTGCCCCCCAATAGCAGCAGGGAGATTGAAGGAAGCATAGGTCGGCAGATTTTGGAAAAGTGTGAATGTTGTAGGGTTGTTGTGATGGGTGACTTTAACTTTCCTAATATTGATTGGAATCTCCTTCAAGCAGATGGTTTGGAAGGAACTGTTTTTGTGAGGTGTGTTCAGGAAGGTTTCCTAACTCAGTACGTTGACAGGCCGATGAGGGGAGAGGCCATTTTGAATTTGGTGCTCGGCAATGAGTTGGGGCAGGTGTCAGACCTTGTGGTGGGAAAGCATTTTGGGGATAGTGATCACAACTGCCTCACATTCTACATAGCTATGGAGAAGGAGAGAAACAGGCACAATGGGAGGATATTTAATTGGGGAAAAAAAACTATGATACTATCAGACGTGAGTTGGGAAGCATGGACTGGGAGCAATTGCTCCATGGAAAGGGCACTATAGACATGTGGAGACTGTTTAAGGAACAGTTGTTGTGAGTGATGCATAAATGTGTTCCTTTGAGACAGACAAGAAGGGGTAAGATAAAGGAACCTTGGATGACGAGAGCGGAAGAACTTCTTGTCAAAAGAAAGAAGGCAGCTTACGTAAGGTGGAGGAAGCCAGGGTCTTGCTCAGCTCTAGAGGATTACGGGCAGGTGAGGAAGGAGCTCAAAAATGGTCTGAGGAGAGCCAGGAGGGGGCAGGAAAAAGGCTCGGCAGGAAGGATTAGGGAGAATCCAAAGGCGTTTTACACGTATGTGAGGAATAAGAGAATGATCAAAGAAAGAGTAGGGCCGATCAGGGATAGCATAGGGAACTTGTGTATAGAGTCTGAGGAGGTAGGGGAAGCCCTAAATGAGATTTTTGCTTTTGTCTTTACTAAAGAAAAGGACCTTGTAGTGAATGAAACCATTGAGGAGCAGATAAGCATGCTGGAACGGATAGAGGTTGAGGAAGCTGATGTGGTGAAAATTTTGACAAACATTAAGATTGACAAGTTGACAGGGCCAGACCAGATTTGTCCTCGGCTGCTTTGGGAATTGAGAAATGTGATTGCTTCGCTGCTTGCGAAGATCTTTGCATCCTCGCTCTCCACCAGAGTTGTACCTGAGGACTGGAGGGAGGCAAATGTAATTCCTTTCTTCAATAAAGGAAATAGGGAAATCCCTGGCAACTACAGATTAGTCAGTCTCACGTCTGTCATCTGCAAGGTGTTAGAAAGGATTCTGAGGGATAGGATTTATGACCATCTGGAAGAGCACGGCTTGATTGAATGCAGTCAACATGGCTTTGTGAGGAGCAGGTCATGCCTCACAAATCTTATTGAGTTCTTTGAGGATGTTACTAGACAGGTTGATGAGGGTCGAGAGGTGGATATGGTGTATATGGACTTCACCAAGGCATTTGATTAGGTTCTCCATGGTGGGCTTGCTCAGAAGGTCAGAAGGAATGGGATACAGGGAAATTTAGCTGCCTGGATACAGAATTGGCTGGTTGACAGAAGACAGTGAGTGGTAGTGGAAGGAAAGTATTCTGCCTGGAGGTCAGTGGTGAGTGGTGTTACACAGGGCTCGGTTCTTGGGCCTCTACTCTTTGTAATTTTTATTAATGACTTGGATGAGGAGATTGAAGGATGGGTCAGCAAGTTTGCAGACGACACAAAGGTTGGAGACGTCATTGACAGTATAGAGGACTGTTGTAGGCTGCAGCATGACATTGACAGGATGCAGAGATGGGCTGAGAGATGGCAGATGGAGTTCAACCTGAATAAATGCGAAGTCATGCATTTTGGAAGGCCGAACTTGAAAGTTGAGTACAGGATTAAAGACAGGATTCTTGGTGCTGTGGAGGAACAGCGGGATCTTGGTGTGCAGGTACATAGATCCCTTAAAATTGCCACCCAAGTGGACATAGTTGTTAAGAAAGCATATGGTGTTTAGGCTTTCATTAACAGGGGGATTGAGTTTAAGAAACATGAGATCTTGTTACAGCTCTATAAAACTTTGATTTGACCACACTTAATATACGAGGAATGGCTGAGGATCCTGGGATTGTATTCATTGGAGTTTAGAAGATTAAGGGGAGATCTAATAGAAATTTACAAGATAATGCATGGCTTGGAAAGGGTGGACGCTAGGAAATTGTTTCCATTAAGCGAGGAGACTAGGACCCTTGGACACAGCCTTAGAATTAGAGGGGGTCAATTCAGAACAGAAATGCGAATACATTTCTTCAGCCAGAGAGTGGTGGGCCTGTGGAATTCATTGCCGTGGAGTGCAGTGGAGGCCGGGACGCTGAATGTCTTCAAGGCAGAGATTGATAAATTCTTGATGTCACAAGGAATTAAGGGCTACGGGGAGAATATTGGTAAGTGGAGTTGAAATGCCCATCAGCCATAATTGAATGGCGGAGTGGACTCGATGAGCTGAATGGCCTTACTTCCACTCCTATATCTTATGGTCTTATGGTCTTATGGAATACTGTGACCAGTCCTGGTCGCCCTATTATAGGAAAGTTGTGGATACTTCGGAGAGGGTTCAGAGGAGGTTTACCAGTATGCTGCCTGGAATGGAGGGTGTATCTTACGAAGAGAGGTTGACTGAGCTCAGACTTTTTTCATTGGAAAAAAGAAGGAAGAGAGGGGACCTAATTGAGGTGTACAAGATAATGAGAGGCATAGATAGAGTTGATAGCCAGAGACTTTTTCCCAGGGCAGAAATTGTTAACACGAGGGGTCATAGTTTTAAGCTGTTTGGCGGCAAGTCTGGAGGGGATGTCAGAGGCGGGTTCTTTACACAGAGAGTTGTGAGAGCATGGAATGTGGAAGTGAGGTCATTGGGGATATTTAAGAGACTGCTGGACATGCATACAGTCACAGAAATTTGAGGGTTCGTACATTAGGTTTATCTTACATGAGGATCAATGGTCGGCACAACATCGTGGGCTGAAGGGCCTGTTCTGTGCTGTACTGTTCTATGTTCTATGTTCTGTTTAATGCTGGGCAAAGTGAATTCCATTTTATAAAATTTTATAGCAGGAAGTTAGTTTGAATGATTTGAAATTCTAAACTGGTTTCAGTATTTTTCAGTGTAGATTCAGGATAACTGCTTTCTCTGCAATCACAATTCAAAGCAGCCAGCAGCTGGTTTTGACAGCTTTTTGCTTCACGGGAATCCCCAGCCATTTAATACGATGGACAATAATGTAGGTAGTGTCAAGGCAACTCTGGACTTCCTGGTTTCATTGCCAGACAATAGCGGGGGCTGTTAAATAAAGAATGATAAAATGCAGCCTGGACCAGGACCAGCTGTGACAACTGGAAACAAAGGAGGTTTTGAGTTTGAAGCCTCCGGAGAGTTTGAGGACAGGTTTTAAGGTCAAAGTAAAAGATTATGCAAACCATATTGACACTTTGCCTATGTATCCTTGAGGCTGCTTCTCTGAAAGGCTCTGGGAGGTACACCCAACACTGTCACCCCAATTCCGAGAGAGAGCTTCAGAGGGTCAGGAATATTGTAACATTCACTGGGCATCAATGTCCTTCAGGGAAGGAAACTGCCATCCTTACATGGTCTGATCTACACGTGACTCCAGACCCACAGCAATATGGTTGACTCTTAATGCAATGAGGGATTGGCAATAAATACAGGACTAGCCAGTGATACCCACATCCTATGAATGAATTTTTAAAAAATCTGATTGCTTTATGCACCAATGTCATTGAAGCAGCCAATGATGGAAGGGAAAGCGAAGCAGCCCAAATGGAGGATGGACTGCACTGTTTGTTATCGGCCCTCGATAGGGCCCTGTTAATTGTATCCCCTGTGATGTACAAACATGAAATAGGAGCCAAAATAGACCATTTGGACCTGCTTTGTTATTCGACAAGATCGTGGCTGATCTGTTTGTACATTAAAATCCACAATCCTTTCTATCCCGGTGACTTTTGATTCCTGCCCAACAAGAATCTGTCCACATCTGCTTTACTCACATTCAGTGACCCTGTCTCCATCACCTTCTGAGGCAGAGATCCAAATTCAAACAACAGAGAATCTCTACAGTGTGGAAGCAGACCATTTGGCCCATCAAGTCCACCCTGACTTTGCAAAAGCATCCCCCCCCCCCCACCACCCTAACCTTGTAACTCTGTTAATCCAACTAGTCTGCACATCCCTGGACATTATGTGCAATTTTGCATGGCCAAACCACATAACCTGCACAATCGAGCACAGGGAGCCATCAGTAGTTAACAGGCTCACACAGTTAAACACGGTCCAGTTAAATACTGCTTTGGAGTGACAGGGGGAGTAACTGATCCCAGTTTCACAGCAGGCCAGCTCAAAGGCCTGACTCCACAGCTCCAAAGGGTTGCTGGCTGCACCATAGGGCAGGATGCAGTCAATGTTACACTCATTGCTTTGAGAATTCGTCTACAGTCAGTTCCATATAGCAGGTCAGGATTGATTCGATTTGATTTGGTTTGATTTAATTTATTGTTGTCACATGGGCCGAGATAAAGTGAAATGTATTGTTTTGCTTACTCTACAGGCAGATTGTTCCATATGAAGTGCATCAGGGTAGCAGAACCAAGTGCAGAATATAGTATTATAGCCTCAGAGAAGATGCAGAGAGAGAGATCAACATTTACATCTGAGAGGTCAGTTCAAAAGTCTGATAACAGCTGGGAAAAAGCTGCTCTTGAATCTATTTGCATATGTCCATTCCATCTTTAAAACCTTCTGCCTGATGGAAGAGGGTGGATGAGAGTATGACTGGGGTAGGAAGGGTCCTTGATCATGTTAGTTGTTCCCTCTAGGCAGTGGGAAGTATAGATGGAGTCAATGGATGGAAGGCTGGTTTGTGTGATGGACTGGGCTATGTTCACAACTCCCTGCAATTTCTTTCAGTTTTGGAAAGAGCAGTTGCTGTACCGATGCATCCAGACATGCTGCTTTCTATGGTGCATCGATAAAAATGTGGGCATGCCGACTTTTATTAGCCTCATGAGTAAGTAGAATATATGCAGGGTCTTGCCCGCAGTTTGATTTACCGGAGTGCAACATATGAAAAAAACCAGCTCTTTCATGCAGTTGAAAGAAATGAATGGTATCAGCAGATGGCCAACAATGAGTGACCACCTGCTCCCTGCTGCACCGAATGCTACGATGAGGCACATTATTCAACTATTGCTGAAAACTAGCATCTGGTTAATGGTCTCATCAAGACTGTCTCTGCCATCACTGGATGGAAAGCTGCCAGAGGTTTGTCATGGCATTATGTCGCACTGTCTTGTGCTCGCTGATCCAAGTTTATTTCGATTAGACTCAATTTCCAATGATCTTAACAGAAAATGTTGAAAATACTCAGAGAAACAGGGTTCAAATTTCAGGTTGGCAACTCCCATCAAAACTTGGAAAGTTAAAGATGGAAAGAGCTTTCAAGAGTGTATTGAGATAAGGAGAAAGGGAAAGAAAAAAGTGATGAAAGAACAGCCCATAATACAGTGGGAAACAAAAGAGATTAATGTCAAGGATATTAATAATGCAAGACAAAAGTCAGGAGCACTGAGACAAGTAAGGAAATAAAAGATGAGTCTAGCTGTGTTTAATGCGACGCTGTTGCTCGTGGTTAGCACTGCTGCTTCACAGCACCAGAGATCTCAGTTTGATTCCACCCTCGCATGACTGGCTGTGTGGAGTTTACACATTCTCCCTGTGCCTGCGAGGGTTCCCTCTAGGTGCTCTGGTTTCTTCCCACTGTCCAAAAAATATACAGGTTAGGTGGATTAGCAATGGGAAATGCAGGGTTATGATGGGACAATTTTTGGACTTTGGACTATCAGTGTGGACTTGAGCCAAATGGCCTGCTTCCAATTTGTAGGGATTCTATGACTCTCGTGCTTTTATTGCTGGACTATTAATCCAGAAATTCAGCAAATGGTTTGGGGATCTGGATTCAAATTGCACCATGTCTGTCAACCCTCATCTCAAGCCTTGATCCTGGGACTCAATGGCACACCACCCCATTGTCATTGAGAAGAGCTGTCGGCCTCTGCTTGGCCAAAGGCTCCCAGTGGCTGCGCCCCTCCCCCACATCAGCCTTTCTCAGGTAAAGGCCCCCAAGTTCTCCTGGCCTGTCAACTGCCTTACTGGTACAAAAAAAAACCTTCCCTCAAAATGGCAGCCTCCAGCCAGCGGCTGAGGACCCCACAGCATTGGCATAAGATTCCAACCACAGAAAGAAAAAAAGAGGAACAAAACAGGTTAAAATGTTAAACAGAAAAAACATAGCTTCAAGAGAGAAATTAAAAAGAACAGGTTGGGAGAAATAAACTGAAATGAATAAACAATACATCAAAAATGGAGGATTGTGTTAACAAAGAAAACGAGATTATTTACAACAAGTCATTGTGTAGCTCCGAAACAGATACACAATCACCATGGTTACAGATAACAAAATGTTACACTATTCATCAAGTAAAAAGACATGTTTGTGGCCTGTGGATTTCACACTGCTGAGAAGAGTGGCTGACTCAATTCTCCTGTAACTTCCAGACATTAATTCTTTCAATCATCATTTTATGAGACAGGATGAGGACAGCATAGGAATCTGTTAATGACAGTAAACACTTGGAATACAAAGTACCGAATGTAGAAGAGGAATTATTCCCAGTTGTTTGCCAACCCACAATGATTTTTGAATTAACCTCTCCATAGCAGAGTGCAATAAGTCTCCAAAGAGTTCTTTCCGGGTGATTGAAGGTGATCGACTGACAAATGAGAGCAATGACCCATGGTGTCACACATCAGGAACACACACCACCACCAGAGACACAGACATTCAGATTCAGCCATCTTTTTAAATTTCTAGACATTTTTAGAACCAAGTTTGACCAGCTGCTCTGGTGGGGGGATGCGGTGTGCAGTGGGATTTGAACCACTGTGCCCAAATCACAACTGGGATCCACTAGGTTCCCAACCTAGCAAAAACACCACTGCACCATCATCCCTTTGAACCAAATCAGAGCACACACAAGAATTTCCTATTGGTGTTGCCTTCGCAGCGTGTTCATGCATCCATGAACACGCAGTCCATGTAGTCATGCAGTCCATCCTTCTCATAGAGACCTCGAGATGTCCTCACCTTCACCTCAGCAGTCTCATACTGCAGCAAGTGTTGATGGCACAGGGGCATGGATGCTCTGCTGCCTCACAGTGCCAGGTCCGATTCCAGCCTCGGGCAATTACCTATGTGGAGTTTGCACATTCTCCCTATGTCCGTATGGTTGCTCTGGTTTCCTCCCACAGTCCAAAGATATGCAGGTTAGGTGGATTGGCCATGCTAAATTGTCTTGTAGCATCCAGGGATCGATAGGTTAGATGGATTAGCCGCAGGAAAGACAAGGTTATAGGGTAGGGAGTGGGTCTGGGTGGAATGCTCTTCAGAGGATCAGTGGGAACTCAATGGGCTGAATGGCCTGCTTCCACACTGCAGGGATTCCATAATGTGATGCCAGTTACAGAAACAGAACTACCTAGTAGGCATGGGAGAGTCTTTATTTCCTCAATTCCAGCGTCATCTTCACATTGTACTTTGTTCTTCTTCTCATGTCAAGATTAGAGAGCAAAGCAAATGGACAGGACAATGACAATTTCCTTTCCTTGTCTTCCATTTCAAGGGCCTGTGTTTATTTAAATCATGTGGCGTTCTCCTATGAGTCAACCTTCCATGGATTGGTCTTCACTGCCGCTACATTCAAGTCCAAAGACCAGCCATTGTTGGAAGCTTCAATGTATCCACCCTCCAAGGAAGTGATACAGGAGTTTATATGTTCCTGCAATCCAGGAAAAGAACTCTGAGTGCTGTTGGAGATTTGTCCTTCAAGCATGAGGTACTTGTGGGGGGAATGGATCAGGGAGTGAAGTATTAAATGTTCATGGAATGAATTTAATTGTTACCCAGAGGGTTTTGGGAAGCCATAACTCAGACCCTGAAATGGTGGTAGAGGCAGGAATCCATAAGGCACTTAAGAAGCATTTTGATGAATATTTGAAAATGCCATAGTATACAAGGCTACGGACCAAGTGTTAGAAAAATGGGATTGGTGTGGATGGATATTTGATGACCAGCATGGGCACGACAGAGCAAAAACCACTTTCTGTGCTGCAAAACTCTTTAACTATATGAGTCACAGTGATGACTCATTTAGACGAGGTGATTTACCCACTAAATAATTGCCTTCCTCCTTTACTCTCACTTGAGATTGTTTTATGCTCTATTAATAAAGGGTTCCTAGCAATGACTGTCGCACTTTGAGTGAATCAATAGCAATTTTATTCATGTGGTGTCCCACTGCTCTCTATCTTAATTTGCAATTTCGCCTTGCTGCCATAAACATAGTAACATCAGCAATAAACTGAGGTCATTGGAATGTCATACGGCCCCCATCACCTCGTATCAACTGGCAGTCACCTCTGGTAATAAATCAGTGAAGAGAGAACTCAGTATAACAGTCATTGTCACAGCTCCCTACAAGGCTTCTCTGTTGTTAGCTATTCGAGTCACCCTGAGTTGTGCTTGGCGTTTACATCTGGGAACTAACATGTTTCTTTAGATTCCTCAGGGTCATAGCCTCTGTCTTGTCATGCACTGGGGAGTCTAAATGCAGAATACAAATCTTTTTTGAGGACCATCTCCAATGCATTAGCCAACATGACTCAGAGTTTCCTGTTACCTATCACTTTAATTAACTCCCTATTCCCACTCTGACCTTTGACCTTGTCCTGCTGTAAATCATTGGAGAAGCTCAGGGTGACCTTGTCAACCAACATATCACTTTTCAATAACTTCCATCGAACTTCATTTTAAAGGTTTCAGCTCCTAATGATTGCCACAATTTTCTTCTGTGTGTTTTGTTTTTGCTGGTGAGTTCTGTGCTATCCCATTCTCACGTCATTGAGAATCATAGAATCCCTACAATGTGGAAGCAGGCTATTCAGTCCATCCAGTCCACACTGACTCTCCAAAGACCATCCTACCCCATTACCCTATAACCTTGCATTACCCATGGCTGATCCACCTTGCCTACACATCCCTGGACACTATGGGCCATTTGGTATGGCCAATCCACCCAACCTGCATGCTTTTGGACCGTGGAAGGGAACTGGAGCACCCAGAGGAAACACACACAGACACAGGAAGAACATACAAATTCTACAGACAATTGCCAGAGGGTGGAATTGAACCTGGTACCTGGTGCTGTGAGGTAGCTCCACTAGGCCACCATCTCCCCACAATCAGGCACTGAATGTCTTTGAAAAAAGGGACACCACCCCAAAGGGCCAACACTCCTGGGCACACTGTTTTGAGGTCCTCATCCTGTGCTGACAGAATACCAGGAGCAGTGAGGTAAAACACTTAACTGTGATGTAAAGTACCTTTCACCAGGTTACGTCACCTGAAGCCATCTTAAACCTTCAGGCATCTTAAAGCTAATGCAGACATTTGGAATGTAGCCACTGCCATTATGTATGAAATGAGGCAGTCAGTTTGGAAACAGAAAGCTTGTGCATGCTGCAAGACAATGGTGAGCTGTTTTTGTCACCTTAGTTGAAGGATAACTCTGAAATGACTCCACAGAGGCTGGTATCCTGTCACCAAGTCACCCTTTATTTATACATGAACAGTCCTTGACTCTAGTACTACCTCATGCAGAACTAACTACCAGAGTGTAAGTATCTCTGACACTTACCATTTTTCTGTCAGCCAGGGCTCCCTGATTGGACCAGATTGACAGTCCCAGTCAGGAAACTCATATTTCATGAGGTCTAGCAGGCTGACCCCATTACAATCACTGCACTCAGTGACCTGGACATCAAGGAGAACCTTATCAAACAGGGGCAAGAAAGCTGTCGTTATCTGTGGTCCCATGTTCCTGGCTCCTGATGCCTAGCCGGTGGTGAATCTGAGCAGGTTTGGACAGATTCTGAGAAAACTGATGGAACAGAGGCAATGTGGAGTGCTCTTGACCACACAGGAACCTGCCCCACCAATTCCCACCCCCTCTCAGATTTCTGATTCCCTTCATAACTTTATCCAAAACTGTGCTCTCTCAAATTTTAAATAGAGGCCTGTGATTCTGAAGTTTGAATTCAATGAATTGAAATCTAGCCTATTGCAACAGGAATACAAGTCTATTTTTTTTTATTCATTCATAGGATGTAGGCATTTCTGACTAGATCAGCATTTATTGCCCAGAAGGCAGTCAAGGGTCAATTACATTGCTGTGGGTCTGGAGTCACATTTGGTCCAGACCAGGTAAGGATGGCAGATTTCCATCTCTGAAGAACATTACTGAACCCACAACAACCCAACAACCAACAAAGGTTTCATGGTCAGCATTAGACTTTTATTGAATTCATCGTGTACCATTTGCTGTGACAGGAATTAAACCCTTGTCCCCAGAAAAATTATCTATGTCTCTGGATTAATAGTCTTGTGACAATATCAATCGGCCATCCCCTCCCAAATATTTATCTCTCACCATCAATGATTCCTTTCTCCTGTTCTATCATTCCATTTTAAATCCCTGCCCAGTGGAAAATAATAGTCAAGATTAGCGCAAAGTTGGAATACTGAACATATTGTGTCCTTAGCCAGCACCTTCCAAACTCCAACAACTTCCATCTATAAGGTCAAAGGCAGCAGATACATGGGACAATTAGCAACCACAAGTGCCCCGCCAAGCCACTCACCATCCTGACTTGGAAATATATTGCTGTTCCTTCACTGAAGCTGGGTCAAAATCCTCGAATTCCCTCCCTCATGATATTATAGATCTTCCTACAACATGTGGACTGGAGTGGTTCAACAAGTTCACTATGACACAGAAATAACTGCAAAGACAAGTGCTGAGGATGACACAAAGGGTCTGCAGAGGGATGTAGGCAGGAGAAAGTGAGGATTGCAGATTCTGGAGATCAGAGTCGAGAGTATGGTGCTGGAAAAGCACAGCAGGACAGGCAGCATCCAAGGAGCAGGAGAATCAACATTTCAGGCATAAGCCCTTCATTCCTGATGAATGGCTTATGCCCAAAATGTCAATTCTCCTGCTCCTCGGATGCTGTCTGATCAGCTGTGCTTTTCCAGCACCATACTCTTGACAGGGACATTGACAGCTATCTGGGTGGGTGAAAACCTGGATTATAATGCGAGAAAATGTGTGACTTTGCATTTTGGCACGAAGAATAGAGGAGGTAATTATTACATAATTAGACATCAGAAAGTGACAAAACAGAGGGATTTGGGAGAACTGTATGCGAATCATAAACAATAGCTTATAAATTCATCTGGACATGAGAAAATATGCCAGCCCTCAAGTGTCCAAGAAAAAGTAGGGTGGGGGCAATCAGCCAAGATCACTGTAACATGACCCTTGGCAAAGGTTGGGAACATCAGAGAATCGTGGAATTTTTACAGTACAGAAGGAGGCTAGTCAGCCCATTCAGTGTGTGCCAGCTATCTGCAGAAACCAGTTAGGTAATGCCCTCCCTCTGACCCTCTCTTTCCTTCTCTTCCAATGCTATTCAGTCTGGTTTGGGACTCAAAATTGAATCTGCCTCCACCAGATTCCAAGATAATGTATTCCACATTCACGGTCTAAGAGAATGTTTCTTCTTGTCTTCCTTGGGAATCACTTTTAACTGTATTCTCTCGTTCTTGACCTTCCTACCAGTGGGAATATTAATTCCTATCTATCTATACTGTCTCAAGCCCACGTGGATTTTAACACCCTGATCCAATCTCCTCTTGACTTTCTCTTTTTTTTAAGGAACACGAGCCCAGTTTTCCTACTCTGCCCACAAAATTAAAGTTTCTCATCCCTGAATAAATATTTCCTGTACAGTCTCAAACTTGCCCAAAGTGTGGTGGCCACTCCATACAGACTCCAGCAGACACTAATCTAGAGTGCCATTGTAACTCCCTTGTTTTTGAACAGTGTGGGCTGAATTTTCCCCTTGGATTCAGGAGATGTGCCATTTCCCATTGCTGCGGTTGTTCAGTTTACTGTGCTTGATTATTTGGAGGGTTGGTGTGGTCTGGTTGGGCCGAAGGGCCTGTTTACTCACCGTAAGGGATCTAATCTAATCTCATCCAATGTGTATCAGGTCACAATTGATGGACACTGTGCTTGATTACTTATGTCTGGTTGCTTACTCAGAGAAAAGTAGAAAGAGCTGGAAGCCAAAGCTGATGCGTGGAGTAGATGTTTAAAAATGCAGTAAATAAAACCCACTGGATGCAGAGACATGAGTGCCACCTCTGCATGGATGTGACATATAAAACATACAACAGTTGCAATCCAAATTTTGGAAGTCAGCCTGATCACACCTAATTTGGAACTCCGAGATTCGAGTGCAGGCTGGAGTTGGTGTCTCCATATCCAGAATGATTGTGAATGCGCACAAGACTGTGGAAGTTTTTGAGCCTTTGGATAGAGGTGAGTTCCCATATTGGATCCAATGGAAGCCCAGATAACAGCACTGTGCTATTACTGAATGTTAGAAGGTGAGCTGGAGCTACAGCCATCTCCATCAAAACACGTTAAATAAGGATGAAGACTGTCACCATTTCTCTGAAAATGCTGTTGCCTCTTTGGTGGCATTTTAATGATTGGGTTGCATTTAATCAGCGGTGTGCCTCCTCCTTCTGCCCTGGTTCAAACTATGACACTGTCAGAATTAACAAAGTGTGAGCAAAATCCTACCTTAATAGAACAGGCACTTTTTCTGCATGACTGAAGGCTCTCGAGTTTAGTTCACAACTTGATGAAGTTTCTGTGTTTCCCTTACACTTCCTAAACAGTTCTGCCTTGACAGAAATACCAACAGGGATGAAAATGAGATTAGCAATGGCCTTTCAAATAATAACATGGCTTTACAAGGTTTTAGCTCATAACCCTGTATGTTTGTGTTTTAAATCTGGTGATCCTTGAAATGTTGACTGTGCTTTTTCTTCACAGATGTCATCAGACTTGCTGAGTTTCTCCAGCAATTTCTGTTTTTATGTGCGTCTAAAACCTACATATTTGGCTAAGTAACCATTCTGGTCAAATTTAATTTTAAAATTTATTATTAACCAGTGGAGGTGTGGAGTAGAAATAAATCATGGCCATAATTAGCAAAAGGCAGCACAGTGGCACAGTGGTTAGCCCCGGGACCCAGGTTCAATTCCCGCTTCAGGTGACTGACTGTGTAGAATTTGCACGTTCTCCCCGTGTCTGCATGGGTTTCCTCTGGGTGCTCCGGTTTCCACCTACAATCCAAAAATGTGCAGGTTAGGTGAATTGGCCATGCTAAATTGCCTGTAGTATTAGGTAAAGGGGTAAATATAAGGGAATGGGACTGGCTGGGTTGTGCTTCGACGGATTGGTATGGACTTGTTGGGCCGAAGGGCCTGTTTCCACACTGTAAGTAATCTAATCTAATACTACCACAAAGGTAATTATCCTGATGCTGAGGTTTGAACACCAATGTTCTCCAATCTGATAAAACAACCAAAGTAATGATAAATATTAAGTGACTTGAAAACTCGCGGTCTTTTGGCTCAGTTGGAAAAATTCTTCCTAATGAGCCAAAAACTCCAAAGTCAAATCTTGCTTTCAGACATGTTGGCTACAGAGGGAGCTTCCACGTTTTGGTTTAAATTGTTTACTTTCAGACTGTTCATCCTTCTAACAATTTCCCACAGTCTATTCTGGTAACATAGCAGTGGAGTAGGACATCTGAAAGCAGGGCACATCTGCTTTCCTTTTTGTTTTTTTTTGATCTCCTCATACTTTATTTTCTCTTTTACTTTATTTAACTCTTGGCGAAGAGCTCAGTCATGCCTACAGCATCGGTGGCAGCAAGTGGGCGCAGCAGCAATGACTCGAGTAGGCCCAGCAACATGGACTTGAGTATGCCCAGCTGCACGGACACAAGTAGGCCCAACAGTATTGACCCGAGTGGGCCCAGCAGCATGGACTTGAACAGGTCCAGCAGTATGGACTTGAATAGGCCCAGCAGCAAAGACACAAGTAGTCCCAGCAGCACAGACCGGAGTAGGCTCAGCTACACAGACTCAAGTAGGCCCAGCAGCACAGACTTGAGTAGGCCCAGCAATAAGGATCCAAATAGGCTTAGTTACACAGACTTGAGTAAGCCCAGCAGCACAGACTTGATTAGGCCAAGCAGCACCAACCCGAGTAGGGTCAGCAGCACGGACTTGAACAGGTCGTGCAGTACAGACTTGAGTAGGTTCAGCAATACGGGCTCGAGTAGGCCCACCAGTATGGACGAAGTAGGTTCAGCAGTGTGGACTCAAGTAGCCCAGCATCACAGACTCAAGTAGGCCCAGCAGCTTGGACCCATGCAGGCCCAGCAGCACGAACCCGAGTAGGCCCAGCAGCATGGACATGAGTAGGTCTAGCAGCATGGACACGAGTAGGCTCAACAGCATGGGCTTGAGTAGGCCCAGCAGCACGAACCCATGCAGGCCCAGCAGCACGGACCCAAGTATGCCCAGCAGCACAAACCCATGCAGGCCCAGCAGCACGAACCCGAGTATGCCCAGCAGCACAAACCCATGCAGGCCCAGCAGCACGAACCCAAGTATGCCCAGCAGCACAAACCCATGCAGGCCCAGCAGCACGGACCCAAGTATGCCCAGCAGCACAAACCCATGCAGGCCCAGCAGCACGAACCCATGCAGGCCCAGCAGCACAAACCCATGCAGGCCCAGCAGCACAAACCCATGCAGGCCCAGCAGCACGAACCCGAGTATGCCCAGCAGCACAAACCCATGCAGGCCCAGCAGCACGGACCCAAGTAGGCCCAGCAGCACGAACCCATGCAGGCCCAGCAGCACGAACCCGAGTAGGCTCAACAGCATGGGCTCAAGTAGGCCCAGCAGCACGGACATGAGCAGGCCAGCAGCATGAACTCATGGCAGCAGCGTTGGAGGTGTATTTGGGTTTCTGTTGGCTTCTGCATCGTTGGTGTGGTCCTAGCGCAGACACAATGCTGCGGCTGAAATGGGTTTGGGTTCCAAGCAGCGACTGTGTCATGGAGGCGGAGGTCAGCATGAGACCTGGTGGCTCCAACAGCGGCTGTATTGGTGAGGTGGGCCCAAAGCGGACTCGTGATGGAGGTGGAGTTGGGTTTGGGCCGGTGTGTTATCCATTGGCATTGGTGACGTTTGCGTTGGCAAGGCCCAGTGAGGATTCATAGTAATGAAGGTGTTGGTGGAGCAAAGATGGAGTTGAACAAGTTTTGTTCCGGCAACATGCCGAAGGGGGCTCCATCAGGCCCATGGCCCATGATGGAGCACTTAACAAAAAGTACTGCATAATTGGACATTTTCTTTATTCTTTCATTTTTCTGCCTATATGTTCTAAATTCGGTGTTTCTTTTTGTGTTTTAGCATAGTGACAGAGTGTGGTGACAGTACACAACACTTTTCACTGTATTTTCTAACAAGGCGTATGTGGCAATAAATAAATCAAATCAAAGGGAGAAGAGGTGTATTTTTGAAAAAGGATTTGTGAAAAAATGAGTGCAGCAATCTTTATTCATATTCCACCACCAGGAAGAAAGGAAATACCTGAGTGGCCAGTGACAAGCAGTGCCTTTCACATCAAAGGGCAATGCCTTAGTGATCGAAAAAGTGAAGGAAAGGGCAGGGATTAAATCAAAATAGAGTCGGAGCGGGAAATAAAACACTCTACACCCCGCAGTGCCCACCTCTCCCTGAAAACCTCGAGGGTTTTGGTAGACACCGCGTGCTCCTTTTCCAGGGACACCCAAGCTCTGACATACCCACGGTGGAGGAACAGGCAGTTGGCCCTAACGACCCCCTCCATGGCCCGCTGCCTGGACCTGCTAATGGCCAGTCTGGCCATGCCCAGGAGCAAGAAAAAGAGGTATATAAAGTTACAAAGTAAACGACAGAGCTAGAATTTGCGCAGAATGTCCCTTGAGTTTGACTAATCAACTGACAAGCATTCCGTCAGTTTGCTTATTGTAATATTGATGAGGCATCAGAGCGTATCCATGGAATGCCTGTGTAATAGTATTCTTGTGTTATCTCAATGAAGCACAATGAAGCACATATCTGAATTCTTTTTTTTAACTTGAAGATCTCTAGTGTATTTATTTACAGATTAACTAGTAATCGCCAGGCACATCCTCTGCCATAAGCATTACAGAGCAGAGGAACTAGGTTTTTGGCTCATTTACATTTTAAGATTAAAGGGTATTAAAAAGATTTCACAGCAGATATCTTTCCCCCGAATGGTTTGAAATTACATCACCCAAAGGTCACAACTAGCCGTTTCTTTCCGAAAATCCCTCCCATATGTTTACACCCGGGATAAACATACACATTAGTTAATAGTAACATTAGTCACACAGAGACAGGCATTGTAAAATATATGACTACAGAGGTCTAAGACAGTTTCACAACTCTTCAAGATCTTGTTGTTTGGGTTTGGGTTTTACTGATAACTGTCCTTAGCCTGTAGGCAAGTTATGAATGCATTGAATACGCCCTGGCATTTGAGCACATTGTCTTCATCTGGGTGTGTTCCTTTGTGTTGACTGTGTACAACTGGTGTATTACACACTTCCCTTAGCCAGGTTCAGTTCCTGCTTGTCATTCCTTCATTAGGTGTCATGACTTCAAAAGACCTGGGATCACTGTGCACTTGGTTAATAACTGAAGGTAGCCTGAAGCATCCTGTTCCTTGGATGCTGCCTGACCTGCTGTGCTTTAACCAGCAACACATTTTCAGCTAATAACTGAAGGTATCTAGTTCCCATAGAAGGGTCAGGTGACCCTTAGCTTTTGTCCCTATCTGTGGTTAGTCGTTTTGCATATGCATGCTGGCCACACACCATCTTCATCCTCCCTCCCTTCTCAGGAGGCTCATCAACATCTCAGCGAATTGTAACAGGAGGTGGCTTGGTAATGTTGCTCTCCATCCCTACCTCCATGTCCACACTTTTGGCTTTCTGGTCCAATGAATACCTACATCCTTATTTGGGTCTGGCAACCTACTTAGTAAATCCAAGGTGACCATGTTGACAGCATCACCTATTAAAACTCCTATTGCATTGAACCTGTCCTGGTACAATTGTAAATCCAAGACTGACTCAACACTCTTCTGTCAACATGGATCCCTTGCTGCTCTTGTGGATAGTCCCAGTGTTGAGAGGTATATGTGATGACGGTCCTGTTACTGTCCACCCCTCGTCTATCTGGTAAAGCAGTTATGATTTCTATGCCAAATTACTCTAACTATGTTGCATTATTAATGCACCAATGCAAGAGACAGGCAATCCATTGGAAGCTGTTTATCAATTGTCGGTTGTATCGTTGAGTTCCAAAGATCCCAGCAGATAGCCTTCCGAATTAGGACTGATAAAATATTTGCACCATTTATGGGGCAATTATGGTTTTGAGTTTGTATTTGTCATTTTTCTTCAGGTAAATTATATTGAAGTGGGAAAGGCTTCAAATTTGTGGACTTGTACATACTGTGTGTTATATTCATCATGAAGAAAACCTGTTTATCACCTGGTTAGCAGTTGTTCTGTTCTGGGTCTTGATACAGGTCTGTCTTGTTATAGACTTTATGTGTCAACTTCCATTTATGCATGTTGCTAGTGCACTCTTTGCTGTCATTGTTATACTGCTATACCTTTTTTATTCATCCCCATGATGCAGCTGATTTATTGCTCATCTCTAATCTCCCAGAGGGAAGTTAAGAGTCAACCACTTTGCTGTGGGTCTGGAGTTATATGTAGGCCAGACCAGGTAATGATGGCAGATTCCTTCCCTAAAAGAGAGCATGAGCCAGATAATTGTCATGGTCATCATTAGTCTCTTAATTTCAGATTTTTATTGAATTCAAATTCCATTGTCTGCCATGAAGGGATTCAAAGCTGGATCCACAGAACATTACCTGAGTCTCTGAACTAATAGACTAACAATAATACCATCTCCCCAAATAAAGCCATCCAGTCACAGAGGGACTACCCTCTCATTAGGGAGAGATGACTGGTGATGTTTAACCTGAGGGTCAGCCTGCATGAGGGAAGGGAAAAGGAGGGATTTTCACAGTAATATCAGCTAGCTCAGGAACTGACCCCAAGCTGTTGATGTCACTCTGACTGTTCAGTAACTGACCTAACAACCCCCACTTTTTAATGTGGCTGTCTTATGTTTGGTTGAACTCCCTTCGCAGTCTCTGGTTATATCCTCAGAGTCAGATTTCTTGCAAAGGCAAAGCCCAGTATCCTTTGGAATCACACACTAAGCACAAACTTGGAACAAAGGAGAGTTTTGCACAAGGTGCAATATACACTTGTCGTACAGTTTACTTGCTATTTTGTGTCCTGATTACAGTGTCAATATTTATTCTCTACACCTGGTGCTTGTGGATGTTGACAATAGCTCCATACTTTCTGTCATCTCCAGCAATGAACGAATGTGACGTTCTTTTCCCCCGTGAGGTTATTTTTGGTGATGGGTAGTGAGTCAATCACCGAATCCATTATCGGCTCTGACTATTCGGCCTCTTCAATGTCATGTTTGTTGTCATTCCTGTGGTATCTATTGACAAAGTGATCCATTAAATTGTTTGTTTTTGCCTGTTGGGCATCATTCTAAGTGACGTATTCTAAAGTTGACTCTTCCATTCAGCTGATCTTTTCGGACTTTTCATATCTTCGCAGGATCTTTCTGGCCCTCAGTCTGAGATATTGACTCCTTTGTTACCAATGACCATCAATATCTCCACAGTTTGTTTGGCTAGTTCTGTTTGGCTTATGAAACATAGCCACATCCTTTGTTTAAAAGGTTTGAAGTTGGGTAGTAGATCTGTAGCCCTCCTGTCAGGGTGGTGGATTTGATATCCATGCTTTGCTGCCATTCTTGTGTTTTCACTTTACATTTAATTTTAGAATGCAGAACATAGAACAACATAGAACATAGAACAATGGAGAACATAGAACACTGGAGAATGTAGAACAATGGAGAATGTAGATCAATGGAGAAGATAGAACAATGGAGAAGATAGAACAATAGAGAATGTAGAACAATGGAGAACATAGAACAATGGAGAACGTAGATCAATGGAGAACATAGAACAATGGAGAATATATAACAATGGAGAATGTAGATCAATGGAGAAGATAGAACAATGGAGAAGATAGAACAATAGAGAATGTAGAACAATGGAGAACATAGAACAATGGAGAATGTAGAACAATGGAGAACATAGAACAATGGAGAATGTAGATCAATGGAGAACATAGAACAATGGAGAACGTAGATCAATGGAGAACATAGAACAATGGAGAACATAGAACAATGGAGAATATATAACAATGGAGAATGTAGATCAATGGAGAAGATAGAACAATGGAGAAGATAGAACAATAGAGAATGTAGAACAATGGAGAACGTAGAACAATGGAGAATGTAGAACAATGGAGAACATAGAACAATGGAGAATGTAGATCAATGGAGAATGTAGATCAATGGAGAACATAGAACAATGGAGAATATATAACAATGGAGAATGTAGATCAATGGAGAAGATAGAACAATGGAGAAGATAGAACAATAGAGAATGTAGAACAATGGAGAATGTAGAACAATGGAGAATATAGAACAATGGGGAACATAGAACAATGGAGAATGTAGATCAATGGAGAATGTAGATCATTTGAGAACATATAACAATGGAGAACGTAGAACAATGGAGAATATAGAACAATGGAGAACATAGAACAATGGAGAATGTAGATCAATGGAGAATGTAGATCAATGGAGAACATAGAACAATGGAGGACGTAGAACAATGGGGAACATAGAACAATGGAGAACGTAGAACAATTGAGAATGTAGAACAATGAAGAATATAGAACAATGGAGAATGTAGAACAATGGGGAACATAGAACAATGGGGAACATAGAACAATGGAGAACTAGAACAATGGAGAATGTAGAACAATGGAGAATGTAGAACAATGGAGAACATAGAACAATGAGTAACATAGAACAATGGAGAATGTAGAACAATGGAGAATATAGAACAATGGAGAATGTAGATCAATGGAGAATATAGAACAATGGAGAAGATAGAACAATAGAGAATGTAGAACAATGGAGAACATAGAACAATGGAGAATGTAGAACAATGGAGAATGTAAATCAATGGAGAACATAGAACAATGGAGAAGATAGAACAATAGAGAATATAGAACAATGGAGAATGTAGAACATAGAACACTGGAGAATGTAGAACAATGGAGAATGTAGATCAATGGAGAATGTAGATCAATGGAGAACATAGAACAATGGGGAACATAGAACAATGGAGAATGTAGAACAAGGGAGAACATAGAACAATGGAGAACATAGAACAATGGGGAACATAGAACAATGGAGAATGTAGAACAATGGAGAACATAGAACAATGGAAAACGTAGAACAATGGGGAACATAGAACAATGGAGAACGTAGAACAATGGAGAATGTAGAACAATAGGGAACATAGAGCAATGGAGAATATAGAACAATGGAGAATGTAGAACAATGGAGAATGTAGAACAATGGAGAACATAGAACAATGGGGAACATAGAAAAATGGAGAATGTAGAACAATGGAGAATATAGAACAATGGAGAATGTAGATCAATGGAGAATATAGAACAATGGAGAAGATAGAACAATAGAGAATGTAGAACAATGGAGAACATAGAACAATGGAGAATGTAGAACAATGGAGAATTTTAATCAATGGAGAACATAGAACAATGGAGAAGATAGAACAATAGAGAATATAGAACAATGGAGAACATAGAACACTGGAGAATGTAGAACAATGGAGAACATAGAACAATGGAGAATGTAGATCAATGGAGAACATAGAACAATGAGGAACATAGAACAATGGAGAATGTAGAACAATGGAGAATATAGAACAATGGAGAACATAGAACAATGGAGAATGTAGATCAATGGAGAACATAGAACAATGGAGAACGTAGAACAATGGAGAACGTAGAACAATGGAGAATATAGAACAATGGAGAACATAGAACAATGGAGAACATAGAACAATGGAGAATGTAGATCAATGGAGAACATAGAACAATGGAGAACATGGAACAATGGAGAATGTAGAACAATGGAAAATGTAGAACAATGGAGAATGTACAACAATGGAGAACATAGAACAATGGAGAATGTAAATGAATGGAGAATGTAGATCAATGGAGAACATAGAACAATGGGGAACGTAGAACAATGGAGAACGTAGAACAATGGAGAACGTAGAACAATGGAGAATGTAGAACAATGGAGAACGTAGATCAATGGAGAATGTAGAACAATGGAGAATGTAGAACAATGGAGAACATAGAACAATGGGGAACATAGAACAATGGAGAACGTAGAACAATGGAGAATATAGAACAATGGAGAACGTAGAACAATGGAGAACGTAGATCAATGGAGAACGTAGAACAATGGAGAACGTAGAACAATGGGGAACATAGAACAATGGAGAACTAGAACAATGGAGAATGTAGAACAATGGAGAATGTAGATCAATGGAGAACATAGAACAATGGAGAACATGGAACAATGGAGAATGTAGAACAATGGAAAATGTAGAACAATGGAGAATGTACAAAAATGGAGAACGTAGAACAATGGAGAACATAGAACAATGGAGAACATAGAACAATGGAGAATGTAAATGAATGGAGAATGTAGATCAATGGAGAACATAGACCAATGGAGAACATAGAACAATGGGGAACATAGAACAATGGAGAACGTAGAACAATGGAGAATATAGAACAATGGAGAATGTAGAACAATGGAGACTATATAACAATGGAGAACATAGAACAATGGAGAATGTAAATGAATGGAGAATGTAGATCAATGGAGAAAGTAGATCAATGGAGAACATAGACCAATGGAGAACATAGAACAATGGAGAATATAGAACAATGGAGAACGTAGAACAATGGAGAATATAGAACAATGGAGAACATAGAACAATGGAGAATGTAGAACAATGGGGAATGTATAACAGTGGAGAATGTAGAACAATGGAGAACATAGAACAATGGAGAACATAGAACAATGGAGAATGTAGAACAATGCAACACTGGAACAGGCCCTTTGGCCCAAGATACTGTGTTGTACATGATGCCCTTCTGCCTGCCTTTGGTCCATATTCCTTCCATATTCATGTACTTACCAAAAAGTCCCTTAAACACCCCATCAAATCTATCTGGTAGCATGTTCCAGACACCGACCATTCTCTGTGCCCCTCACATCTCCTTTGAACTTTCCCCTTCTCATTCAGTACATTTCCTACTGCTTTCAGCATGGTATCTTAAGTGTTCTTTATGTTTTGACATGAAACTTTTTTTTCTGGCTCATATTCTTTTGGAAAACAGTAACATTTTTATTGTTGTTTCAATTTACCTTTGTCTTAGTTCAGCATGGGGCTGATTCCCAAGGGTAATGTTTGAAATTGCCCTTAGTAAGGTTGAATTCTAATCAGCTAGCTGCCTGCAAAAACTGACCAAGTTACAGATGCTCTGAGTTTGCAAAGACATTTCTTATTTTGTTCTTTTTTTTGCACAGTGGGAATCTCTGAATTGTTGTCCGATTTTGTTTATTGCTACTTCCTATAGCCTTCAAGCATTTCAGGATGGATTCTTTGTTCTTTTTTGTTCAAAGGAAGAAAAATCCCAGCTGCTCACCATATAGGAATACTTTTGTGTTATCTAAATGACAGACGTCACATAACTTCGGGTTATAGTCCAACAAGTTTGTTTGAAATCACAAGCTTTCAGAGTGCTGCTTCTTTGTCAGGTGAACATGAAAGAGAGACATGAATTCCTTTGAAGTCCTCAGGTGGGTTTAGTTACAGCTAAACTAGTGTACGTAATCTCCAGATACGGCCTGTGCCTCTAGTGGCCTGTGGACTATGATCATCTGACAATGTCAGGGTCCTTGTCACATTCTCCAAATGTGACAGTAAAATAGTTAGGCTGAATCATTAAGGGAGGAAGCTATGGGATGATAATAGTGATTGCACATTAACAGCACAGCCATCTCCTTTCCCCTGACTGGGTCACTCTCAATAAAGTGGCCAAGTTGCCAACGGCCTCAGTACCAAGGGTCAACATAAAATTGGCTACACACTTTCTGCAAGTAAAGCCTGGTGGAATGCAAAAAGGCCAAGATTACCACAGGTCAAAAGCAAACAAGGACCAGCCGAGACCTGGATTGCATATTGAGCAAGGGGAGAGTTGACATGCCCATTAAGAGGTACTCAGCCAGATCAACAAGGGGAGATGTCATGCTTGTGTACGCCCCAGTTTCGATCATACCTTGGAAAAGGGCTGGGTACATCTAGGATGACCTGGCCTAACCCCATTGAGCATTGTGATCCCTCCCCGGCACGCCATTGGTAGCATGGTGGCTCAGTGGCTAGCACTGCTACCTCACAGCGCCAGGCACCAGGGTTCAATTCCAGCCTCGGGTGACTGTCTGTGTGGAGTTTGCACATTCTCCCTGGATCTGCGCGGGCTTCCTCCTGCAGTCCAAAGATGTGCGGGTTAGGTGAACTGGCCATGCTAAACTCCCCGTAGTGTTCAGGGACGTGTAGGTGAGGTGCATTAGTCAAGGGTTAACATAGGATAATAAATTAGGGTAAATGGGGTGGGTTACACTTTGGAAGCCCAGTGTGGATTTGTTGGGCCAAAAGACGTGTATCCACACAGTAGGGATTCTATGATTGCTAAAACCAGGGAACATTCCAGAAGGGCTCGGGAATGGGGGACAAGAGAGGCCATTCCCTCGGTGAAGACTCATTTGTTGAAGTCTCCGTGTGTGAGATCCACCTTCCTACTGGGAAGATCCTGAGTGCCCTGTCGACAGAGCTCAGTGAATGCGACTCTGCAGCCCAATCAAGTTCACAGTGCGGGTAGTTTCTGGGTTTTTCAGGCAGTCAGCCTCGTTTGGGTAAAATTAACTTAGTTTGTGTAGGAGTTGTTTTCTTAAACTTGCAGGTGTTTTAATAAAACTAAGTTTGAACTGCAGTCCATTGTTTGTCTCATACCTAGGAGCACCTGGGTAACCATGTTTTATTAAAGTGGTCAAACAAATATTTTACAGGCAACAATGCTGAACGACTGACAGGGTCATCAGGTTAGTTGGAGTCTCTGGGAGGAAGTAAATTGTGAGAAAGAATGATACAATACAATACTACACAGGAACAGGCCCTTTGGCCCATCAATTCTGTGCTACGTTCCTCGGAGTGAGTCAATATTTGCAGGAAGAGCTCACAAAGGAAAATTTAAATTTTAATAGAATTTTTATTTTTAAAATATTGTACAGCTTACTGTGCTGAGCTCCTTAATCCTATTGATGGATTAGACTGCATATTCATGGGCAGAAAAATACAATTATAGAACTAAATGAAGAGCTGGTGAATTCTCCCAGGGTTCTGGTCAATGCTTATCGCTGAACTAAGACAATTGTAAGAGATTATTTCATTGTTATCTCAATAAAGACTTGTGAGGCCTTGCAGCAAATGCACTGTAACGTTCACTCAAGAAACATGCTTGCTTCCTTTTGAAAGAATGGCAACGTTTCAGAGTGAGTCGTAACCTGTGTTTGCAATCTCAGTTTTGAAGGGTGCAGGTTGCAGGTTAAAGCCTGGTTGTCAGAGAATTACTGAGGGAACCAGAGTCAGAAATAGGGCACTGTATCAAAAGGGGTGAGCTGAAGAAATAAGTCAAACCAGCCTCACTGTTTTGTCAAACTGACTGTGCAATTATGTGGATTATGTGGGCGGCACAGTGGTACAGCAGTTAGCACTGCTGCCTCACAGCGCTAGAGACCCGGGTTCAATTCCCACCTCAGGCAACTGACTGTGTGGAGTTTGCACGTTCTCCCCGTGTCTGCTTGGTTTCCTCTGGGTGCTCTGGTTTCCTCCCACAGTTGAAAAATGTGTGGGTTAGGTGAATTGGCGATGCTAAATTGCCCATTGTGTTAGGTTAAGGGGTATGGGTGGGTTGCACTTTGGTGGGTCGGTGTTGGGTTGAAGGGCCTGTTTCCACACTTTAAGTAATCTAATCTAAAAAAAAATAATGTGATGAGATATCATTATTATTTCCTGTGCTATTGCTTCATCATGCAGATTGAGTAGTTTACTTGAAAACCACATTGAGGTTTATTTAAAACCTCAAACTTTAATTTAGAACATCCAGGGTCTAGCTTTTTTTCAAGTTAGAACAGAAAATGCTGGAGAAACTCAGCATGTCAGACAGCAGTCATGGAGAGCGAAACAGAGTTTGAATCAGGGAGAGTAAAAGCAGGTGAAATAACAGCCAGACTGATTCATCTTTAACAAGGATTGGGACAGCCCAGGAGGAAGCTTTTAACTTTCTCTCCCACTGGAAAAGTACAGAGGTCCACAGTGACTGGGGAAAGCAGTCAGATACAGAAGGGGTATTTTAATGTGACACCAATCACAGGCAGCTTTGGACAATGCAGGGAGTTAACGACCCAGTTTTTCTGATGGCTGGATGTTGTTTCTGCAGTACAGGTGGGATTTGCGCATCAGGATCCTTCCAAATTCCTGAACCAACACAGTCCAAAGGAATTACTTGGAAATTGAAGATTTCGCTGGGTCATTTCCCTTGGCCTAGAACCCTTTGAAAGTGTCCATTTAAATTGGGGAATTCAGAGAGTTCCTTTGCAATTAAATAATTTGTTACTGAGGAAGAATTAAGCAATTAATAACTTGTAAACTCCTGGGTAAAAAAAATAAACTGAGCCCCAACTTATCAGATCACACTCTAGTTACACCTCCCTAAGACTCCTTCAGCCCCAGGACCTGGATCCAACATGTTCTGCATCATCATCCATCCTGGCACTAAAATACCACCCAATTCTACAACTCCACCAACACTACAACCTTCTCAAATTCCCAATCCTACAATCTTCCCCACTCCACTAACACTACAACTTTCCTCAAATTCTCAACCTTACAACCTCCCCCATTCCCCTGACCATCTCCTAACCCACCACTGCCGATCTCTAAACACGCCCCAACTCTACAGCTTCCCAAGTATCCACATAAAGACTTTGTCTTGTACTATAAACCAATTTGGCTGCCTACAGATTGAGGTACCGGTGTAGAGTACCTTGGGCTGAGAGTCCCAGCACATTCATTGTCTATGAGCCTGATTGCTCCTTATCCTTAAGTAAACTTCTCAACTCCTTAAATGAAGGTGCTCAAGTACAGCTCTTTAGTGTAGTATCTAAGGCCTCGCTCTCTTCACACGTTCATTTTAGACTGGCATCCTCTTTCTTATTGATGTCAGGGCCAGTTATATCATCATGAATTTTTTGATAACATGCCCATCCCTGTTAATACCCCTGGCTGCGACCTTAACCCTACCTGGAATTCAATTCCTTCAGCTTCCAATGACAGATGCCAACATCCATCCAAATGGGAGTGGTTATAGCTCTCCTCCATCTTATCCCAAGATCCCCAATGGGGGAGACATGAACTTGCCTGGTTCTTCATCTTTTCCCCTCCTCCCGGCTGCTTTTCATTTGATTGGAAGACAAGCGAGTCAATCAGGTTAATGTCTGGGTGGGGCTTATGCACAGGCGAGTCATAACCTCTGGGATTGACACATGTTACCAACAGCAGCCACTACCTCCATTTCCAGGAGAGGCTGGGACATTGAACCTGAGAGGAGAAAGTTTGTAGCCCAATGATTTGCATCCGGAGTTCACAGAGACCTGAAAAAACTGAAAATCCAAGCCAAGGGGCTAGATTTCCATGGGGTTGGTCTGGCTTCAGAGATTTTAACAATGGTCAATAGATGAGAGCTGTTTGTGGATGTTAAACCCCTAATTCCTTAGACCCCGTGTTTACAGGTGAGGTAATGGAGCAGATACAGATGAATCATTCAACTAGGAAGCCTGAACTCAGCATTTAAATGTGTGTAGTAGACAAAGCATGTGTTCAATTTGATCTCCCGGCTAGTTTACCTCAAACAGGTCATGGACTTGTTGCCAGAAGCCGTAGCTGGATGGTTAATGGTGACCAGGGGACTCTACTGTTCCCAAAGTTCACCACAGGTTATCAGAAAGATTTTCAGTTTGCTCATATCTGTACAAGGGAGAACGGCAGCATAAAGTAATGAAAATCCAAAATAAAAACAGGAAATGCTGGCACCACTCAGCATCTGAGGGAAGAGAAACAGAGAGTTCAATCTTCAGACACTTCATCAGAACGGGGGAAAGTCAGAAACATTAGAAAAGTTACAAAAGTTTCAAATAAGTTGCATTGGGGTGTGACTAAAGTTAAAAATTACACAACACCAGGTTATAGTTCAAAAGGTTTATTTGGAAGCACTAGCTTTCAGAGCACCGCTCCTTCATCAGGTTGGACTATAACCTGGTAATGTGTGATTTTTAACTTTGCCCAACCCAGTCCAACACTGGCTCCTCCACATCATGGGGTGTGGCTATGGAAGGGGAAGTTCTGTGAAAGAGTCTGGGTGGGTGCTATGCACAGGAAGAAATTAAGTGACAAAACAGTAAAAGGCTCAGCATTTAGCACCAGGGGACACGGGTTTGATTCCAGCCTCAGGCAAATGCCTGTGTGGAGTTTGCACATTCTCCCTGTGTCTCCGTGGGTTTCCATCGGGTTCTCTGGTTTCCTCCCACAATGTGCGGGTCAGGTGGATTGGCCATGCTAAATTGCCAATAACGTCCAGGAATGTGTAGGATTAGCCATGGGAAATGCAGAGTTAGAGGGATAGGGTGGTGGGTCTGAGTGGGATGCTCTTCGGAAGTCAGTATGGATTTGAATTCATAATATGGACCTTAAAGCGAGTGGTGATGGGTATGTGAAAGGAACAAAAGATTATTACAGTATGGAAACTTGGCCTCCACTGATTTTCCTGTCTCTGCTCCCTCCTATGACTTTGCTCATCTCCACACTAATTCCACTCCTTTTTCTCTGCTGCTTGCTACTTGCTTCTGTCTTGTCTTCCTCTCTTATTCCCTGAATCTGCTCCTTATATTTCCATATTGCTGATAATATTCCCTCTAATTCTGATGCTGTGACAGAGATTGACAGTGAGTCAGAATTTATGACAAGCTATAGACCCTCTGTCAGTGCTAAGAGGCAAAGAGACAGATAAAGTTAATCAATTGTAACAGAGAACAGTTCTCATTGAATAAAAACTGCCTTCAGCCAATGACTCAGATGTATCGTTTCAATATTTAATGCAGTCCCTTGTGAAAATATTACCTGCTGAAAAAATATAACTTTAAAAATCATCCTCAAGTTTGACGCCGTAGCCAATTTTTCACAAGTAGTCGAAGTTCTTTCGTAATCATGAGCTGACAAAGTGAATGATTTGATCATGAAGTGCGCTTTCTAGATTTCTGTCTCTACTCAATGGAGAAAGCAAAGAGTAAGTAATCAAATGTAGTCTTTGTCTGTCAGGGCAAAAAAATCCATCTAAACTCTTACATCCATTCATCAGGCAAGGGCTAACTTAGACTTTCAGTGTTCAACCTGAATCTTTCATGACTCATTTCATTTGAGGAATAGCTGGAGAGGCAAGACTGATATAGAAAGCTTGCCTGGATTTAGCAGAAAAGCACAAACCTCTCTATTGATAGAGGTGGTTCTTACTATTGCTGTGAATGGAGAGTTAGCCTTTATCTCCAAAGCAACATGTTGGAAAGTCCCCAGAGGAGAGAAGAACAAACTTAACTAGTCCCTGTGGCTCACTGACATAACCATTTTTCACTGAGTATTGGATTTGCCATCCATAATGCATACTGCTCATGAGTGCAAACACAATGACTTATATTACATCGCCTAGGTTATGTGCCTGCTCTTTGGGTATTACTGACTCTGTTTAGAATGTCAAATGTATTCTTCGAGTCAGAGAGCCATAGAGCTGTGCAGCATGAAAACGGACTCTTCAGTCCAATTCATCCATGCTGACCAGATACCATAAAGTAATCTAGTCCCATTTGCCAGCACTTGGCCCATATCCGTCTAAACCCTTCCTATTCATATACCCAGCCAGATGCCTTTAAAATGCTGTAATTGTACCAGCCTCCACCACTTCCTCTGGCAGCTCATTCCATACACGCGCCGCCCTCTGTGTGAAAAGATTGCCCCTTAGGTTCCTTTTATACCTTTTCCCTCTCACCCTAAACCTATGCCCTCTAGTTCTGGACTCTCCCATCTCAGGGAAAAGACTTTGTCTGTTTACCCTATCCATGCCCCTCATGATTTTGTAAACCTCTGTGAGGTCACCCCTCAGCCTCCGACACTCCAGGGAAAACAGCCCCAACCTGTTTGGCCTCTCCCTATAGATCAAACCCTCCAACCCTGGCAACATCCTTGTAAACCTTTTCTGAACCCTTTCAAGTTTCACCTCATCCTTTTGAAAGGAAGGAGACCAGAATTGCACACAATATTCCAAAAGTGGCCTAACCAATGTCCTGTACAGCCGCAACAGATGATATGGAGAACTTAAAGGACCAAATAAGAAAGGCAGAAAATCAGGAAAAATCAGGGAAACGTGAAAAATAGGGAGGAATAGGCCATTCAGCCCCTCGAGCTGGCTCTGCTATTCAACATAACCAGGGCTGAGCAGGCAACTCATTCCGTACATGCACCACCCTCTGCGTGCAAAAGTTTCCCCTTAGGTCCTTTTTAAATCTTTCCCCTCTCACCTTGAACCTGTGCCCTCCAAATTTGGACTCCTTTATCCTGGAAAAAAGGACGTTGACTATTCAACCTCTCCATTGTTTATTTTTAATCCGAGTGTGGAATGGGCACTTGAGAAGCTGGCGATAGGCTGAACCGTTTCAGTCCATTCTGCTTGGGTACACTCACAATTCACTTCAAGGATTTTGTTTCGAAAAGTGTGACACTGATAAAACACAGCAGGTCAGGCAGTACCCGAAGAGCAGGAGAGGTGATCTTTCAGGCATACGCCATTCCTGATGAAGAGCTTCGATCTGAAACATCAACTCTCCTGCTCCTTGGAAGTTGCCTGACCTGCTGTACTCTTTCCAGTGCCCCAGTTTTCGATTCCAACATCTGCAAATGTCAAAGATTTTGACCCAGAAACACTGCTGAAACAGCAATATCTTTCTGAGCATCTTGCTTAGAGGGGAACCAAGCAGCCTTGATATTGTCCAGATCCTGCTGTATTAGAACATGGACTGCTTCAGTACCTGAGGAACAATGAATGGTGCTGAATGTTATGGCTCAGACAAGGTCACTACCCAGAGGAACTCCTGCAGAGGTGTCCTGGAATGACCTCCAACAAACACAACCATCTTCCTACATGCCAGATTTGAATCTAACCTGGAGAGAATTTTTCCCTTTTTCTAGTGGAATCAAGTTCAGCATTTCTTAGGGGGCATGACGTCAAACACAGTCAAATGCAGATTTGATGTCAAGGGATTCAGCTCTTTTGTCCATGTTTGAACTAAGGCTGAGTGAACCTGACTGACCACAACCTGACCATCCATGAGCAGGTTGTTGCTAAGCAAGTGCTGCTCGATAGCTGTTGATTACAATCTCCTTCAATTTATGAATGATTGATCGTAGACTCATGGGGCATATTGGATTTATGTATAGAACACATGTGGCTAATTTTTCCATATTGCCAGGTAGATGCAATGGTTGTAACTGTACTAGAAAAGCTTGGCTTGGATGTGGCAAGTTCTGGAGCACAAGTTTTCAGTGCTATTGCTGCAATGTTTGTCAGGGCCCACAGCCTTTGCAGTATCCACTACCTCCAGCCATTTCTTGATCTCATGTGGAGTGAATTGAATTGACTTAAAATTGGCACTTGTGATGCTGGGGATCATGGGAGGAGACCGAGATAGATCATCCACTCCTCTCTTCTGGCTGAAGATTTTTGAAAATGCGATGCGTTGGGTTCTCCCATCATTGAGGAAGGGTATGTTGATAGAGCCTCCTCCACTTAAAGTGAGTTCTCACCTTGACTGTTCACAATTGGATGTGGCAGGACTGCAGAGCTTAGGTCTGATCTGTTGGTTGTGGATCACTTAGCTCTGTCTATCACTTATTGCTTATGCTGTTTGGCATCCAAGTCATTTTATTTGGTAGCTTCACCAGGGTGACACCTTATTTTGAGGTATACTTGGTGCTCTTCCTGGGAAGCCCTCCTGTACCATTGAATCGGGATTGATCCTCTGGTTTGGTGGTAATAGTTGAAAGGGGGATATTCTGGGCCATGAGGTTACAGATTGTGCTGGAGTACAATTCTGCTGATGTTGATGACCCACAGTGCCTCATGGATGCCCAGTCTTGAATTGCTTCAGTCCCAAAGCTTAGGATAATGAGGTCTTGGAGTGCAGCTTGCCTTTGAACCAGACATTCTCAGTTTGAGATCCATTCCAGGTCTGAGTGGCCATGGAAGGTGCATTCATAAAATTATTGATAACAACTTGTAAATCCCTCCAATCCCAACCAATAGCAGGCAGCCACATGGTGGTAAGAGAAATTGTAACCTCTGCCTTCTCTGCCTTTCACTTACAGATTAAAACTTGCCTATAAAAGTATATGCTGCCATTGCAAATCCAAGTCCTTGGGCAGATGGAGGTGCTGATGCCTGGACACGACATCCAGAGTAGATCGGGTTGGCACCAGCATCATGGAATTGATCCTCATCTGGCTCAGGCAGATTCGAGTCCTGTCTCCTTATCCTACTTATGCTGGAGATCACAGCATTATGGATTGGACTTCCTTCAGGCAAGTTCAGAAAAAGATACATTAGCTGCAGTCCTCTCCCTGTATTATTACTGATGATGTGGAGGTGCTGGTGTTGGACTGGGTTGGAAATGATGAAAATAATCACATATTTTTACTGAGTTCAAACCAACAATCAAATGTGCTTGCAGAATTATTAAAGACCAGATGAAAAAATAATGTACTCATTTCACAACTTCCAAAGAACTTTCCAGCCAATGAAGACATTTAGAAATGAATTACTGTAATGTAAAAACATAGCACCCAATTTGTGCACAACAATCAAAACACAAGCAACAGTGATGAGGTAAATAATCAAATAATCTGTTTTCTCTATATTGTGGTTAGCTGAAGGAGCAACATTAATGAATTTGATTTAACTTGACAGAGGCCAATGTTCAGAATAAAGAAAATACAACTTTTCTTGTAAATATTAAAAATCAATATATGTTTATGGTTCAGCATTCCACCTGCACCCACAGTAGCACTCACATACACACACAGACAGGAACACGTATGTACAAGGACACACGTACAGACTCACAGACTCAGACACACACAACCATATATACATGCACACATGCACAGATTCACAGACACACATGTACGCTCACACATACACACACACACAGACACACATATACGTGTGCACACACAGACTCATAAACACACGCACAGACTCACAGACACATACATATGCACATGCACACAAACATACAGACCCTCAGACACACATACACACACACACACAGACTCTCAACACGCACACTCAAACACACAAACATGCACACACACATACACAAACACAGACATAGACATGTACATACACACATATGCACACTCACATAAGCACACAAACATAGTTATCCAAGAAAAAATGATTACAAAATAAGCAACAAGTACTTACGCCTTGCAAGTCCAACAAGTCACTATAACAATAGTTTTTCACAAAAGAGAAGCTTGAAAAATTGCAGTCCTCTGATTCCTGAAGAAATAAAGAACTGGGATTTATTAATATGGATTGCTAGTGGCTTGTTGCTTGAGGTAGCAGGTTTCTCTGGCTTCAGTCCTCCTGAGGCCTACATTGAAAATCTGGCTTGGTTCCTTAAGAGAAGGAGATAAAGGCCAGCCCAGATTTTTTGTCCCCTAACAGACCTATTCCCTTTCTGGTCAGGATCTTTTGCTTGAATTTCCCCCTCCAAAAATTGTGCCTTATAAAATGTACCTTATCAGAACCTAGTTTCTGCCATGTGACATTATCTGTTTGTTGCTGTCATCATGCTCTGGTGATTGGTGTTTGAGCTTCTCCAATATCTATGTCCTTCACACTTCAGAGCTGAGAAATTGGCAGATTCGCTCTGTGCCATTCTTTGGCAAGTTCATTCTGAATTAGTCACTTCCAGCATTTGAGAAATGGCAGCCATTAATACAAAGGAAAAATAAATGCAGTTCACTGATTCATCAGCTAGCTTCCAGAGTTCCATGTGGATTGACAGAAAAGGAAAGGTCACTTAACCTATTGATTCCATGTTGTACTCCATAAATCCAATTTTATCACTGTGACAATATTATATCCATAGAGGGATTGAGTTCCGGAACCAGGAGGTTATGCTGCAGCTGTACAAAGCTCTAGTACGGCCAGATTTGCAGTATTGTGTACAGTTCTGGTCACCGCATTATAAGAAGGATGTGGAAGCTTTGGAAAGGGTGCAGAGGAGATTTACTGGGATGTTGCCTGGTATGGAGGGAATGTCTTACAAGGAAAGGCTGAGGGCCTTGAGGCTGTTCTCGTTAGAGAGAAGAAGGTTGAGAGGTGACTTAATAGAGACATACAAGATAATCAGAGGGTTAGATAGGGTGGACAGGGAGAGCCTTTTTCCAAGTATGGGGACAGCAAACACGAGGGGACACAACTTTAAAGTGAGGGGAGATAGGTATAAGACAGATGTCAGAGGTAGTTTCTTTACTCAGAGAGCAGTAAGGGTATGGAATACTTGCCTGCACCAGTAGTAGATTCGCCAAGTTTAAGTGCATTTAAGTCGTCATTGGACAGGCATATGGACCTACATGGAATAGTGTAGGTGGGATGGGCTTCAGGTTAGTATGACAGGGCGGCGCAACATCGAGGGCCGAAGGGCCTGTACTGCGCTGTAATGTTCTATGTTCTACATACGTGTTTGTAAGGATGGGAGTTGAACCTGTAACCTTCTGTTTTAGAGGCATGCACTGCCATGAGCCATAGGTGAGATCACTGAGTCAGTGCACTGAAAGCCCACACTGTCATTCAGTAAAGTGAAGTTAGAGAAGATACACAAATTATAAATAACCTCGCAGGATTTTCCTTTACTACTTCTCAATTTATTAGTCACGTTATTACTCCCTTTGGATGATAAAACAAATTTAAATATAAACAATGTGTGATTTGAAGCAGAAATAATCTCTTTGCATATTCATAAGTCCAGATTCAACTAATTACAGAACTGAAATAGAATCTGATATGAAAGGATAATTGAGTTGTCTGACATGCTAATCTCTCACATTCGGAATCAAAATGGATGTTATGAATTACATGGAGTATACAGCAATGGAAGTATGGCACAACTGAACCCTAGTGGCACTGTGTTCCAGCTCTCTCTCCCCAAGAGGGAATATATCTTCAGTCAACATTTCACTGTAGCACTATCACAATCAGCATTTCCAGGGAGATAAATTCAGGGCTGAATGGAGTGACACACTGAGGCCTAGGGCGACAGTTCGGGTGACCGTCTGGAACATAAGGAGAGCCTGGCTGTAATAGTACAACTGTGCATCATTTTTATAGAGCTAACTTTATGGATAAATGATGCAATCATGCTTTCAGGATGGAATGAGGTCAGAGGCTTATGCGCTGAGGTCCTGGGTAGAGTCTGAATTCACAATATAGTCTGACACTGCTTTCTCAGGAGCACTGAACTCATGGAAGTGACAACGTTTGGATGAGATAGTAAACTGAAACTCCATCTGCCTGTCCCAGTGGTGCAGAATATTGAAGATCAAGAGCCTTAATGAACAGTACAGATGATCCTTGGGATCAACCCAGAGGTCTTTCTGCACATTTCACAGAAAATATCTGTTGTTGATGACTGGAGCTTGCAGTATAAATTAATGGTTCTGAAAGAGGAAATGTTACATTTGCATAACTCCACCCAGTCTGTTGATGGAACATAGTCTTTGGGTACAGAATTCATCAAGCATGAAATCCTGATGGAGACAGCTCTTTCATCTCTGACTCCTGATAGTTGAAATTATGCCTAGCCAGTTAATATTAATTATCCTTACTGATATCATGCAATTAACTGCAACTTATTGTGTCAGTCAACGTTCTCTTGTTAAGATTCTCAAATGGTTTACCCTTTGCTGCAGATAGTTGTATATATCCTTAGACTCAACACAGAATGAAGTATTTGAGGCTCTTGTGACAAAGTGGTAATGTCTCCATCTCTGAGCCAGAAGGTCTCAGTTTGAGTCTTAACTGCTGCAGAGGTGTATAATAAAATCCCTGAATAGGTTGATTAGAAAATATCCAGGATAGAGGATTGATTACAGCAGCCTACCCCTGTTTCAAGTGACCAGAGGTTAGTGTCCAGAGTCTAATTTGACAACTGAACATAATACCTCAGGAACAGCCTGATGTAGTGTTTGATTCTTCAATGAATCAGCATGGGAATTATAAATGAAACAGAATCTTTAGTCATATGATGCCATTGGAATGGAGTTTGGACTAATGAAAGATTTAATTTCTATCTGACTACAATAGATACAAGCTATAGTAACGTGAAAAAGAAATTTCAGCATTATTTTCATATGTAAGTTACAGACTTGCAATAATTGACATATTTAGTGTTGAGCAAACTATTACACTCTTTCAATTTTTGTCCTGAATAGAATCACTGTATTAAGTATGATCAACTTGTCACAAGATTGACAAAGTCATTTTTTTCATTATTCCTCCATAGGACATGGGCGTTACTTGTTGGCGACCATTTTATTGTCTGTCCCTAATTGCCCTTGAGAAGTTATTGTTGAGCTGTCTTGAAATATTGGTGTGTTCCTTCCAAATTGAATAACTCTACTATTGCCTGATCAGTATTATCCACAATTTTCAATGTGCAATGCATTTCTTAATAAGGTCTCTTAACTGGATCCGATTTTCTTATTACTGGGATGTGGGCATCACGAGTGAGGCTGGAAATTATTACTCATCCTTAATTTCTCATGATGGATTGCTGCTGAGTCACCTTCTTGAACTGTTGAGGTCCTTGTCATGTTTGCACATGCATTGTGCTGTTGGAGAGAAATTCCAGGATTTTGACCAAATCAAAATGAAGAAACATTGTGATACAGTTCCAAGCCAGGGTAGTGTGTGAGTTGGAGAAGCTAGTTGTGGAGGTGGTCCAAGATGTTTTTCCAGCTTTTCTCTTTTCAGGTGGAAGACGTCATAGATTTGGAAGAAGTATTTGATGGAAGCTCTTGTGAGTTGCTGGAATGCATCTTGTAGTTGGTGCTCACTTGTACCACTGTGTGTCAGGAGGTCTGAACAATTGGCATTTGATGGTGTTCAATTGGAGCCACATTCATCTTGGCAAGTAGAGAGTATTCTATCAGACACACTTCGTGTTCCTTGCCAAGGATATTATGCTTGTGAGTTCCTTTAAGCCCAAAGTAATTTCATATGGATTAGGACATCCAGCTTTCTGTTCCAACTAGAAGTCTTGTAGAGTAAACAACAAGTTTTTTTTTAGTTTCACAGCAAATATTTACAGAACACAAATTCATTTTGAAGGTTTTTGAAAAGATTTGAGGCTCGTGTTGTGGATTCAGTTGTTGGTTTGCTCGCCAAGGTTTGTAGGCAGATGTTTCATCATCCTGCCAGGTAACATCTTCAGCACACCTTCTGATAGAACATTGTGGAACTAATCTGATGATTATTTATCTGACCCGGTCTGTTATGGTGGGAGGTGGCATTTCCGGTCCTGCTTCTCAGTAGTTTGTATATGGAATCCATTTCTACATGTCTGTTGATTGAGTTCCAGGTTGAGAATCAGGCCTCTAGAAATTCCTCTTTGGTTAGCTTGTTGCAAGATGGTTACATTATCCCAGTGGAATTGATGGCCCTTCTTGTCTGAGTGTGTGGAGATGAATGAAAATTGGCCGTGTCTTTTTAATGGCAATTAGTGATCATGTATTCTGGTATCTAGTCTCCTTCCAGTCTGTCTGATGAAACGTTTGTGGCAATCACTGCATGGGATTTTGTCAACAGTATTATGTTGGTTCTGTATGTTATGGATATGGAATGTTACGTCCTTGACAAAGTTAGCATGGTACAGCTGTGGGTTTGTGTGCTACCATGATTTCAAGGAACCTTGCTGTTATTTCTGAGATGTTCTTGATGTAAGAGAGGGTGACCAGTGTATGTGGCTGTACTGAGTCTCCATGACGTTGTCTGCTCCATAAGCATCAGCGGATGAAGCTGATTGGGTATCTATTGTTTGCAAAGGTTTTGTGGAGGTGTTCTTCTTCATTTGTGTGTCGTTCCGGGTGCTGGAGTGTGTGATTGCTGGTTTGAATAATGTTCTGACACAGCTCTGTCTGTGGACATTGGGATGGTTGCTGTTGAAGTTAAGGATTTGGTCTGTGTGGTATACAGGAAGGCACCCTGCATAAATTAATTTACACGGAGATTGTAAGGACCATACCTGACACATGTCTGTCTCCTACAAACTCCGAGTTTATTCTAATCACGTCCCCATGACATCATCACTGTAGGTGTGGCTTACTGCACTCAGTTAAGTCTAAGAACGGATATAGGAGCAGACCTTCCACTCCTTGGGTCTGCTGTACAATCCAATAGATTATGGCTAATTACCTACATCGATGCCACTGTCCAACATTAATTCCATATCCTTGATGCCACTAGTTTACAGAAAATAATATGTGTTATTATACAGATCTAGTATATACAAATAGTAACTATTTCAGCCATAAGACTATAAGTCAAAGATGTGGTGCTGGAAAAGCACAGCAGGTCAGGCAGTATCCGAAGAGCAGGAGAATCGACATTTTGGGCATAAGCCCTTCATCAGGAATGAGGCTTGTGGGCCGGGGGGCTGAGAATAAACAGGAGGAGGGTGGGCTGGGGGGAAACATAGCTGAGAATGCGATAGGTAGATGAAGGTGTGGGTGGACATGATAGGTCGGAGGGGAGGGTGGAGTGGATGGGTGTGAAGAAAGGAAGATGGACAGGTAGGACAGGTCAAGGGGGCAGTGCTGGGTTGGAGGCTTAGGATACAGTTGAGGGAGGGGAATTAAGGAAACTGGTGAAAGGCCATAAGGCATAAGAGCAGAAATTAGGCCATTCAGCCCATTTAGTCTGCTCCGCCAATCAAACATGGCTGAGAGGTTTCTCAACGCCATTCTCCTGCTTTCTCCCCTTCACCCTTGATCCCCTTGATACTCTAGAAGCTATCTATCTCAGTTTTACATATATTCATGACCTGGCCTCCACAGCCTTTTATACAACATTTTCCCCCAAGTCTTATCGACCTCCTTGATGCTATATTTCTGCTAATAAATTTACATTTCCATTCCCCATCTCCTCCCAAATCTTTAATTTTACAAATTCAGACAATCTTGAGGTTTCACTATCCTGTCCATAGATGCACCCTTCAGAATTGGAAGAATAACTATTTGTTGGGTCGAAGCTTGTTGGTACGTACTGTTTTCCTGAAGGTCTGTAGTTCTCTGTACAATTGAACAGTTTTTATTTCTTTGAAGAGAACTTCAATGACAGATGTGTGTTCTTTGTAGGTGCTGGAACGGTCCCTGTTCTCACAGATGAATTGCTTAATCACAATATTTTGCATACTTACCCATTGTTTGTCTCGTTTTACTGGAGTCGACCATGGCTTTATGTGCACTATCTTGCTAACTTGTATCAATGGAATTTCATTATCATTCTGTTCTGAAGTAGGTAGACTTGTTATGTATCCCTCTAAACTAGTTTGAGCATTCCTTCCTCCAAGTGATTTATTGGTGAAGCGAGATTGTTCACATCCTGTGATATCTTTTAATAGTGAAGGGATTCTTCTTTGGAAGGTGAGAGTCTGGACATTATGCTTAAATTATCTCTAGCTAATCAGCTTAGACCCCAGTGACAGACTGCAATTTGGACGAGATAATTGTTCACTGTGTTATACGGTAGTCTGATTAGAGCAGACAACATTTTCAAAGACCTCTCCCACCCCAGTTATATTCTCTTCCAACATCTTCCATCAGGCGGTAGATACAAAAAGTGTGAAACCATGTACCAACAGATTCAGGAACAGCTTCTTCCCTGCTGTTATCAGCTTTTTTTAACAGACCTCTCATGTATTTGAATTGATTTTTCTCTGCACCTTCTCTGTATCTATAACACTATATTCTCCATTGTGTTTTATTCCCCTATCATACTTATATAAGGTATGATCTTCCTGGATAGCATGAAGAACAATACTTCTCACTGTATCTCGATACATGTGACAATAATAAATCAAATCAAATTGAATTCATTGGCAGACACGTGCACTGTCTATCATGAGATATCCTCTGATGTTGCTGTAGATGATTCAATTGCTGCCTCTTTGTTTGCATTTCATTTTGAACTTTGTTATAATTTGGAATCTGACCATCTTCAGCTTTGATAGCAGTGGAAAACATCAACCATGATAGTCTCAATTACAGGGTGAAACATGTTTTTCACTCCAATGTAACTAACCTCAGGAAATTTAACATTTTGTTTAGGTTCCAAAAACTTATGAAGCCCAGGAAACGTTTCTCCAGTTTCTTTCCCTTGACAGTTTTGCTAGCATATGTTCATTATTCATAATCTGATTTCCCTGCTTAGAATTAATTTATTTGTAATAAATAGTAGTTTTTTTTAAGTATAGAAAACTATTCAGTATTTTCTTTTAACCTGAGTCCATCAGACAAGGAACTTGGGAACTTCAAGTAAATTAATTAAATTGTTAACTTTTGTGACAACTTCAGGAGTAGAATCACTGTATTAGCTCACTTTCCCAAATAGGTCATGACCGTTCACACTACTGCCACGGTGTATTGATGTTGGAGGGAGTGATTGCTAAAGGTGGGGGATATGGTGCCAGTCAGGTGGGTGGCTTTGTCTTGGATGGTGTTGAGCTGCTCCCATCCAGGCCAGTGAAGAGCATTCTATCACCCTCCTGATTGTTTCTTGTCAATGCTGGACAGGCTTTGTAGAGTCTGGAAGTGACTTTCTCATTGCAGAATGACCAACCTTTGACCTGCTTTAGTAGCCATCATATTTATGTAGGAGAAAGTGAGGACTCATGTAGTTTTTATTGTACGTTAGTATTTATGTAGTCAGTCCAGTTAACACTTTCAGTGCAGAGAAAAGAAAGTTAAAGTGATTATTGTTTTTATTCGGCTTTTGGTGCGAAGAGTGGAATGAAACTCCACCTGATGAAGCTCCGAAAGCTAATGCTTCCAAATAAGCCTGTTGGACTATAACCTGGTGTTGTGTGATCTTTAACTAATGAAAGCAAGAACGCTAATGAACAGGGTCCATCCAAGGATGTCTTTGACTGGTGTGAAATCAGAAGAAACTGAACTGAACAAACATAAAGTCGAGAGTGTGGTGCTGGAAAAGCACAGCAGGTCAGGCAGCATCCAAGGAGCAGGAGAATCGACGTTTTGGGCAGGAGCCCTTCACGAAGCTTATGCCCAAAATGTCGATTCTCCTGCTCCTCGGATGCTGCCTGACCTGCTGTGCTTTTCCAGCACCACACCCTCGACTCTAATCTCCAGCGTCTGCAGTCCTCACTTTCGCCTGAACAAATATAAAGCCATACAAATGAAAGACCATATTGAACTAGCTTTATTGTTTCATATACTCACATGAGTACAGTGAAAAGTTTACAAGTCCCACTTACAGTGCCTTCTTCGGTACAAGGGTCCTCCACCGGCAGAACACAACTACACGACGGCTGGAGGAGGAGCGCCTCATCTTCCGCCTGGGAACCCTCCAACCACAAGGTATGAATTCAGATTTCTCCAGCTTCCTCATTTCCCCTCCCCCCACCTTGTCTCAGTCGGTTCCCTCAACTCAGCACCGCCCTCCTAACCTGCAATCCTCTTCCTGACCTCTCCGCCCCCACCCCACTCCGGCCTATCACCCTCACCTTGACCTCCTTCCACCTATCCCACCTCCATCGCCCCTCCCCCTAGTCCCTCCTCCCTACCTTTTATCTCAGCCGGCTTGGCTCTCTCTCTCTTATTCCTGATGAAGGGCTTATGCTCGAAACGTCGAATTCTCTATTCCTGAGATGCTGCCTAACCTGCTGTGCTTTGACCAGCAACACATTTGCAGTACAGATTGTTGAGTACAAATTGTTAGGGAAAAAGAAAACAATAAAAAAAAGTCATCCTTGCAGACATGCAAAAGTATAAATTAATAGTGACAAGTTGGAAAAATAAAGAAATAAAACGTCCAAAATGAGAATCCTTCAATGATGATATCATCAAGAAAAAAAGAAATTAAAGAAAGAGAACTTAAGACAAATTCCACTTAGTCCATTTCACAGCTCTGGACTCAAGGATCCAAACCTCCATTGTAATCCCAGGCTGGGCCCCCCCCCCACAATCTGAAGAAAGTGGTGCTTGGAGTCAGAGTCTGACTGAAGCCATCACAAGCAGACCCAGATAGATGCTGAGAAAAACAGCCACTGACGCCCCTGGAAGGAGTCCCTGGCTGGACCGGACTGTCCACGCTATCACAAAGACAGTGCAGAAGCCTCGAGGAAACTTGGAGTGTTGGGATCCCAGGCCCCAAACCCACCTCATCATCAGCCAGCAGGTTGGTCAGAAGATCGAACTGTTTTGACAGGCAACATTTCTGAAAGGGTTAATGTTGGCGGCTGTAATAAACTCTGCCCGATCAGATGATGCCATAGATAATGGGCAAATTGAGAGGGCTACTCGTGAAGTTTGAAGGTGACAGGTGTGTCATGTCAGACTTTCAACAGTCTCAGTAATATTGTCTAGCTGATGTCACTTGTACCTAATTACAATCACACAATAAACAACCTCTTGTTGAAGACATCAGCCTGTTCTTGTAGTGGTTGTTCCTCTATTAATGGAAACCTAATTGACTCATAGACCCAGTCAAGGAAAGAAGAATGAGGCAGCAATTGTCTGTCCACAAAGACCATACGAGCTGTGGTCAGATATAGGCAGATTTCTACTGTGTCTCACACCTGCATGCACACACCACGGGTGCTGGGGAAAAAAATAAGCACTACCACAGTTAGGTGGTAGTGTGGAGGTTAAAAAGAAAAAAAAAGAAAAAGATAGAAAAAAGAAAAAAAAGAAAAATAGGCAGATTTCTAATCATTCAGGGGACTAAAGGCTATGTGGATGAAGCAGAAAAGTGGAGTTAGGGATTATCAGATCAGCCACAATCTCATTAAATGAGGGTGCACATTCTATGGGCTGAAGGGCGTATTTCAGCTTAAACATCGAACTGAAATAGGGATCTAGGAAACAATGAGGTCTTGGAGATATTTGTAAAGGAAAATAGGTATCTTCAAATCAATGCACTGGGAAATTTGATTTGGAGGAGAACTTAGCAGGAATGGAGCAGAACTGTGAAACTCTACATTAATTGAAATTAATGAAGGGAAAGGAATGGACCTGGTTTCGAAGTGCCCATTCCCAATGTCTGAGGGAGTTGCTAACTGTCAGCATCCATTCAAAAGAGCATAATGTTTACTCAAACTAAAATAAGGAGAACATGTTGCTTGCTTTCAATTGTCAGCACACTATAACATATTAAAAACTGCTCGGAAGTGTCAGCCACAGAGCAATGAATTAATGGTATATGTTCTAAACGGTACCACTTTATTGTACCTCGGAGCTCTGGAGGTGATTATCTGAAATGTCAATTCTTCGGAGCACAGCAGAGCTAAAGTAGATTGATTTGAGGCTATGGAATTACAGAGTGTCAGCCTCATTCACTGTTACGGTTCCATGAGTCCTGGTGACAATCTATTAGCAAGACAGCACAATGATTGTCATGCACAAATCCCTCACCCTCAACCAAAAGCCAGCAATGTCTTTATCTTTTCAGCCATTCTTCCTCTCTCACCTCCTGAACGTGCTAGATCTCACTGTGATACAGCTCCATGGCAACAGCTACAAAGAAAAAGAGTAATAACCATTGTTCAGATTCTTCATCAAATTAATTCATGACAAGATTTTTGTGTGTTTATGTTTGTCAGAGTTTAATTGATCTGTATTTCCTACATTAGAGCAGTGGCTACACTGTCTACAGAACTTCACTGGGTGCTGTGCAGTTTAAAACAGCTCACAATCATTCCTTCTTTTAAAAATCTCAATGAGCCATAAAGAATTGAATTAATTAGTAGGTGTGTCAAGGTTTTACATTATAATGCTGAGAACTCTGGATTATGCATGGACATGTTTGAACTTTTAATTCCAACTTTTGTCTTTTAAAAAAACATACAGCCAAAGTAACTGAGAATGTACATTCTGAGTAATGCAATTAATGAACTGTCTCCAATGCTTGTCAGGATTATCCTCAGTCTCCAGTGGAACTATGGAATGCCACACATGAAGGGTAACAAGGGTACTTCAAAGAGAAAAACTTTGAAATCATAAATGCACTGCGTACTCTCCTGCAAGATATCTCATACTGGGCAGGACAGGGGAAAAGATAGACGAGCAGGAGGCTGGAAGAACACAGTAAACCAGGCAGCATCAGGAGGTGGAGAAGTCAACATTTTGGGTGTAACCTTTCTTCAGCAGCATGACAGGAGAAAAGAGCTGAGTGAGCAAGAGACATGTTTATTTTCTCTGCTTTCAAGAATAGGAGTTAAAAACATGTTTCAATCCTGCTCTCTGTGTATTCATGAACAATGGTGCGTGGTGTAAGGGTTAGAGCTGATAAAGCTCCTGTTCATTCTTGCACTGCAGGTAACAATGAAGGAAACATTTCTCTCGCTTTGCTAGAAGCCAGAAAACAAGTGAAGCTACAGTTGAAAACAAAAATCAGGACAAAAGTCTTTCAACTGACTGACAAATCCAAACATCTTGAAATCAATTGCTCACCGACTGAAGCCACATCCAGCTTAAAGGCTGCAATGTTCCCTTATCTATTCTTCATTGCACTCAGAGACTAATCGACAATAAAAATTGAAAGAACTGCGAATCAGGAATAAAAACAGAAGTTGCTGGAAAAGCTCAGCAGATCTGGCAGTCTTTATGGAAAAAAATCAGTGTTACTGTTTCAAGTCCGGTGACCCTTCCTCAGAACTGATATCAGTGAGGAAAATATCATTTTTTATGAAGAAGATAGGTTGTGGGGGGGGGGGGGGGGGGGGTGGTGGTGGTGGTGGAATGGTAAGGAGTAAATAATAAGTGATTGGGATAGAGCCCACAGTTGGCCAGACAAAGGTGTGGATTAGCAATCTGGCTGGGTTGGTGAATAGTTGTTCATGGTGACTGTTAGTGACTAACAATAGGTTGTGTGTACTCATTCCTGATGAAGGGCTTTTGCCTGAAACATCAAGCCTCCTGCTCATTGGATGCTGCCTGACCTGCTGTGCTTTTCCAGCACCACACTCTCGACTGTGATCTCCAGGATCTGGCGTCCTCACTTTCCCTTGTGCGTACAAGCAGACTATGTGCTCACAGGGTCTGCTGGGCTGAGGCTGGGGGCTGGGACATAAGACAGTTCAAGCCCTAATGTTATTGAACTTGATATTGAGACCAAAAGGTTGCAGCGTCCCCAAACAGAAAACATGGTGGCGTTTTTCCAGCTTACGCTGAGCTTCGCAGGAACACTACAGCAAGCCTGAGACAGAGATGTTGGCCAGGGAACAGGGTGGGGTGTTGAAGTGACAGGCAACTGGAACATCAGGGTCTTTTTTGCGGACAGAATATAGCTGACCTGTTAAGCAGTCACCCAGTCTCTGCTTTGTTTCTCCAATGTAGAGGAGACCACATTGTGAGCAGCGAATGTAGTAGATTAGATGGAGTAACCAACTTAATTTTGCTGGACTCTCCTCTTATGTCTGATCAGTTATTATGTTTTTCATGTTTAGTACTTAATAACTCACTCTTTCAATAAATCGATAAAGCCGAGTTAAATTGGTGCCTCTTATAGTATAAAGTCATTTGAGTCTTAAAGACAAAACTAAAGGATGTTGTGACCAGCCGAGAGGGTGGGTGGTTATACGAAACTGGCAGAGGGGAAGTTTATCCTGCCTCACATAGGGGCTGAACCATTTGGATTAACCTAACGAGAACTATAAAATGGGGAACCTCACCGGGGAGTGGGGTGGCGGGGGGAGAGGGGGTGGGGTTGGTTTGGTCACAATAGCTAGCAAGCAGGGTCAAGCATAGAAAACAGGAAATGACAATGGGAAGGAATAATTTTCAACTCACCATCCAGGCCAGAAAGCTGGCATTACAGGACAAGCAGCTGTTATGAAGGCCGCTGTATATTTTGTATAACGGGACCTTGTTACACCAAATGCTAGACTGCTTTTATAATAGGTCTTCATAATAAAGACCATTGAGGCAGTTTCTATAATAAACGTGCCTTTTATGTTTCAGCAGTGAATTTAAAATGACCCCCAATGTGAACAAATTGAAAGAATCAATGAACATATTGTTGAGTACAGGTCCACACTGTATGCATGTAAATGAATGCATAACAACTTTAAATTGTGTTGAATTTAAATGTTCCTCATACCTGAAAAAATAATAAGCCACCATTATTAGACTGTAAGCTGTACATACAATAGAGCTCTAATTTTGTGAATTTTAATTACAGTACCACCCAGACTGAGCAATTAAAATGAGGTGACACTACCATCGCATGTGACCTGGATAGCTTCAGTCAACATCTCCAACCTGTTACTTCTCATGTACACTGTGAAAATGAAACTTTCTGATTTTGATTTTAATTGCCTATGGAATAAAGCCCAACATCAGAAACACCCTTCCTCTGCCTGCATCTGTGCAGCACATTTTTAGAACTGTGTTTAATCAAAATCTTTATTCATGAGACTGATAATCAGTTCTAATGAAATTAAGAAGGCTTTCTGCTGAAACTAGCCTTCAAGGAGAAAATCAAACTCTTCAGCCATCAGGGGAATGCCAGAAGTGCAAATATAAAGGATTTCTTTTTTGTTGATGTTTTATGTTCATTTCATTGTAATTCAACATTTACATAAATCAATGGTTTCAAATCCCTGGCAAAATCTCTTTCAAATCAGGAAGTAACCTTTCACTCACACACTGGAATTCTGAATCCCTGTTCCCCAAAGGTTAATGGGTGTTGAGATGTTCAGGATGTTTCCCAGGATGTTGCCTGGGCAGTTGCATTTCAGTGATGAAGAGAGATTGGATACTGGGGGGGGGGGGTTTCCCTAGAGCAGAGGAGACTGAGATGGGACATGATTGAGATGTATAAAATTATGGGGGGAGGGGACATAGAGAGGGTAAATAGGACAAAATATTATCTTATGATGGACGAATGGTTGGCCAGGGGACATAGAGTTTTTTAAGGAAAGGGGCAGAAAGTGTAGGGTTGATGTGAGGAAAACTCTTCACTCAAAAGGTAGTGCGTACGTAAGGGTAGAAGAGGAAGAAACCCTCAATAATATTTAAGATGAGATTAAAGGGGCAACTTTTTCATGCAGAGGGTGGTACATATATGTATTGAGCTGCCACAGTAAGTGGTGGAAGCTGGTACAATTACAGCATTTGAAAGGCATCTGTATGAATACATGAATAGGAAGGGTTCAGAGGCATAAATGCTGGTAAATGGGATTAGATTAATTGAATTGAATTGAATGGAATTGAATTGAATTGAATTGAATTGAATTTATTGCCACGTATACCGCACACAGTGAAAAGCTTTGTCTTGTGAGCAACACAAGCAGATCACAGAGTTAAGGAGCATAGATAAGTAACTAATAGATAAACAGCAGCAAAAACAAAACCACAGGTATAGGTGAATGTTAAGAGTTTGTGAGTCCATTCAGTATTCTAACAACAGTCGGGTAGAAACTGTTTCAAAACCGGCTGGTGCGTGTGTTCAGGCTTCTGTACCTTCTCCCCGATGGTAGAGGTTGTAGAAAAACATTGCCAGGGTGGGATAGATCTTTGAGAATGCTGGCGGCCTTTCCTTGACACTGGGCCTGGTAGATGGATTCTATAGATGGGAGGTTGGCCTTTGTGATTGTCCGGGCCGAGTTCACCACTCTCTGTAACCGTCTCCGATCTTGAATGGTGTAGTTGCCATACCAGGTAGTGATACATCCAGACAGAATGCTCTCGATGGCACACCTATAAAAGTTGGCAAGGGTATTCACCGTCATGCCAAATTTCTAAATTCAGGATCTCTGGTCGACATGAACAAGTTTGATCACAGGCTCTGTTTCCATTCTGTACAACTCTGTCTCTAAGTACTTAGATGTACGCTTGCAATATCAAGGCACACAAAGCTTTGGGCTAAGTGATGGAAAATAGGATTAGAATAGTTAGGTGATTCTTTTCAACCAATGCAAACATGGTGGGCCAAAGAGCCTTTTTCTGTGCTGTAGATCTCGATGGCTCTATGATGTTGAAACTTGCTGAAGGCCCTTCTCCTCTTGGAATGTTGTGAGCTTTTATACATCCACTCATCAACCAACCCCACCACCCCCAAGCCCTGCACTTAAACACATACCCTCGCCACCCCACTGTGAGAAGTTGAATGTCTTCCTGAAATGGTGTTGAAAGGCCGAGGGGAAACAGGGTGTTCTCAGGCAGGGACAGAGTCTCTGTCCTCAGGTTGTGTGTGTACTGCAGGGCAGAGCTGGAAGCCCAGGCCAACAGCAGCAATGGGGGAGGGTCCTGGTTTCTGGGCCTGGCCCTCCTTGTCATTGAGGAAGTGCAGTGAAGGGCAACTTGGCAGGGATTGGTTTGATTGGGCCTGTGTTCAATTTATTCAATGAGGAAGAAGGGGCTCTGACAGTGCTGATAAGATTTGATGAAAGGTCTAGAATAAGGGGTCACAATTTTGCAACACAGGGTAGGCCATTTTGGGGAGAAATATCTTCATCCAGGGACTTGTGAGTTTATAGAATTCTCTACCACAGACAGTTCACATGCAGATAGAGATTATTTGGTCCATCAAGTCTGGACTAACCCTCCAACCAACATCCCACTCAGACTCAGTATCCTGCCTTCCCCTCTCCCTGTGACCCTGCATTTCCCATGGATAACCAACCCAGCCTGCACATCCCTGAATACTACGGGCAATTTAGCATGGTCAATCCACCTAACCTGCACATCTTTGGACTGTGGGAGGAAACTGGAGCAGCTGGAGGAAACCCACGCAGACATGGGGAGAACGTGCAACTCCACGCAGACAGTCACCCGAGGCTGGAATCGAACATGGGTCCCTGGCACTGTGAGGTAGCAGAGCTAACCATTGAGCCACCATGCCACCCTTGTGGAGTAGCCATGTTGAATGCTGAAGCAGACTCAATGGGCTTATGGTCTATACCGCTTCTATTTTCTATGTTTCTACCTTCGCGAAGGCGCAGCTTCTGGAAGTTGTGACCGACCTCGGACAAAATTCACTGATGGCCCCTCCCCACCCTGTGGCAGGCCAGGCTTTGTGTTTGAAATAATGAGCGATCACAAAGCAGTACCATAACACCCTCGTGATATTATATTAATGTTGCAGTTTTTTTGCTGTGGCACATCAGAACAGGCAATCAATGAATTGATCATTTAATCAGATGATAGGTCATCCTTTCACTTGTTACTCAGCTGTTGGCACTTTACTCACCCCATCTAACACTCTTGGTCACCTGCAGAGACTTATTATTCAATACTGCACTCACACCGTTTGTATGATCTTTTGAACTCTCCGCCCATAAATTCTGTGCCTGTGTGCTTCACTCTCACTTCACCTGAAGAAGGAGCTCCGCTCCAAAAGCTTGTGATTTCAAATAAACCTGTTGGACTATAACCTGGTATAGTGTGATTTCTGACAATGGGGAAATTATACTGCACATCTATAGACTGTGGGGGGAAATCAGAGTACCCAAAGGAAACCCACACAGACATGGGGAGAATGTGCAAACTCCACACAGACATTGAGCTGAGGGTGGAACTGAACCCAGGTCCCTGGCACTGTGAGACAGCCGTGCTAACCACTGAGCTACTGTGCTGCCCCAGAATTATATTGGTAAATGAGGTCATTGCAGGTATTGGAGTTTACCATGTGGATGAAGACATGGAACACTTCCACTTGTGAACTGTCAACATTCTTAATGTTGTCTTCTGCAGGCACTTTATTGTAAGACTCATCCCATTTTTGAGCTTTTATTAAACTTGGGGCGGGGTTTACAGTAGTTGGGGGGATGGGAGCATTTTAGGGTGCAAATTTGTTTGCCCACCTCACCTCACCTCACCTCACCTCACCTCACCAGTGCCAAAGTAACATTGGCAGATAGTTGATGAGCAGGCTGAATTGGCAGAATGTGTAGTACGCACCCTCAGTGGATGGCAGTGCCACCCTCTGGAGCTGTACACCAATCTGTGTAGATGAAACCTCACTCCCAGCAACACCCAGAACTCAGTATTGGCCGTAGTCAGTCCTGCAAGAAATCCCAGGAAGAAGAGGACACGGATGCCAGAGAGAGGCAATTCAGGAGGTGAGGTCTGTTGGGTGGGGAGGTTTTTTGCCAATGTAGGAAAGGGGTGAATGCAAGGCTTCTCATTTGAATTTGGAGAGCAGATGGACTAGAAGGAAATGGTGTGCAGAGTTTGGTTATTAATTCCTGATGCGCAAAGAATAAAGTGTTCAAGTTTTTTTTCAACTTGGAACACTCCAAAATTATAAGGGGGCTAAACAATTTGCAAGTCCCACATCACTCTGGGCACAAGTGGTCGTGACAAACTGAGTGTCTGTTAAAATGCTCGAATTATCATTTCCACTCTGTGCGCCCACAGGATCCACCTTATCATTGAGTAGTATCAAAATAACTGCACAGAAGTCCCTTTAGATTTTAACCAACACGAATTGATTTAAGTGTGAATTGATGATGAATAAATGCCCATAACCTCACATACATTCTGGCTGTAGTTGTTCAACTTTCTAAATTCCTTTCATGCTAAATCATGGTCTGAAACCACACTGAATTGATTGTAATCAATCTCCTTATGTAATCATCCTTTTTATTTGTGTTTTATTGTGATGACATGAGTCATCAAAACCACCAGAAATAAAAAAAGCTTTATCAGTTTGAAAAGTTCTGGTTGTTACATCCCTTCAATAAAGTTAGCAAGACTTTGCCGAGTTTGAATAATTGTCTGTTAAATTCAAAAGCAGCTGTCTGTCAAGCACAGAACCCAGAAAAGAATTGAAAAAATTGTTGAATTGTATGACATGCTCCACCTTCAAACAAACTCTGGAAAGAGCATAACAATTCATTCAAAACACTGATTTATCACATTGGGATATGCTTTCAGGAGACAAAAATAATTTTAACATCCTCATTTACTGTCACTGAAATCGAGAAATCAACACCAAATCTAAAACTTGGCAACAAGTGTCATCTGTTCTATTGAAAAAGAAATCCTCATTATTTTCAGTAGCTCAAAAGGAATTATACCTTTATCCTGTGTGTAACTACTGAACATGTCCTAAAGGAGCTAAGACACAATGAAGTCATATCACATTAAACTGGAGCTGGGATCTAAAAGGTTCAAGGTCAGGTGTCCTCTCTTACCATCTTACGCATATGGTTATGCTCAATATAGACTATCTCTGTTTCCTCACAAGATCTCATCTCACTAGGGTAACCCTGTGTGTTCAAACCCCTTCAGGTTTTTTTGGGACTCTAGTCACTACCTTTTGCGCAATGATGCAGATTGTAAAAAAATCCACTTCCTCCACAGTTTTGTTGGGCACTGCCTGGACTCAATGGAAAGTATCATGCAGACTAGTGACGTGCTTGTGACAGGTTGAGGGGGAAGCTGTATATGTGTGATGCTCCTGTTGCACTGTGTACCAATAAGCAAAGACACATAGCCATCAGCTGAAGTAAATGACTCAAAATGACATTGGTATTCAGCTATGAAACAAATCCCTCACACTCCATGGCAAAATATATCTTAAAAAAATACCATGGTTTAGTTTACCTGCGATGCCATATGTATGAGCCTATATATGGTGCTTGATATGTTCGGGCTATATTCTGAATGCCTTCTTATTGCACAGTTTACATGGAAGGTCAGATCCCTTGCCTGCTAGCTCACGTTTATTTATAGTACTGAGAGTTACAACAGACCACAGGCAAACCATTTGTCATATAGCATACTTAATCAATCATTTTTTGCTATTTGTACACATTTGTATGTGTCCAAGAGTATCATTCTGTCAGTGTGGCTTCTGTAGTGATCATGTCCTATGGAACCATCTGAGATACCTTAGATAGATTCACACCTACCAGTCCCTTTTAATGGTATCAGCCTCGGCCACTGTTCAAGTCCCACCTGCTCCACCTGCATGTGTCATAACAGGATGATAACGATTTGTTTATTCTGCTTGATTCCAATGGTACTAGCTGAAGCTGTTTAATGTCCTTGTAGTGCAGTGGTAGTGGCCCTACCTCTAGACCAGAATGCCCAAGTTCAAGTCCTAGCTGATCCTGATGTGTGTAATAATGTCTCTGAAAGGGTCGATGAGAAAATATCTGTGGTGGTGCTGATCTTGTTATCCAGAGCAGCTTCGACAAGAGGCTCTGGTCAGAAAGGACAAGCCTTAGGAAGGCATCATACAGCAACAGCTCAGTAGATGGTGATAGGGACAGAGTGACTGTTTTCCAACCTTGCTTCAATGGCCTGTTGATGTTGGGGCACCAAGGCCAGTGGAGCCAGTAACTCCTCAGTGAGGTGCTGTATTGATAACTTTGGTCCCTGATCCAGCCTCCTTTGTGCCTTTCCTCCTCCACTAAGTGTCCAGGATTTCTGGGATGACGGCTCTCATGTCTGCCTCAGTCCTCTTTGAGACCCATGCACGAGATGTCCCATGTTTGATCCTAGGCCTTGCGAATTCACACGGTGTCTGAGGTGCTTGTCTTGCAAAGAGATCAATGATCCGAAAGGCTTCACTTTGACCCTTCTGCTCAGTGACTTGGTTAATTTGAGCTGCCTTTCTGCTACTCTGAGCTGCTCATCAGTTCCTCTTTCTTTATTGCCTCAGTTCCTCTGCCTTTGCCCTCAGTTTAGTGACTGTGATGCCCTTTTGTCAAAACAGGGACACATTGTGGCTGTGATCTGGATGGTCTGAGGGCCACAGGACTGGGATAACACAGAATGCCAGAAGTGTGGAATGTCACTGCCCAGGGGACCACCAGCAATGTGTGTGAGAGAGGTCTTCCAGGCAGTCACTTATCACTGTGTTAAAAAAGGGTCACCAAGATCTTGGTCAAGAAGGTCAGAGGGTTTTCAAAACCAGAAGTCGCTCAGTGGTTAGCACTGAGGGACACATGTTTGATTCCAGCCTCAGGTGGGGAGTTTGCACATTCTCCCCGTGTCTGCATGGATTCTTCAATTTCCTCCCACAGTACAAAGCTTTGCAGGTTAGATGGATTGGCCATGCTAAATTGCCCAGAGTGTCCAGGGTTGTGCAGTGTAGGTAGATTAGTCATGGGAAATGTGGGGCTATGGGGATTGGATGAGAGTTTGGGCCTGGATGGGATGCTCTTTTGAGGATGAGTGTGGACTCAATTGGCCATGTGGCCTGCTTCCATACTGTAGGGTTCTCTAAAAACCAGGTATGTCAAGCTTTTCACAAATCCACCATATACTACAGTGCAGTGATGCTGCAATGAAAGCCCAAAGCCTCCTAACTGGGAGGACTTTGTACTTGGGTCACTGTAAACATCGCCTGCAGCCATCTGACTGGATCCTCAGGTATAGCTGTAACACTTACGCACCTCCCCGTCCTGAAACCTTCAGGGGTAGATCCTTGATGACAACAGAGTCTCACTCCTTCCTGGCTAATGATGCGAGTAAGGAGCCCTCATTATAATGGTTGTCACAGGCTGACTTGGGCCACCACCAAGTGAACAATTGGTCTCATTGACAATAAGATCCATTTGCCCACAATATCCCAATGGTGTTGTTGCAGTCAGTCCCAGTGAAAAATTCCAGGATCATTGTTACACACTCCTCTCTACAGAACCTCCCGCAGCAGAGAGAGGAGGCTTCCCAGCCAGAGGACTTGGATAAGCCACACTCCTCAATCAAGGAGGAGAATATAGGGGAGGCAGCAGTGATGCCTGTAGAGATCTGAGACCTCCTTCACAATATATAGAGGGGGCTCTGCCTGCTGTTTGGAACTGACATCAGAGCCTACCCTTACATCAACTGACACCAGCATCAGCTCCTTCTAACCTCTCTCTAGCCTGAGACGGAATGGTCCCTGTGCTTCCATCTTGTATTGGTGTTGGAGAGACTGTTAGGTCTGAAGACTGATAAGTCCCCGGGGCCTGATGGTCCACATCCCAGGGTACTGAAGGAGGTGGCTCTAGAAATTGTGGATGCATTGGTGATTATTTTCCAGAGTTCGATAGATTCAGGATCAGTTCCTGCGGATTGGAGGGTGGCTAATGTTGTACCACTTGTTAAGAAAGGAGCAAGAGTGAAAGCAGGAAATTATAGTTAGTCTGACCTCAAGTGGTGGGAAAGATGCTGGAGTCAATTATAAAGGATGAAATTACGACACATCTGGATAGCAGTAACAGGATAGGTCAGAGTCAGCATGGATTTATGAAGGGGAAATCATGCTTGACTAATCTTGTGGAATTTTTTGAGAATGTAACTCTGAAGGTGGACAAGGAAAACCAGTGGATATAGTGTACCTGGACTTTAAGAAAGCCTTTGATAAAGTCCCACATAGGAGGTTAGTGAACAAAATTAGGGCGCATGGTATTGGGGGCAAAGTACTGACTTGGATTGAAAATCGGTTGGCTGATAGGAAACAAAGGGTAGTGATAAATGGCTCCCTTTCAGAATGGCAGGCAGTGACCAGTGGGGTACCGCAGGGATCAGTGCTGGGGCCGCAGCTTTTTACAATATATATTAATAATATAGAAGATGGTATTAATAGTAACATTAGCAAATTTGCTGATGAGACTAAGCTGGGTAGCAGGGTGAAATGTGAGGAGATTACAGGGTGACACGGACAGGTTAGGTGAGTGGACAGATGCATGGCAGATGCAGTTTAATGTGGATAAATGTATGGTTATCCACTGTGTGGCAAGAACAGGAAGGCAGATTATTACCTAAATGGACTCAGGTTAGGTAAAGGGGCAGTACAGAGAGATCTGGGTGTTCTTGTACACCAGTCAATGAAGGTAAGCATGCAGGTACAGCAGGTAGTGAAGAAGGCTAATAGCATGCTGGCCTTCATAACAAAAGGGATTGAGTATAGAAGCAAAGAGGCTCTTCTGCAGCTGTACGGGGCCCTGGTGAGACCATACCTGGAGTACTGTGTGCAGTTCTGGTCTCCAAATTTGAGGAAAGACATTCTGGCTATTGAGGGAGTGCAGCGTAGGTTCACAAGGTCAATTCCTGGACTGGCAGGACTATCTTATGTTGAAAGACTGGAGCGACTGGGCTTGTATTGGCTTGAGTTTAGAAGACTGAGAAGGGATCTGATTGAGACGTATAAGATTATTAAAGGATTGGACACTCTGTAGGCAGGAAACATATTTCTGCTGATGGGTGAGTCCCAAACCAGAGGACACAGCTTAAAGATAAGAGGTAGGCCATTTAGGACAGAGATGAGAGAAACTTCTTCACCTAGAGAGTGGTGGGTGTGTGGAATGCTCTGCCCCAGAGGGCAGTGGAGGCCCAGTCTCTGGATTAGTTTAAGAAAAAGTTGGATTGGCCTCTCAAGGATAGCGGAATCAAGGGTCATGAAGATAAGGCAGGAACAGGATACTGACTGAGGATGATCTGCCATGATCATAATGAATGGTGGTGCAGGCTCAAAGGGCAGAATGGCCTAGTCCTGCACCTTTTGTCTATTGTCTATTGTCTATTGTTCATTGACCAACAATAATACAATGGTGTTGAGTTAGTTGTTTCTGTCTCAGCCAGCAATGCCACTACTCTAGGAGAAAGTGAGAACTGCAGATGCTGGAGATCAGAGCTGAAAATATGTTGCTGGAAAAGCGCAGCAGGTCAAGAAGCATCCAAGGAGCAGGAGAGTCGACGTTTCGGGCATGAGCCTGAAGAAGGGCTAATGTCCGAAACGTCGACTCTCCTGCTCCTTGGATGCTGCCTGACCTGCCGCGCTTTCCCATGCCACTACTCTCGCCATGTAATCACTGAAAATACACAAAGAGGCCACTCAGCCCATCATTCCTGCCATTGCGATGATCAGGGATAGGTCAGCCAGTCCATTGGTACTTCTCCCACACCTCATACAAGCTGGGCAATCTGTCTTCTCACACCACCACCCACCTTAAACCCTTTCCCCATTCACATAATCTTCAGCATGAACAAACGATCCTGGACCAATGAAGGCAGGAGTCATAGAGATGTAGAGCACGGAAATAGACCCTTCGGTCCAACTCATCCATACCGATCAGATATCTTAAATAAATCATTTACCAGCTCTTGACCCATATCCCTCTAAACCCTTCCTATTCATATACCCATCCAAATGCCTTTTAAATGTTGTAATTGTACCAGCCTCCACCACTTCTTCTGGATCTCGCTCCATACACGTACCATCATCTGTATGAAAAAGTTGCCCCTTACATCCCTGTTTAATTTTTTCCCTCTCATCCTAAACCTATGCCCTCTAATTTTGGAGTCCCCTGGGAAAAAGACTTTGGCTATTTATCCTACCCATGCCCCTCATAATTTTATACACTCCCACAAGGTCATGCCTCAGCCTCCGATGCTCCAGGCAAAACAGCCCCAGCCAGTTCAGCCTCTCCCTGTAGGCCAAACCCTCCAACCCTGGCAACATCCTTGTAAATGTTTTGTGAACCCTTTCAAGTTTCACAACATCCTGCCTATGGAACGCAGTATTCCAAAGTGGCCGAACCAATATCCTGTAAAGCTGCAACGTAACATCCCAACTCCGGGATATTCAACGCACTGACTAATAAAGGCAAGCTTTCTTCACTATCCTGTCTAAGTGCAACTCTACTTTCAAGGAACTATGAACCTGCATTCCAAGGTTTCTTTGTTTAGCAACACTCCCTAGGACCTTATCATTAAGTGTATGAGTCCTGCCCTGATTTGTCTTTCCAAAATGCAGCACCTCACATCTATCTAAATTAATCTTCATCTGCCACTCCTTGACCCATCTGATCAAGATCCCATTGTAATCCGAGGTAACCTTCTTGGCTGTCCACTATACCTCCCATTTTGGTGTCCTCTGCAATCTGACTGACCATGCCTCCTATGTTCACATCCAAATCATTTACATAAATGGCAAAAAACAGTGGACCCAGCACCGATCCTTGCGGCAGACTGCTGGTCACAGGCCTCCAGTCTGAAAAGCAACCAGAGGGATAACATCTCAACAAATCTTACTGATTTTCACAACCACTCAGTCGATCGTATTGTCCAGGTTCCCTTTGTAAATCTATTCAATATTGATATTTCCCAGCAGCTGGTATAAACAATCAAGGAGCAAAGGGTAATTGCAGAAGAGGAGAAAGTGAGGTCTGCAGATGCTGGAGATCAGAGCTGAAAATGTGTTGCTGAAGAAGGGCTTATGCCCGAAACATCGAATCTCCTGTTCCCAGTAATTGCAGCAGAACCAAGTCAGCCTGAATTTTCTAAATGGCCATTTTGAACACACTGAGAAAATAGCATGGTTCTCTCTGGAGGGGAAATGTTTCTGTTTTGTGGTCTTCAAGTAGATTCTGGTGTTTAAGCAGATCTTTGAGAACAGAGCTGTGACTGCGTTCGCACTGCGTGTGCTCTCATTGGGAAAGGCAGGCAGCTGAAGACATGAGGAGAAACGGATTGGAGATTGGGCCAGAGCCTCTGGTGCCAGAACCCACCAGGCCATTTAAAGTGCTCAGAGAGGGACGTCTCTGTGCCACCCGAACTGTTGTAACCAAGTGAAAGAGTGTTTGGAAACATGCACTTTGCCGATGACAATCTGAGAATTTGGATGGAAAACATTGTTTGGTGCATTCAAGGGTCAAAATGTTTGAGAGTGAAGGGAGAAGCTGTACATAATGGGGACCACAATGGAAAGACTGTGGTCTTTCACACAGTCTCACATTTGTTCAGAAGTTAATGCAATTGTTGTAACTAAGAAACCTTGCTGCATAGCGTATTTAGAGTGAAATTTACTATTTCATTTGAAAGATCTTTTGCCCTGTTAGTTAACGTTTGAGCAGTGTTGATTTTCTTGCTTCGTTGCTGCAAATGTTTTATAAACTGGAATTCTAGCCAACTGTTTTCTTTCTATTAGAGCCTTTAAATACTTATCAATCTCTACAAGGATCATAACAGATGATGTGACCCCTATCTTAGTCAAGAAATAGTCTAAATCTCTTTAATTGTGTGCAGAATGGATACCACATCACAGCAAAATTACTGGATGTATAATATAGAGGTCCAGTCCAATGCCCTCTTGACAAGACAATGGCAGCTGGGAAAATTTAAGCGTAATTTGTAATTATGGATAAGATGATGATGGTGACAATGAAATTGCCAGATTGTTGTAAAAACAATCTGTCAAAGAAATCTGTTGTCTTTATCCATCCTCTCTTACAGTGTCTCCATAGCCAGTGCATTGTGTAGCCTCTTAACTGCCTTCTTAATGGCAAACTAACCAGTTATACCACACAGCAACCGAAAAGTTCATTCGGAATAAAACTGGACCGAGCATTGACCAGGCACCAGGAACAACAACGGCACAACTCACTTGTTCAACACTGCAAATGCATTCTTATTATTCAAGGTTTGTGTGAAGATTTGTAGCTCGGGTGCTCGTTGTTGTGGTTCTGTGCACCGAGCTGGAAGTTCTTGTTGCAAACGTTTCGTCCCCTGGCTAGGCGACATCATCAGTGCTCTGGAGCCTCCTGCGAAGCGCTTCTTTGATGTTTCTTCCGGTATTTATAGTGGTCTGTCCTTGCCGCTTCCGGGTGTCAGTTTCAGCTGTCCGCTGTAGTGGTTGGTATATTGGGTCCAGGTCGATGTGTTTGTTGATGGAGTTTGTGGATGAATGCCATGCCTCTAGGAATTCCCTGGCTGTTCTCTGTCTGGCTTGCCCTATGATAGTAGTGTTTTCCCAGTCGAATTCATGTTGCTTGTTGTCTGCGTGTGTGGCTACTAGGGATAGCTGGTCGTGTCGTTTCATGGCCAGTTGATGTTCATGTATGCGGATTGTTAGCTGTCTTCCTGTTTGTCCTATATAGTGTTTTGTGCAGTCCTTGCATGGTATTTTGCAAACTACATTAGTTTTGCTCATGTTGGGTATCGGGTCCTTTGTTCTAGTGAGTTGTTGTCTGAGCGTGGCTGTTGGTTTGTGTGCCGTTATGAGTCCTAAGGGTCGCAGTAGTCTGGTTGTCAGTTCTGAAATGAGATCATGCAACGTGATGGCACTGTTCACTTCGATTGACAAAACCCTAGCCAGAGAAACAATAACCAACCTACTGGACATACAGAACAGAAAACAGGAGGCGGAACCTATCAACAAAGATGGCATACTTAAACTACTGGACTTGTGCCTCACTACACACTTTACATTCAACAATCAGGTATACGAACAAATCAACGGAACACCCATGGGATCACCAATCTCGGGACTCATAGCAGAGGCAGTTATGCAAAGGTTAGAACAAACAGCCCTACCACAAATTCAACCCAAACCCTGGGTCAGATATGTCGATGACACGTTTGTAATCATCAAAAACACGGAAATAGAAAAAACACACCGGATCATCAACGCCACACTCACAGGCATCCGATTCACAAGAGAAGAAGAAAAGGATAGCCAACTCCCATTCCTAGACGTGATAGTACAGAGAACACCGTAGGGAGAATTCACCGCAAGGGTACACAGGAAAACAACACACACAGACCAAGTCCTAAACTATGAAAGTAACCACCCCAACACACACAAACGAAGCTGCACCAGGACACTATTCAAAAGAGCCACAACACACTGCAGTACACCAGGACTGCAAAAAGAGGAAGAGGAACACCTATACAAGGTATTCGCCAAAAACGGATACCCGTGCAACTTTATCAACAGATGCCTAAGAGACACCACAGAACGAGGACGTGCCACAACCAAAAGGACTAGCCACACTACCATACATCAGGAGCGTTTCAGAACTGACAGCCAGACTACTGCGACCCTTAGGACTCATAACGGCACACAAACCAACAGCCACCCAATATACCAACCACTACAGCGGACAGCTGAAACTGACACCCGGAAGCGGCAAGGACAGACCACTATAAATACCGGAAGAAACATCAAAGAAGCGCTTCGCAGGAGGCTCCAGAGCACTGATGATGTCGCCTAGCCAGGGGACGAAACGTTTGCAACAAGAACTTCCAGCTCGGCGAACAGAACCACAACATTCTTATTATTATCTGTGGGCTTGTGTGAAAAATGAGAGTTGGGTCACAGTCATGTCAAGCAACACAACAGCCTGATGCTGTAATTCTCACCAAATCATACCTTAGCATTCGCCACTGATCCAACAAGGGCAACAAAAATAAAATGCACACATTAAATCTCTTTTATCAGCACGTTCCAAACTGTCAACCACCACCACCTTAAAGAACAAGGGCAGCAGCATTATGGAAACATCACCTCCATCGTGGCGTGGAATTATAACACTGTTACTTCACTGCCATTGTGTCAATGCTTGGAAACCCTTTCCTAACAGTACTGTGGGTGTAGCTACAACATATGGACCACACCAATTCTACTACCATTTCTTCAAGGACAATTAGGGATGTGCAATCAATACAGACCTTCCAGTGAACTACAGACTCTGTGAATGAAAAATGTACATTGGTTCATGCAAATTACCCCAGAAAACAGAGTCCTTCATTGGTGGAGTCAAAGTGACAGCAATTTGACCCAATAGTTGTGACACCCATCACAACAATTACATCCCCATCAGATGATCAATTAACCAGAACATTACCTTCGCATAGCATTGTAACAGAATGTCTAGATTACGTTACCATATAATTTCCATATGTCTATTACATCATCATGTGGTAAGTACATTCTTTTTATATAACCAGGGTCAGTAAATATTCCCTGTTATAGTCCCAGATAACCACTTGTTTATTTTAATTAGACAGTATCCTCAAACTATAACCAAGAGAAAACAGACCACACATTACACAACTTGGCAATCAGATAATATCCTTTTGTAAAGTAAGGGAACGAGCAACATGCCATTTAATACCCCATGAAACCAAAGATACTCCCAGGATATCACAATGCTACCAGAGACACTCTGATACAATCATTATGGAAATATACACTGCTCTCAAATTAGCAGAGTCTGATCTGTCACCATGATTAGAGAGATTGTTGGGTTTAAGACTATATGGGGAGCAGATTGAAGTAAAAAATCAGTCATGATTTTATTGAATGGTGAAAGACGTTCAATGGGCTGAGTGGCCTACTCTGACTCATATGTCCTATCTCATCATCATATTCCCATGGAATTGCATTCATCCCTGTTGCACGTAGATTAATGCAGCCCCTTTGTAGAACAACAAAATTGAGATCATCTCGTCTTGAAACAGTTACAGCCCCATTATCTCACCAGTTAACCAGGTGCTGTTCAGTATATCACAAAGAATTACTAACACTACCATTATATCTGTGCGTCTTATTTCTAATCTTTACCTGTGAGGGTTGGTCATGGGATTCCAACAGATTGGTCCAGTCTTGTGTGTGAAGTACTGCAGTGGTTTGACATTGGTATGTGCCTAGGTAGAAGGCTCTCCTGCCCTTACCTCCTGTCAACAGGCTGTTGGAAGGACTGATAGGTTGGCAATCACCTATTTGTTCATGTTACAAACACTTCCATCATAACCAAGCTCTATGGTGGGTTTTGAACATCTAGGTAGGTACTAGAACCCTACAAAACCTCTGGCTAGAACATCAGTGAGTCCATATTGAATAAATGTTCTCAGATCTTTCAGTCTCACAGATGATGCTCGGTTGATAATGAGCAGGGTTTGCTGGTGTTTCAAAGAATGTACACCAAGAGGTGATCTCCCTTATGTGATGAGCTATATTAAAGAATAGTTCAGTTGATGGATGTGGACAATGTTAGTCAGGCAGTTTATCAAACTGTTGTTTTCTGAAGTGTAAATATTAAAAACAGTCTGTTCGTCAGACAAAGAACTGTGTCGGTTTGATGAATTCACACTCCAAGCTGCCATTCTGCCAGTTAATCAGACTCCTGTCTCACAAAATACATGAACGCCAGAACCATCATTTTCCAGAATGTGACAGCTGGCCTGATGGATCAGCTCAAGTAATGAGAGCTTGTATTCAGAGGACAGTGCTCCAATGTCAGCAATATCGCAATATTAGACCTAAGTGCTCAGTGCAGACTTTTGGAATTTAATCAGCCAGTTCACACTGACAGAAACCTATCACACCGAAGGACACCTGTATCCATTAAATGCCAACCTTGTCATCTCTGTGATTCCAGACTCTCTTCAAGGTTACTGCAAACACTATCATTTTTTACTTTTTTTTAGTATTAGTTGTCAGTGGGTCTTAAAAGGGGTTGTCCATCTAAATGAAAGGTGCTGCACCCTATGTCAGTGAACACAGCTCTTGGAGTTACAACGGGGCTCTGTTACAGTGAGGATTGACTGCACCCTTTTCCAGGAATCATAGACTGCTCTAGATTACAGCAAGCAGCTGTCTGCTCTGGCAGTGATGTGTCGTGAGAATAGTTACTGCCTGGAGCGTTATGTTGAAAGTGAAATCTTTTACATTAATTATGTCTGTTCGTGAACATTCCATATCCTTAAACTAATCTGTTAAAAATCACACAACACCAGGTTATCGTCCAACAGGCTTAATTGGAAGCACTAGCTTTCAGAGCGCTGATTCTTCATCAGGTGGGTGTGGAGTACATGATTGTAAGACACAACCACCATACTCCATAACCACTTGTTGAAGGAGAGTTGCTCCGAAAGCTAGTGCTTCCAATTAAACCTGTTGGACTACAACCTGGTGTTGTGTGATTTTTAACTTCGTATGCCCAACCCAACACCAGCATCTTCAAATCATAAACTAATCTGGAGTTTATGATGGATCTTTACTCGAAATGTTCCCGCTGATATATCGTTAGCTTGCTCCACTTCAGTACCTGCAACTGGACAAGTGACAGCTCCAATCCAAACTGGAAACCAGGCTCCAATCCAAACGATTGGAGACAGATTTCCATGTTAACAGGAATCCATTGCCTGAAAGAGGCTGAACTTGGTAAGCCAGCAGTAAATGAAAATGTGTCAGCCGCATTGCTGGCATTACGAGGATAATTTGAATGTCAACACTATGTCAAACCCAGTTCTGCCAGATTATGATCAGACCCAGTTGGTGAAAATGCAACAGGCACTCCATGCCTGCTGTCTTCTGCTGGTCAGAAAGCCTGGTGACTTTGACCCTGAGTGGAGATTATTCAGACTGGGAAAACTCCTTGCTGGAATTAGTGCTGTTTAGACCGTTACATTTTGTTTATCAAGTGGACATAACATTTACTTAATGTTTCATGTGAAAGACTGAGGCCTATTTAAAAGGGCACTCTCGTGCCCAGTTTTTGAGTTTTATGAGTGACTTGGCTTTCTGAATGCTTGTGCATTTCAATTGTTAGATGCATTGGATTTCATTTGAAGAGCAGGTTAACATGTGGAGAGAAAGTGTCAAATGGACAAATACAGAATAAGACAATTATGATTGCTGCAAATGATGAAGGGCTTATGCTCGAAAAGTCGAATTCTCTATTCCTGAGATGCTGCCTGGCCTGCTGTGCTTTGACCAGCAACACATTTGCAGCTGTGATCTCCAGCATCTGCAGACCTCATTTTTTACTTACAAGACAATTATGATGCCAACTATTAGTAATAACATTGATGTGAACACCCATACTATCATTGTAGAATTTAACACTCCAGCTAACAATGTCTTTTAAGCATGTGTAGCTCAATATTTATCCAACAATGAAAAGGACTGTTCAAAGGAATTATTAACTACTTTCAGGTTACTTAATTATTGATTAGAAAATGGAAGAGCAGTTGATGCTGGAAATCAGAAACAAGAACAGATGTTGCGAGAGAAATTCAGTCGCTTTGGCAGCATCTGTAGAGAGGAAGCAGAGTTAATAATTTGGATCCAGTACTTAATGATTGATGCTTGGTGTGTTGCTGTTGTGGAGTTTCTAGAGCTGTTTAGTTGCTTGTCAGGGTGGAACAGAATTGTAGAGGTCTACAGGGAGTGACATGACACATACTGGAGAGCTTTGGACTGACTTGAAAGATTTTGCACAAATCACTTACTTCCAGACATGCTTCCCCTTTGCAAAGTGGACATAGAGCAGGTTGATTTGCTGTAAGATGGAGGAGGAAGTTGCATCATGGGATGTGGATGTGTAATTGGCTGGACCAGCATTTATTGCCCATGCATTGCTGCTCTTGAGAAGGTGGTGGTGAGCTGCCCTCTTGAATTGCTGCGGACCAATTAGTGTGGGTATACCCACAATTCTGTTAGGATGAGAATTCCAGGATTTTTACCTGGCACCACTGAAGGACAGATTTCCAAGTCAGACTGGTAAGAAGCTGGAGGGAAAATTGCACATTCTTGTGTTCCCATGTCTCTGCTACCCTTGTCCTTTCAGAAAAAAAGTTGTCGTGAGTTTGGAAGCTGCTGTCAAAGGAAGATTGACTACACTGTTGCTTTTGTGATGGACTGAGTGAGTGTTTGTGAACGTAGTGTCCTTCAAGTGGACTGCTTCATCCTGGATGGTGTCAAGCTTGTTGGAGCTGCACCCATTCGGGCAAGTGGGGAGTCACTCCTGACTTGTATCTTGTAGCTGGTAGACAAACGTTGGGGAGACAGGAAGTGAGTTACTCATTTCAGGATTCCTAGCATCTGATTTGCTGTTGGAGCCACAGTATTAGTATGGCTAGTCCAGTTCAATTTATTATCAATGGTAACACTCAGGATGTTGAATGTCAAGGGCTGATGGTTAGATTCCCTTTCTGTTGGAGATGGTCATTGCCTGGTATATTAACATTATGAATATCACATACCCCTTGTCAGGCCAAGCCTAGATATTGTCTCAATCTTGTTACATTTGGGCATGGACAGCTTCAGTATCTGAGGAGGCGTGAATGGTGCTGGACACTGTGCAATCATTGGCAAACGTCCCCACTTCTGACCTTATGATGGAGGGAAGGGCATTGGTGAAGCAACTGAAGATGGTTGGGCCTTGGGCATTACCCTGATGAGCTACTTCAGAGATGTCCTGGAGTTAAGATGACTGACCTTCAACAATCACAACCATTTTCCCATGTACCAGGCATGACTCCAACCAGCAGAGAGTTTACTCCTAATTCTCATTGACTCCAGTTTTGCCAGGGCTCCTTGAAGCCACATTCAGTCAAGTGCAGGCTTAATGTGAAGGGCGAGCACTCTCCCCTCCCCTCTGGAATTCAGCTCTTTTGTCCATGTTTGACCCAAGGCTGTAATGAGGTCAGGAGCTGAGTTGCCCTGGCAGAGCCCAAACTGGACATCACTGAGCAGGTTATGGCTGAGCAGGTGCTGATTGAGAGCACTGTTGATGACACCTTCCATCACTTTACCAATGATCAAGAGTAAACTGATGAGGCGCTAATTAGCTGGGTTGGATTTTTCCTGCATTTGTGTACAAGACACACCTTGGCAATTTTCCACGCTGTCGGGTAGATGCCAGTTTTTGTAGCTGCACACAAAAAGCATGGAAAGTTCTTCAAGCTGCTGCCTGAATATTGTCAGGGCCTGTAGCGTCTCAAACTGTTTCTCAAAGATGACGTGGAGTGAATCAGATTGGTTGAACACTGGCATTTGTGATGCTGGGGGCCACTGGAGGAGGCTGCAATGGATCATCCACTCAGTGCTTCTGGCTGAAGGTTGCACTGATGTGTTGGGCTCTTTCATTGCTGAAGATGGGGATATTTGTGGAACCTCCACCTCTACTCATTTAATTGTTCACTATCATTTGCAACTAGATGTGGCATAGCTACAGAGTTTAGATCTGATCCATTGGGTTCACCTAGTTCTGTAGATCACTTGCTACAAAAGCTGCTTGGATGCAAGTAGTCCTATTTGGTAGCTTCGCCAGGTTGATGCATCAGTTATAGGTATACTGCTGGGATATCCTTGACACTCTTCATTGAACCAGGGTTGATCGCATGCCTTGATGGAAGTGGTAAAGCAGGGGTGATGGTCTGTAAGCTTGCTCCCACAGTTCCTTCAATCAATGCCTGGTTTACATACTGACAACACATACATCACATCAGCTAGAGGTAGCTGCCAATTAACACATATTTGTCGAAAGTCACAATGTTACGACAAAATATCTCCCAATGGAGGCAAATAAACATCCACAAATGAAATGTAAAAATCCAACGCCTCCAAGTGTAGTACAGGTCCTGGTGTCTTTCAGGCTGAAATAACGTTTAAAATAATACAATACTGGAGAAGAATTTAATCAAGACAACAGGTTTTTGATTGCCAGCTGAAGAGTCTGTGAGATGTCTGTGTCACTCTCCTCCGGGAAAGCCCACCAGTATCTTGAGCCTATCAGGCATTTAAGAGGCCACCTGTGGGACTTTGATGGGATCAGGACCCCAAGGGTGGGATGTCCAACCTGCTCACAGCTGCTGACCAATCACAGGACCACTGGGAAGCTAGAATGACATCCTCTGGAGGCCCAGATTCTTGCAGCTACTCAGGTAAATGAAGCCTGGAGCTGTTTTGCAGGTTGGGGGTTTGCATGAAAATCTGTCGGGGGTGGGGAAATCAGCAACAGATTTCATCCCCATCCCACATGCCACCAGCTTATCGAGTGTAATACCTGTCTGCCATCAAGTTTACCAGAGGGGTTCCTTTTAAAGTTTTAAATACTGTCAGACATCCCTCCACAATTTGCTGGTTCTATCTGTCTTTGTTGAGTTTCTGAGCATTTTTTAGAATCATCACCACCCTCAGTGTGCAGCAGCCAAACTTAAATGGTCCCTTTCTTGAGCTTGAGGCTTTACCCTCAGTGGATTTTGTGAAGATTTGTAGCTCAGGTTGAGGTTCTGGATGCCTGTTTGTCCAACGTAGTGTTTGTTAGAGTCTTTGCACAGTATTTTGGAAATGACATGAGTTTTGCTTGTTGTCTGTATAGGGTCTTTTAAGTTCATTAGCTGCTGTCTTAGTGTATTAGTGGGTTTGTGGGCTACATGATGCCAAGGAGTCTGAGTAGTCTGGCAGTCATTTCCGAGATGTCTTTGATGTAGGAGGGAAATCGGCGGACTGTGTCCATTGGGTACCCATTCTTTTTGAATACACTGTACACGTGATTTTCCTCTGCTCTGCATAGTTCCTCTGTGCTTCAGTGTGTGGTGGCTCATTGAAATAATATTCTAATGCAGCTTCGTTTGTGGATGTTGGAATGATTGATTCTATAGTTCAGTATTTGGTCGGTATGTGTTGTTTTCATGTAGACATTGGTTTGAATTTCCCATTGGCTGGTCGTTCTACTGAGACACCTAGGAATGGCAGTTTGTTATTGTTTTCCTCCTCTTTAGTGAATTTTATGCCAGTAAGGGTATCATTTATGGTCTTGAAGGCTTCCTCTAATTTGTTTCGTTTAGTGATGATCCTCATCTCTCTTGGTGTCTTTAATGCTCTTCAGGAATTCTTGGGTGGAGTGGCGTGAGTCTTCTACTAAGTGTTTTAGTCTTTGATGTAGCTCCTTGGTCAGTCTGTAAGTCAGTGTTCCGAGTAGCAAGACTATGGGTCTGAGGGGGGCTCCTGGTTTATCAATTTGGGTAATCTATGGAAGCGTGGTGTGTTGGATCCATCTGGTTTCATTTTTTGGAAGTTGGTCTTGTTTATTTCTCCAGATATCTGAAGTTTTTTGAGTAGGGCTGTGATTTGGTTTTCTAGTTGTGGGGTTGGGTGTATCACAACTTGTTGGTAAGTGTTGGTATCTGCAAGTAGTGAGAAAGGGTCATGTCGTTTTGTGGCTAGTTGATGTTCACGTACCCTAGTGGCTAGCTTTCTGCCTGTTTGTCCAATATAGTGTTTGTTACAGTTCTTGCACGGTATTTTGTAAATGAAATTAGTTTTGCTTGTTTTTTGTAATGAGTGTTGCAAGTTCATTAGCTGCTGTTTTAGTGTGTTGGTGGGTTTGTGGGCTACCATGATGCCAACTGGTCTGAGTAGTCTGGCAGTCATTCCCAAGACATCTTTGATGTAGGGGAGAGAGACTAGGGTTTCTGGAGACGTTTTATCTGCTTGTTTGGGTTGTTGCTGAGAAATCGGCTCTCTCTCACTCGTATCCTTTCATACAAATAAGGAAGGACACCACTTCGACTGGGACAACACATCCATCCAAGGACAAGCTAAACAGAGACATGCATGAGAATTCCTAGAAGCATGGCATTCCAACTGGAACTCTTTCAACAAACACATTGACTTAGATCCCATTTACCACCCCCTGAGAAAAAGGACAGGAAATGACATCACCAGCCCAAGGAAATCCAAACTTATAAATAGAAAACAGGAAACACCAACAGTGCTTTGTCCAGAGGCTCACTGAACATGTTGGCTGGTACGGTGATGAAACGTCTGAAAATGAACCTTCCAGCTCAGCGATTAAACATACATCCACTTTTACCCTCAGTTATAGATATTGTGAGGTCAGGATGGAGGGCTTTCTGTACAGGTAGGTGTAGCATTCAGCTGCTGTATTGGAGTCTCTTGTTACTCTGCAACCCAGTATCACAGCACTTCCCAAAGCTTTGCCCACTGTCACCCCATATTGAGGCTTAATGTGGAGGTGCTAGTGTTGGACTGAAGTGGACGACATTAAGAATCACACAACACCAGGTTATAGTCCAACAGGTTTATTTCGAAGCACTAGCTTTCGGAGACCGACTCCATCATTGACTACCTGATAAAGCAGCAGCGCTCCAAAAGCTAGTGCTTCTAAATAAATCTATTGGACTATAACCTGGTGTTGTATGATTTTTAATATTGAGGCTTGATAGTGTTGGAACCCCTCAGTGAGAATCAGATGAGTGAGACAGACGGGTTGAGAAGGTGTAATGGAGCAAGGTATATGAGGGTGAAAGTGCGACATGTGAGACTGAGAGAATGCAACAGTGGGAAAATATAAAAGTGCAAGGCTGCGAAAGACAGGGAGGGAACAAGAGAGCGAGAGTGTGAGAACAAGAATACTGTTACAATTCAGTTGAAGCTCCGTGGTGGTCTTTGCTACTTTAGAGTTTGGGACAAAGATTACAGTTCATGAATTCACTTGGGGATCCAGAGTCCCACATTGGGAAGTCCTTCCGTATCAAATAGAGTGAAGTATTTATTGTGTGAACTCATCATTAATAGAGAGCCTAATTACAATTACAATCAAGGCCACAGCATTTCCAGATGGACATCACCCTCTCCTTGATGGCCATTGGTATTAACAGCTGTGTCTTACCACGCCATTCGGAGGTTCTGTACTGGGTACAATCCCACCAGCAAGAGGTTAACATCACAGGAAAGGGAGATAGATGTGTAGCAGTACTGAAAATTCATGACAGGAGACTGGAAGGTTGGAGACAGGCAAGGGTTAAAAAATAACCTGTTTACCATCTCTCGCTAAAGAGGTGAGATTGAAATAATTGTCCAGACTGCAGCTGTTCACCTGACAGTAACTGAGCTGAGATCAGGAAAAACATGAATTTCTCTAAAAGAAGGGGCTCTTTAGCCAGTGGCCAGTGACGGAGGTCTTGCTGTCATTGAAAATATAATATAACATGGCCATCTCCCTCATCCAACAGTTTGAACAGGGATTGCTCAGAGACAGAGGAGACTGCAGTATGACCATTCAGGATATACAGTCTGAGTGATGTCTTGATGCAGAGACTGTGACAGGACCAACAGTTCAGCCTTGTAGTAATAACCGTGTTAATACATCCTGCTCTCCTGTGATGTGACATTCAACATGAATTATTGTATCTGTACCACACATTAAAGCAGGGCTATAAATTTTTATCTTTAGAAAGGAGAGGAAAAATAAACAGCATACAGTATATACATTTACACAGTGATATCACTTTGTGACATATTGCAAAAATAAATAGCTGCCAACAGGTTCTCACTACATTTCTATTTAAGTGTAACGTGTTTACCTTATTGAGACACCTAAGATTTTGAGGGGATTTGATGAGGTGATGCTCAAAGGACATGGGAGACTCGAGAATGGGGAGACAGTTTAAAAATAAGGTGTCTCCTATTTATGGTGAAAATGATATTTTTTCTCTCTCGGGGAGTTGTAAATTTGTGGAACTCTGTTCCCAGGGGGCACTGGAGGCAGAGCGGATGTAGATAAATTCTTGACCAACAACGAAATCAAAGGAGTAAATGAGAGTGAGACATTGTGGCCACTGTCAGAACAAGCACAATCTTATTGAATGGCAGGGTAGACTCATGGGGCTGACGTTCATCTGTGTCAATGTAAACTGTATGCAGTACTATTACAGCTCTTAATGCAGAGAGACAATGTCCATGCTAGGATATGACATGTACTGATTCAACTTAACAAAACAAAATTGGATTTATGCGTATTTTCAATCAACCAGTTCAGACAAACGCTCAGGGCAGATGGAACTTGAACTACCACTTCACATCAAGAACCGCCCCCACCCCCCCCCCCCCATCTCAAAGTGCCCAAAGGTCACATCAAAACCACTCTGCAGATAAATAACTATCCTGATTAGGCTGTTTCTTGCTGTACATAATACAAACTCATGAAAGGTTGTAACGCAGACACTCTTATAGAGACATAGAGTCATCTAACATAGAAACTAATCCATGCTGGAAGTAATCCCAAACTAAACTAGTCCTACCTCCCTGCTCTTGGCCCATATCCCTCCAAACCTTCCCTATTCAGGTACTTATCCAAATGTCTTTTAAATGTTGTAACTGTATCCACATCCACCACTTCCTCTGGAAGTTCTTTCTGAACCACCTTCTGCATCAAAAATGTGCGTCTCATCATTTTTTGAAATCTCTCTCCTCTCACCTTAACTCTACGTTCCCTAGTCTTGAAATCCGTCATCTTAGGGAAAAGATACATACCATTAATGCAATCTATATCCCTCTATATATGAACCCTCACATACCCCTCATGATTTTATAACCCTCTCTCAGGTCTGGAAAAACATCCAGTACAAATTTGGTTTTCCCCTTGATTGGCTTTCTTGCAAATTGTCCCATGAATTCAAAATGCAAGACTTTTGACAAAATCTCTCACTTTTCAGCAATATTTAAGTAATTACTATTAATAAAACAAAGCATTAGAAAAGCTGATGGGATTGCAATTTAACCAATCCCTGGGATCTGATGGCTACCACTCAGAGTGTTGAAAGAGACGACTGCAGAGATAATAAATGCTTTGGGACCATCTTCCAAACGCTTATTCATTCTGCATTGGTGCCTGCAGATTAAAAGGTTCCAAATGTAACCCCACTATTAAAGAAAGGAAGGAGTAAAACATAAAATATCTGTTAGTTTGATGTCAATGATAGTGAACATATTCAGATCTCTTATAGAGGATGTGATTACTAGATAATTGGTTGATTGGGTTGACTCAACATAGATTTATGACAGGAAATCATGTTTGATAACTTTGATTGAGTTGTTTGATGATATTACGTTACAAATTAATAAAAATAAACCAATGGATGTGATTTGTTTGGATTTTCAGAAGGCTTTTAAGACCATAAAGCAGAGGAGTGGAAGTTAGGCCATTCGGCCCATCGAGTCCACTCTGCCATTCAATCATGACTGATGGGCATTTCAATGCCATTTACCCACAGTTGATAAATTCCCACACCAAAAGTTAGTAAACAAATAATGAAAGTGTATGGAATTGGGTATTTTACTAGAATGATAGCGCTTTTGCTCATATACCATGGTCAGTGCTGGGGCCTGAACTATTCACAATCTATATCAATGACTCAGATGTTGTGATCAAGTGTAATATTTCTAAACTTGCAGATGATGCCAGATTTGGTGGGAATGTAAGTTGTGAACAGGATGTGAAGAAGATTCAAAGGGATACAGACAAACGTGTGGGAGCACAGCAAATGCAGTCTAATGTGAGTTATAACTATAGTGTGAGTTGGGTTATAGTGTGAGTTATCCTCTTGGGTTGGAGGTACAAGGGTGAGTGTTTATAAAGGGTGTGAAATTGGAAAATGTCAATATCGAAAGGTACCTTGGTGTCCTCATTTAGAATGAGCCGGTATGCAGCTGCAGCAATTAGTTCAGTAGGAAAGTGGTATGTTAGTCTTTATCACACCTGGAATATAGCATTCTGGTCCTCTTGTTTAAGGAAGGAGATCCTTTCCAGAGATGGAGTGCAGTGAAGGCTCACCAGACTGATTTCTGGGATGGTGAGGTTGCCTTGTGATGAGAGATTGAGAAAACTGCGCCTTTATTCACTGGAGTTTAGCCAATGCGAAGAGATCTCATACAAACTTCCAAATGTTTTGGAAGCAGTCCAGAGAAGGGTGACTGGATTGAAACATTGAATATGTTGGGCATTACTAATTGGAGCTTAGAAGAATGAATGGGACCCGTTGAAATGAACAAAATTCTTAGGAGACTATGATTCTATGACAGGGAGTTCTCCTTTCTGGGCGTGTTTAGGACTAGAGGACATCATCTCAGATTAAGGGGTCTCATTTTTGAAAAAGAAGTGAGGATGAATTTCTTTTCTCGGAAGGAAGTGGATATGTGGAATTCTTTACCGTGGAGATTTGTAGAGACTGGGTCATTAAGTATATTCATGGCGGAGGTAGTCAGATTTCTAATGAGAAAGGGAATCAGGGATTTTTGGGAAAAGGCTGAAAATTGGAGTTGAGGATTATCAGATGCTTCTCCCTCACCTTCATCTACCTATTGCATTTCCAGCTATCTTCTCTCCTTGACCCACCCATTTCCGTTTATCTCTCAGCTCCCCCGCCAGCCCACAAGCCTCATTCCTGATGAAGGGCTTATTCCCAAAACATCGATTCTCCTACTCCTCAGATTTTGCCCGACCTGCCACACTTTTCCAGTACCACTCTAATCTCCAGCATCTGCAGTCCTCACTTTCACCGAGATTATCAGATCAGTCATGATCATGTTGAATGGAGTAGAGCAGACTCAATGGGCAGAATGTTCTACTTCTGATCTCATGTCTTATGGCCAGACATGGGGGACTACAAACAGGCAATATTCTTTAAGTCAGGGACAATCATTTTGATCTCAAATGAGGTGGACAGTGAAACTTTGGAATTCTGTCCGTCGGGAGACTGTGGAAGCGCAGTCATTAAAGTAGGTTCAGGACAGAGTTACATTTCCAGTTACGAGTGATGTCAAGAAATATGGGGTAGTGCACGAAACATAATTTTGAGCTGAGCAATCAGCCGTGGTGTAGAATGATGGAGCAGGCACAGGGGCTGAATAATATAGGTCTTCTCCTGTAGGTCCCAAGGCCCAGGGAATCCACAGCAACCTCTCTACCTTTTTCATCATCAAAGTCACCAGTGTAGCAAAAAATGCAGCCATAAAATCCTCTCTTACAATGTTACCTGAGACACCATTGCTGGAGACACTGTGTAAGATGTGTCTTTGGGTTATAAGTATCTAACAGCATAATGGTTATTGCAGAGGCCTGAGCAAATAAACTGGAGAATGTGTAATTAAAGTTATGAACTAAGAGCTGCTAAGTTCTGACAAGGACAGAAGTTGACAGAGACTCACACAAAACCCAAAGCATTGAGGCGACAATTGTTTAGCTTAGCCTTAGCGAATATCTGTACGGAGCACATTATGACATAGACACATATAGCAGAAGGCCAGGCAGAACAGCTTTAATGCCTTTTTCTCAGCAGAAATGTAATAGACTTGCTGCTCTCCCCTCTCTAATGTTTTATACCCACTAATGCACCAGTTTGCTGCACTCAGTCATGTAAACTATTGATTATTGTGGGAGACTTCTAGAGACATGAAGTAATTGCATCGGCCTATGTGATGGGTACTCACTATCCTGCATACAGTTTCAATAATGTGGACACTTGCAAAGAGCCATTAGATGCCTGTTGTGAGCTGCCATTTTTGATCTTGTCTATTTAAACTCTCTGGCTCTGACGGGGCCTGCATCGGCTTTTTGACAGATTGAAGCTGTGAAGTAGTGGTTTTTGGATAGTGTGGAGGTGTGGGATTGCCTTGAAGCCACATAAAGTTTAACAAAGGAAAATTAAAGCACAACCAAGTAATCTATTAAAACAGACGCATTATTAAAAAACCTGTTCCAACATTCAGCATATGTCATTTTACACCAGTCGCAGAAGCTTACAAAGAAGGAACTAATCTAAAGTTAGTCATATTCATTCTTCATAATCTAGACTTTCCTGAGCTCCTTACTTTCTGTGAATTGAGTTTTCATCAAGTTATTGTCCAGTTGCCTAGTTTTACTTCATTTGCTGAGGGATTTCATCTGGATTTGCTATGAAAGGAGAAAGCTATTTACTCTGCTGCCACTCAGCAATGAGGTTTCATTAGCATTCTCCTGTGTATATTTGCTGAATAAACAGGCTAGGAGTGTTTATTTTTGAAGTGGAGCAGAAAAGTAAAAATGATTGTCGATGATATTGGGGTATTTACCCAGTGAGAGAGGAGGGACAGGAGTATTAGACCACATTGGGATTAGGTGTTGAGGCAAGCACAAAACGCTGGACAACCATTGGGTGATGGTGTTGTTCAGTTCCTCCTTAGCTGAAAATGTGTTGCTGGAAAAGTGCAGCAGGTCAGGCAGCATCCAAAGAGCAGGAGAAGGGCTCATGCCCGAAACGTCGATTCTCCTGCTCTTTGGATGCTGCCTGACCTGCTGCGCTTTTCCAGCAACACATTTGCAGCTCTGAGCTCCAGCATCTGCAGTCCTCACTTTCTCCTCCAGTTCCTCCTTAAACAAGTTAAGACAACTCCAACCAGAATGTTATGAATGAATTTGCCCAGGTGTTCCACAACACTGAAACATTCAAACCACGATGAACACAAGCTGGTACCAATACAAAGCAGTCCCGCCTTTACTAGGAAACACATTGCAATAGCTTTTACTACAAAACAATAGAATCTTGAATCTTTAATTCTACTTGACCCATTAAGTTTACAATATTCACCGAATCTCATGTAGATTTACGCAGTTGCTCTCTTACTAGTTGGGTGAAGCTCCCCCCCCTACCCATTCCTCTCTCTCTGACACACACACACACACACACACACACACACACACACACACACACAAAAGCTGGCCTCTGCCTCTTGTCATGCTGCTTTCCTCGAAAGGCCTCCAGAAGAGTTTGGTCTGCAGGTGAACTCTGTTTTTAGATCTTTTTCGTTCGCCTCCTGGAACTTTCTATGGTTTTGGCCACTCAGGGAGATACTGTACACTTCACAGTTTGAAACAGAGGCAATCATTTTGATGGCTTGCTACTGTCAGTTTCTTTGCGTACCAGCACCTGGTGCCTTTCTGTCTGAGCACTCCTCTGTTGAGTGGAGAAGTTGTTGGGAGTGTCTGTCCAGGGTAACTGTTACCTCTTACATTGTGCTCATGTCATTAGCACCTGGCTACTGTGTTTGCACTGTGTCTATTGTGTGGGTTTTGAGATTTTAGAGTTTTACTTGGCCAATGTACCCAGCATTCCTTGCTGTTTGGCCAAGTTAGCAGCCGATCTGTGTTTTACAATAACAATTTACTGACACTGTCCCACTCTTAGAATGATAATACTAAAGTTGGGAATGGAAGGCAGCAGGACGACCTGTTGTTCACAAGCAGTGGATAACCAATGAAACATCTTTAAAGCCTATAAGGCTGCCAGTCAGCAGCTGCCTACAGTATAGTAGCAAAGTGTACGTATGCAGCAGGCTTTGCTAGTTAGTGTCAGCTACAGCTGCAGATCATTCTGTAAAGGGGTTCCCGTGTAATAATGGGGGCCTGACTGCTGGAGACACTTTACAATTTAAAACTTTAAAAATTAGGGTGTAGGTTTGCTCGCTGAGCTGTAGGTTTGATATCCAGGCGTCTCATTACCTGGCTAGGTAACATCATCAGTGGCGACCTCCAAGTGAAGCGAAGCTGTTGTCTCCTGCTTTCTAGTTATATGTTTGTCCTGGATGGGGTTCCTGGGATTTGTGGTGATGTCATTTCCTGTTCGTTTTCTGAGGGGTTGATAGATGGCATCTAGATTAGATTAGATTAGATTTACAGTGTGGAAACAGGCCCTTTGGCCCAACAAGTCCACACCGACCCGCCGAAGTGAAACCCACCCATACCCCTACATATACCCCTTACCTAACACTACGGGCAATTTAGCATGGCCAATTCACCTAACCCGCACATTTTTGGAGTGTGGGAGGAAACCGGAGCACCCGGAGGAAACCCACGCAGACACGGGGAGAACGTGCAAACTCCACACAGTCAGTCGCCTGAGTCGGGAATTGAACCCGGGTCTCAGGCGCTGTGAGGCAGCAGTGCTAACCACTGTGCCACCGTCTAGATCTATGTGTTTGTAGCCAGGTAATGAAACATCTGGATATCAAACCTACAGCTCAGCGAGCAAACCTGCACCCTAAACCTCAACCTGAGCTACAAACCTTGACAAACCTTGCAACTTTAAAAATATTAAACTTTAACATAAAGATGAAAAGGCGTCTTGTCATAGGGGCACCCTCTTTCTCTCTCTTACCTAACCTTAGGGAGTCATACTGGTGCAGCTTCAAGAGCCTTTCGTCGTTCCTAATTTACCAGACTCCACCCTCTGGGCCACTAACTAGCCAACTCCTAGAAAATTACAGCTGGGTGACAGTTCATTAATAGTGTTGATATCATGATGTTGCTCGCACTGTGCATAATTACAGCTTTTGTGCCCAGGCACCTGGCCACCGTTTAGTTTGATCATAGTTAATTTATATGTTAATGTTTTAACAAGAACATTGTTGAGAATGCAGGCCCCTCTTTGGGGTTGGGCTGGATGGAGACCAATAAGAGCCTCGAAGTAGCAGGGACTCAGAAATAATTGCATGTTGTTAACTCTGATTGAGATACGCGCTGTTGTACCAATTATTCAGCATAAAACATATTCGATTTAGAAGAAACCAACATTGAAAAGCAAAAGCTGTTGTGACTGACATTTTGTCAGAAAATTGGCCAAACTGTGCCTCCCAGCATTCCTGACACTATTCCTGTGCTTTTGTCTCATTATTATTCCATCAAATCTTTCTGTATCACCAGAGATTTTCCATCTTTCATGCTGCACAGTGCATGTACTTAATAGCATGAGTCCTGTTCTGCAAAAATCTACCAGGTTCAGTTTCACTGATTCCTTTGTCCAAGACCATGTGGTCCCACTTCTTTCTCATCTCTGCCTTCTAGTCACCCCAGAATATTTCCATTTCATCAAATTAAGGACATAAAACATAGAACAGTACTGCACATGATATTGTGCTGAATGTGATACCAAATTAAACTAATCTCTTCTGCCTGCCCTTGGTCTACAACCCCCCATTCCTTCTATATTCATGGGCTTAACTAAAAGCCCCTTAAATGCCCCTCTTGTATCTGCATTCACCACCACCCTTGGGAGTGTGCTCCAGACTCTCCCACTCTCTGTGCAAAAAACTCTACCCTCTCATCTCCCCCTCTTACCTTAAATGCATGCCTGATGAAGGGCTTTTGCCCGAAACGTCAATTTTCCTGCTCCTCGGATGCTGCCTGACCTGCTGTGCTTTTCCAGCACCTCACTGGTCTGTACACTGAGTGGCCTTTCAAGAAATAGGTAGCAGAATACACAACATGTGTGCATTGACAAATTGGAAAGTGTACAGACCTGCTTCCACATAGAGTCAGAGTTATACACACGGAGACAGACCCTTCGGTCCAACTCATTCATGCTGGCCAGATATCCTAACCTAATCGACTCCCATTTGCCAGCATTTGGCCCATATCCCTCTAAATTCTTCTATTCATGTACCTATCCGAACGCTTTTTAAATGTTGTATCTGTACCAGCCTCCGCCACTTCCTCTGGCAGCTCATTCCATACACACACTACCCTCTGCGTGAAAAAGTTACCCCTTTCGTCACTTCTAAATCTTTTCTCTCTCACCCTAAACCTATGCCTTCTAGCTTTGGACTCCCCCACCCTGGGGGGGAATAAAACCTGTCTATTTATCCTATCCGTGCCCTTCATGATTTCTAAACCTCTGTAAGGTCGCCCCTCAGCCTCCGATGCTGCAGGGAAAACAGCTCCAGCCAATTCAGTATCTTTCCCACTTGGATGGGCTCAGGCACAACTGTTTGAGATAGTGATATCGGAAGGAGGTGTGAGTTCACCCAGCCTCTGGTTATTCATTACAATGGCCTGGTTGAGCAATGTCCCTCGACGGTGTGGAAACAAGACAGTGCATGGACTGTTTGCAGGTCTGACAGTAATAAAGAGGAGCTGTCAGCAGATTCACTGCCTGGGCTTGAAGGAGTAGAGTCCTGATTCTAGCGAAATCCCGACTCATACATCACTGCTGGCCTATCAAGGGCTCAAAGGTTTTATTTACGTCAAAGCTGCCAAAGGATTGGCTCCAGTTTTCAGCCAATGTCTAGGTTAAATGAAAGGGCCATTTGTAGTTTCTTGGTTGAAGTATCAGAGCTGGAGTGGATGCCTGTCCTTGAATATCAGTCACTGCCAGGCGCGATCAATGCAGTTGTGTCTGATCAATGCTGACAATGAGCCGATATTGTTTGTGTTATGCCCTGAATCTAAAGCACAGGCACATTGGGACTAACACAAAATCCACCTCATTATGTGCGCTTTATTCAGGGCATGAACCCTGTCACCAGCACATTTCGGATGTGATTCCCCAGCTACGTGGGTTGCAATGTGTCTGCCTTGCAATAGCAGACTGGTGATGATATTGCCAATGCCCCCCCCCCCCCCCCACTTCCCAATGAGAAATGGGCACCAGGCCCTAAACCTAAAGGGAGCTGAGGAATTAGAAACGGCAGCCTCCAAGGCAGAAATCGCAGTGTTAAACAAATCACTTACTTGGCACATAATTAACAGGTCTTTGGATTGCTGCGCTGCCGCAGTCTTTTCAGTAATCCTCTTCCAAAGCAAAATCTAAGCTTCTGTACAAAGATGGCACCATGAAATTAATCACTGCATGCTCCCATTCTGCATGTGGTTATTAATCACCCATTGTTATTACATGTCAGCTTTTCACACTCCTCTTTCTTCCAGTTCTGCAGTCAGCGGGAGGATGTTTCAATCATTCCCTGATGCTAGTCTGCCTGCTTTCAATAGGTTCGCACCCAAAGCTTTTTCTATCAGGGATACTATTAATGGCTTTTCATTTCTGTGACGGGGCTCTCCATGAAGCTCACATGGATAGGATGAAAGTTTCTTCCCAATGTCAGCTGTTAGGATCTCCAGTGACTATGTTAAACTATTTTATTCTTAATGGAGCACAATAATGGCTCTAATTTGGAGCTAATTAGTTTTCATTTCAGGAAGGTTACATCATGGTCCATAAAATAAATGTCTCTAGGTCCCCAAACAGTAGTTCTGCAGTAGGGCACAGTACAAACCAGGAAATATTAGAGGCTTGCAAGAAAGGTACGGCAACAATCATGGGTGATATTAGCATGCGAGGAGAAAGTGAGGACTGCAGATACTGGAGATCAGAGCTGAAAATGTGTTGCTGGAAAAGCGCAGCAGGTGAGGCAGCCTCCAAGGAACAGGAGATTCGACGTTTTGGGCATAAGCCTGATTCCTGAAGAAGGGCTCATGCCTGAAACGTCGAATCTCCTGTTCCTTGGATGCTGCCTGACCTGATATTAGCATGCACATACATTGGAAGAACCAAATTGACAAGGGTGGCCTGGAGGCAGAGTTCATTGAATGTATTGGACATTGTTTCTTGGATCAGTATATTGTGGAACCAACCAGGGAGCAGGCTATTCTGGATTTGGTAATGTGTAATAGGAGAGATTAATCAATGGCACCATAGTTACGGATCCTCTAGGGAGTACTGACCGTAATATGACAGAATTAAAAATTCAATTTGGGGGTGAGAAAGTGGAGTCCCAGAGCAGTGTTCTGGAATTAAACAAAGGAAATTACATAGGCATGAGGGCAGATTTGGCACAAGTAGATTGGGCAGGAAAGCTAAAAGGTAAGACAGCAGATGAGCATTGGCAGATGGCTAAGGAACTATTTAATTCCTCACAATTAAAATATATCCCAGTGAGGAAGAAATATAGTAAGGGAGCTTAAAAATGTCTATACCTAAACAAGGATATCAAGGACAATTTAATGTCAAAAACTAAGGAATACCATAAGGCAAAGGCCAGTGGCAGGCTGGAAGATTGGGAAACTTTCAAACATAAGCAAACAGATGCTTAAAACATTAATAAAACACGCTAAGTTAAATTCCCAAAGAAAGCTAGGACAAAGTACCAAAAAGGATAGCAAAAGCTTCTACAGGTATATGAAGGGAAGAGAGTTGCAAAGGTGAATGTTGGTCCTTTGGAAGATGAAACCGGAGAGTTAATAGTGGGGCAGGGATGCTAAATCAATACTGTGCCTTAGTTTTCAAGGTGAAAGACAGTAGTACCATTCCTACTGGAATGGGCAAGTCAGAGACAATAGAAAGAGTACATCAACATCAACAGGGAAAAGGTACTCAGCAAAATATTAGGATTGAGGGCAGACAGGTCCACCAGGCCCAACAGCCTACATCCTAGAGTATTAAAGGAAATGGTGGCAGAGATAGTGGATCCATTGGTTATATTATTCCAAAATTCCCTGGATTTAGTAAAGATTCCAGTGGATTGGAAAAATGTTAATGTAACAGCCTTATTCAAAAAGGGAGGGAGGCAATATGTGGGACATTACAGACCAGATAGTTTAACATCTGTTGCTGAAAAAGTGTTCGAATCAATAATCAAGGAAACAATATCAGGACATTTGGAAAGTCAAAACATTATCCATCAGAGTCAACAAAGTTTTATGAAGGGCAAATCATGTTTGACTAATTTCATAGAGTTCTTTGAAGATGTAATAAGCAGAGGGGATAATGGGGATCTTATAGATGTAATATATCTGCAATTCCGGAAGGCATTTGATAAGGTGCCACACAAAAAGTTAATTCACAAGGTTTGATCATATGGGATTAGGGATAATATATTAGCTTGGATAGGTGACTGGCTGATGGAAAGAAGCCAGAGAGTCAGGATATATGTTTTTTTTTGTGGACATAACTAGTGGGGTACCACAGGATTCAGTCTTTGGCCTTAACTATTCACAATTTACATTAACAACTTGGATACAGAGATCGAAGACTCTAGAGCCAAATTTGCAGATGACACAAAAATAGGCGTGACGTTAAACCACCATAGGGAAATAAGAACCTTACAAATGGATATAGATAGCTTTGGAGAGTGGGTCAAAATGTGACAGATAGAGTTTAATGTGGATAAGTGTAAGGTCATGCATTTTAGTCAGAAAAATGGTAAAGAGAGCTATTATCTAAAAGGAGAGAGACCTCAGGGTACAGAGGGATCTGGGTGTCCTTGTTCATGAGTCACAGAAAGCTAACATGCAGGTACAGCAGATAATAAAGAAAGTGAAAGGAATGTTGGCTTTTATAGCTAAAGGAATAGAATATAAAAGTAAGGAAGTATTGTTGCAATGATACAAGGCATTGGTGAGACTGCACCTGGAGTATTGTGCACAATTTTGGTCCCCTTATTGTAGAGAAATATTGGAATCAGTTTAGAGAAGATTCACTAGATTGATCCCAGAGATGAGGGGTTTGTCCCATGAAGAGACATTGAACTGTTTCAGACTTTTCTCTCTGGAATTTAGAAGAATGAGGAGAGATCAAATTGAGGTTTTCAAGATGATAAAAGATACGGATAAAATATACGTGGAGCAGATGCTTCCTCTTGTGGGGCATTCTAGGGTTAGAGGTCTTAGACTTTGGATAAGGGCAGCAAATCTAAAACAAAGTTAAGGAGAAACAATTTCTCCCAAAGGGTTGTGAATCTGTGGAATTCACTACCCCAAAGTGCGGTGGATGCTGGGACAGTGAGTAAATTTAAGGAGGAGTTAGACAGATTTTTAATTGTAATGGGTTAAAGAGTAATGGGGAGAAGGCAGGAAAATGGGGGTGAGGAGCATATCAGCCACGGTCAAATGGCAGGGCAGACTCAGTGGGCTGAATGGCCTAAATCTGCCCGTATATCTTATGAACTAAGTGCATTAGTGAACTGCAATCTCACGGCAAGTTTGAAATATAAATGTTTTCACAGTGTTGAGCAAATTTTGTGTTGTACTTAATCTCATGTTGAATCTGCATCAAGAGTGTTCGATGAGGCCAGTGTGGAGAGAGAGTTACTCTGTACCGAACCACCCTGTTATATCTGCATTGGGAAAGTTTAATGGGGCCAGTAAGAGGAATCTTTACTTTTCATTTACTCTTAGTTTAAAAAGAGTAGAGGAACTTGTGCTGTATCTGTCCTAGGAGTGTTGACTGGGACAATGTAAAGGAAACTTTACTCTGTACCTTAATCAATGCTCTACGTGCCCTGGAGTGTTAGATGGGATCAATGTAAAATAGCTTTACTCTGTACCTAACCTAATGCTGTACCTATCCTGGGAGTGTTTGATGGTGCCACAGTGCAGCATGAAATTAACTTTCAGTTTAAAAGTGTAGATAAAGCTTCACTCTGTATGTTACCCTAAGCTGCGCCTTAGTTGGGGAGTTTTTTGATCGGGAGTGTGTAGAGAGAGTTTTACTTTAAGTTTAGAAGTGTAAGGTGAGCTTTACTCTGTCTCTAACCCCATGCTGTACCTGCCCTTTGAGTGTTTGATGGGCAGGCTTTACTCTATATCTAACCTAATACTGTACATATCCTGGGAGTATTTGATAGTGACAGCATAGTATGTGTTTTACTTTCTGCTTAAAACAATAGAAGAAGCTTTAATTTTAGTTGAAAACAGTAAAGGGAGATTTACTCTATACATGCTGTCCCTGTCCTGAGAGTGTTGGAGGGAGCTTTACTCTATACCTAACCCGGTGCTGTCTCTGTCCTGGGAGTATTTGACTGTGTCAGTATAGTGGGAACTTGACTTTCAGTTCAAAAGAATAGAGGGATTTGAATTGAATTTATTGTCACATGTACCAAGGCAAAGGGTAAAACTTTGTTTTGCGAGCAATACAAGCAGATCACAGAGTGTAGTAGCATAGATAAGTAAATAATAGGTAAACAACGGCAAAATCAAAAACACAGGTACAGGAGAATGTTAAGAGTTTGTGAGTCCATTCAGTATTCTAACAACAGTCGGGTAGAAACGGTTTCGAAACCGGCTGGTGCATGTGTTCAGGCTTCTGTACCTTCTCCCAATGGTAGAGGTTGTAGAAAAGTATTGCCAGGGTGGGATGGATCTTTGAGAATGCTGGTGGCCTTTCTTTGACAGCGGGCCTGGTAGATGGATTCTATAGATGGGAGGTTGGTCTTTGTGATTGTCCAGGCCAAGTTCCCCACTCTCTGTAACCATCTCTGATCTTGAATGGTACGGTTACCATACCAGGTAGTGAGACATCCAGACAGAATGCTCTCAATGGCACACCTATAAAAATTGGCAAGGGTATTCACCATCATGCCAAATTTCCTCAGCTGCCTGAGGAAGAAGAGACGTTGTTGGGCCTTTGTAACCAGTGCATCCACATGAAGAGTCCAAGAAAGCTTGTTGTGGATGACCACTCCCAGGAGCTTGACACTCTCCACTCGTTCCACCTCTGTGCTGTTAATGTGTAGGGGGGCATGAGAAACATCACGCTGAAAGTCAATAATTAGTTCCTTGGTTTTACTGGAATTGAGAGCTAGGTTGTTCTCAGTGCACCATTTTTCCAGGTCTTTCACCTCCCGTCTGTAGTCTGTTTCGTCGCCATTTGAGATTCGACCAACTATGGTTGTGTCATCAGTGAACTTGTAAATGGCATTAGTCTGGTATTTGGTGACACAGTCATGGGGAGACAGTGAGTACAGTAGGGGGCTGAGTACGCACTCCTGGAGGGGCTGCAGTGTTGAGTGTTAGTGAGGATGAAATATTGTCCCCAATCTTCAGTGATTGTGGCCTGTGGGTCAGGAAATTGAGGATCCAGTTACAGAGAGTGAGGCTTAGTCCGAGATCACTAAGTTTAGTAATCAGTCTCGAGGGGATAATAGTGTTGAAGGCTGAACTGTAGTCAATGAATAGGATTCTTACGTAGCTGTTCTTGGTGTCAAGATGCTCTAAGGGGGAGTGAAGGGCCAGTGATATGGCATCTGATGTGGATCTGTTGGTCCGACAGGCAAATTGGAGTGGGTCAAGAGTAGTGAGGAGGCTGGAGTTGATTAATGTCATGACCAGCCTTTCAAAGCACTTCATGACCACCCAAGTTAGGGCCACTGGGTGGTAGTCATTGAGACATGCTGCATGAGTCTTCTTAGGCAGTGTTTATCTGTGCACGTGTGCTGTCCCTGTCCTTGGAGTGTTTGCTGGGGATGAGAGACAGGAAGCTTTACTTGCAGTTTTAAAGGATAGAAAATGCTTTATTCTGTGATGGGTTTGATGTTTGATGTGTTTGATGGGTCAGTGTTGAGGGAGCTTTATTCTGTTTCTAACCCTTTGTTGGATCTGGGTCTGTTTAATGGCTCATAGTCTAGATTAGAGTGGTGCTGGAAAAGGACAGCAGTAGAAGGGCTTTTACCCAAAACATCGATTTTACAGCTCGTCGGATGCTGCCTGACCTGCTGTGCTTTTCCAGCACCACTCTAATCTAGACTCTGGTTTCCAGCATCTGTGGCCATTGTTTTTACCTAATGGCTCATCGTGTAGAAGTGTCTCTAATTCATACACCACCTGAGCTGTGAGTATTTGATCAAACACTGTTGAGGGAGCTTTTCTCTGTATCTATTTCAATCTGTACTTTTTTCAGAGGTCTTTGATGGGACACATAGTATCAAGTTGTTCTGTACCTGGTCTGAGAGGACTTAAGACTGGCTACTAAAATATGTGGTTTGAATGTCGGCACTCTGAACTACAGGAATTTGACATTTTAAATATTAAAATATTTCCTTTTATCCATACCTCTATTCTTGGCCTCTGGAAGGGTTCAGAATTATTCAAGTGTTTTTGACAACAGTCCAACCCTCATGTAAAGGCCCATTCTCAAATGGGTTACCAATGGTTCACAGATCACAGCTTATTATTGAACATTAGAAAAGCAGGAATTGTTCTTTGACTTCAGAAGCAAACAATTCGAGGAAAGTCAATATTCTACATTGTTCTCTGTGAATTTTATAAAAAAACACTGCATTCCAAAATTGAGAAAGGAAATAAATAACCGTCAGAAAGAGATCATATTAAACTTAACTCAGTAATTTGTTGCTTCCAACAGTACCCATGGCACTGAGAATCTGAGTTGTACATCATTGAAGTGAGTATAAAGCCACAATTGGACTGTGCTTAAAAATGTTGCTAATGCATTCATTCGATTCTCCTATTTATCGTTTATTAATTATTGAATTCCTTTGATTGAACTAGTTATCAAACTAGAAAATAATACATACATTGAATAATACATAGAAAATAATACACTACATTGTCATTACAATCTAACTGCAACAGTCCCTCACTTTAGATTATTCTGCTGGACTGTTATAATTCCATCATTACATCACAACCCTATACTGTTATATTATTGTCCTGTATTTTTACAGTCCCATAGTTATATCACTGCCTTATATTGTTACAAGCTTACAGTTGCATCATAATACTATACAATTATAATTCCATGGTAGTGTTACTGTCTGTGCTGTTATAATCTCATCACTATGTCATTGTCCTGTGTTGTTCCAATCCCATTGCTATGTAACTGTCCTGTGTTGTTCCAATCCAATTGCTATGTCACTGTCCTGTGCTGTTACAAGCACATTGCTATGTCACAGTCCTGTACTGTTACAATCCCATAGTTATGTCATTGTCCTGTGTTGTTCCAATCCCATTGCTATATCACTTCCCTGTGCTGTTACAATCCCATTGCTATATCACTGTCCTGTGTTGTTACAATCCCATTGCTATGTCACTGTCCTGTTCTGTTACAACCTCATTGCTATGTCTCTGTCCTGTGCTGTTCGAATCCCATAGTTATGTCACTGTCCTGTGCTGTTACACACCCATCAATATGTCACTGTCCTGTGCTGTTACACGCCCATCAATATGTCACTGTCCTGTGCTGTTCCAATCCCATTGCTATATCACTGTCCTGTGCTGTTACAATCCCATAGTTATGTCACTGTCCTGTTCTGTTACAATCCCACACCAAAGATTGATGTAATGCTCAGATATTATTAAGAAGGTCGTTATCCTCTATGCAGTTTAGGACAGGTGGAATTGCAATGTGGAAATTTCAATCCCCTCTATTTCCTCTCTTTGAAAGGTAGCGGCTTTTCAATCGTCATCCCTGATTTTGCTGAATGAACTTTATGCACATCCAACAACTTTGAATGGGCGTCCACAATGACCAGGAACATTGAGCTCATGAAAGGACCGGCACAGTCGCCATGTAACCAAGTCCAGGCTTCACCCGGCCAATCTCAGGAATGGAGGCAATTTCTATCCTTGTTGGCAATCTGGGCGCTATCCCACCAATGCAGCTATGTTGGCATCCAAACCTGGCCACCAGGTGTAGCTTCTTGCCAGCATCTTCATCTTAGAAACTCCTGGCTGACCCTGTTGGAGCTTGGCCAGTATCTGGTGGCAATCTTTACTCAAAACAATCACCCTCACTCCCCACAGTAATATGCTGCCCTCTTCAGTGATCTGGACTTACCAGGTCCGAAAAGGTTTTAATCTGGGTCTTCTGTTTCCCCCATTACCACCAGCTGTTTCAGTTTTGCTAGGACAGGATCTTTTTGTGTTAACAGTTGGATGTTGTCAGTGGTGACTAGAAGGATGTCCAGAAAATTCAAAACCAAAACAGACTCTTCAAGGGGAGGCACCAACAGTGGAAGATTTGCCAGTAGGAGGTGGCTCAAGGCATCCACATTAGCTACTTGGCTTACTAAACATTGTGCATGCTGAGAATAAGGGCCCAGCATTGAATTCTAACAGAAGCTATGGGTGGCACTGCCTTGTCTTTCTTCAATAATCCCAGCAGGGGTTTGTGATCTTTTACTATGACAAATTCTCATCTGTAAATGTACTGGTGGACCTTCCTCACACCAAAGACAACTGCTGAATCTTCCTTCTCTATCTCAGCATATCTGCATTTAGCATTAGCCAAAGTCCATGAAGCATATGCTATTGAGCGTTCTTCTCCATTGGTCCACTGATGAATCAACACCACCCCAATACCGTATGGAGAGGCATTACATGTCAGCACTACTTCTCACTTCGGATCATAGTGCGCCAACACCTTAGATGACAATAGCTGCTTTTTCACTTCCCTAAAGGCTGCTTCTTGGCCTTATGACCATTTTCAAGGCTGACCCTTTTTCACCAGCTGGCATAAGGGTGCCAAAATGGAGGCCAGGTTACATATGAATCTTCCATAATAGTTCATTAATCCAAGGAAAGATCTAAGCTCCAGTTCAGATGTGGCTCCTTTCAGGCTCCTTTGACCACCCTCATTTTCTTTTCAACTGGTGTAACTCAGTTTTGTCAATTCTGTAACCCAAGTAGGTCACTTGGGGTGCCGGGTCCACACATTTATCGTGTCTAGTGCCCACCTGGAAGAAACGTTTAAGCTCTCTATCCAAGTTCTCCAAGTGCTCTTTATTGGTCTTCCCTGTCATTAGTACGTCATCCAGATGAATGGCAAACTGCGTTGGCCCCTGTAAAATGTTCCCCATGGTCAGTTGGAAAAGGGCCCAGGCTGCTGATACCCCAAATAGTAGTCTTGTATATTAATATAAACCCTCATGGGTATTAATTTTAGTATTTTCTGGGATTCATTATCCAGTCACAATTGTAGGTAGATGTGACTCATGTCCAGCTTCATAAAGGACAGCTCTCCCCAGTCAACTTTGCGTTCAAGGCCTCTACACGAGGGATGGGGTATTTATCCGGCTGTGAGACACAGTTTGCTGTTTGTTTAGAAACCCCACAAAGGCAAACTGAGCCGACAGGCTTCCCAATTGATATGACCGATGCTGCCCATTCTGTAAACTGTGCTGGGTTTGATGATTCCTCCATTCTCCAGCCTCCTGATTTCCACCTCTACTTTTGCCCGCAAGGTAAACGGCAGTGGGTGGATGACTCAAAAATCTGGGAATTGTGTCCTGGTCGATATGTAAAGTTGTTTTGGCCCCTTTGATAGTCCCAAGCCCTTCTTGAAAAACGCCTGGGTATTTCACTAGCTTTTCACTGAGGCAGCCATTTTCCAAAGGAAACATGTTGAGCCAATCTTGGTGAATCTTCTCAACCAATTCTGCCCCAATAGACCTGGGCCTGAACCTTTTATTACCATCAGTGGTAACTGCACCAACTGCTTCTCATACGAGACCGGAAACGAAGTCGTACCCTTAATTTGAAATGGTTCCCCAGTGTATGTCCTCAGTCTGGCTGAGGTTTTGCACAAACCTCAAGGTTGGAGTTCCGAGTGAATCTTGTTAAAGACAGATTCTGCAACAACAGGTACAGCAGCACTAGTACCGACCTCCATGGGAACTGGGTGGCCACTTAACCAAACCTTAGGTTTAATTGGCTCCGTTTTGGATGTCATTAAACAATTTAATTGTTCCAACTCATATGTAGGGGGACTTTCCAAGATATGCACTCTCCTGGATACCAGCCTATGAGTTTCCTGCTCAAATAAGGCCTTGTAGGACTCCCATGCTGCCTCAAGCCTGCATACTAGCAACAACGACAATGGCTCACCGGCCCAGATCCTGAAGAACTGTTTAGCCACTTGGCTGATGCCCATCTTTGTTGTGGGGTTCTGCTGTGAGTTGCCTCAGGTCCCTCTGCTCAGGACATACCCCGTGTAAGGCTCAAGTGGCATTCCCCAAAACTACATGGACTTCAGCCAGGCCAGGTTCCCCATGGGAGACTGGTTAGCAAGATTAGATCACATAGAATGCAGGGAGTACTAGCCATTTGGATGAAGAACAGGCTCAAAAGTAGAAGAGACAGGGTGATGACGGAGGGTTGCTTTTCAGACTGGAGGTCTGTGACCAGTTGTATGCCCCAAAGATCCGTGCTGAGTCCACTGCTTTTTGTCATTTATATCAATGATTTGGATGTGAACATAGGAGGTACAGTTAGTAAGTTTGCAGATGACACCAAAATTGGGGTGTTATGGACAACGAAGAAGGTTACCTCAGAGTACAGTGGGATCTTGATCAGATGGGCCAATGGGCCAAGGAGTAGCAGATGGAGTTTAATTTAGATAAATGTGAGGTGCTGCATTTTGGAAAGACAAATCAGAGCAATGCTTATACAATTGAAAATGGTAATGGGGAGTGTTGCTGAACAATGAGACCTTGGAGTACAGGTTTATAGTTCCTTGAAAGTGGAGTCACAGGTAGATAGGATAGCGAAGAAGGTGCTTTGGTATGCTTTCCATTATTGATAATGCCGCCATCATTTTGCTTTGGAAGCTCACATTTCTCCTTTCCGAAGCCCTCGTTCCCTCTCGTTAGTTGAACATCGTCTCTATGGTCCTAGTTTTTCAACTGTCTTGAACTGATGTTCATGGGCTGTCAGAGCGAACGGTGACTCAAAAGTACAGCATTTTGTCCAGCAGTTACTGGTGTCTCAAACAATTCAGCTCAACTATCAGTGAGACTCAAAATGGCGTCAGGTGAAGATCAAATAAACAGCGCTACTGTTTATTCCCACTGTAGTTAGTCAGGTTACTGAGGATAACCTCTCATCTGTAATCGTCTTGTATGCCTTTGTTCACTATTCGTGTCTGTTCTAGATTTGTGCAGATATTACATCATTTGTGAAAGATGGGTTAATGGTCATAGAGAAATAATACACACAGGAATACAATTCTGCCACATTAAGCTCTTATCTGAGGGAAACCCTCAATGAGTGGATTATATAGTTGCTATATATCACACAAATCACAAATAAAGACACTATATAACTGAACAGTCACTAAATATTACACAAAGACTGCACAGAGATGACAGACAGTTCCTGCCACAATTTTGGGTGTTTCTGTGCTTGGCATATTCATGTGATCACCATGATTCAGTTGTCAAGGAGGGCACAAGTGACCTTTGGAGGTGGTGGGGACATGAGTTGGCAAGGGGGAAGCTCTAAGAAGTTTGAAGACATGTGCTGGCATTGATTGAAATAGAGGTGGCATGAGGAGGGAGTAAAAGTGAGGGCCTTATCTATCTCAATTTGACTGGGATAAAGATGCCCAAACTCTGAATACAGAGGCGGTGGGGCTGAATCTAACCAACACCTGACTCTAACCACCCTCCTCTATCCCCAACAAAATTCACATCATTCGAGGGGTCTTCCTACCGAGGCTTAGTGCAGAGAGGGTAGAATTCTGGGTAATTTCCTGATTTAAGCCATTCTCCTTGGCAACAAAAGTCAGGGTCAATGTCTTCAAACTGTTTTATTTAATAATTTCTTCTACAAAAACATTGAAGAGAACTGGTGACAGGCAACACCTTTAGAGTTATAGATACTAACGGCACTGAAATAGGACCTTCAGCCCATTGTGTCTGCACTGACTGACTATTCTATCACTATATTCTATTCTATTTTCCAGCACTGGCCCATAACCCTGTATGTCATGGCATCGCCAGTCGTCTTCCAGTGACACATAATTCTGACTCCCTGGTGACTATTCTCCCTGTGATCTTTTGTTCCATTTGCAGGTTTTTCATGAGTGGTGTACTTCTCCAGTATGAGCTTAATCCATTCAAAAGGATTGAAAGGTTTTTCCAAATCTATAAAACATACCTAGACTTTGTGCCTAAACTGTAAACTGTGTTGAATCATTAATCTTCTGCAGCTGATTACTTTTATTTTCGTAATTTATTGTCACTTGTATTTAGGAAATTACAGTGAAAAGTGTTGAAGTCATCAAATTCCGACGCCATTTTAATTACAGAAAACATGAAAAAGAAATAATTGAGACAGAATTCATCTTTTGCTCCCTTCACATCTCCTGAAGGGACTCTGGGTCACTGCTGCCGAAGCTACTGCTGAGGCCTCCATAGCAAGGAGGAACAGACCGGACCCACAATGCCTCTGCTGCTGCAGCCACCCCCTCGCCCGACCCCCTCATTGCTGTAGTCTCCTTGGAAACCACCACATCACCGCCATGGTCAGGAGGGATAGACCAGTCCCGCCAAGGACATTGCTGATACAACTGCCCCTCACAACTGCCTTCATCCATAGGAGCCACAGAAATGAGCTAAGCTGAAGTTCGAAGTGAAAGATAAATGAAGAAATTTTTAAAATCGATGCGGCCAGCCGGGTGATTGGGAGCAGATGGGCTCACAAGCCCGAACACTGCCTACCTGTCATTGTCATCATCTTGAAACCTCCTTCTTCACTCATTCCATTCTTCCTTCCTTGGGATCCCAGCTGGTCTCCTCCCCTTTCCCTTCTCACCCATTTTGTTAAAATTGTCAACACAACTGTTGACATGGCTTTGGCTGCTTTCCAAGGGTAATCACTGTTGCCCTCATGAAGTCCTCCTGATCAATAAGTAGTTTCAAACATTCAGTCCCAGGTTTGTAATCAATCTCACAGGTATTTCATCTACTCCTAACTATTTTCCACATTTTTCTTATTTCTTGCAGCTTTTATTTGAATCCCCCATATTTCTGATCTAGCGTAATCAATGTCAACATTTCTTTCTATTGCTGGCTTTAGGTTTTTAAAAACGTTTGCACATCATTATTCAATATGGTTCTTCCAACTTTCTTCTCATTTCATCAGGGTTGTTTAGTAAAACACCTTCCTTACTGTCTTTTTCAGTCGGTCATTGCCACTAATCTCCTTTGCTTTTGCATAGACAGGGATTACCCTTCTGAGTTGGTTCATATTTTTTACAGTATATCGCATTGCCCTTTCAACCATTACTCTCAACATTTTTCTGTTTCTTGTCGTTCGAGTGTCTGTTTTCCAAGTTACCATCCTCAACATCGATTTCTCCTCTCTTCCATCTTCCCAATATTTCACTCAGAACCCATTCTTGATTTCCTTTCCTTTTAAGGTGCTGTGCTGTTTTCCCCTCCTTCCTTCACAGATACGTCAAGCTGTTTCCATTCCTCATTCACACTGTTGGCATCCTTGTCTTTTCTATTTAATACATGAATTCTTCAGTCACTTCTTTCAGTCTCTCTAGAGTCCATTGTTTCCTGGGTATCCACCTTTGATCTCCTTTGGTCAAAGAGCAGCTTGCATTCTCACAAGGTTCCAATCTGTGTCTGGTCCTAGCCGAGCATTTGAATTTTTAACACTATTCCTGTGCTTTTGTCTCATTATTATTCCATCAAATCTTTCTGTATCACCAGAGATTTTCCATGTGTATTGTATCTTTCATGCTGCATAGTACATGTACTTAATAGCATGAGTCCTGTTCTACAAAAATCTACCAGGTTTGGTTTCACTGATTCCTTTGTCCAAGACCATGTGGTCCCACTTCTTTCTCATCTCTGCCTTCTAGTCACCCCAGAATATTTTTATTTCATCAAATTAAGGACATAAAACATAGAACAGTACTGCACATGATGTTATACTGAACGTGACACCAAATTAAACTAATCTCTTCTGCCTGCCCTTGGTCTACAACCCCCCCATTCTTTCCATATTCATGGGCTTATCTAAAAGCCCCTTAAATGCCCCTCTTGTATCGGCCTTCACCACCACCCTTGGGAGTGTGCTTCAGACTTTCCCACTCTCTGTGTAAAAAAAACTCTACCCTCTCATCTCCCTTGAACTTTCCTCCCTTACCTTAAATGCATGCCTGATGAATTCCTGATGAAGGGCTTTTGCCCGAAACGTCGATTTTCCTGCTCCTCGGATGCTGCCTGACCTGCTGTGCTTTTCCAGCATCACTCTAATCTCCAGCATCTGCAGTACCCACTTTCGCCTACTTAAATACATGCCCCCTAGTACGAGACATTTCAACTTTGGGGACAAGATTCTAACTGTCAACCCTATCTATACATCTCATAATTGTGTAATCTTCCATCAGGTCTCCCCTCAGCCTCCACCGCTCCATGTTTTCCTAGCTTCTCCTTTATAGTTCAGAACTTTGATTAACCTTCAATTCTCCCTTATATTTCATCAAGCTCCTCATCTAGGTATTTGCCTTTGGAAATGTATACTGAGTTCACAAGTATCATTACAACAAACTGATTGAATGTTTTTGCTCCTTACTCATTGCTGTATGGACTGTTTAACAAATCCGTCTGGCATTTCACATGTTTCACTCCACTGTCAGAGTGGTTGCAAAGTCACATCTCAGGAAAAGCATGGGGAAAATGACAAAGGTTCTCTCTCCAACCGTGTACTCCCAACAGTTACCTGGATATTAGACAAGGATATATCCCGGAATGAGTGAGTGCTTGTTCATGTTTCAAAAATATTCAATTATCTTAGTCAGACAGCACCATCCCTTAATGCAGCTATGCTGATTTGATTAATCTGCATCTTTCTAAATGAAGATTTCATCTTGTCATTTAGAAAGTTTTTCACACATATTTTCACAAACTCTCATGCTGCAAAATCTCTCAACCACACAGTCCTCCCTCAATCCCTTACACCCCATTCTCACTGACCCTCACTCCCTCACACTCCACACTCACTGACCCTCACTCCCTCACATCCCCGACTCACTGACCCTCACTCCCTCACACCCCACACTTGCTCACTCTCACTCTCTCACACCCTCAACATTCACTCACTTTCACTCTCTCATCATCCTACACTTACTAACCTTCAGTACCTCACCCCCCTCTCAACACTCACTCACTCACCCTCACTCCCTCACACCCTACACTCCTTAACCCTCACTCCCTCACCCCCATACTCACTCACCTTCATTCTCTCTCTCTCAACACACTCACTCTTCACATACCCAAACCCCACACTTGCCCCTCTCTACTCCCATACCTCCCTGACAGCCCACTCTCTCTCCATCTCCACTCTCTCCCCACACCCCCAATCCACACTCTCTGTTCCACCTGAACCCCACTCACTTCCCCTCCAAACCCCCTCTCCCCCCAAACCCCACTCTCTCTCCACCCAGTCCCGTCTCCCACCACACTCCCCCTCTATGCTCCAACTGTCTCTCCTCCCCAAATCCCATATTCTTCTGCGTTCTGCCCCCCCCACACGCCTCACTGTCTTATTATTCTCCCACTCCCCACACTCTCACACCCCCATACCCCAATTATCTGGTACTTGTTGAAAGGTCGCTGGGAAATATAGCACTTGCATGGATTTTAATTTTGAAAGGGCTTTACCTGCAGTCAATGAAATGTGAACCAGATGGTGCTGGATTCCCAATGATAGGATACTGCAATTACAAAACAGTGACTACATTAGCCCTCAGTCTTCTGGAGCCTCTGAAACCCCTAGTAGCCTGCAACTCCCCTCAGTAAGTGTCCTTTCCTAATGCAAGACCCCTCTGGCTTATCCTCGAAAGTACATGTCGTTTCAGTCTCTGGGTCGAGGATCGCTGAAATAAAGTCCGTCGAGATAGTGTCAGTTTGAGTGATGCTTTCTGGCTGCTTCTCAGTCTCAGGGTCGGGTCAGGCAGGAAGGGACAAGCGCTGGCCTTTACTATGATGGATGGGCAGTGATGCCGAGTGTTTTAACAAGCATTCATCATTTCAGTGAGAAGAGTCAAGTGAAGAAGAGGCAAGAACGGTTCCGAAAACCTCCTTCAGCCTGGCTACCTCATGATGCTCTTGACCCATTAATTTCCATTACTGACAATCTTGCCACCAGCATGAACATGTTCTCTTTTCCTGTCCTCTCCACCTCTTTAGTACAGTTTGTTAGCTTAACCAACAATTGAGAAGAGAGTGTGCTTGCTATTGCCTGGTCAAAACCTCATCAAGCCACTGGTGAGATACAATGAGCCCAACCCTGGCTGTCCCTCACCATCACATAGTCCTAAAAGCACAAGGACACTGTTATTTTCTACACGTGACAACGTGATTGGACCCTCACCCAGAGAAAGGACAATTCAGGGCCTGACACCAGCCATATGAATTCAGGCCTCTTTTGGCACAGTGGTAATGCCCCTATCCCTGGACCAGGAGGCCCAAATTCACGTTCCATTTGCAATAAAGGTGCGTAATAACAAATCTGAACAAGTTGATTAGAAAAGTAGGTTAATAGAGAAAAAAGAAATGAATTTCTGCAGGCTCTGTTTGCACACAAATGAGAAGCTCTTTGCTGACCTCGTTCCAATTGGGCTTTGTGGTGGTAACTATCAGTATGCACTGTGAGTAGCATGGAAAATTATAACACCTTCAAAAGCCCACACTTTCACGGGTTAAAGCTGAAACGCAGAAGTCAGTGATTCAAAGCTCTTGAAGATTATGTACTGTTGAGATCCCCTCTGAGAGCAATCATATCAGTGAATTCAACAAAATGTTTGTTGTTAGACTATTCATCTTGCTGATATAAAATGCTTGATCAAGTTAGAAATGTGACGGGAATTTTTAATAATTACCCTTGCTGCCCTTCAAAAGGACCATTTTATCTGTTTAATTTTATTCATTCATGGGTTGAGGCCATCACTGGCTTGGTCAGCATTTACTGTCCATCCCTAATTGCCCAGAGGGCAGTTAAGAGTCAACCCCTTTACTGTGGAGCTGGAGTCACATGTAGGTCAGACCAGGTAAGGATTGAAGATTTTTTTTCCTAAATGGTGTTAGTGAACCAGATTAGCTTTTCCTGACAATCAACACAGTCATCATTAGACTCTTAGTTCCTTTTTTTTTACTATTACATCCAAATTCTACCATCTTTCACGGTGAGTTTCAAAGCCAGGTTTTCAAAACATTGTGTGTCTCTAGATAATCCAGTAATAATACCACTAGACCATCACTTGCCCCGACGTTTAGATTCATAGAATCCCTCCAGTGTGGAAACAGGCCCTTCAGCCAACTAGTCCATACTGACCCTCTGAAGAATAACCCACCCAGACCCATTCCTCCCACCCTATATTTATTCCTGACTAATGCATCTAACATACACATCCCTTACTTTAATTTAAAATATTAATGAAATTAGTAATTTATCCTCTATCCAAATTCAACTATAATTGATTATTGCACCAAATTTAAATTTAAATTTTAAATGATAATAGCAATTTCACCTTGCTAGTTTGCTGTTTGTGTAAATACTATAATGCAATTGCCTGCTTACTCTGCTTCATGACATCATTGTTGCTGAGCACTATTGCCTTCCCATTGTCTGCAAAATATCGCTCTAAGTTAAACACAGTGTGAAACGATGCATTTGTAATAGAAAACAATAAATGGAATCCCTGACTAAATCTAATGCAGCATACTACATGAATACATTGTAGTGCAATGAATTATAGAATCCCATCAGTGTGGAAGCAGGCCATTCAGCCCATCAAATTCACACTGACCCTCCAAAAAGCTTCCCACCCAGATCCACTTCCTTACCTTATTCCTGTAACCCGGCATTTCCCATAGCTAACCCAACTCACCTTGTGCATCCCTCGACATCATGTGACAATTTAGCATGGCTAATCCACCTAATGTGCACATCTGTGGGAGGAAACCCACACAGACACGGGGACAATGTGCAAGCTCCACACAGACAGTCACCCAAGGATGGAAGTGATCCCAGTTCCCTGGTGCCATGAGACAGCAGTGCTAACCACTGAGCTGCTTTACCACTACGTTGTCTTGTACTGATGTGTGTATATATTTCTTTCATCATCTTACTTAAGTTTATTAAATCAAGCAATTCGGGGTCAGCAACAGTAACTTACCACAAAATTAATTTGTGAATAATCATTGCCCACAGCTTGAACACACTTCTAATTTCATTAGGATTACCTATCTTCACTTCAGAAATGAGTTGGCCTTCTGTGCATGTAAAAGTGACCTCAATCTGACCTTATTATTCACCTTCTAATAATATGTCTATGAAAATCTGAGGCAGGAACTGATGTGAAGTGGATTCATTTGGAGCTGTGTTTCAAAGCACCAGATCTGCTGAGCTGCTGCTGGTCTTATCTTTCTGAAAACAAAAAGGTCCAAAACTAATCGAAAGTACAAAGGAGACCTGAAGGGAAAAAGGCTGTCATGCTGTAACAGCTGTTGGAAATTACCCAACCTTCCCATTTCATTGCCGTGTTAATCAGAGTAAATTACTTTTCAAATGTTTAAATGTGACTAAATGATCCCAAAATAACAATTAATGCAATGGCCATTAGCAGCGCAGCTTCTGAGTTGATGCTATATGTTCCCCACTGTCTCTTCTAACTAGAAAAGCAACAGAATAATGAGCAGGTTATCGGCGGGGAGATTGGTGAAGCAGGGGGTAAAAGTTGCTGTGTGCATCGCCTATTTCACTATCCGAGCCATTGTTTCAGTCAGTGGCTGTGATTTCTCTATAATTGGAAGGACTGTTTGCGGACTAGGTCTCTCATGGGATAAATGGAGCATTCTGAAGAATTGTAGATTTAAATTATTCGAAGCATCCCAGTCATTATAAATGTTGTATGGTAATAATATGATGAGACTGAAAGTATCTCATTAATGAGTTTGGCCTGTAGCTGTCTCCAAGCAGCTGGCTATGGTCCTGCTGCATTTTCCAGTTTTAATGTCTCTTTCGCCAGAGGTTCAGATTCTGGCACAGCCTCCTTCTCAATTTCCAGGCCATTCTGAAAAGTCCAGACAACTCACAAGGCAATATAGGGAGTATATTGGAAGGATGTCTGGTCCAGATCCAGGAAATGGAGTGGGAAATTGAGTTCTCTGTTTAATCACACCATGGCTTTTCTGCATGTCAATGTCATTGTCTTGTGTTTGTTCATTGTACAGCAAACTTTGTTTTAACCGGTAACTTATGAAAACGCAGCAAAAATATGATGTCCCTCAAATACGACATAGTTTGCTGTATTATTCTATCCAATTATTATAATCTTTTATTAATTTATTTACCTCAATGTATATATCCAGGATGTTCAATTGAATGGTGACATGAAATATCAACAGGTTGAAGTGGGAGATGGCACCGGGCAGGGTGACACTTGGCACAAGGACATACAAGATGGCCACTGAGCCATAAGTTGGCCACTTGACGCACAGGATGGCCACCGGACCACAATATGGTGAGAGAAAGCAGAGCGGGGCGGCACGGTGGCACAGTGGTTAGCATTGCTGCCTCACAGCGCCAGGGACCTGGGTTCAATTCCCGACTCAGGCAACTGACTGTGTGGAGTTTGCACGTTCTCCCCGTGTCTGTGTGGGTTTCCTCCGGGTGCTCCGGTTTCCTCCCACAGTCACAAAGATGTGCGGGTCAGGTGAATTGGCCATGCTAAATTGCCCATAGTGTTAGGTAAGGGGTAAATGTAGGGGTATGGGTGGATTGCGCTTCGGCGGGTCGGTGTGGACTTGTTGGGCCGAAGGGCCTGTTTCCACACTGTAAGTAATCTAAAAAAAAAAAATACAGACACTGTCCCGGGCCACCGAAATACCAGCACAATGCACTCACAACCTAATTGATTAGTTTGAGGTGGATGGGGGACAGAATACACATGAGTAACGTATACTGCTCACCGAAGTATCTGGGTCCAGCCAACACCTTTGATAGAAATGCTAACAGTCTGATACAGACCTCAATACAAAGTGCTAATAGCCAAGGCTGCAGTAATTGTCCTTCTCAGGAAGAGCGATTAGTGTCCCTTACTCCAGCAATGGACTTCTGCGCAGACATTGAAACTTACAATGTCTGCGCTGAAACTGGCCACGACCACACTGAAATTAACATAGGCTATGCTGGAACTGACAATGACAGCATCGAAATTATCAACGGTTCTACAATGTTTACAAAAACAAACTATGTTACAAAGGCAATACCTCATCACTGACCTATTATATCACAAAACGTATAAAGTGTCTTGACATGTACTCCAGGTAGAGAGAGGAATCACAGCTGACCATAGTGCTGTTGGTGTTCTCTCTCCCCGGAGCTCCGGTGTTTCCTTGTACAACAAACTCTGTCATTGAACCCCAACTCTGATTCTGAGGCTGGTGATTTTCCCCATAACAAGGTGATTCAATTTCCAGTCAATTTCTCCTCAAAGACTGTGACTTACTGCAATGTCCAAGTTGAGGGTACAAGTGAGAGGGCTCTCTGCTGGTAAGTTTTATTTAAGGCAATGTTATATTATTATTTAAGTGATAAATACAATCAAATAGTGATGTGTTTACCCCTGCATTAAGTTTCTATTACTTAGTGTGTGTGTTTTTACATTGATCACATGGATGTGTTGATTACCTAGAATATTTGATCATCCAACACACTCCTGATTAGATTCCCTGCAGTGTGGAAACAGGCCCTTTGGCCTAACAAGTCCACATTGACCCTCCGAAGAGCAACCCACCTAGTTCCACCTCCCTCTGACCAATGCACCTAACACTACCGGCAATTTAGCATGACCAAGTCACCTAACCTGCACATTTTTGGACTGTGTGAGAAACCCACTCCAACACGGGGAGAATGTGCACATTCCACACAGATAGTCGCCCCAGGCTGGAATTGAACCTGAGACCCTGGTGCTGTGAGGCAGCAGTGCTGCCCCTGGTACCGTAGGTGTTGGGTAATAAAAAGTTTGCTTTTTTTTAAATCCTTATCAGGCATATGATCCAAGCACTTTAATCTTTGTTGTTCAAGATTACAGTTCTGAGGGGGTTAATTTTTTTGTTACATCTGCTCCACCCATTTCAGTGAAGTCACACACACATGGTGGCTGGAGATTTAACTTTCAAAAGGACCAAATGGATCTGCCCCATCTCCCCAAGACCTGTGTAATTATATCTGACCAAGTACAGTTTTATTTATTGCTACCATGCAATAAACATTCCTTTTATATAAGAGCAGTGTCTCTGTGTAGGTCATAGAATTGGAAAATGTCTACAGTGTGAAAGCAGGCCATTTAGCCCATCGAGTCCACACTAAATGTCCGAAGAACATCCCACCCAGACCCACCCTATCCCATTCCAATAACCCTGGGAACATGGCTAATCCACCTAGCCTGTACATCCCTGGATATGATGGGGTAATGTAGCATGACCAATCCTCCTTATCTGTACATCATTGGACTGTGGGAAGAAGCCGACGTAGACACAAGGAGTCGCGCAAGGCTGGAATCAAACTCGGATCCCTGGCACTGTGAGGCAACAGTGTTGACCACTGAGCCACTATGCAGTGTCATCTCTACCATGTATCAATAAGTAAAGCCAAAATAAAGCAATGGGAAAAGAGGATTGGCAGCACCAAACTACCTCAAACATCCCTTACATGTATTACACACTGATGAAGAGTGATGACTTGGGAAAACACAGCAGTCATGTCTTCAATATGCTTTCTTTGTGAACTTAAACTTTATTGTAACATTCCGATGTGAAACCCTCTCAATAGTGCTCAAAGCAAAACTTTACTGAATATACCTAGTTGTCAAGGAGCCAGTCTGCACCTTGCCTCAGCTTCCAAAAGGGAGAGATGTGACATACCAAGAAACAAATGGATGATGGTGACACTCAACAATAAGTTTTAACCAACCTGTTCAGACTGTGACACAGTCTGGAGCAGGTGGGACTGGAACCCAGGCCTCCTACCTCAGAGGGAGAGATGCTATCACTGCACCACATTCTGCCAGGTCACTCCTTATATCCTGAGCTTTGCTGCTTGGCTACTGTCTCAGGAATCACATACCATTTGACTGTTTTCCTATTGGCTGACATAATGATGCAAGTTGCCAGTCAGAGCTCAGATATCACAAATTTTGTAATTTTTTATCTGAAATCCCGAAATCCAGAAAGCTCCAAAATCCGAAGGTTTTTGTGAAGTTCTGTTTCTCATGAACAAGGTTGTTTGGCATGTGAACAGTGAACCCAACTCCACACCCACTTGATGCGTGTCACTCAGATGCGACCTGTCGGGGTGTGACCTGGCAGGCCTCAATTCTGTTTCAGGGCCCGTTTTACTCGCATTGCGTCTGCTGCTTGGTAAGATTTCTAAAACTTTCACCATCGAACGGTCACGTATTCTGAAATTTGAAAAATTCTGAATTCCGAAAACCAGTTGGTCCCTTGCGTTTCGGATAAAGGATTGTGTAGGTAAAAGCAATGACTGCAGATGCTGGAAACCAGATTCTGGATTAGTGGTGCTGGAAAAGCACAGCAGGTCAGGCAGCATCCGAGGAGCAGGAAAATCGACGTTTGGGGCAAAAGCCCTTCATCAGGAATACAGGCAGAGTGCCTGAAGGGTGGAGAGTAAAGGATTGTGCACCTGTACAGCAATTAATGTCAAAGAATTGTCTGCTTTCTCACTCAATTAAGCTGCTCCAAAATTAAATAAAACAAACTATTTAAAAATGGCATTAATTTATTTCACTGTTTCAAGAATGAGCAGATATATAAAGGTGATTGCCATTAGTGTGTATTGCTGTGATCTTGAAGTGTTAGGGGCCATCGTCGGGCATGCTTTACTTTTCTTGACAACTGTAAAACTGAAAGCAACTGATTAATTTTTTTGTTAAATTAAGCCAATTATATAATGAAACACAACCCCTTACACACAGTGTTCATGATATCAGAACTGACTATAAGTCATGTGCAAATTATTTCTCATCAGGAGCTTGCAAGTCTTTGTTCTTTGCTCATGCTAACCTTCGATAGAATAGATTGAAATTCTCCAGGAGCTATCGTATTTTTATGGGGTTCATTATTTAAGACAAATGTTGGTGTTATATGTCATCATTAGCAACATTAAGGTGTACGCTGTTGATACAGTTGTTAATGGCTATTAGCATATATTGTGCATGTGGTTTGATGTCTTATCTCTTATGGCCTCCCTTATCTACATTGGAGCCAATTCAGCAATTAGCATTTTCTCCTGTTGTGTTAATAGTCTGCCTGGCACATGGGTCTTTCTGACATGTGCTTTTATCTAGTTCAGTGTTACATTATTTTAATGCCTTCTGCTTATTGTATATACATCTGTCTTGACAATAGTACTCTTTAGAATGAGGCAATGGCCAAGAAAAGTCAGCAGAGGGATGCAGACAGTTTAGGCGAGTGGGCAGAAACTTGGCCGATAGAACATATTGTGGGAAAATGCAAGGTTTTGCACTTTGGCAAGAAGGTTAGAGGAGTTGAATGTTATTTAAATAGAGAAAGACTGCAGAAAGCTACAAAACACAGGAATTTGAGAGCCCTTGTTCACAAAAAGCCAACACCTAAATTCAATGGATCATGGGGAAGATAAATGGAATGGTGTCCTTTATTTCAAAGAATCATGAAAGTATGGGAGTAGGCCATTCAGCCCATCAAGTCCACAGCAGCCCTCCAAAGAACACCCTAGCCCATTTCGGTAACCCTGCATTTCACAAGGCTAACTCATCTAGCCTACATAACCCTGGACACTCTGGGCTATTTAGAGTGGCAAATCTACCTAACCTGCACATCTTTGGACTATGGGAGGAAACCCAAGCTGACATGGGGAGAGTGTACAAACTCTACATAGAAAATCGTCCCATGTATCTGGCGTTGTGAGGGAGTAGTGCTAACCACTGTGCTGCCCCATGGGAATAGAGTATAAAAGTAGAGAGGCTTTGTTACAGCTTTGCAAGCCACTAGTCAGATCACAGCTGGAATCCAGGTGAACAGTTATGGGGCCCTTATGTAAGGAAAGTCATACTATGGTTGGAGGTGGTCCTGAGAAGGTTCACTAGGGCTGACTCCAGGTATGGAGGAACTGCCCTATGAGGAGAGATGTGGAGATTGGGCCTATCCTTACTGCAGTTTAGAAGAATGAGAAATATGCAAGATTCTTCAGGGACTTGGCAGGGTAGATGTTGGAATGTTATGTCCTCTTGTGGAAAAGTGTAGGACCAGAGGGCACAATCTCAAAGGAGTCACCTATTTAAATCAGAGATGAGAGGAATTTCTTCTCTCACACAATTGTGAACGTGAAGAATCTGTTGAGCCTCGGTTATTAGGTTTATTCAAGGCTGAGACAGACAGTGTTTTCAGCAGTGAAGGAATCAAGGCGTAGTGGGAAAAGGCAGGAAAGTGGAGTTGAGGGGCAGCATGGTGGCTCAGTGGTTAGCACCGCGCCAAGGACCCAGGTTTGATTCCAGCCTCGGGCGACTGTCTGAGTGGAGTTTGCACATTCTCCCCGTGTCTGCATAGATTTCCTCCAGGTGCTCTGGTTTCTTCCCACAACCCAAAGATGTGCAGGTCAGGTGAATTGGCCATGCTAAATTGCCCATTGTGCTCAGGGATGTGTAGGTCACGGATAATTAGAGAGTAGAGGAATTGGTCTGGGTGGGTTACTCTTCAGGAGGTCAGTGTGGACTTGTTGGGCTGAAGGGCCTGCTTCCACACTGTAGGGAATCTAATTCATAAATTCAGCAGCAATTTCAATTAATGATAGAGTAGCCTGGATGGGCTAAATGGCCTACTTCTGCATCTACATCTGTAGGTGTTAGAATGAACTTTTATAAGCAAATTGAGCTCTGTGCTGGTTTTTGGAGACATTTATACACTTCCATAAATATATTCTCCCCAGTCCTTCTGGGATGAACAGAAGCTTTCTTTCACGTGACTCAGCGATGTATTTCAACAAGATCTCTTAATCTAAACATCCTGGTTACTGGGAATCTGAGGAAAGGTCTGTATGCTCCTTCATTAATAGTTAATTCTACCAACAATGTGCTTTGTAACAAACACGGGCTGCACAAATTATTCTGACAGTTTCGACACTAATGCCTTCATAGTTTTTGAATTAATAATCTCACTCTCTTACAATAACTTATTGTTTTTCTGTATGATTCTATTTGTAAATTAATCCGATTTACTTCTTACAGTCTTCCAATGGCATAGCATTTCGCTATTAAAGATTAACAAAATCAAACCAGAAAAAGCAGCTTAGAAGACAAGGTCATGGAACAGATATATTTTCTTGAAAGATAGGTCAAAGTACCAAATTGTGAAAAAGCGGTTTTGGATCAAATATTGTAAAATGGATTGAGAATCTGAATTGCTGGTGTAACTGATTTCAGCTGCACATGATGACAGTTACATTGGTTACGGGAATGTGGTATTTATACTCAGGTGGATTGGCCAGTATTCAATTTGCTAGCTTGATCTTTGAGAGATCTCATGGGTTCAGGAAATCAAACTAGAGGAAGAACATGGACAATTCACCCAGGTAAGCAAACAGCTAATCAGACATAGAAAGTCTTAAAGCGAATATGGGCAATTAAATGACCAAAACAACCAGCAATTATCAAAACTCAGGAAGCATTTAGCATTGAGATACTCTCAAGAAATATCTTAAGAGAATCTTGAAACTTCTTTTGATTTCATTGTGGTGAGGGTAGAGGGGATCTTGAAACAGTGTGAAGGAATAAGCTGTATAATGATTATCAATCATGAGGGATTTCAGGAGTATCCTATAACAGTTTAAGAAAATACCATTTTGAAACAGTTCATAGGGAGTTTGAGGGGTTCAGTCCTGATCAGTCAGGGGGCTAACCATGTTTGTAGCAATTCATCCTTGATCAGCACAGGTTTTGTACAGGTGAGGGGTAAAGTATGCATTTCCTTTGTTCCTCACTGTACAGCCATTTACAGGGCGAAGTGTCAGCAAATATATCTTCCCTGGTCATCTGAGCAGTGATCCAGGTATTACGAGTTACATTTAGGGGAATATCTAAGTCCTTTTAGTTGAGTTGAAGCACAGGGCAGAAAGGGGAATGCCAGTTTTCCTGCATTAGAAAGGTAGTACACATGCAGCAAAGGGACTGGTGTTTACTTTCTGTGGGTTAAAGGAAAATTCAAGGGACAAGGATGCAAATTGTGTTTCAGATTTGTGGGTATCATGCAGATATTGGATGTTTAAAGTTTTGATTTTGTGGTTTAAAGGCAGGGAGATGTCTGGAAGAGACCATTTATCCTGTAGTTGAAAAGATAAAGCACTAATTAAATGAGGACAATTCAGTTTCTGTATTGTTTTTATGAAACGAGATCATAAGTGACTTGAAAAAGTTTATAGCTTTCCACTAATGATCCAGCTTGATTTTATTTGACAGTTTATCAGTTGCGTGTGATCTTCATCTCCTTGTGAATTGAAAACATTGTTCAATTAAATTAGCTCAAGATATTTAGAATCCTATATCTTTGCCAACATCATTGTTTATTCTATTCAAGTCTGAACTCTTGTTATAGTTCAAGTGTTACAATATTGTGTTATTGAGTAAATTAGCAATCTTACAGCAAGCATCCTCTGAGAAAAATCCATAGTAATATGATAGAATTTTATATTGGTCCAGTCTCTCCTCACAGCTCAGTCCAGACTAGAGACCCTGCGCTGCATTCCCTCTATGGCAAGTATATTCTGTCTGAGATAGGGAGACCGAAAGTGCAGCAGGATTCCAGGTGTGGTCTCACCAAGGCTCTGTATAAGATTAGATTCCCTACAGTGTGGAAACAGGCCCTTCGGCCCAACAAGTCCACACCGACCCTCTGAAGAGCAACCCACCCAGACACATTCCTCTCCGTTTACCCTAGACTAATGCACCTATCTCTATGGGCAATTTAGCATGGCTAATTCACCTAACCTGCACATCTTTGGACTGTGGGAGAAAACTGGAGTACCTGGAGGAAACCCACGCAGACACAGGGAGAACGTCCAAGCTCAACACAGACAGTCACTTGAGGCTGGAATTGAACCTGGGACCTTGGTGCTATAAGGCAGCAGTGCTAACCACTGAGCCACCCAAACTGCAGCAAACGATCCCTACTTCTGAACTAAAATCCTGTTGCAATGAAGAGGGTTGAAATCTGGATGTAAGTGATAGCTTTATGGTTATAAGTTCGATCTTCATAATGTGCAGCATAATTGCAGTTTTTCAAATGTCTCCAATCACCCTGAGTGCTATTGAATAAACCTCCAGTTCAGGTCTGCATCTTTTCTTCAGTACAAATGGTCATAACCCTCTTCAGATTGTCAGATATCCAGAGGGCAGAAAGGGGCGTGTCCCTGTGATGGAAAGACGGAAGGCCCTGGGGTAAAAAGACAAGTGTCGAAGAGTGTGATGCTGGAAAAGCACAGCATCCGAGGAACAGGAACGTCAACATTTCGAGCATGAGCTGTTCATCAGGAAAGAGGCTTGTGGCCTGAGGGGGCTGAGAGATAAATGGGAGGGGGTGGGGCTTGGGGAAGGTAGCTGGGAATGCGATAGGTCGTCGAAGGTGGAGGTGAAGGTGATGGGTCGGAGGGGGGGTGGAGCGGATAGGTGGGAAGAAGATGGACAGGTGGGACAGTGCAAGAGAGCAGTGCTGAGTTGGAGGGTGGGATCTGGGATAAGGTGGGGGAGGGGAAATGAGGAGACTAGTGAAAGCCACATCGATCCCGCATGGTTGGAGGGTCTCAAAGTGGAAGATGAGGCGTTCCTCCTCCTGGTATCAGGTGGGTAGGATTTGGCGGCAGTAAAGAGACAAATATTTACTTTCTGGGGAATAAGGAAAAGTTTGAGAAACAAGGATGGGAACTGTGTATTCGGATTTGTGGGGATCCTGCAGACATTATTTGATTCACTGTTTGGTTAGCAGGGTGTTTGGACCCTTCACAACACTGATATTCCAAGAAAAATCTGGCCCTTCAAAATGACAGAGAATTTCACTTTTGATGTTTTAAGGGTAAACTATGGTTGTCTCTTCAGTATCTGGAAATGAATGCCCTGTTTTTCTTTCTACCATGAAGGAAGCCCCACAGAAGTGTTAATGATGCCATTGTACATAAAAATCCATAATGCTGTTGTTGGCCAGCCTGATATAAAATCATTGCTGACAGCCTGGTGAGCCTTTGAGCGATGGAGCTTGCAAAGGAATGAGATAACATAGCAGGGTGTGTTCACGGCTGATCTGGGAGTGCTCATTTACAAAGGATGCCAGTGCTTCAGAGAGATAGGCACAGGTTAGATCTGAAAACATTGGAAGTACTCAGCAGGTGAGGCAGCACATGGCAAGCTGAAGAGTTAATATTGATGCTTTGTCTTCAGAACTGGAAATAGTTTGAGACGTAGCATGTTTTCAATGGGTATAGAGACAGAGACAGGGAAGTACAAGGGAGAAAGTTTGTGAAAGGCTAGAAGGCAAGAGAGATTAAGTGACAAAGGATATGGGCCTGATAGAGAAACTGTAAACTGCAAAAGTCCAATCAATAATAAAGGCTGTCAGAAAGCAAAGAGCAATGATTCTAAGCTGAAATTGTTGGATTCAATGTGCCTTTTAGATTCATATGGAGTTCGACTATTCTAGATTGTAACTGTTATGTCATGTCTCACAGTCAGTGCATCTTTAGATTAGATTAGATTCCGTAAACAGGCTCTTCGGCCCAACAAGTCCATACCGACCCTCTGAAGAGTATCCCACCCAGACCCATTTTCCTCTGACCAATGCACCTAACACTGTGGACAATTGAGCATGGCCAATTCACCTGGCCTGCACATCTTTGGACTGTGGGAGGAAACCAGGGCACCTGAAGGAAACCTTCACACAGACAAAGGGAGAATGTGCAAAGTCCACACAGACAGTTGCTTGAGACTGGAATTGAGCCCAGGACCCTGGCGCTGTGAGGCAGCAGTGCTAACCACTGAGCCACCATGCTGCCCCTTTAGGAGACACCTTCACAGTATCATCAGTAACATATGATCTGACAATATAAGGGTCACAAATGTCATCTTACCTTTGTTTCAGTCAGTCACAGGATGTGGGTGTCACTGGCCAGGCCAACATTTATTGTCAACAAAAGCAAATTTCTAGAGAAACTCAGCAGGTCTGGCAGCATCTGTAGAGAGAAAGCAGAGTTAACGTTTGTGTCCAGTTGCCCTTCTTTCATTTTAGCCTTTATTTCCAAACCCTAAGAAACTACCACATTGCTGTGGGTTCAGAATCACAGGTAGGCGAGACCAGGTCAGCAGTTTCCTTCCGAAAGGACATTATATGGATTTTTCCCTCATGATTTTATAAACTTTATAAGGGAAGCTGTCAATGTTCTACACTCCTGAGAAAAATGTCTCAGCCTATCCAGCATCTGCTTATAACTCCCAAACTTCCTGTCTCAGTAATTCTTTCTCCTGGAGTGTAGGATGCTGAGGGGGTGACCTTACAGAAGTTTGTAAAATCACAAGGGACATAGATAAGGTGAATAGCCAAGGTCTTTTCGCAGGATAGAGGTGTCTAAAACTAGAGGGCATAGGTTTAAGGTGCAAGGGCTAAGATTTAAAAGGTACCCAAGCGGCAACATTTTTAGAGAGTGGCGCATGCATGGAACAAGCTGTCAGAGGAAGTGATAGAAGCAAGTACAATTACAATATGTAATAGACGTGTGGACAGGTACATGGATAATAAAGGTTTAGTGGGATACGGGCCAAACACAAGCAAATGGCCTAGTTCAGTTTAGGAAACCAGGCCAGCATGGACACGTTGGGCCAAAGGGTACTTTTCCGTGCTGTATGACTCTATAACTGCCCAGGATCTCCATTACTTGTCAGTCTGCCCACTGCGTGACACTCCTCAAACCCCCCAGTTCCACTGGCGCCAAGGAATTTCTGGGCCTCAATCATTTTCTGGTAAAACACATTCTCTTGTCGTTAAATAGAATTGAATGAGATTGGTCTCAGCTACTGCTGAATATATTAATGCATCAGCCAATTGGAGTCCAGATATTTTCTAATTAATCTACTCACAAATGCTATCCTACACCTCTGGAGCAAGCGGGAATTGAACCTAGGACTCCTGGCTGAGAGACAAGGACATTATCACTGTTCCACATGAGCTCTCAGAGTGGGATGCATGCAATTGTTCTGTTAAGCAGCTTAACTAAATGGAATTGTTTCAGTCATTTAGTCAGGAATTAATCTGGAACTGATTCCAAGCTCAAAGTGTCAGCATGAACAGAGAGGCCTGGGACCAGTCTAAAATCAATCCTCAATTACTGCCTGTTCAGCCTCTTCTGATGTCTTGTTCAATAGGGAAAACCAACTTGGAGCAGGAGACCTCAGGTACTTCCTAGGAGGACAACGGCATGAGGTCATGGAGGAGTTGAGCGTATTCCCATCAGTCCAATGTGTGTATGTACATGAGAGCACTCCTGAAATCTTTAAAACCTCATGTGTTACTGATGATTCCCCAGCAACTGAACAATCCAGTTTACAAAGCATTTCTTCAACAGATATGAAGAAAGTTGATGGGTTTATTAACATTATCTTTTCCCCAGAGTAGGGTAGTCTAAAACTACAGGGCATAGCTTTAAGGTGAGAGGGGAAATGTTTGAAAGGGACCCAAGGGGCAACTTTTTCACACAGAGGGTGGCGTGTATATGGAACGAGCTGCCAGAGGAAGTGGTACAATTAAAGCAATTAAAAGGCATCTGGATGGTTATATGAATAGGAAGGATTTAGAGGGCTATGGGCTAAATGCTGGCAAATGAGACAAGATTAATTTAGGATATCTGGTTCACATGGATGAGTTGGACTGCAGGGTCTGTTTCACATCTCTATGAGTCTATCACGGACAGCTAAAAATAAAGGGTTTTCTGAATTCAGGAGTGTTACCAAATCCTTCAAAGATGTGTTTGAGGAGTTGCTATTGCTTAGTTGGCTGCTCAGTAATCAGATGTGGAGACAGTGAGGTCTGCAGATGCTGGAGGTCAGAGTTGAGAGTGTGTTGCTGGAAAAGCGCAGCAGGCCAGGCAGCATCCGAGGAGCAGAAAAATCAACGTTTCAGGCCGGAGCCCTTCATCAGGAATGAAGCTGGGAGCCTCTGGGGTGGAGAGATAAATGGGAAGGAGGTGGGGCTCCACCTCCGAGGCTCCCAGCTTCATTCCTGATGAAGGGTTCTGGCCTGAAACGCCGATTTTCCTGCTCCTCGGATGCTGCCTGACCTGCTCTGTGTTTCCAGCAACACACTCTCAACAGTAATCAGATGTGCCATGCACCATTTTCTATTCCATTAAATTGATTATCATGTTGAGCCTGGTCGTGAGACCATTCTATTTGAGAATTGAATGGTGAAGCGTTGAATTGTTCAGTTGGTGACAAATCTGTGCCTGTGAGGAGCTCAAGTGATGAATGTATTTGCAGACAGAGAGTGTGGGACAAAGAGCACGGGCTCAAATGACATTGAAATTCTGCAAAAATGCAGATTCGTGAAGTGGAAAGTGAAGATTAAGTAAAACAAGTCAAAGTATTTGACTGCCCCTTGCAAACTTTATTAAACAAACCCTGGAGAGTGCTGCGTCACAGATTGTTGCTAACGGTTCGGTTCATACTAAACAGACTGGCAATCAAATGCTGTTTCAGTGAGGTTGGTCAACAAGCCTTCTTCTTTCATTAACAGTTCATAGAGAAGATTTCAAAGAGAATCCCTACAGTGTGGAAACAGTCCCTTCAGCCCAACAAGTCCACACCGACCACCCAGACCCATTCCCCTACCCTATCACTTTCTATTTGCTCCTGGCTAATGCACCTAAACTACACATCCCTGAACACAAGGAAGGCCACAAAGGAAGGTAAAAGCATATTACAGCAGAAGTAATGATTACAATGGTAAACCATGGAGTATAGATACATTTCTCTAAACATCTACCTTCACAAAAGTAACAAAAAAATGCATACGCTATCACTTGATGTTACGAGTTACCGAAATTATCAATCAACATGATCAACAAAGAAAAAAAATACCATTCATGAACAAAACTGTGGTAACTAGTCTGTCTCCCTTTCATCAGTTTCAGTACATGCATTTCATCAATTATCTCTAAAGCATTCGGGTCTTTTAATAGCATTTGTTTGATTTGCTGTTACCAGTTTCTTTTCTGGAATCTGTTCATCCCTGGGGTGATATGCAGAGCATGAGGTTACAGTTCAAGGATACAAATATGTCATTTCAAATTGAAAAGAAGAGAGCTGTCTTCGCCCAGGGAGTGAGGAGCCTGTACAATTCTCTGCCCCAGAAAGTGTTTGAGGCCAAAACATTGAATATTTTCAAGGCCAGGTTAAATACAGTTCTTCAGGTTAAAGGGATCAAAGGATATGAGGAAAAGTGGAAACATGGGATTGAGTTGGATGATCAGCCATGATCATATGGAATGGCAGAATAGGCTCTGAGGGCCGACTCCTGCTCCTTTTTTCTGTGATCTCTGTGATGTTTCTTCCCGGGTAGTGTTGTTCCCACGGTGAATCCTCGAACCAACTGTGTCACAGATGGGAAGCATTGTGCTGATTGAGACCCATGCATTGGCAAGAAAAGCGAGCAGGAATGTTGATGGTGAGTGCTTACTCAGAACAAGTCGAGTTGATCGGTTCAAAGCTGCTGTTGTTTGCTTCTTAATTTGCAGTTGAGAATGTGTTGCTGGTTAAAGCACAGCAGGTTAGGCAGCATCCAAGGAACAGGAAATTCAACGTTTCGGGCCAGAGCCCTTCATCAGGAATGAGCTGATGAAGGGCTCTGGGCCGAAACGTTGAATTTCCTCTTCCTTGGATGCTGCCTAACCTGCTGCGCTTTAACCAGCTACACACTCTCAGCTCTGATCTCCAGCATCTGCAGACCTCACTTTTTACTCTTAATTTGCGGCTTCTTGTATTGTGCACCAATACCATAGATTTTCGCATTCTGGTGACAAATTAGACAAGAACTCTGCTAATAGTTTACAAATCCAACATTGATTTCGCTGCAGTTGGACACTGCCTCAGCTCTCTCTTGTCAGGATTGAGGTGAAGTATTTCCCTGTCAGTGTATGATCCATGTACCTGCCTGCAGGCATCCTCCATTCCATCGTTTTCTTTTTCTTTCATTCCTTTTTCTTCACTCACTTTATCTCTGCTGTTCTCCAATGACTATGTTTTTCTGATTTCAATTGCTTGTATTCAGCTGCCAATTCCTCAAAGAATCATTTTGTGGCCTTTTCTTTGCATTTTGAGCTGGCTGTAGCTGGTTGGTTCTCCTGTCTCGTTTTTCAGGTTGGATATGCAGGTCATTGGAACTCTCCAAAGCAGAGACTGAGTTGGTCCCGTGATGATGTTTACCGGGATGACATCCAAGACGTGGAGTAATATTGTTGTCATTTTCTAAGATCTGTTCAGTAGTCCATAGATTAGTGACTTGGGAAACACAACAAATGGCTTCTGGCTTGCAAAGGATTACTTCAAACTTGCTTAACCTGAGATAGATCATGGAAAAGTACAGCACAGAACAGGCCCTTTGGCCCATGATGTTGTGCCGAGGATGAATGGATTTTAGCTCACAACTATGATCTGGAAATCTTGATTGACATTCTTCCCACTGCATTGGGCTCTCAGTTTCATTTGTCCTCCTGGGATGAGTATCATTCCGGCGGCACGGTGGCACAGTGGTTAGCACTGCTGCCTCACAGCGCCTGTAGACCCGGGTTCAATTCCCGCCTCAGGCGACTGACTGTGTGGAGTTTGCACATTCTCCCCGTGTCTGCGTGGGTTTTCTCCGGGTGCTCCGGTTTCCTCCCACAGTCACAAAGATGTGCGGGTCAGGTGAATTGGTCAAGCTAAATTGCCCGTAGTGTTAGGTAAGGGGTAAATGTAGGGGTATGGGTGGGTTGCGCTTTGGCGGGTCGGTGTGGGCTTGTTGGGCCGAAGGGCCTGTTTCCACACTGTAAATCTAATCTAATCTAATCTCAGCCTTATGTTCAAGAAATTCGATTTTGGGTCTCTGCCTTGAGCTATTTCACATCGGCCTGTGAAGCTCATGATGCTACAGGAAGCACCAGTGTCTATCTAACACTTCATATTCACTTGATGCTCTCATCTGCAGTCATCATTCTAACAGTCCCAAACCTTAGGTCTGACAATGTCAGTCAGCTGTATCCTGCAGAAAGTTAAAAATCACACAATACCAAGCTGTAGTCCAACAGGTTTATTTGGAAGCTCTGCTCCTTCATCAGGTGATTGTATTAGATTCCCTACAGTGTGGAAACAGGCCCTTCAGCCCAACAAGTCCACACCAACCCTCTGAAGAGTAACCCACCCAGACCTACTTCCCTCTGACTAATGCACCTAACACTACGGGCAATTTACCATAGTCAATTCACCTAATCTGCACATCTTTGGACTGTGGGAGGAAACTGCAGCACCCAGAGGAAACCCATGCAGACACAGGGAGAACATGCAAACACTACATAGACAGTCAACTGAGGCTGGAATCAAACCTGGGTCCCTGGTGCTGTGAGGCTGTGGTGCTAACCACAGAGCCACTGTGCCGCCCTCAGCTACCTGATGAAAGTGCAATGCTCTGAAAGTTAGTGCTTTTAAATAAATCTGTTGGACTATAACCTGGTGTTGTGTAATTTTTAACTTCATACGGCCCGGTCCAACACCAGCACCTTGCAAGCATGATGTAGAGTGATTCCTTCGAATCATTAGCTGACATCTTGCCAGCAACCATCTTTTTTGGTGTAATTTGCTTTGTTCTAGTTAAATGTGTGTGAAAATTACTTCAACTCCTTGCAGTTAAAACACTATTCTCCCCACACTGGACATGAAGATTTGTGTTTTAAACATTGCTGTCTACAATTTTGAATGTTGTTCTGTACAATAGTTACATCCTATCTCTGCCCATTGTCATATGAATGAATATGATTGAGTAGCCATTATGGAGACATGGTTACAGGATGGTCATACCTGCAAGTTAAGTATCCAGGGGTACTAGACTATTCAGAAGGACAGACAGGAAGCTAATGGAGGTGCTGTAGCTCTGATATTTAAGGACAACAGCAGGGCAGTGCAGAAAGAAGATATAGATACGATGGAGAATAAGGGTCTAGGTTAGAGTGGTGCTGGAAAAGCACAGCAGTTCAGGCAGCATCTGAGGACCAGTAAAATCAATGTTTCAGGCAAAAGCCCTTCATCAGGAAAATAGGCAGAGAGCCTGAAGGGTGGAGAGATAAATGAGAGAAGGGTGGGGTGGGGAGAAGGTAGCATAGAGTACAATAGATGAGTGGGGAAGGGGATGAAGGTGATAGGTCGGTGGGGGGAAGGGTGGAGTGGATAGGTGTAAAAGAAGATAAGCAGCTACGACAAGTCATGGGGACAGTGCTGAGCTGGAAGTTTGGAACTAGGGTGAGGTGGGGGAAGGGGAAATGAGGAAGCTGTTGAAGTCCACATTGATGTCCTGGGGTTGAAGTGTTCCAAGGCGGAAGATGAGGCGTTCTTCCTCCAGGCGTCTGGAGGTGAGGGACAGTCGTGAAGGAGGCCCAGGACCTCCATGTCCTCGGCAGAGTGGGAGGAGGAGTGGAAATGTTGGGCCACAGGGCGGTGTGGTTGATTGGTGCGGGTGTCCCAGAGATGTTCCCTAAAGCGCTCTGCTAGGAGGCGTCCAGTCTCCTCAATCTAGAGGAGACCGCATTGGGAGCAACAGATACAATAAATGATATTAGTGGATGTGCAGGTAAAACTTTGATGGATGTGGAAGGCTCCTTTAGGGCCTTGGATAGAGGTGAGGGAGGGAGTGTGGGTGCAGGTTTTGCAATTCCTGTGGTGGCAGGGGATGGTGCTAGGATGGGAGGGTGGGTTGTTGGGGAGCGTGGACCTGACCAGGTAGTCACGGGGAGAATGGTCTTTGCAGAAGGTGGAAAGGGTGGGGAAGGAAATATATCCCTGGTGGTGGGGTCCGTTTGGAGGTGGTGGAAATGTCAGCAGATGATTTGGTTTATGTGAAGGTTGGTAGGGTGGAAGGTGAGCACCAGGGCCACTCTGTCCTTGTTACGGTTGGAGGGGTGGGGTCTGAGGGCGGAGGTGCTGGATGTGGATGAAATGCGTTGGAAGGCATCTTTAACCACGTGGGAAGGGAAATTGTGGTCTCTAAAGAAGGAGGCCATCTGGTGTGTTCTGTGGTGGAACTGGTCCTCCTGGGAGCAGTGGTGGAGGAATTGGGAATACGGGAGGCATTTTTGCAGGAGGTAGGGTGGGAAGAGGTGTTATCTAGGTCACTGTGGGAGTCAGTGGATTTGTAAAAAATGTCAGTGTCAGGTTGGTCGTCGTTAATGGAGATGGAGCGGTCCAGGAAGGGGAGGAAGTTGTGAGAGATGGTCCAGGTAAATTTAAGGTCAGGGTGAAATGTGTTGGTGAACCAGGTAAATTTAAGGTCAGAGTGGAATACCAGGTATGAATATGGAGAATAAGGTTGAATCCATTTGGATGGAAATTGGAAATTCTAAGAAGTAAAAGTCACTGATAGATGTAGTCTATAGGCCACCAAATAATAAATTCACATTGGGGTGAGCAATAAACAAAGAAATAACTAATGTCTGTAAAAATGGTACCGCAATTATCATGGGGAATTTTAATCTGCATGTAGATTGGTTGAACCAGCTCAGTCAGGGTAGCCTTGAAGAGGAATTTGTTGAGCGTATCTGTGATAGTTTTCTTGAAGAGTATGCAATGAAACCGACGAGGGAGCAAGCTGTCCTAGATCAGGTCCTGTGTAATGAGACAGGAATAATTAATGATGTCAGCATTAGGGATCCTCTTGGAAGGTGTGATCACAGTATGGTTGGATTTAGAATACAGATGGAGAGCTTGAACATAACATCCAATACCATGGTCCTGTGCTTGAACAAGGGGGACAACAATAGAATGAGGGATGACTTGGCTAAAGTAGACTGGAAACAAAGATTTTATGGTGGGACAGTTGATGAGCAGTGGTAGACTTTCAAAGCAATTTTTCAAAGTGCTCAGTCAAAGTATATTCCAGTGAAAAGGAAGGACTATAAGAAAAGGGGTAATCTGCCATGGGTGTCTAAGGAAATAAGGAAGGCTATCAAATTGAAACAGAAATCATACAAAGTGGCCAAAATCAGTGGGAAATTAGAAGATTAGGAAAACTTTAAAGACCACTAAAAGAGTGATAAAGTAACGTAAGATAGAACATGAGAAAAAGCTAGCACAGAATATAAAGACAGATGGCAAAAGTTCCTATAAATATATAAAACGAGAAAGAGTGGCTAAACTAAACGCTGGTCCTTTAGAGGATGAGAAGGGATACAATTTAGTTATGGGATATGATAAAATGGCTGAGGCATTTTGTAGTGGAATTTTTCACAGTGGAAGACAGTAATAACATGCCAGTAATTGACAGGGAGACGAAGGTAGGTGAGCACCTGGAAGCAGTCATTATTAAGGAAGAGTTAGTGTTGGGCAAGCTAATGGAGCTAAAGAGTAGACAAGTCTCCTGGCCCTGATGGAATGCATCCCAGGAGGATAAAAGAGATGGTGGGAGAAATAGCAGGTGCACTGGTGGTAATTTTCCAAAATTCACTAGACTCTGGGGCAGTCCCAACAGATAGGAAAACAGCAAATGTGACATCACTGTTTAAAAAGGGCAGTAGACAAAAGATGGGGAATTATAGACTGGTTAGCTTAACCTCTGTAGTGGGGAAGATGCTTGAGTCTATTATCAAGGAAGAAATGGCAAGGCATCTTGATAAAAATTGTCCCATTGGGCAGATGCAGCATGGGTTCATGAAGAGCAAGTCATGCTGAATAAGCCTTTTGGAATTCTATGAAGAAATTACAAGCAAGGTGGACAATGGGGACCCAGTGATTGTGTTGTACCTAGATTTCCAAAAGGCATTCAACAAGGTGCTGCCCAAGAGGCTGCTGCATATGGTAAAGATGCACGGCATTACGGATGATGTATTAGCATGGATAATGGTTGGTTAACTAACAGGAAGCAAAGAATGGGGATAAATGAGTGCTATTGTGGCTGGGAATCAGTGACTAGTGGTGTGCCTCAAGGATTGGTTTGGGACTGTAATTATTCACAACTTACATAGATTATTTGGAGTTGGGGACCACGTGTAGTGTGTCAAAGTTTGCAGATGACACTAAGATGAGTGGCAGAGCAAAGTGTGCAGAGGGCTGGGAAACATTTCAGAGGAACATACATACTTGAAGTGAATGGGCAAAGGTCTGGTAGATGGAATACAATGTTAATAAATGCGAAGTCATCCATTTTGGTCGGAGTAACAGTAAAAAGGATTATTACTTGAATGGTAAAAATTTGCAGCTAGCTGCTGTGCAGAGGGACCTGGGTGTCCTTGTAGATGAATCACAGAGGGTTGGTCTGCAGGTACAACAGGTATTTAGGAAGGCAAATAGAATTTTATCCTTCATTGCTAAAGGGGTTGAGGTTATATTGCAGCTGTACAGGGTGCTGGTGAGGCCACACCTGGAATACTGTGTGCATTTTTGGTATCCTTACTTGAGAAAGGATGTACTGGCACTGGAGAGGGTGCAGAGGAAGTTCACTAGGGTGGTTTCAGAATTGACAGGGTTGGCTTATGAGGAGAGACTGAGTAGACTGGGATTTATTCATTAGAATTCAGAAGAATGAGGGGGGAATCCTTATGAAGGGAATAGGTGAGATAGAAATAGGATGTTCCACTGACGGATGAAACTGGGACAAGAGGGCACAGCCTCAGAAGTAGAGGGAGCAGATTTAGGACTGAATTGTGGAGGAACTTCTTCACCCGAAGGGTTGTGAATCTATGGAATTCTCTGCCCAGGGAGTAGTTGACACCACTTCAGTAAATGTCTTTAAAGCTACAATAGAATTTTTTTTTGAACAACAAATGAATTAAGGGTTACGGTGAAATCACGGGTAAGTGGAGCTGAGGCCATGAAAAGATCAGCCATGATCTTACTGAGTGGCAGAGCGGGCTCGAAGGGCCAGACGGCCTACTCCTGGTCCTGATTCCTATGTTCTTATGTTATTTTTAATGACGACTGCAAATATTTCTTCCCATTTTCCAATTTGTTATTTTTGGGTGATTTGGAATGTCTCTCAGCAAACTTAAAAATCACACAACACCAGGTTTTTAACTTTGTCTACCCCAGTCCAACATTAGCAAAGCCTCAACTATTCTCCCAGTAGGTAAGTTAAGGAGGAAGATAAATTCCCCTTTAAAAACTTACCTCATGGGATCAGCGGCCTCCATTTTCAGCAGCAGTGGGAACAGTAAGTGTGAGGACTGGGGCTGCCCGGAAGGTAAATTAATCCTTGAATAACTTATCTTGTGTATAGGTGGAGCACACGCTGAGTAGGAGCAGACACGGGACTGCTGAGTAAGTGAGGTAATATAGGATGAAGGGCTTATGCTCGAAACGTCGAATTCTCTATTCCTGAGATGCTGCCTAACCTGCTGTGCTTTGACCAGCAACACATTTGCAGAGGTAATATACTTGGGCAGTTACTTGACCCGAAACACTACTAGGCAGCGTTTCGCACGCATCCTCCTCCTCTAACCAAGAGAAAAGGTTCTGTGCACTAATTCGGTAAGGTTACTAGTTTTATCAATAGTCATTCAGAACAGTGGGAGTGAAGGTTAGGGCAGTTGCATGCTCCTCCTGTAGAATGTGGGGGGTAAGGGTCACCACTAGTGTCCCCGCTGACTTCACCTGCAGGAAGTGCACCCAACTCCAGCTCTTCGGAAACCACATTAGGGAACTGGAGCTTTGGATCATTCAGGAGGCGGAGAAGGTATTAGAGAGGAGTTATAGGGAGTTAGTCTTTCCTCAGGTACAGGAACAAGATAGATGGGCTACAGTCAGGGAATGGAAAGGGAACAGGCAGACCACACAGTGATCCCCTGTGGCTGCTCCTGTCAATAATAAGTAAATCGTTTTGATTACTGTTGTGGAGGTGGGTGAGGGTGGTGGTGAGGGGGGTGGGGGTGGGGGGGGGGTGGGGAGCCTAGCAGGGGAAAGCCACAGTGGCCAGGTCTCTGGCACCGAGCCTGGCTCAGAAGGGAAGAGGGGAGATTAGGAAAGTGCTAATGGTAGGAAACTCAACAGTTAGAGGAACGGACAGGAGATTCTGTGGTCACGAATGGGACTCCCAGAAGGTATGTTGTCTCCCAGGTGCCAGGGTCCAGGATGTCTCTGATCAAGCCTACAAGATTCTGAAGGGGGAGGGTGAGCAGCCAGAAATCGCAGTGCACATTGGCAGCAATGACATAGCCAGGAAAAGGGATGAGGATCTAAAAAGTGATTTCAGATTTAGGTTGGAAGCTAAAAAAACAGGACAAGCAGAACAGTAATCTCAGGATTACTACAGGTGCCACGTGCTCGTGAGGCAAGGAACAGGGAGTGAGTCCAGCTAAACACGTGGCTACCGTGCTGATGCAGGAGGGAGGGCTTCAGATAGGTATTGGGGTACTTTCTTGGCAACGTAGGACCTGTACTTAAACTGGAAGGACATCAATGTTCTGGGTGGGAGATTTCCAAGAGCACTTCAGGAGGGTTTAAACTAGTTTGGCAGGGGGATGGGAACCAGAGCTACAGATCAGAGGAAAGGATAGTTGTCGAACTGGTGGAAATAGAATACAGAGAGCCTGTCAGGAAGGATACACAGTTGCTAAGGCAAAGGGATGGGTTAAAGTGTGTCTGTTTCAAAGCAAAGAGTGTCAGGAATAAGAGTGATGACCTTAGAGCATGGATCAGTACTTGGAACTATGATGTAGTGGCCATAAAGGAGACATGGGTTTCACAGGGGCAGGAACGGTTGCTGGATGTTCCAGGGTTTAGGTCTTTTAAAAAGAACAGGGAGTAGTATTGTTAATTAGAGAGTGCATCACAACTGCAGAAAAGGAGGTTGTTGAGTCAGTATGGATGGAGGTCAGAAACAGGAAAGAAGCAGTCACTTTATTGGGTGCGCAGCAGAGAGATGGATGAACAGATTCAACAGCAGATCTTGAAAAGGTGCAGATGTGACAGAGTTGATGTTATGGGTGACTTCAACTTCCCCCAATATTGATTGGAACCTCCTTAGTGCAGATGTTCTGAGGGAGGTCATATTGGATTTGGTGCTAGGCAACGAGCCAGGCCAGGTGTCAGATCTCTCTGTGGGAGAGCATTTTGGTGACAGTAACTACAACTACCTCACCTTTACCACAGCCATGGAGAGGGACAGGAACAGATACTATGGAAAGGTATTTAATTGGGGGAGGGGAAGTTATAGCTATTGGACAGGAGCTGTGGATTATAAATTGGGAACAATTGTTCTATGGGAAATGCACAACAGAAATGTGGAGGCTAGTTAAGGAACACTTGTTGTGAGTGTTGGATAACTTTGTCCCACTGAGACAGGCAAGGAATGGGAAGGTGAAGGAACCTTGGATGACAAGAGAAGAGGAGCTTCTCATCAAGAGGAAGAAGGAAACTCACTTAAGATTGAGGAAGCAAGGATCTGGCACAGCTTGAGAGGATTACAGGGTAGCTAGGAAAGAACTCAAAAATAGACTGAGGAGAACTAGGAGGGAACACGCAAAAGCCTTGGTGGGATGGATTAGGGAAAACCCAAAGGTGTTCTATACTTACGCAAGGAATGAGAGAATGATCAGAGGGAGGGTAGGACCAATCAGGGACAGTGGAGGGAACTTGTGCCCGGAGTCTGAAGAGGTAGGGGAGGCTATAAATGAGTTTTTTGCTTCAGTATTCACTAGAGAGAGGGACCTTGTTCATAGTGAGAACACCAGGGGCCAGGTTAATAGGCTTGAGCAGATTGAATTTAAGCAAGTGGATGTGCTGGAAATTCTGGGAAGCATCAAGATAGATAAGTCCCCAGGACCAGTCCAGATATCTCCAAGGTTACTACTGGAAATGAGGACTGAGATTGCTGCGTCTCTGGCGATGATCTTTGCATCTTCACTCTCCATGGGAGTAGTACTGGATGATTGGAGGGAGGCGAGTGTTGTTACTCTGTTTAAGAAAGGGAATAGAGGAATTCCTGGGAATTACAGATCAGCTAGTCTTATGTCTGTGGTAAACAAGGTACCAAGAAAGATTCTGAGAGATAGAATTCATGACTATTTAGAAAAACATAGTTTGATTAAAGATAGTCAGCGAGGCTTTGCGAGGGGCAGGTCATGCCTCACAAGCCTTATTGAGTTCTTTGAGGATGTGACAAAGGTCGGGCAGTGGATGTGGTGTATATGGATTTCAGTAAGACATTTGATAAGGTTCCCCATGGTAGGTTCATTCAGAAAGTTAGGAGATATGGGGTACAGGGACATTTGTCTGTCTGGATTCAGAATTGGCTGGCCAAAAGAAGACAGTGAGTGTTGTGGATAGAAAGTATTCCGCCTGGAGGTCGGTGACCAGTGGTGTCCCGCAGGGATCAGTTCTTTGGCCCGTGCTCTTTGTAGTGTTTATAAATGACTTGGATGAAGAAGTGGAAGGGTGGGTTGGTAAGTTTGCCGATGACACAAAGGTAGTTGGTGTTGTAGATAGTGTTGAGGGCTGTTGCAGGCTACAACAAGACATTGACAGGATGCAGAGCTGGGCCTGAAAAGTGGCAGATGGAGTTCAACCTGAATAAATGCAAAGTGATTCATTTTGGAAGGTCAAATTTGAATGCTGAATACAGGGTGAAAGACAGAATTGGTGGCAGTGTGGAGGAACAGTGGGATCATTGAATTTAAGAGCCTTGAGGTTTTACTGCAGCTCTATAAACCCTGGTTAGATCGCACTTGGAATATTGTGTTCAGTTCTGGTTGTCTCATCATAGGATAGAATAGATGTAGATGCTTTAGAGAGGGTGCAAAGGAGATTTATCAGGATGCTGCCTAGCTTGGATGGGTTGTCTTATGAAGAGAGGCTGAGTGAGCTTGGGCTTTTCACTCTGGAGAGAAGAAGAAAGAGACGTGACGTGATAGAGGTGTACCAGGTAATGAGAGGCATCGACAGAGTAGATAGCCAGAGACTTTTCCCCAGGCAGAAACGGCTGTCACAAGGGGTCATAATTCTAGGGTCATTGGAGGAAGGTAGAGGCGAGACGTTCTTTACACAGAGCATGATGGGTGTGTAGAATGCACTTCCAGTGGTGGCAGTAGAGTTAGAGACACTAGGGACATTTAAGCGACTGCTGGACAAACACCTGGATGGCAGTAAATTGAGGAGGGCGTATGTTATGTTGATCTTAGATTCAGATAAATGCTTAGCACAACATCATGGGCCGAAGAACCTGTACAGTTCTGTACTATTCAATGTTCAATGTTCTATGTAATGTACCCCAGCTGAATATTGACAACCTCAGAGCTTCTGCTCCTGTTGATAATTTTATCCTCTCTCAGCAGATGTGCTTTGTTGACAGAATCTCTTACGCCTATAATAGTCCTATCTCTAATGAGGTCATCTCACAGCTGTCCAAACTCTCAGTATTTAGCTAGAAATGCTTTATCTGGTCATGTACTGGTCAACAGTCTCTCTCTCTCTCCTTCCCTGCAGTCTGATGTTGAACATATAAGTAACATTAATACTGGGTACAAATTACATCTTCAAAATTTGCAGACTCTCTCTGTCTTAATCATCTGCTCCTCAGTGAGTTATTGGGTGCAATACAGCTCACAGCACTGTTTACCCAGCACTCATAACAAATTGTTCCCGTTATTGGCTCATTCTGTAATGCAAATCTGTCGATATTTCATAGCTTTGCCTTTGAGACTGGAACAAGATCCAATTCAATCTCAGATCTCCTTTCATTCCCATGTCAGCAGGGAATATAAATTTTAAGGGATTTCTGACTTACCCTGCACGTTGAAGTTGCCGATTTTAAAAGAAAGGTCCTTGCTGTTTTCTTCCCGGACAGCTGGCTCTCTGACAGCTCTGACCATTCACACATTGTGAGCCTGCCATCTCTGCCACCACAACTGAGGTGAGAGCTCTAACCTTCACAAACTGAGGTGAGAGCTCTTACAGCACGGTTGGCATCATGCGACCATGGTATGCCAACTAAGATATATGATGAATTTCACCAAACATCTTTTAATCCATCGATAATATCTTTTTTCTCTCTATTTGCACCCAGCATACTGACACCTAGAGGTTGGGAGTGGAACAATGAAACATTTTTATTCTTCGAGGTATTTAACTTTAATTTTCTTCTACAAAACTGTTGTCTTCCTTCCTTTACAATGGTCGCTACACATTAAAAGTACTTCACTGACTGTGGGATGCCTTGAGGCAGTGAATGTTGCTATATAAATGCAATCTGGGAAGGAATACATGTTTCTGGGTATTGAGACTCTCAACAGGCCTCAGGTATTGAGACTCTCAACAGGCCTCAGCCCCTCTTGGGCCTAAGACACCACCCAAATCTTCCATGACAAAGATCCAATCACAGACAAACTCCTGTTCAACCTTGCTACAGAAGTCAGGACTGCACTTAGACATAGTTGGAGGCTGAGGAGAACAAAATCTTACTGAGGGTGCATAAAGTGTCACAAGCGAAGCATCCTTGGAAGTAACCCATCACTTTTGTGCATACACTTTCACTTGTACACAGAAAATATCTGTCTAGTGTAATCGTTGCTTTCAGACTCAAGTTAACTCACACTGTTGTAAGTGATTTATAGTCTCTTTAGACTTCCTATGAATGAAAAATGTTGTAATGGTCAAGGAATTGCTCTTCCCTTATAAATTCTTTGGCTCGTGATATTACAGCCAAAGAGTTGCACTTTCATCTGGACTACACCAAGTCTCAATTAAATGTACAAGAGTTGTGTTAGGACTTGTCCTACACAAATCATTCTACAATGCCACTATAATAACTCAGAAAGCTTGGCTGGAAAGGAACATCATTTATTATTGAACACCAATATAGAGCCACTACTCATGGATTCCATAGGCTAGTCCCTGCCTATGATGGACAGTTCTGCAGACTCATCCCTGGGTCTGCTTTTTTTTTGTTTAACCTATTTTTCTAATCAACCTGTTCAGAGATATTAGCACACATACCTCTGGAGCAGGTGGGACTTGAATCTGGGTCTCCTGGGTCTCCAGTCTGACACTGTGTCACAAGAGGGCCCCTGGGTCTGCTTTGTAAAGGTCTCAGGTGGTGTGTTCCAGTAGGCAGGCAATTGCCTGTTACTGAGGGAGCTCACAGGGAGATTAATTCATTTCTCATGGGCCTTAAAGGGGTTATTGTAGACACCCATCTTGTGTGTGCAAATAACGAATCATTGATGATTCACACATCTTTGAAGGGAAGTGTTTATCAATTAATCAGCTTTTCAAAGCTGGGCGTGTACAGTGGACAATTCACATTTCTACTCTCCCTCATTTATCTACCTGAAAAAAACTCTCACAGTTTCAACATTGTCCCAAGGAAAAATCAAGCACTTTAAGGCAATTTAGTCATCTTATACACATGCTGAAACATTGAATGGCTACTGCTGATGGAAAGCTCAAAAGGAGATATGCAGGACATGTTGTGTTTGGATACTTGAAAGTGACATCAGCCACAGGTTTGAAAATACCAAGGTATCAGATGGAGAATGAGACATTTATTCAGCAAAAAATAAGGTCAAGGACTGCAAAAATAACAAGACCCACAAGTCCTTTGCACTAAACAAAAATCTCCTGTAGGATTACTAACAGAACCTTAACAATGGTCCAACTCCTTCCTCCTCTGCAGAGCAATTCTGTCCCTGCTGTAATGAGGTGACCAGAACTACACACAATACTCCATTGTGACCCCATCAGTGTCTTACATAGTTCCATCATTATATTCCAACTTTTGTATTCTATACCTCTGGAAATGAAGGAGAGCATTGTATATGCCTTCTGTACAACCTCATCCAACTGTACTCCTGTCTTTAGGGATCTGTACACTTGCACATCAAGACCTCTTACTTCATCTACCCATTTTCAGTATAATCTAATTCATCATGTATTTCCTTTTACTGCTGGGCCTCCCTAATTGCATTAGCTCACACTTATCAGAGTTGAATTCCATCAGCCATTTTTCTACCCACTCCACCGCCCCATCTATATCATTTTGAAGCTTTCAGATATCCTCTACACACTATCCCCTGCACAGCCAATGTTTGTGTTATCTGCAAATTTACCAATTCTTCCCCACACGTTCAAATCCACATTGTTAATGTATAAAACAAACAGCAGGGGTCCCAACATTGAGCCCTATGGAACACCACTTTCTATTTGCAAGGGCAGTTATTGACCATGACCCTTTGTTTCCTGTTATTAAGTCAGTTTTAGATCGAATTCAACACATTATGATGTATCCCATGGGATTTTACGTTTTTGACCAGTCTGCTGTGTGGGCCCTTGACAAATGCCTTACAAATAATAATAAATCCATGTAGATAACATCCCGTGCACTCCCCTCATCGATCCTCCTTGTCACTTCCTCAAAGAATTCACTCAAAGTTGTCAGGCATGACCCTATCTGAACAAAGTCATGTTGACTGTCTTGCCTTTGTAAGTGACAATTGATCCAATCTCTCAGAATTGATTCGAGCAAATAGATTTGATTTGATTCAATTTATTATTCTCACGTGTACTGAGATACAGTGAAAAGTATTGTTTTGCGTCCTCACCAGACAAATCATGGCTTGCATAAGTACATCAGGGTAGTCAAACGGAATGCAGAACATAGTGTTACAGCTATAGAGAAGGTGCAGAGAAAGATCAGTTTTAATATGTGAGAGATCCACTCAAAAGTTTGATAACAGCTGGGAAGAAGCTGTCCTTAAATCTGTTGGTATGTGTTTTCAAACTTTTGTATCTTCTGTCTGATGGAAGAGGGTGGAAGGAAGTATAACTGGAGTGGGAGAGGTCTTTGATAATGTCGGCTGCTTTCCCAAGGCAGTGGGAAGTATAGAGTGAATAGATTGAACACTGGTTTTCGCGATGGACTGGGTTGCGTTCACAACTCCCTGTAATTTCTTGCAGAACAGTTGCCTTACCAAGCTGTGATGCATCAAGATAGGATGTTTTCTATGGTGCATCGATAAAAATTGGTAAGAGTCTTTGTGGCCATTCCAAATTTCTTTAGCCTCCTGAAGAAGTAGAGGCATGGGTGTGCTTTCTTGACTGTCATATTGATGTGGTTGGGCCATGGCAGGTTGTTAGTAATACTTACTCCTAGAAATTGGAGCACTCAACCACCTCCGCCTCAGCACCATTGATGCAGGCAGGCACCTGTCCTCTACTCTGCTTCCTGAAGTCAATGACCAGCTCTTCCATTTTGCTGACATTGAGGGAGAGAGTATTGTCTTTACAGCGTGCCCCTAAGATGTCTACCTCTTTCCCCAATTCTGTCTCGTCATTGTTTGAGATCCACCCTACAGCAGTGATGTCATAAGCACACTTGTAAATGGAATTGGAGCAGAGTTTGGCCACACAGGTGTCATTGTATAAGGACTGCAATAGGGGGGCTGAGGAGGCAGCCTTCAGGGACACTGGTATTCAGGATTATGGTGGAGGGGATGTTGTTGCCCATTCTTACTGACTGCTGTCTGTGGGTCAGGAAGTCAAGAATCCAGTTGCAGGGGGGTGTAGAGTTTGGAGGTGGGTTTGATTGGAATTAAGGTGTTGAAGATGGAGCTAAAGTCAATAAACAGACGTCCAACATAGGTGTCTTTGTTAATCAACAATCCAGGGATAAGTATAGGGCCAGGAAGATGGCGTATGCTGTGGATCTGTTGCAACGATAGGTGAATTGTCATGGATCAAGGCAATCTGAAAGGCTAGCGTTGACATGCGCCATTACTAACCTCTCGAAACAATTGATAATGATGGATGTCCAAGCCACCAGGTTTCAGTCAATAAGGTATGCTGCCTGATTTTCCTTTGGGCACTGGGATGATAATGGTCTTCTTGAAGCAGGTGGGAATCTCACGTTGTAGTAAGGAGAGATTAAAGATATCTGCAAATACTGCCACTAGCTGCTCCACACAGGATCTGTGTGCACAGCCGGGGGCTTCATCCAGGCCAGTCACTTTCTATTGGGCTCCCCTCAAGATGGCAGTCTGACTTCTGCGGCAATGACTGTGGGGAGGGTGCACCCAGGGTTTTCTGGCCTTTGACATCATTTCACTGACCTTCGTTTAACATGAGTATAGAATACATTGAGCTCATCGAGGTGGAATGCATTGTTATCAGTGATGCTACTCAACTTTGTTTTGTTGCCTGTTATGTTGTTGCAATCAATGTGTTTGTGTGGTTGGTCTGAGACTCTAGCTTAGTCTGATATTGTCTCTTGGGGTCCCAGATGGCTTTGTGAAGATAGTGCTGAGATTTTCTGTATTGGTAAGGGTTGCCTGACTTTAATGTCTCAGACCTTGTCTTTAGTATGTGGATCTTCCAGTTCATTCATGATTTCCTGTTGGGGATCACTTGGATTAACACAGTCGTCTATACACTTACTGATGATGTCTGTGATGGTAATGGCATACTGAATTAGGTTGGCTGCTGAGTTCTCGAATATGGGCCAGTCTCTAAACAGTCACAAAAGAGCTCATCCATTACCTCAGTCCAGTACTGTATGACTTTTTGTACTAGGTCCTCATACGTTACTTTTTGTTTGTGAGCTGGGAGAAAGAGCACAGCGTTACGGTCTGATTTACCAAAATGCAAGTGGGGTGGGTGGAGTGGTGGGTACCTTTGATGGCTATGTCGCAAATGTCCAGGGTGTTTAGGCCTGTGATGGGACAGGAGACGTATTGATGATATCTTGGTAGCACACGCTTGAGGCTGGCCAGTTTGTAGTCACCAGCTACGATAAACAAGGCCTCAGGGTATTCTGTCTCAAGTTGCCATTACCAAAGTAAGACAAACTGGCTTATTATTGTTCAACATTTCCATTGTAGCCTTTTTGTACCACAAAACTACATTCACTTTCCTCCAGCCCAGTCTTGCTTCCATGTTAACATTCCTATCCTGGGCCTATTATGGTGTTCCATTGAAGACAAGCATGAGATTAAGGATCAGCACGTCATTTTCAGTTTAGACACCGTACAGTTTTAAGAATTAAATATTGAGTGCAATAAGTTCAGACTATGATTACAGTCCTCCATTTTGATTATTCTACCCCTTCTCCCACCCCATACACATGGCTTTGTCTATTAACCTGCTTTGAATAAAGCTGACATTTTTACTTGCTATTGATGCTTACTTTTTATCTGTGTCTTTCTGTACCATCATTAACCATCTTGTTTTCTGGGAACCCTCACCTTTGTTCAACTCGATCATTTTGTCAACAGTATAAAAATGATATTTTCCAGGCCCTTTCAGTTCCAAAGAATTAGATTTGAAGTATTCATTCCTTGATTCTCACTTCCAGAGAAATGCTGCCATTCCTGCTGAGCTTTGCAGCTTTTATCTAAGCTCCTATATTTTACCTGAGTAGGAACAATGAATAAAATATCTCCAAGCCATAATAATTTGTGACTTGGTGGGACATCTGAATTTGGTGGCTTTGCCATTCACTTGCTGCCTTTGTTTTCTGGGAGGGTGATATCTCAGTTTGGGAGGTGCTGTTGAAAAATCCTTGGCAAGTTACTGCAGTGCATTCTGTGAATTATACCCAGTGCGGTCATGGTGCACCAGGGCTGGTGGGAAAGGAGGGTTAATCAAGTTCAAACATGCTCAAAACAACTGCAATGCACAGGCTGCGGCAGTGACATTGATAGTTATTGTCATCAAAACCATGTCCAACAGTGAGCATGTGACAAAGCCAATAGTGTAGAAGCATCTGCAGATAACCTAGCTTGCAACAGAATGATTGACTGTTCACCTATCTGGGCTGGCACTGTCACCTAACACAATGAAATTAAACAAGCAATCCATTTTTGAGACAAATCTTTTTCAAGCAAAGATTAAAACATCTGAGTCAACAGAGTGTTTTGTAGTCTAAAGCACACAGAGTGCAGCAAATCCATAAGCTGTGCCTTGAGGAGCGTAAGATGCAGTTTACCAGTTTACCAACTCCAACTGCTCAGCAGGATAAATCCATATCATGTTGATAATGACCTGAGGCTGATTTTCCATTGTGGGGTTTATGTTACGGCTTTAAGCTTTGCTATAGGATTTCAGTGGAGCAAAATAGGCCGATACTTTAGAGTGACTCTGAGGGATAGTTCCTTTTTGGTATTACGTTAAATCAAGGTCTTTGGATGGAACATGAAAATTGAAACTGGGAGTTGGAGTTGTCCATCTGGCCCTTCGCACCTGCTGCACCGTTCAGGACGATTGTGACTGATCCTCCATCTTAATGCCATATTCCAGCTTTCTCCCTTTACCCCTAGATTCTGTTAAAATCTCTGTATAACATTGGATTAAATGGTTATCCAGTTCTAATGAGGTCAAGACCGATGTGGCTGCATCAGTGATGGTAGAATTGGAGGTATGGTGCTGGAAAAGCACATGAGGAATTCGTGATGAAGAGCTTATGCTTGAAACGTCGATTCTCCTGCTCCTCGGATGCTGCCTGATCTGCTGTGCTTTTCCAGCCCCACACTCTTCAACTCTGATCTCCAGCATCTGTAGTCCTCACTTTCCTTAGTGATGGGAGAACCAGTTTCTAACAGAAGTTACTCTGGACTCCAGCCCTTATGTTTGCACAAGACCTCGGCTGGACTGAGAGCCTGTACCAGGGAATCTTTACAGATTATGGGTCTCTTATGAGAAGCAGCTGATTCAGTTACCACAACAGTCACACAAAAGGCCAAGTTTGGTGCGGCGAATTTGTTTGAGGGAGATTCACCTGGATTAGCTCAACAATTTTCAATTAGAAAATGGTTGCCTGAATGAAGTTCTAATTAATATTCTAGAAGTCTTCCAGGAAACTCTAGGAGGAATCAAGGCCACCGTGCATGTTGACCAGGAAGCAATTCTGTGATTTTTATAAGGCCCGCACAGCGCCATTTGCCTTAGAGGCAAAAATAAAGGCAGAAATCAGGAGGCTGGAAAGTGAAGGAATCATCAAACCAGTCCGGCAGCACCGACAGTACAGATTGTGTAGCCCGATGGGTCAGTTCGCATTTGTGGAAATTCTAAACAAAGAGTAAACAGCATTTCACAGCTGGGTAAATACCCAATCCCTCGCAGAGAGGATTTATATGTAAAGCTGTCAGGGGTCTGTCTTTCAAGTTGTTCGGCATGAGCATGCTTACTGTTGTGTTTAAACAAGGATCCCTGATGTATGTTACAATTAACACCCATAAGGCCTTATATCAGTATATGAAACTGCCATCTGGGAGTAATGTCAGCCTGTGGTATTTTTCAGCGGATGATGGAGAACATTTTGAAGGTCTACCCTGGAGGATTGCCACTTATCTAGATGACATGTTCATAACGGAAGACCACTAAGGAACATTTAGAGAACTTGGACATTGTCCTTCGACATTTCTCCCAGACAGGCATAAACCTAAGAAGGGAAATTGTGTGCTCCAGGCACCTCAAGTGACCTACTTGGGTTACAGAGTTGACAAGACCTGGTTACACCCAGTTGGAAGGTAAAGTGAGGGTGATCAAAGGTGTCCTGGCTCCCACGTCTGCCCAGGAGTTCAGGTCATGTCTTAGGCCGGTCAATTATTACAGAAAATTCACACGTTACCTGGCCTCCTTCCCGAAACCTTTGTACTGACTCTTAAAAAAGGGTCCATCCTAGAAATGGTTGGATCGCCAAGCCATAGCTTTTAGGGAAGTCAAGATACAGCGATCATCCTCGAAGGTGTTGGCACACTATGATGCCACGTGAAATCTGGCAGTGACATGTGATGCCTCCCCATACAACATTGGGGTGGCTTTAGCTCATCGCTGGCACAATGGAGGGGAATGCTCGATACAATACACATCCAAGACATTGCCTAACGCAGACTGTAAATACTCCCAGATAAGAAGGAATTACTAGTGGTCATGTCTGAAGTCAGGAAGTTCCACTAATATCCTCCAGTATGGAGACAGGCCCTTCAGCCCAACAAGTCCACACCAACCCTCTGAAGAGTAACCTGCCCAAGCCCATTCCCCTGCTACTCTACAGTTACCCCTGCCTAATGCACCCACCCTACACATCCCTGAACAATTTAGCATGGCCAATTCACCTGACCTGCACATCTTTGGATTGTGGGAGGAAACCGGAGTACCCGAAGGAAACCCACGCAGACATGAGGAGAATGTGCAAAAATCCACACAGTCACCCGAGCGGGAATTGAACCTGGGTCCCTGGTGCTATGAGGCAGCAGTGCCAACCACTGAGCTACCATGCCACCCTAAATGGATGAAAATTTGTGATAATTACAGACGACAAACGCCTATTGGTCTGCTTAAAAAGGACAAGGCAGTGCTGCCCACAGCTTCAAGCCATATACAGTGCTGGGCTCTAATATTAATACTTTCCTGAAGAAGGGCTCATGCCTGAAACGTTGATTCTCCTGCTTGGATGCTGCCTGACCTGCTGCGCTTTTCCAGCAACACATTTTCAGCTCTGATCTCCAGCATCTGCAGTCCTCCCTTTCTCCTCTAATACTAAGTGCCTATAATGACGAGTTGGATCACCGTCCAGGAGGCTGAGTAGCAACCTCCCACTGACAGAGACACCACCAGCGCTACCACCACTGGAAGAGTCCATGATAGTTTTAAGGTTTCTGGTTGCACTTCCAGTCACAGCTGGCAGTATCAGACTTTGGACACAGAAAGATCCGGGCCTGGCAAAACTGAAACAGCTGATGGTGAGGGGAAAGCCAAAGGGCCATCACAACCAGAATTGAAAACCTTTTGGACCCATAAAGACCAGCTAACAGGAGAGGATGGTATATTGTTACTGGGAGCAAGAGTGATTGTTCCAAGCAAGCATCTCCACCAGGTACTGGCTGAACCCATCAAGGGGTGTTCAAAATTAAGGTGTTAATGAGAAGTTGTTTCTGGTGGCTCGGCATGGATGCAAGTGCATAGAGACCATCCGTCAAACACTGGGAATACAACAGAAAAAGTGCGCACACCTTTTGCAACAGACATACTCCCAATAATGTTGGTCACAGATAGCAGATTATTGTTTACCAGCAGGGAATTTGGGTGTTTCCAAAAGTCGAATGGTAATTGACATTAACAGCAGCTCCATATCATCCATCATCCAATGGTGAGGCAGAAAGGCCAGTCCAAACGTTTAGGTATGCTTGAAGAAACAGCCCCTCTAGATCCAAAACCATCCTTGTTTTTATTTGATTATAGGACCAGCCGTCAAGGGGAGCCTCGATTATCCGAACGTGATGGGTGGGCACGATTTTGTTCGTATAATCGATTATTCGGTGAATCGATTAAATGCCTTTCCTTTGTGGCTCGGAGTTTTTAAAGTCTGCTCCTCGTCCAGGATTCAAGGCAGCACACAGTGGGCAAGGCCCCACCTCCAACCCTGACCCCTGCCCTCGACCCTGTCTGACACTGCCCCCCTGCCTGCTAGCCCCGTCCCATCCCGCCCCCTAACCCAGTACAACACCTCCCCTCGCTCATCACCCAACTTCGCACACCCCCGCCTCCTCTCTGGGGCAGCCAGACCAGACACCAACAACAAGACTGCTGCTGCTGAGGGGGTAAGTCTCCAAATAGCTCGCGTGGGCACACACACACACACACACACACACACACGGACACACACACACGGACACAGACACAGACACAGACACAGACACACACACACACACACACGGGCACAGACACAGACACACACAAACACAGACAGACAGACACACACACACACACACACACGGACACAGACACACACAAACACAGACAGACACACACACACAGACACATACACAGACAGACACACGCACACAGACACACACAAACACAGACCGACAGACACACACACACACACAGACACACACAAACACAGACAGGCACACACACACAGACACATACACAGACAGACACACGCACACAGACACACACAAACACAGACCGACAGACACACACACACACACAGACACACACAAACACAGACAGGCACACACACACAGACAGACACAGACAGACACACACACAGACAGACACACACACACAGACTCACACAAACAGACACAGACACACACACACATACACAGACACACACAGACACAGACAGACACACACAGATAGACAGACACACAGACAGACAGACAGACAGACACACACAGACACACACACAGACACACACCCAGACAGACACACAGACACAGACACACACACACAGAGACACCGACAGACACACACAGACAGACAGACAGACAGACACACACACACACAAACACATGGACACACACACGAGGACACACACACACAGACACAGAAGACAGACAGATACACACACAGAGGCAGACACACAGACACTGACACATACACACACACACACACACACACACACACAACATTTTACTGCAATGTTTTGACAGGTTTCACCTTTGTCCCATACAGGACAATGTTGGAGAGATTCTGTGAGGAAGGGGGGGTTTAAGGGTGCACCCCTCTGTATAACTCCAGGGAAAGTGTGGGGAGAGAGCGCGCGGGCAGGAGGTCAGTCAGTTGGAGAAGGTGCCTGTGTAATCACTGTAAACAAAAGACGCGGTCGCTGCTGGAAACACGTCTTTGATGTAATGTTTCCATCGGGACTTGGAGCTCTCCTTCGGATAATCCGATTTTTGGATAATTGGGATTTGGATAATCAAGGTTCCTCTGACAGGGACAGCTCCAGCAGAGCTGAAAATGGGATGAAGACTGTGCCAAGTTAAATCTGATCTCCCCCGATCTGGGGGTTGGTGGTGAGGGGTGTTCTGTGTGAACTGGCCTCAGGAACTCCACTGCCAGGCACAAGACTCCACTAAGTAAGAAAGGCAGTTTGATCCGGGGGTGGAGTTTGGAGTAAGAATTGTGGGAATGGTCCTGCATGGGTAAGAGACATAGTCAACACAAGGTCAGGATTAGTGATGTCTGAAGTTGGGGTGGGAGCAACAGTCCTGAACAAATACGTGGACCATATGAAATCTCCGAACTTGCAACAAGTGTGGGAGCAAGATGCACCCTGCTCCTTGGAACAGTCAGGAAGGCTGCCGGAGCCTGTGGGTTCATCCTCTTCATCAAGTTTTCTGAATCTGAATATAAGCCACTTGTTGGGATCCATTATTAAGGTTAGGTAGTGTAAGAAACTTTATTGTTAGGTAGTGCTCACGTAAGGTAGTATTAGCAAGTCTGGAAATTGTTAGCTAAACTAGGCAGCAGTAGACCATTATGTTACACTAGGAGCAGACTGAAAAGCTGATGGCATAGCCTGAAGAGGCCCCAGGGAGGGTGAGAGATAACAGGACATTGGAGCCATGTCAAAATGCACGTAGCTCAAACTGAGGTAATAGAATGTTATCAGGTAAGAACCAATGACATACTAGCATACTGCATATTACCAAATAAGGATGTAGCACTGAGGTGCGAGGGGGCTAAGAAGTTAGGCAGAACAGAACAATAGAATCATAACGCGCCTTCTCCAGTGACCTAGACACCTCACTGTACTGTGTACGATTCTCTCTCATTAAAACTGCTTATACTTTTAATCAGACCTGGTGTCTCTCTCCTCCAAACGAACACGGAGACAGAAGTCCTGTCCCAACACACTTCAACACCTTTACCAGCAGAAGAAGAGTCAATCGAGGCAATCCTAGTGCAGGAGGTGAGCTCCCACATGTAACACATTGCCCATATTGAACACCAGGTCAGAGATACCTGACCCAGGGCTAACACGTCCCAGAAGGCTCTCTAAGGAAAAGGACTGACATATGTCCTCAGATTCTGAGGAAAAGGGATGTTGTGATTGTCTGTTTGGTAAGTGCAGATTCAATGGGCCAAACAGCCTGTCCCTGCCCTGAAGGGATTCTCTGTTAAAGAACATCTCAAAGCTTGTCACAATATGATCCAATGTCAAACAACAACATTAGCAACCCAGAATAATATAATCAAGCCCCGTTTCATTCTGGGATCTGACTTGGCCAGCACTTTCATCAGCTGGGATCAGAACGCAATGGCTGACAAGTGCTTTGGAATATTTGATGGTTCAGAAATGCCCGAGATAAATGTTTATATTATTTTAAAGGAGTAATCACACCTTGCTCTGTTTGTTTCAGCCCAATGTCCCACTCTGTCACTATATACGTCTATATTCTGGTTTACATCACAATCCCCTTGCGAAACCCATTGATTTTGCTTTTAGTCATTAGCTACTGTTTTTAATGTTTAGCAAATGTTGTTTGAAGAAAATGTTCTTGTATTTGTGATTAACAGGATCACACATATCATACATTACCTGCTTCATATGGAACACACAAGCACAGAGCTCTCAGCCTCAGATTATGTCCCTCTGCGCAGTGAACCACTCATGGAACTGGGATGGGATCCAATGATAACCTGGAGTTGTTGTGAGCTAACCAGCTGTTGGCTTATTTTGTGGATCAGTTGAACCTGTCACGACACCAAATCAGTAAGGTGGCGAAGATCACAAACTGGACGAGAGCCATTGGAATTCCTTTGCCTCCTGATGCTTGAACGGCTATTTTGGTGTGAAAATCATGGGAGATCGAACCTGCAGTACTGTCAGTAATGTGGGAAGCAAGTGCCTGAACTGGCAGGTGCAGGATGCTGGATAGCCCCTCTCTGCTCATTCTCAGATTTTCTATGAAGACTTTGTTCTGATCCATTGACAGCAATAACTACTTGCATTCATATGGCACCTTTGATGTAATAAAAGGTTCCAGGGCACTTCACAGGAGTGACGTGAGCGTTGGAAAATCCTGACTGCTGACATTAAAACCATAAGGTGAAGGAACAGAAGTAGGCCATTTGGCCCATTGTAGCTGTCTTGCCATCTCATGAGATCATGCCTGACTTGATAATCCTCAATCCCACTTTTCTTTCTTTTCCCTGTTACACCTGATTCCCTTTATTGATTAAAAATCAGTCTATCTCAAACTTGATTATACTTCATACCCAGTCTGGGTAGTCCTCTGTGGTAAAGAGTACATCTAAGGGAGGCATGATAGCTCAGCAGTTAGTACTGCTGCCTCACAGCACCAGGGACCTGAATTTGATTCCAGCCTTGAGTGACCATTAATATGGGTTTCTTCTGGGTGCTCCGGTTTCCTCCCACAGTCCGAAGATGTGTGGGTTAGGTGATTGGCTGTGTTAAATTGCCCATAGTGACCAAGGATGTGCAGGTTAGGTGAATTAGTCATGGGAAATGCAAGGATGTGGTGGGTCTGGATGGGATAATCTTCAGAGGATCAGTGTGGACTTGATGGGCTGAAAGGCCTACTTCTACACTGTAGGGATTCTATTATTGATCTGACAGCATATATTCAACCCTATCTGAGCAACACCTTACCCTGATTACATCCTCTGGTCCTAGACTCATCCACAAAAGGAGTTTAGATCAGAGTGGTGCTGGAAAAGCACAGCAGGTCAGATAGCATTTGAGGAGCAGGAAAATCGACGTTTCGGGCAAAAGCCCTTCATCAGGAAAAGAGATCGGAAGCATCCAGGGTGGAGAGATAAATGGGGGTGGGGGGGGATGCTGGGAAGAAGGTAGTAAAGAGTACAATGGGTGAATGGGGGTGGGGATGGAGGTGATAGGTCAGAGGGGAGTGTGGAGGGGATAGGTAAGATGGGAGATTGGCAGGTAGGACAGGTCATGGGGACACTTCTGAGCTGGAAGGTTGGAACTGAGGTAAGGTGGGGGGTGGGAAAATGAGGAATATGGTGATGTCCACATTGATGCCATGGGGTTGAAGTGTTCCGAGGCGGAAGATGAGGCGTTCTTCCTCCAACCATCAGGTAGTGAGTGAGCGGCGGTGGAGGAGACCCAGGACCTGCATGTCCTCGGCAGAGTGGGAGGGGGGAGTTGAAATGTTGGGCCATGGGGCAGTGGGGTTGATTGATGCAGGTGTCCCGGAGATGTTCCCTAAAGCACTCTGCTAGGAGGCGTCCAGTCTCCCCAATGTAAAGGAGACCGCATCGGGAGCAACGGATACAATAAATGATATTGGTGGATGTGCAGGTGAATCACAAAAGGAATCTACTTCTCCGGATCGCTCCTCGAAACCGCCCAAGCATTTTGTATATTTCAATAATGTTTCTCCTCACATTCTTTTAAACACTAATGAGCACAAGCCCAACTTACTCAACCTTTCCTCATAATAAAATCCCCCAATACCTCAAATTAATCGAGTGTCCCTTCTCTGGATTGCCTCCCACCCCAATATGTCTTTCCTTTGATAAGGGGAGCGCAACTGCCCACAGTATTCTCGGTGTCAAACAAGAATTGGACATGTAACAATGGAACGAGATAAGAAGGTAGGTGGCCAAGCGTTTGATCAAAGGGAGTAATTACAAGGTGCACCGAAAGTGATGACAATAATAGAGATACAGAGAAATTCAATGGAGGAATTCCAGTGTTTTGAATATTGAAAGTTAGTCATCATTACTTGAAGCATTTTCCATGAGAATGCATCTGTCAATCAGAACCAATGCTGCAAACCAATTAGTGCTGTCCTCTCATATGAAAGAAATGTTGCTCTCCCTTTACGTTGGTATTTCTTGCAGATTGTCCTGATGAGTGCAAGACAAAAACCCTTTCCTCAGTAATATCAAGATGTTCATTTTATTTTTGTAAATTATATACTTCCTTCTGAGCTGCTGTTCATGGTATAGGCCTTCCATTTCTTTCCCTGGCTGTCTCAGGCTGACTCCTCAACTCTTTCAGATGCAAAAGAACCATCCACACCCCGCCCTTGCCCCATTAAGTATTTGTGCCTTCAAATTAATCTTTTCATATTTATATTTACATATTACCTCATCTTTTCCCAATTTTCTGAGATTGTAGAGTCAGTGCAGAGGATCCACAGTTAACACTAAATGTGTTTCTTCATGCTCAGAAGGATAGTTCCTCTTATTCTAACTGATTCTTGACTCAAACATCTTTCCTGTAGATTTAAGCTTTCCAATTCCTCTCTTCAGTTTCAGATTTAACATCACGTTCAATGAGGAGTAGCAGATGAACTCTAATTTAGATAAATGTGAGGTGTTGCATTTTGGTAAAAACTGCACTTATGCACTTCATAGTGGTGGGCCTGAGGAATATGTTGAGTAAGAACTGAAGGGTTAAGGAGCATAGTTTCTTGAAAGTGGGATCTCAAGTAGACAGGGCAGTGAAGAAGGTGTTTGGCACACTGGCCTGTATTGATCACTGCATTGAGTGGAAGAGTTGGGATGTCATGTTGCTGCTGTACAGGACATTGGTTAGGCCACTTTTTGAAGACTGCATTCAGTTCTGGTCTCCCTGCTATGGGAACGATGTTGTTAAACTTGAAAGGATGTCGAAAATATTTATGAGGTTGTTGCCGGAGTCGGAGGGCTTGAGCCACAGGGAGATGCTGTGGAGGCTGGGGATATTCTTCCTGGAACATCAAAGGCTGAATCGTGACCTTATAGAGGTTTATAAAATCAGGAGGAGCATGGATAGGATGAATAACCAAGGTCTTTTCCCAGGATAGGGGAGTCCAAAACGAAAGGGCATAGGTTTACGATGAGAAGGGAAAGAAGGACCTAAAGAGCAACATTTTCATGCAGAGGGTGGTACATGTGCGATATGTACTCTCAGAGGAAATGGCGGAGGCTGGTACAATTACAACATTAAAAGGCATTTGGATGGGTATATGAATAAGAAGGGTTTAGAGGAATGTGGGCTAGATGCTGGCAAATGGGGCTAGATTAAGTTAGGATGTCTGGTCAGCATGGACAAGTTGGACAAAAAGGGTCTGCTTCTGCACTGTACAACACTATGATGCAACATCTCTATCTGCTTAATATATAACTGCATGATCTCTCTGACATATTAGAATAATTCACAATTTATATTTCCTTTTATTATACAGATTACATAAGATCTCTGTGGATTTTTATTCTCTTGAACAATCCAACTTTTTCTGTTCTGCTTATGTGTCCATTCCTTTTGACTTCTTACTACTTCAGTAAATTCCCAGTGTGATATACTTTGTTATGTTTCTTGGCCTGTTGCTTTCTGTAAGGTTTCTCGTTATCTTGAACTCTCTGGTAGTCTTTTGGTTGTAATCTTGGAAATAATTACTCAGGTAGAATACAAAATTGAGCTTTTTGTTTTATTCTCCAGAATAATTCAGAAGTTGCTCGTCCACATGACAAGGGAGTAGATCTGGAGTTCAATAGAGCTGTCTGAAACTCTATGTTCTTTCTCAAAAGTAACTTAATAATTTTGACTTGTATTCAACTTTTCATTTGGACTGTCTTCATTCTGGTGAATTTGTATTATCTTTCTGCAAAGTATCTGCAGTATTGATTTGCAAATTGTATCTGTTGTCAGAAATAGCATTCTCCTGAATTCCATGAATTGTAAAAATGCATTTCAATACTCTGATCACTGTTTCTGTCGTTGTAGTATACAGCTTCTGAACTTCAATCTTTCTTGAAAAATAGTCGAGGACAATAAAAAATGACTTGCAATTGAAGACAAGTAGTTTTGTATCCAATCTTTCCATAGCCTGACTAGAAATATGTTCCCTAGTAATGGCTCTCTTTGAGGTGATTGGAGTGTTGCACGTATTTGGCATTTTCTTCAATACCCTTTGAAACACCACTCTGACAACAGAGCCCTTACTCTATTTTTGGTGATACCTCAGTGACTTTGATGTAACTTCTCAAGTTATTTTGTCTGAGTGTAGTTGAAAAAACTAATCTCTGTCATAGACAAATATCTCATTAACAATTGTGAAATGTTTCCAACATTCAAAGCAAGCTGTCATGACCATACCACAATGACATTTATTTGACCAAACCTGTCAACCAAACCTTGATGCATTCCTGGTCAGTCATTGCGATTTATTAGTATCAACTCTTATTTGGTGTCCACTGACCAACTTCAATTGCAAAGTTCAATTTCTTCAATGAGATTAACATGCAGTCATTTAAGACTAGAATGTGCATCTGCTGTTGTTAAAAATCACACAAAACCAGTTTATAGTCCAACAGGTTTATTTGGAAGCACTAGTTTTCGGAGCGCTGCTCCTTCATCAAGTTGGTGTGGAATACAAGATTGAGGACACAACCACCTGATACTCCACAGCCACCTGATGAAGGAGCAGCGCTCCAAAAGCCAGTGCTTCCAAATAAACCTGTTGGACCTTAACCTGGTGTTGCATGATTTCTAACTTTGTCCACCCCAGTCCAACACTAGCACCTCCACATCATGACTACCTTGTGCATAAATTGCTTCATAAGCAAATCTCATTAATCCCAATAGAAATCGTTATATTTCTTGGTGGTATTCTCACAAATCCTTTTTTAAGGAAACTAAGGGCTTGTACTTTGTCTCAATAACTAACAAATGTTTGATGGAGTCTGAAAATTTCTCACAAGGATGTATTCAGCATTCAGACTCCCTAGACCTTCAAACAGCTTTGGGTTGTTCTTTTCAAAGTGACTTTGGATCTTCTGTTGGTTAATTTCTTTGATTTTCTAAACAAACTTCAGGTCAGTACTAGGTCTTCTGATCAAGAGTAAAATTCTTGATTAAGTAACTGATATAAATTTTATATGATTTGGTTTCTCCTGTGTTATCAAATTGCTTGTAGCATAACCATTGAATTTGTCTTCTGTTCCTCCTGAACCAGGTAACTGGATTTTTCATGTTTGAAAGCAAAGTTGTTCTAATGGAGCTTCGTTTTTCCAACAAGGCTGTTACACATTTAACAATGTGGAACTTGAAATTCATAAAAATGATCACTGAGATGAATGCTTTTGTGCCAAACTATCTGACCAGTATCATTAATCTCACCAAGGTTTATCTACAGATGAAAATTATTCACCACCATTGGTATTTTTGCATTTCATATCTATGGAAAAGCGCAGCAGGTCAGGCAGCATCCAAGGAGGAGAATCGATGTTTCAGGCATGAGATTCCTGAAGAAGGGCTCATGCCCGAAACATCAATTCTCCTGCTCCTTGGATGCTGCCTGCCCTGCTGCGCTTTTCCAGCAACACATTTTCAGCTCTGAATCCAAAATTAAGGAAGGAATAACTGAACATTTAGAAAAGTTTAACACGATCAAACAGAATCACCATGGTTTTGTGAAAGTGAAATTATGTTTGACAGTTCTTTGAGGACATAACAAGTGGAGCTGATAAAGGGATGTGGTAATATTTAGTTTCTAGATGACATTTGGTAAAGAGCCAGATAAACATTTCACACAAGGTAGGAGCTCATGGCATTGGGCGGAATACATCAGCATGGATTAAGGATTGGCTAACACACAGAAAGCAGAGTCAGAATTAATCAACATTTTTCAGATTGTGAAGATATAACTAGTGGAGTGCCACAAAGATCTGTATTAGAGCTTTAATTCTTTCTGATCTATACTAACGACTTGGAAAAGGTGGTGTGTACAAAGTGTAATCTATCTGAATTTGGAGATGATGCAAAAAATAGGAAGGAGGGCATGTTGTGCACAAGGAATCTGCAAGTGGATGGAGAGAGGTTGGATGAGTGGGCAAAAACTTGGCAGGAGTTGTGTAATGTTGGAACACTTTTTTAAGGAAGAACAACAGTACAGAATATTATTTAAAGAGAGCGAGAGAGATTCTAAATAAAGTGTAGTGCAAAGGGATTTGAGTAACCTTGCGATGAAACACAAAATGTTAGCATGCAGGTGGAGCGAGGCCATTGGATTTTTTCCTTTATTGCTAGGGAATTGGAATTTAAAAGTAAGGAATTCTGGTTACAGGATGGTGATGAGGCCACATCTGGAGTACCATGTATAGTTTTAGCACCTGTATTTCAGAAAGAAAATGGAGGCAGTTCACAAGACAGATCGTTGGGATGAAGGAATTGACTTATCAAGAGAGTTAAACAGATTTTTGATGAACAGTTTAGTTTGGGATTATGGTCAGCATGGACTGGTTGGACCAAAAGGTCTGTATTTATGCTGTGGGACTCTATCACTTTATGGTTCCTGATTAGGCCTTTATTCATTATAGTTTACAAGAATGAGAGGTGATCTTATTGAAACATACAAGATTCTGAGGGGCCTTGACAGGGGAGGTGTTGAGAAGAGGTTTCCATTATGGCGGATTCCTGAACTGGGGAACGTAGTTATAGAATAAAAGGATAATCATCTGAAAATCTCTATCCCAGAGAGTTGTGGAGACTGGATCACTGAAAATATTGACATAAGAGGTAGGTTTTTTTGAAATATGAGGGAATTGAGGGGTATGGTGAGCTGGCATGAAAGCGGAGTTGAGGTCTGAAATAGGTCGTGTTGCATGCCTGGGTAAGCTTGAGGAGCTGAATAGCCCATTTGTACTGACAGAACCAATTTCCTCCCAAACCCCAAGATAAACTTGCACACCTCCCCAGCCAAAAAATCCCAACAGCCCCCAACTCACACTCCTGTCATGACCTACCCTAAGCAATCACCTGACCACCTTCCAACCTACTCCCTCTTCCAAATGCAAGTTACCCTCTCTCCCACTTACAACCCCAGCTTCTCTCCCTCTGCCACTCTACCCCTCCCCCACATGTCACTCCATCCACTCTCCCATCTCCAAATGGGTCAGAAGCCTCAAAAGTCATTGACTGACACAGAGTAGTGGACAATTTTGGATGTTTCCAGTTGCTGGTTAATAACTTTGTAGTGAATGAGTCAGCATCAGGATTGCTAAGAGATTCTGACACCCAGCTGTCTGGATATGTCTGGCTGCTGACTATCTAGAGACAAGAGGATCTGTGTCACCATACTTTAATGGCATCGGTTGAAGGTTAAGTCAGGAGCAGGACATTTTGGTTCAGGTTAAACTGCTATATGTAGACGTTTGATGTAGGTGGGTACAGGCACATCTTTGGTCTAACTAACAGAGATTTAGAGAGTTGGATAAAGTGAATAAAAGATGTAAATTTTCAACAGTTTCCATGAGTAATTCCAGTAATGCAGCTTATTCAGGCAAGGAGTTTTCCAGATCCCACCATCTCATGCTGAATGTGTGCATCTATGTGACAACAATACAATGGGTGGTGCTAATTTTATTTTGATTTTGATTTATTTACTGGCATGTACATTTATTACAAATACAGCGAAAACTGTTTAGTGTTTCCATTCTCTGACACCATCTTAAAACAGAGAAAGTAAATAAACCAAAACGCAGATCTTAGAGCCAGAAAAATAAACAATAATGGTAATCTTGTCTTAGGGGATGAATTTTTAGGTGGTCTTTGCAGCAGCTCCCACTTCCTAGCTCAGCCAGGTGTCTGGATTCAGGCTCCTCCATCAAAATGTCTTGAGTCCCTGCTGCTGAACCACCTGCTGCCATCACTGGAACAAAGAGTCTACTCTCCAGCACCATCTTGCCTTCACCAACACTGTTGCCATGACACTGGGCTGACCTCTCCAATGCAGCTAAGGCCAATGCCTAGGCCTGTGTACATACAAAAGCATATGGGCTCTTGTGGTGCAGTGATATGCTCTGAACTTTGAGTCCTAGGTTCATATCCTACTTGCTTTAGAGATGTGAAACAACATTTCCAAACAAATTAATTGGAAATATCTACAACAGAAAGCATGAGGGAAGTCCAAAGAGTGATTAGATTAGATTACTTACAGTGTGGAAACAGGCCCTTCGGCCCAACAAGTCCACACCGACCCGCCAAAGCGCAACCCACCCATACCCCTACATTACCCCTTGCCTAACACTACGGGCAATTTAGCGTGGCCAATTCACCTGACATGCACATCTTTGGACTGTGGGAGGAAACCAGAGCACCCGGAGGAAACCCACGCAGACACGGGGAGAACGTGCAAACTCCACACAGTGAGTCACCTGAGTCGGGAATTGAACCCGAGTCTCAGGCGCTGTGAGACAGCAGTGCTAACCACTGTGCCACCGCGCCGCCCAAGAGGTCTACATTGAGGTCATTGAGGTCTACAGGACGGAAAAGGGCCCTTGAGCCCACTGAGTGTGCACCAGTCAAAAGAAAAAACACCTAATTATTCTAATTCCATTTTCCAGCACTTGGCCCATAGACTGTATGCCTTGACATTGCATTGCAAGTATAACATTGTAATGTCAATCACCGCTCTGCATCTTTAAGCCTGTTTCTCCCAGCACTGGTGCTGTCTGACCTGCTGAACACTTTCTGTCATTCTTTCTTACTGTTGAAGTAAATTGAGGTAATACAGGAGGCCAGACTTGAAAAAGTGCAGAGATCTTGGAGAGTTGTAGGGCTGCAAGAATTGTATGAGATGAGACCTCACAGACCCTCCCTAGGTTTTCATTTACAATCCTCAGCAATTGCAGTGAGTAAATTAATAACTCTTACGTCCATCAACTCCAATGTGCGCGGGGCATGACCCAATAATGTGCATCTTGGAATCCCTACAGTGTGGACACCCATGGACACAATGGGCGAATCCACCTAACCTGCACATCTTTGGACTGTAGGAGAAAACTCACGCAAACACGGGGAGAATGCGAATACTCCATACATTCACCTGAGGCTGGAATTGAACCCCTCGCTCTGTGAGCCACCATGCCACCATATTATTAGATTAGATTAGATTACTTACAGTGTGGAAACAAGTCCACACTGACTCGCACCCAATCCCCTACATTTACCCTTTCACCTAACACTATGGGCAATTTAGCATATCCAATTCACCTAGCCTGCACATCTTTGGACTGTGGGAGGAAACCGGAGCACCCGGAGGAAACCCACGCAGACACGGGGAGAATGTGCAAACTCCACACAGACAGTCGCCTGAGGCAGGAATTGAACCCGGGTCTCTTGCGCTGTGAGGCAGCAGTGCTAACCACTGAGCCACCGTGCCACCATATTATCTTGTACTGCACAATGTATGATTTGTATGTATAATTATTTCATGATCTTACTTGAATTTATTAAATCAAGCAAATCAAGCTAACCACTGAGTCAGCATGGCAGATCTCGTTCACACCTTTGCCTGGAATTTACTCCTAGGAGTCACAGTGCACCCATGCTTAATTCAATTTCTTTTCCAAATTGGATTCATTTTAATGCTCAGACACTTACAATCAATAGCCAGCATTAACTGTGAGTCGAATTTGACTCAAATCCAGCAGATGCTTGTATAAGAATAATCAGCTCTCTGGGTCCAAATTTATTGTGAAATTATGCTATGTCAAATCAAATGCTTTCACCACTTTCTCCATCGTTTGTAATACGGAACAAAACTAACAACCAGGCACATGTTTTATAAATGTAAGTGTAAATAAACTGACAAAACCTTAATTTGAACAGGAAAGTAGAAGAAAGGGTTTCTTTTCTGCCATTCCTCTGCTGAACCCAGACAATGAATGTGATTGGACTATTTGGCTAGGGAAGGAATCATGTTAAGCCCATTCTTATCCAAATCCAATAACCACTGTCAAATTGAGGGTGGAGGCACTTGACTGGACTCAAGGAGGAAAAGTCTGCATTCTCTCTCTTCTACAGTCCCAGATTTGTAACTGCCAATTCCAGTCTGGAGCCATGTCTCCAGCTGAGATCAAAAAAGCTGCGTCCATTTCATGAACTCAACCTAAGACTCAGGGCCCCACATCACTCTGTCCCATGGCCATTATCGCAACGGTAAATAGGTGTCCAGCAGATGAGAAGGAGGTAAAGACATCCATTTGGCTGTTCAGGGTTTCAGGGCACAAGAAAATTACAGAGAAACATGACACAGCATAGGATGAGGCCATTTAGTCCATCATGCCGTTACTAGCTCTTTGAAAGAAGTATCCAATTAGCCTCTCTCTCCTGCTCTTTTTCAATATCCCGACTTTATGTTCAGCTTTATTGATCTTAGCCTGTATCACGGTTGAGTTGCCCCTCTCATCCCTGAACTAAAGAGAGGAGGAAAGGAAAGATGTAACTCTTGAGAAAAATGCCAAGTAAGAACCATCTCTGACAATGGGTCAGGCAATATGTTTAAATATACTCCAGTCTGGAGGTACAGTTATCCTCAAGTCAGTAATTAACCTGAATTAGATCTTTCTTTTTGTGAAATCAATGACTGTTATTTCTTTCCCAATTAAACAATGAAAGATAAAAAGTTTTGTCTTGTTCATAGGTTTTTCTTTGGTGGTCTGCATCCTAACTGCTCTGCAGGTTTGATAAACTGTACCTAAACCAATCCAAATCCCATTTAGCAGTTGCTAGGCCGTTACTTTCAATAAAGATATCCCTGTGTCAGTATGACTCAACGTTTTCAAATCCACTTCCAGCCACTGAACACCATAGAGTTCCAATATTCTTTGAATTATATAAAAAAAAACCTAATTATCCAGGCTTCCATTTTCCAATTTATCTTTCCAAATAAAATAATTTGTACATTTTAAACTAAAGGCTTGATGCATGCATTGGGTAAAGGGAGGAGAGGGATGAGGGTGGATAGCAAAAGCCAATTAGAATATATAGAGATTCTAAACACTGACGTAGACTATTTAACACAGATTACCACTCTGTGCTATAATGTTTTTATGATTATCAACACCCAGGTTTAATTTGAGAGAAAATGTGTTGCTGGAAAAGCACAGCAGGTCAGGCAGCATCCAAGGAGCAGGAGAATCAACATTTCGGGCATGAGCCCTTCTTCAGGCTCATGCCCGAAACGTCGATTCTCCTGCTCCTTGGATGCTGCCTGACCTGCTGCGTTTTTCCAGCAACACATTTTCAGCTCTGATCTCCAGTGTCTGCAGTCCTCACTTTCTCCTTAATTTGAGAGAATGCTTGTACTGAACTATAAAATTTCTGACCGACAATGTAAGTGAATATAAATCATTTCACAGAAGGAGCTAATTTGTCCCTAAGAATTTTACTACATTTAAAGGTCACTTTCCTTACAATAAAAAAGTTATCCTGAAGCTTCTTGTTTACAGCAATCTGTTAAGTGCAAAAATTGCCATTATTAACCATCACATCCAGAATTGGTGAGAGGGAATTTCCAATTACCTTGCTGTAACAGTCTCGATTTATTGGCCTGTCAGTTGGAAGGACTAACATGGTCCCTGGTGTTTGCAATGGGACGACGTGTAATAAAATCCCTCATCAGTCAAGAGGCTGGCTAATAAATACACTTTAATTAAAGCGATGGCTTAATATAGTGTACACTGAACTCTGAGTAAATGTCCAAATGGGATTATCTGGGATTAATGTTTGCAGGTGGTGAGAGGAATATTTGAATGATGATTATACCTCTGTGTATGCCAGTTCTGTTTCTGCTCCTGATAAACTCCTAAATAAATTGGAATTACATATTCTTGTATTTCCTTCGACGTTCCACCTATTAGGTACCTGCAGGAGGGTCACCTCATAGCTTTCCTCATCTTTGTTCCCATTTCTCCTGACATAGGGATTTGTGTTCTGATCAAGGACATGCCCACAGACACAGATTAGAGGTAACCCTTACAAGCCCAATGGGGTATCCCTATTTCGCGTCTTCGTGGAACTCATTAGGTATGAGTTCCCATGGTAACAGCCAATGTCCTCCCGGGTGTCCTTGGAGAAGGAGCACATGGTGTCCACCAACACCCTGGAGGTGTTCAGGGAGAGGTGGGCGTCGCAGGGAGTGGAGTGCATCATTTCCCCCTCCAACTCTATTTTGATTTAGTCCCTGCCATCCCCTTCACTGTTTGATCACATAGCATTGCCCTTTGATGTGAAGGGCACTGCTTGTCACTGGCCACTCGGGTGTTTTCCTATCTTCCTGGTGGTGGAAATTGAATAAAGATTCGTGCACTTTGTGTCTCTCACTGTTCACACACACACACACACACACACACACACACACACACACACACACACACACACACACACGTGCTGGGGAAAAATGAGCACTACTGCAGTTAGGCGGTAGTGTGGGAGTTAAATAAAAAAAAACAGCCAATGTCCTACTTCCCTGGAAGTCACGTCCTAAGCCTCCCTAATGCAGAATTAGAGATGAGTTTGCAGAATTGCTTTTCCTGGGCTGGGAAATGCCCATTTACCCGACATGTGGTGGCTCTATTTTGGTGTTCAACACTAAATGTCATTCCTTTCCAGTCGAGCTTCCTGAGTTATTACATTGGCGAGGAGTCAAGGAGAGTTTCAGACAGCCTTGTCTTTCAATAAATCCAGTAAGATTGTGACAGGGAAATATTGGAAATGCTGCTGTTTTAAAAACTGGAACCTTATCAAAAGAATGAGATACTTTTTTCAGGCAAGGAGCACCAGGAGGATCACCGGCAATGAGTCACTCTCCTGACCACTTGTGGGGGCCCTGTGTTTAAGCAGCATAACAGTGAAATCTAAGCAGCGGCCCCAGCGTCAAAATCATTTCATGAACTGATAGATATGGCAACAACCACTATGACCCCAAAGCATATTACAGCGGTACATGTTTAACACAAATGGACCTCCTGGGGAACCAGTTACTGACTTCCTGATGGGACTGTGGAAATTGGCACAATATTGTGAGTATAGGTCAGCACTTTGGGAAATGTTAAGGGATCACTTAGTTTGCAGAATTAATACAGAATTCTTATCAGAACCACATCTGTACCGTGAGAAAGCCATAGAACTGCCCCCTTCCTCAGAAAATGTGGAAAAAAGAGCTCAGAAGCTGCAGGGGTTCTTGGATGGTACCATCCTCAACCTTGGGTGCCCTCCATACCACAGAGCTAAGTGCCCAGTGGACAATACCCTCAGTTTTCTTTGGTTGCCAAGGAATGACATAGACTTGGAATCAGAGGCCGGAAGGTTCCAGAACTGATCAGGAAGTTTCTTCACAACAGAATGAGGAGCTAGGACATCCATGTTCAAGTCCCACCTGCTCCAGAGGTATGTTTTGACATCTTTGAATGGGTTGATTAAGGAAAGAAAAGGTTGATTAAGGAGAGAAAGCTGACCCAGGGATGAGTCTGCAGAATTGTCTGTCCCAGGGCTGGGCCTAGCTTTTGTACATCACTATGTTGGTGTTCACAATAAATGATGTCCCTTTCTAATTGAGTTTTCTGAGTTATTACAGAAAGGAAAAGGAAGAACTTGTATTTATACCTCAAATTGCTGTGTGACTTTGACACAGAAACTCTGTTTGGTTGATTTTGAAGCAGTTATTTTTTGCTGTGATGTGAGAAATGAATGGTTCATCTGTTCCTTTCTTGGTGGGGCTCCTTGCAAGAAGAATTTTGAATGAAATGGAGGGAGCTCTTCATGTTTTTGTCAAAGAGTATGACAGGTTTTGAACATGAAATAGAAGACATGAAATGCACCTTTTTTTATGTCTCATCAAGTCTTATTTATTCATAAGGAATTTGCACAGTTATTGCCTAGTTAAGTGTTCCTCTGTCCTGTGTATTGCATCTCACCATATGTTCATTCAATCACCATCCATCGTACTTCCCAAAAGTTGACAAAACATTGAAGATTCCCCCTCTCATCGGTGCAAAAAGTGACAGAGAAATCCACCCTGCCTCGCACTGTAACTCCAGTGTGTGTCTCAGTTATCAGCTCCAAAGGGGTTCAGAAAAGATTAACAAGGATGTTGCTAGAGTTGGAGGGTTTGAGCTATAGGGAGAGGCTGAATAGGCTGGGGCTGTTTTCTCTGGAACATCGGAAGCTGAGGATTGACCTTGTAGAGGTGTATAAAATCATGAAGGGAATAGATAGGGTAAATAGCCAGGTAGGGGATTCCAAAACTAGAGGGTATAAGTTTAAGGTGAGAGGAAGGAACCTAAGGGTTCTGTTCATGCTCTATGACCCTATGATTCCTGTACACATGTAGAGCACACTTCATTCCTGTCTAATACTTTGTGATTCCTGTGTCTCACAGTATCAGCTCTTGGTCATGCACTGTTGAGTGAGTTAAAGAGAATGCTTCAGTCCCTCTTGGTACAGGGCAGCATGTGTGTATCTCAATATCTGCAAATGTGTTGCTGGTCAAAGCACAGCAGGTTAGGCAGCATCTCAGGAATAGAGAATTTGACGTTTCGAGCATAAGCCCTTCATCAGGAATAAGAGAGAGAGAGCCAAGCAGGCTGAGATAAAAGGTAGGGAGGAGGGACTAGGGGGAGGGGCGATGGAGGTGGGATAGGTGGAAGGAGGTCAAGGTGAGGGTGATAGGCCGGAGTGGGGTGGGGGCGGAGAGGTCAGGAAGAGGATTGCAGGTTAGGAGGGCGGTGCTGAGTTGAGGGAACCGACTGAGACAAGGTGGGGGGAGGGGAAATGAGGAAGCTGGAGAAATCTGAATTCATACCTTGTGGTTGGAGGGTTCCCAGGCGGAAGATGAGGCGCTCCTCCTCCAGCCGTCGTGTAGTTGTGTTCTGCCAGTGGAGGAGTCCAAGGACCTGCAAGTCCTCGGTGGAGTGGGAGGGGGAGTTAAAGTGTTGAGCCACGGGGTGATTGGGTTGGTTGGTTCGGGCGGCCCAGAGGTGTTCTCTGAAGCGTTCCGCAAGTAAGCGGCCTGTCTCACCAATATAGAGGAGGCCACATCGGGTGCAGCGGATGCAATAGATGATGTGTGTGGAGGTACAGGTGAACTTGTGGCGGATATGGAAGGATCCCTTGGGGCCTTGGAGGGAAGTGAGTGTGGAGGTGTGGGCGCAAGTTTTACATTTCCTGCGGTTGCAGGGGAAGGTGCCGGGGGTGGAGGTTGGGTTGGTGGGGGGTGTGGATCTGACAAGGGAGTCACAAAGGGAGTGGTCCTTGCGGAACGCTGATAGGGGAGGGGAGGGAAATATATCCTTGGTGGTGGGGTCCGTTTGGAGGTGGCGGAAATGGCGGCGGATAATACGTTGTATGCGCAGGTTGGTGGGGTGGTAGGTGAGAACCAGTGGGGTTCTGTCTTGGTGGCGGTTGGAGGAGCGGGGCTCAAGGGCGGAGGAGCGGGAAGTGGAGGAGATGCGGTGGAGGGCATCGTCGATCACGTCTGGGGGGAATCTGCGGTCCTTGAAGAAGGAGGCCATCTGGGCTGTGCGGTGTTGGAATTGGTCCTCCTGGGAGCAGATGCAGCGGAGACGAAGGAATTGGGAATATGGGATGGCGTTTTTACAGGGGGCAGGGTGGGAGGAGGTGTAGTCCAGGTAGCTGTGGGAGTCAGTCGGTTTATAATAGATGTCTGTGTTGAGTCGGTCGCCCGAGATAGAAATGGAAAGGTCTAGGAAGGGGAGGGAGGAGTCTGAGACAGTCCAGGTGAATTTCAGGTCGGGATGGAAGGTGTTAGTAAAGTTGATGAACTGTTCAACCTCCTCGTGGGAGCACGAGGCAGCGCCGATACAGTCATCGATGTAGCGGAGGAAAAGGTGGGGGGTGGTGCCAGTGTAGTTGCGGAAGATGGACTGTTCCACATATCCTACGAAGAGGCAGGCATAGCTGGGGCCCATGCGGGTGCCCATGGCAACTCCTTTAGTTTGGAGGAAGTGGGAGGATTGAAAAGAGAAGTTATTCAGGGTGAGGACCAGTTCAGTCAGTCGAAGGAGGGTGTCAGTGGAAGGGTACTGGTTGGTGCGGCGGGAAAGGAAGAAGCGGAGGGCTTTGAGTCCTTCGTGATGGGGGATGGAGGTGTACAGGGACTGAATGTCCATAGTGAAAATAAGGCGTTGGGGACCGGGGAAGTGAAAATCCTGGAGGAGGTGGAGGGCATGGGTGGTGTCCCGAACGTAGGTGGGGAGTTCTTGGACTAAAGGGGACAGGACCGTGTCGAGGTATTGGGAGATGAGTTCGGTGGGGCAGGAGCAGGCTGAGACAATGGGTCGGCCGGGGCAGGCAGGTTTGTGGATTTTGGGCAGGAGGTAGAAACGGGCGGTGCGGGGTTGTGGGACTATGAGGTTGGAGGCGGTGGATGGGAGATCCCCTGAGGTGATGAGGTCCTGGATGGTCTGGGAGATGATGGTTTGGTGGTGGGAGGTGGGGTCGTGGTCAAGGGGGCGATAAGAGGAGGCGTCCGCGAGCTGGCGTTTGGCCTCAGCGGTATAAAGGTCAGTGCGCCAAACTACCACCGCGCCTCCCTTGTCTGCGGGTTTGATGGTGAGGTTGGGATTGGAGCGGAGGGAGTGGAGGGCTGCACGTTCTGAGGGTGAGAGGTTGGAGTGGGTGAGAGGGGTGGACAGGTTGAGTCGGTTGATGTCACGGCGGCAGTTGGCTATAAAGAGGTCGAGGGCGGGTAGGAGGCCTGCACGGGGTGTCCAGGTGGATGGGGTGTGTTGGAGGCGGGAGAAGGGGTCGTCAGAGGGTGGGCGGGAGTCTTGGTTGTGAAAGTAGGCACGGAGGCGAAGGCGGCGGAAGAATTGTTCAATATCTCGCCGCGTGTTGAACTCATTAATCCGAGGGCGTAGGGGAACGAAGGTGAGGGCCCTGCTGAGGACTGATCTATGTATCTCAATATAACCTCTTCTACAGTGGTCATACACAATGGTTAAAAGAGCAATTCACCAACATCTGGGTACAGATCAATTTTGTAATGTGAAAGAGCTCTCCCAACCAATGAATCTACTTCAAAGAGTTTAATCTGCTATCAAATCACTGGCTGGTATTAGCTGTTCCAAGGGGCATGTTGCTCAGTGGTTAGCACTGCTGCCGCACAGCGCCCGGGGCCCAGGTTCAATTCCAGCCTCGAGTGACTGTGTGGCGTTTGCACATTCTCCCTGTGTCTGCATGGGTTTCCTTGCAAATTCCAAAGATGTGCAGGTTAGGTGGATTGGCTATGCTAAATTGCCCATAGTATGCAGGGATGTGTAGGTTTAGCTGGATTAGCCATGGGTAATGCAGAAATAGGGTGGGGGTCTGGGTGGAATCCTCTTCAGAGGGTTGGTGTGGATTCGAAGGGGCGAATGGCCTGCTTTCACATGATAGGGATTCTATGACGTATTTGTGCTACAGAAGTGCAACGCATAATCCTATTTGCTTGTTCTGTAATGGGGTTTAATATTTGTTGTTAAATAGCTGATCACAGTGGCACTGATGAGTAGTAGTTGATGTCAAGTTAAAGTTGACCCCCTATTTTTAGCCAATTTTCCATATATCTCATCAACCCAAGTTCATCACAGATAACAGATACATTTATGAGACAATGCTGACTGTTCCACACTGCTCTGGGTAGCCCAGTCCTCCAGCTGTCATGCTCCACTCTGGGTTTTCAGAATTACTGTAATTCATTTCTTTTAATTTGTTTAGAGATCAATTGAGCTTCTGCTAATGATATGGTATGAATTTTGATGGTATGAATTTCAGCCGTTCAAAAATCGTATCCAAGTAATTTAACCCTAAAAAGTAGTCAAAAAAATGTGACTATTACAGAGGATCCTTGATTATCTGGCATTCAATTATCCAAATTTCGGATTATCAGGACAAGGTCGCAAGGTCCCAATGCTTGACTAAACTATGTTATCCAGCATTCGATTATCCGAACATTCAATTATCCAGTATTCGATTATCTGAACATTTGACTATGTGATTAGAATACTCCCTGCCTGTGTCATTCAGGCTCCTCTGTATATGGTCATATTCACTGGTGCAGTGCAAATCTTGTAATGTGTGTGGAAGGTTCTCAGACAGCAGTGTCTGGGCGTGAGCAATGGCAGTTCCTGCTATGCCCAACATATGGGTATGACAGATTATGTTTGATGACAGTTTCAAAAATATTTGATGTTGCTGCTCGCAGTTGTTTTCCAGGGAGGGCTAAAGACGTAACTGCTCAAAGCTTGAATTTTGACCTCGTTCTGCAGACATTTCCCAATGCTGTGGAAATATACAGCTGAATTTTCAAAAGAGTACTCCTGAGAGCAGAGGCTAGTCCCTGATAGAAACTCACCTGTTGGAATACAGTCCTTAAAGATTTTCCATTGTTTGGACCTGTTTCTGAACAACTGCCACCCCTGATTATCTCATGTCATGTCCAAGTGTTTTGTATATTGGTGGCAGATGGGAGGGAAGACAATGTCCTAGTGGTTTAATCACTGGATTGTTAATCCGGCAACTCAGCTAATGTTCTGGGGAATCTGGGTTCAAATCTTGCCATGTTAGATGGTAGAATTTGAATTCTCACAAAAAACTGGAATTAAGAATCTAGAGATGACCATGACTCTATTGTTGATTGTCAGGAAAAATGCATCTGGTTTACTAATGGCCTTTAGGGAAGGAAACTGCCATCCTTAACTGATCTGGCTGACATGTGACTCCAGACCCACAGCAATATGATTGACTCTTAAGTGCGCTCTGGGCAATGAAGGATGGGCAATAAATGCTGGCCCAGCCAGCGATGCCCACATCCTGTGAATGAATTTTAAAAAAAGCAATTTGCTATATTTGTCAGTACTCCCATTGTCTTCTTTATATAACAACGGAATATGGCTAGTTGAAGGTGAATTCGTAGTTGATATCTTTACTTATTCTTTTGTGGGATGTACAATTGACAAGGTAAGTATTTTGGTGCCAGTTCAAATTGCCCTTAAATTGATTGTTTTAATCCATGTCAGAGGGCATTTCAACCACGTGCTGTGGATTTGGAGTGACGTGTAATTCAGATAGGGTAAGGATGGCACATTTCCTTCCCAAAAGGGTATAACTTGAACAATCAATCATAGTTTCATGACATTGCCACTGAGAATAGGTTCCAATTTTGGAACTTTTAAAACTACATTCAAAGCCACCCTGGTGAAATTTGGCTGTTGTTCCAGAACGTATACCCAGGTCTCTGCATTACAAGTTCAATGACATTACAATTGCACCACTGCCTTTCCCAGGAGTTTTCTTTTCAATCCTACATTAAATAACCTGATCTCTCAATCCCTGACCCCAGCCTTTGATTTCCCCTATGTCTAAACATGATACAATACAATACAACACAACACAGACACAAGCCCTTTAGCCCACCAAGCCTGTGCCAATTCCTACTCTTTATTTAGATGTGTTACTTAGTGTTTATATACAGTTTCTATCCCTCTGTTCACCTCCCATTTATGTGTCCATCATGATAAGCCTTGAACATTGCTAATGTGCCTTCTTCCACCATCTTCACTGGCAGTGCATTCCTGATCTTCTCTCTCCCTTGTCCCAAGTTCAGTGCTGGTGTAACATGGCTTCCAGAAGGAACAGTATGTCATAGAGTCATAGCGATCTACAGCACAGAAAAAGGCCCTTTGGCTCATCATGTTTGTGAAAGTCAAGACTAACCATTTAACTAATCTAATCTAATTTTGCAACATTGGCCCATAGCCTTGGCATCGCAAGTACATATCTAAATCTGCTTAAATATTATGGTCATTTCTGTCTCTACCAACCTGACAGGTTGTGAGTTCCAGATTCCCACCACCCTCTTGATGACAATGTTTTTCCTCATATCTCCTCAAAACCTTCTGCCCCATCCTTGAATTTTATGTCTCTGGTCATCGATCCCTCCGTTGATGATAAAGTTTCTTCCTGTCCGCTCTATCGATGGCCTTCCACTATATCCATCTCAATCATGTTCCCTTTTAATCTGCTCTGCGCTGAGGAAAACAACTCCAGTCTATCCAATCTCTCCTCATAACTGAAGCTGTCAACCCAGGCAACAGCCTGATAAACTCCTCTGTCCACTCTCCAACGCTATCACATCCTTTCAGTAATGTGCATTCCAGAACTGCACACTCTAGCTGTGACCTGACCAATACTTTGCACAGTTATAACGTCATATACCTGGTCTTGAACTCTACATCTTGGCTAAAAAAGACAAGTATTCCATTGGCTTTCTTAACCATGTTATTCACTTGTCCTGATACCATAAGGGATCAGTCTCCACCAAGATCTTTCTACTCCTTGGTACTTCCCAGAGTCCTACAGTTTATCATTATCATTGCCCTGATGTCATGGTGTGACTGCGCTATTTTCGATGTGGGGCAGTATTCTGAAAGTCGAGTCAAAACAATGTTATTGCAAACAGCAAATGATGTTGTTCATTACTCCATATACTTTGAATGCTTATCGTCTCAAAGCTTTGCACCAATACCATAAGGACACCCTTATGGCTTGCAACCTGTTCTGGTTTTAGCCTTCCTCTTGAAACAAGACATATCACCATCTACTGCTCCAACTTATTCATTTTGAAGAATCCAAAATCTGGACTATTTATTTGCCTCAGTATTGCTTTCACATTCTCATGGAGTCATAGAGATGTACAGCATGGAAACAGACCCTTCAGCCCAATTCGTCCATGTTGACCAGATATCCGAACCTAATCTAGTCCCATTTGTCAGCACTTCGCCCATATCCCTCTCAACCCTTCCTATTTACATACCCATTGAGATGCCTTTAAAATGTTGCAATTGTACCAGCCTCCACCACTTCCTCTGGCAGCCCATTCCACACACACACACACCACCCTGTGTGTGAAACTGTTGCCCCTTAGTTCTCTTTTATGTCTTTCCCCTTTCACCCTAAACCTATCCCCTTTAGTTTTGGACATCCCTATCCCAGGGAAAAGACTTTGTCTCTTTATCCTATCCATGCCCCTCATGATTTTATAAATGGTCACCCCTCAGCATCCAATGCTCCAGAGAAAACAGCCCCAGCCTATTCAGCCTCTCCCTCTAGCTCAAATCCTCCAACCCAAGTAACATCCTTGTAAATCTTTTTTGAATCCTTTCACGTTTCACAATATCCTTCCAATAGGAAGGAGACCAGAATTGCATGCAATATTCAAAAAGTGGCCTAATCAATGTCTTGTACAGCTGCAACATGACCTCCCAACATGTATACTCAGTGCTCTGACCAATAAAAAAAAGCATACCAAACTCTTTCTTCACCATCCTATCTACCACACATTTATTTAAAATAAAATCTATCTGTCACTCCTTGGCCCATTGGCCTACTTGATCAAGATCCTGTTGTACTCTGAGGTATCCTTCTACACTGTCCATTATACCTCAAATTTTGATGGCGTCTGCAAACTTACAAACTTTGCCTCCTATGTTCACATCCAATTCATTTATATAAATGATGAAAGTGCAGGATCCAGCACCAATCCTTGTGGCACTCCACTCATCACATGCCTCCAGTCTGGAAAGCAACCCTCCACCACCCCCCTCTGTCTTCTACTTTCGAGCCAGTTCTGTATCGAAATGACTAGTTCTCCCTGTATTCCATGAGATCTAACCTTGCTAACCAGTCTCCCGTGGGGAACCTTGTTGGATGCCTTACTGAAGCCCACATCGATCATGTCCACCACTCTGCCCTCATCAATCCTCTTTGTTCCTTCTTCAAAAAACTCAAGCAAGTTTGTGAGACATGATTTCCCATGCACAAAGCCATGTTGACTATCCCTAATCAGTCCTTGCCTTTCCAAATACATCTACATCCTGTCCCTCAGAATTCCCGCCAACAACTTGCCCACCACCAATGTCAAACTCACAGGTGTATAGTTCCCCACCTTTTCTTCTTTTTAAATTGTCTTGGCTGTTCACCTAAAGTAAACACCAAAGCATTAACAAAGGCAATGCCTACACTTGTGCATGGAATAAGTTGGGTAGAGCCCCGTGAATGAGAACTCTGCCTTCCCATCCCTTACACGGTAGCCCAGGAAGGTAAAAAGGTTGGCCTTCTCAGTGGAAGGTCATAGAGTCATACAGCATGGAAACAGACCCTTTGATCCAACCAGTCCATGCCAAATATAATCCAAAGCTAAACTAGTCCCACCTGCCTGCTCCTGGCCCATATCCCTCCAATCCTTTCTCATTCATGTATCTATCCAAATGTTTTTTAAATGTTGTAATTGTGTCCATATCCACCACTTCCTCAGAAAGTTCATTTCACATGCGAATCACCCTCTGTATAAAAAATATGCCTCTCGTAGCTTCTTAAATCTCTGTGCTCTCTCCTTAAAAATGTGCCCCCTCGTCTTGAAATCTCCCATTCTTGGGAAATGTCACCTACTACTGACCCTCTTTACAGTCCTCATGATTTTATAAACTTCTATAACATCACCTCTCAACCTCCTGTGCTCCATTCTGGTACAGCTTTGAAGCAGTTCAGTCCCCAGCCATCATTGCTCTGCAATAGAAAACTGGCAACATAGCTAGCAATGACTGGCAAGGGAGAAAATTTGCATTTTCAATAGCACGGGCTTAAAGATATCAGTCTGTTCACAGATAATTAACCTTTTTAGCATCAAAGAGCCTACCGGATATCAAAATGTGTGCTTTCATTCTACCACTTAAAGCAAAAAATTATACTCAAAGGCATCCTGCATTTTTCATTTCTCACTGAGGAAAATGTGTGGTGCTGAAAATCGATTGTAACCTTTTACAATGTGTCTGGAGGCTTTAATGATTAAACGTGCATTGCAATTACCACTGACACCTCTGGTGTTGCCCTAATGGTGTGAAAAACCTGCATATTGTATTGAGATGGCTCTCCCAAGCCTGACGGCTAGGTACCACTTTGATGAGTCAGTTTGCAACCCCTGATGTAACTGACTTTGGCTGGTTTTTACAATCAGCCAAGGAAGATGGGGGCATTTTGGTTTGTAATCTTGGCATTCTGGGTGATACCTCATCGCAGCTCTTATCTCAATCCCTGACAATTTCAGAATACAATCTCAATCAATTAAACCTCTGCAGATTAAATAAATGGTCAAACACTCCAGTCCAAACATACAGAGAGCATACGTGTACACAGACATGCAGGTACAAGGCAGTAACATGGACAGCTGCATATATACACAGAAAAAACCCAAAGACTGGATAAATACACAATACAGACAAATATTCACACAGGTATTTACATAGACATAAACACATAACCCTAATCCTAACTCATACAGCAGCAAAATAAACATAAAAATGCTGAAAATCTAAAGCAGAAACAGAAAGTCGGTTGTTCTGGGAAGGCTGCATTGAGAGTAACAGTTAATGTTCACGCTCTGTGACACCTCATCAGAAGTCACTCATTTACGCGTTAGCATCCAGAAAAATGCCCAAATATGTACATTTTCTTTTACTGGATGGGTCATCAATGTAGGTTCAATTTACTTCACAGACAAACAATGATGCCACATGACTGTACAGCAACTCACAGGGTCCATGCTGCCTCTCAGAGGTTCTGCGCACACCAATCATATGATATAGGAGTAGACTTAGACCATTCGACCCATTAGGGTTTGTTCCACCATTCAATCATGGCTAATATGTTTCTCCGTCCCATTCTCCTGCCTTTGCCCCATAACCTTTAATCCCTTACTAAACAAGAACCTTTCTACCTCTGTCTTAAACACACTCAATGACTTGGCTTCTCACAGCGGCAGTGAGTTCAACAGAACCCCCACACCCTGGCTGAAGAAATTCCTCCTCTTCTCAGTTCAACCCCTCACTCTGAGGCTGTGCGCTTGGATCCAAGTCTCTCCTACTAATGGAGACATCTTCTCCATGTCCACTCTTTCCAGACCTCTCAACATTCTGTACTTTACAATGAGATCCCAACCCCCACCCACCACCCCCCCCATCTCCCCCATCATCCTTCGAAACTCCATCGAGTACAGACCCAATTGGAGGGTCCACAACAACACTTGGAGGGTCTGCACATGAGATTTGTGGGTCCACCCACACCAACTAGAGGGTCCACAAACACTGATTGACATGTGAACACATTGACCACAACGCATGGACCTGTGCAGTGACAGGAGAAAATAGTGAGAGTGAGGCAGACAAACTGATAATCTCCAATTGCAGAGCAGTGCATGTCCTCAGTCTAGCATGGGGCTACTGTCAGTGAGAAAAGATTACAGATTGGAATCCCATTAAAAGTTCACCCTGGGGAATAGCAGGTGTAACCCAGAATTCTCAAAACCATGAAGCATAAACACACATTACTTTTATGATCACAATAGTTTTCTGAGAGTATGTTTGAGCATTACTCTGGGTGTCGTTGGGAATATCTGGGTGTTGAACAAGAAGTATTTACCTTTTTTTGAAAAATTACAAATATCTTTAATTTGCCTTTTTCTGATGGTGAAATCACTAAGGCAGTAATATGCCTTTTATTTGAAACCCACACTCTTTATTCAGTGGAGAGGTGATAAAGGAAAGGAACACATGTTGATCATTTCTCCCCTGACTGTAACATGAAACATGACATCCAGTGTGGCGCTGTTTTAAAGAGAGAAGGGAGGGTTACTCGTGTTGGCAGCTGCCTCTCTGCCTTTTAACCTCAAGGCTTTTGGAGCCCATTTCCATTCGAATTAATCTGCACATTATTAGCATCTGCCACCACACCTACTGCTTCCCAAATGCTGATGGAATCTGTTTCTGACCATGCAGTTAAAGAAACTCATGAGCAAGCTGCCAGCGGGCAAGAAAACAGTTTGTATTCTGGCCTTAACATTGTCGTCATGGCAAACTGCAGTCCAACAGGATCCAGAAAACAGGACTGTGTTTCACTGGTACATGGGAGAAACCGATTCCTGCTTTAAATACGGAATGTAGAATCGTACCTTATCGTACCTAAATATGAAGAATTCGGATAAGCAATTCATAATGTTTTTCAGGTCATCAGACTCAAAACGTTAACTCTGTTTCTCTCCCTACAGGTGCCAGACCTGTTGAATTTCCTCAGCAGTATTTGCTTTTGTTTCAGATTTCCAGCATCCACAGTAAGTTATTTTTCTTATAAGATTGATAACAGCATGGAATCGAAGTATTGTTTTGCTGATGAGAATGTATTAAAATTCTAACAACTGTGATGATGCTGCTCCTTTAACAATGTTATGTTGTCCTTGGCTTTTTTCAGGAGATCGTAAAAGATACAAGTTCCGACAGATCTGGAGTTTCGGGGCCAATTTAATTATAGCTAACAAAGAATGCCTCAGGAAAAGGCATTTAAGTTTTTAAAAAAATACTTGTACAATGAAAAGGGAGTGGCCAGTTCTCTCAGCTCAACATTTCTCTGGTTTGGTTTGGCCTGGCTATTCACTGAAAGCAGGAAGTTGTGAAGCTGCTGCACCCTAAGAAACAGGCCCAGGCTGACCCTCCCAACGCTCTGACAATTCTCATGTAAGAGCCTGTGTTTGATTTTATTTTTTGTGCAAGGGGCGCTTATAGAAATTGTTGCACGTATTGGGAGCAGAATCATTAAGTTGGGATAATCTGTTGGGTTTTTGAATTGGTTAAATTATTCGGTATTTTGTTCTCTTTTGTTTGTGTTTCATTTGATAATCTTGTAAATAAGTTCTGTTTAGTTTAGAACTAAGTTGTTTGACCAGCTGCATCTCTCCCGGAATATCCACTGTACACCTGCTTAACACAACTAGCAAAGTTAGGGTCTGGGCTACTTTCTTGAAATGCTTTAAGGGGTCTGTCTTGGTCCATAACAAATTGGGAGCTCAAGCGGGATTTGTTCTGTAGTTCCAAATTGGCATTTGGTTTGTTGGACCTGAAGGCAGTGAAAAGTAGGTGTTAGTGTTTTTTGTCCTGGGTGTTGAGTTTGGTTGGTGTAAACATTGCTTGGGACAGCAAGGGCTCTTTCAGTCACCAAGAGTATTCTGGGGGTGGAAGAAGTAACTTTGGGGGCTTCGCAAAAGATGAATAAGGGCAAGCTGCTGGAATTAGCAGATAAGCTGGAGTGGGAGCTGCCTCTTTCCGTGAGGAAAGGAGAGAGAATTCCAGCAATAGCTCAGCATTTGCTGGGAACATCATCAGAATCTTTAGAGATGACAAAACATTCAATTGAAAATGAAACAGCTTGAGTTAGAGGCAAAAAGAGCAGAGAGTTAAAACGGGAAGATTCACAGCTGAAATGGCTGATGATTATGAATTGGTCCATAAATCAAAGTTTGGCTTCAAATATCAATTTCAGTGCATGGGGGATAGAAATTGGGGAGTAGAGAAACCCTTCCGTGGAAAGGGAAAGGTAGATCTTGGTGAAGATCATAACGATAACTTACTACAGGGTAAAAAGGAAACCCTTGAAAGGGAAAGAGAAGTTAAAAAGCTCTGGGGTTTTCACTGCAAACAGGAAATCACAATGTTGGTGGGTTAGAAAAAGCATTGGGAAGCCAGATGTAGGAAAACAGGATAAGCCAGTGACTTTTATTGGAGTGGTAATGCAAAGCACGGTGGAAGCAAGAAAGCTGCATCAGAATGCACAATCTGGTTGGAAGCTGATTAAGGAGAAAGTGCCAAAACTTCTTAAACCACATACCTGTGAAGGTAAAGTTTGCTCGCATAGGTCAGGAGCTGCAGGTAAAGAGACACAGGATCCTCTCAGTCTGTGATTTTGAAAGATGAGGAGATGTGTACCTCTGAAGGACTATTGCCTAAAAAGGCACGAGTAACAAGAATTCACAGTGAGACAAGAAGCACTCAATTATGTATAGTGAGGAGTGTCCAGTGAAGAGTGGAGAAGCCATGGTAGGAGTACTGGACAAACTCTCAGCTCCAGGAATACAACTTGCCTTTGCTATTGATATGAATTCCTGAAGAAGAGCTCATGCCCGAAACGTTGATTCTCCTGCTCCTTGGATGCTGCCTGACCTGCTGCGCTTTTCCAGCAACACTTTTTCAGCTCTGATCTCCAGCATCTGCAATCCTCACTTTCTCTTTTGCTACTGATGTAGCTGGTTCACAGGTAGGAGTGCTGCCTACTGTGGTTGAAAAGCCAGTGAAAACCCAGGCAACTGAACTATTGCAGGACACATATCCTGGGATTTTTCCTGACTGTGTGGTAATGAGTCACCAGTTGAAACAAGAGAGATCAAAGAGGCCAAATAAGAAATTCGAAGTGAAATTAGCAGAGACACTGTTTGATCTGATGGTGGAGCCAATCCAGGAGCAGATAGATGACACAGCAGACATCTTTAGCTCAGATAAATTAACAGAGTTACAGCAGAAAAATGAAAATTTAAAACATTTGTACCAAAAGGCATGCACAGAAAAAGAATACGAATGTATACCTGAATGTTATTATGTTAAAAGTGATGCCTTAATGAGGAAATGGAGACTCACATATTCAGGCAAATGAGCAGAAGTTCATCAAGTCATATTACCAGTGGGTGATAGAAAGCAAGTGTTGCAAGTGGTGCATGAGCTACCACTAGGTGGTTATTTAGGAATGAGAAAAACTCAAGCTAAAATACAAAAGCAGTTTTACTGCCCTGGACTGGACAAGGATGTAGTTGAATCTTGCCAGACATGTCATACGCATCAGGTAACTGGAAAACCACAGGCCTCTAATACCTATTCCTGCATTTGAGGAACCTTATACAAGAGTCTTAATTGATTGCATAGGACTCCTACCTCAAACAAACAATAGGGATCGGGATTTGTTAACAATAATGGATGTGTCCTTCAGATTTCCAGAGGCCATTCCATTATACAATATTGCAGCTAAAAGGATTGTAGAGGAATTAGTCCCACACACAGACCACCCACAGAGATGCAATTTGATCAAGGATCAAACTTCAATCAAAATTATTCAAGGAAGTTATGGATAGCTTAGGAGTAAAACAATTGAAATCTACTACATACCATCCAGAGTTGCAGGGAGCGCTAGAAAGGTGGCATTAGACATTAAAGACCAAGTCGAGGGCTTATAGTCAAGATGATTGGGATCTGGGGATTCCATTTGTAGTTTTTTGTGATCAGAGATACACCAAATAAATCGACCAAATTCAGTCAATTTGAATTAATTTTTCGGCATGAAATGAGAGGACCATTAAAGTTGATCAGGGAGAAATTGATAAGTCGGAATTCAGACACCACACATTCGGACCCTGTGTCAAATTTTCAGGAATGATTAAATAGAGCAAAGAGCTTGGCATGACAACATTTAAAAGTATTGCAGTATACAATAAAACAGAAAGCAGACAAGAAATCAAAAACATGCAATTTTGCTAGCAGGGGTGAAATGTCAGTGTTCCTTCCAGTGATAGGCTAACCTTTAAAAGCAAGGTTTAGTAGACCTTATCAAGTTGAAAGGGAATTGAGTGAAGTGAACTATTTGATAAGGACTCCAGACAGAAATAAATCTCACAGTGTGTCATGTGAATATGCTCAAAAGGTCTTTTGACAGGGAAGGAAAACAAGAGGGGAATAAGTTATTGGCTACAACATAGAGGGAAGAACCAAGTTTAGAGGAACCTGAATGGGACATTTCTCAAATCAAATTGGACAATGAGGAAGTTGTCAAAATTGGGACAAGTTATTGAGTTACCTTCCAGAGGAAAATCAAAATGACCTGAAAAAGTTATTACTATCACATGGGGGGATATGTGGAAATTAGCTGGGAAATGCAAAGCTAATTATGCATGATGTAGTTATAGGAGATGCTGTTCCAATTAAGCAACATCATTATGGGCATAATCCTCTAAATTTAGGAGAGGTTCAAAAGGAGATTGAATGCAAGCTCCAAGATGACATAATTGAAGTGAGTTACAGTGACTGGAGCTCACCCATAGTCATGGTGCCAAAGCCAGATGGTACCCAATGGTTATGTGTAGACTATCACAAAGTCAATAGTTACAAAGATTGATGCATATCTGATTCTGTGTTTGGAAGACTGTGTTGAAAAGATGGGGCAAGCAATTTATATTTCTAAGTTGGGCTTGCTCAGAGGATGCTGGCGGGAACCTTTGCCAGAAAGAGCGAAGGCCATTTCGGCTTTCGTTACGCTGAATGGACTGTATCAGTTTAAAGTCATGCCGTTTAGTATGAAATATGTGCCCGACACATTTCAGAGACTAACCGCTACAGTCATTGCCAAATTATCCAACTGTGCCATCTATATTGATAACCTGGTGATTTTTGAGTCACTCATGGAAGGAACATTTGCAACATTTATCAGACTTGTTCTTTCAAACTCGGAAGATAGGCTTGGTGGTAAACCTGGCTAAAAGTGAATTTGTCAAAGCCCAAGTCACCTTCCTGGACCATGTTATTGGACATGGACAAATGACCCCACGGAATGCAGAAACAAAGGTAACTGGGGAGTTTGCCATATCATCGACAAGAAGAACACTACTACAGTTCCTGGGATTGAGTGCATTTTATTGAAAATGCATACCACATTTTAGCAGTGTGGCTGCTCCACTCACTGAATTGCTAAAGAAAGACAAGAGATTTCAGTGGACAGCAGACAGTCAGAAGGCATTTAACAGCCTGAAAGCTGTGTTCACCACTGCCCCAGTATTAGTCACACCTAATTACGCAAAGCCATTCGAGGTGCCTAGTGATGCAAGTAATGTTTCGGTGCTGTGCTCCTGGAGGAAGATGACGAGGAGATAGAAAGACCTATTGGGTACTTCTGCAGTTGAGAAGGAGACTTTGAGCTTGGTGTTGGATTACAGCATTTCAATGTTTAGGTAACCAGTAACGTAAGGCAATCATATACACCCATTGAGGTTTGTGGAGAAATTTAAGGACAAAAATGCCAGACTGTTTAGGTGAAACTTGTTGTTACAGCCATTATATTTGGAAATTGTGTAGGTGGCAGAACGAGAGACTGTGATTGCCAACGCGTTGTCAAGATTTGAATGAGAAACTGAGGCGTTCGGTAGTAGCAGTAACCCAGACTGAAACGGAGTGCAGTTGTGCATGTTCACATATTTATAGGCAATGTAATTGTGTGATATAGGGTACTAACAATTTAAGATTAAGGGGCTTTAAAATGAAGCCATCTTTGGATATTGATGTTTTTTTTTAATGGGGGAGGTGAGATGATGCTGCTCCTTTAACAAGATTAGGTTGTCCCCCTTGTTTTTTTCAGGACATCCGACAAGACACAGGTTCCAAAAAGTCTGAGGTTGTAGGGTTTTAGGACCAATTTGATTATAGCTAACAAATACTACCTCAGACAAAGGCTTTGAAGTTAAAAATAATCTTGTACAATGAAAAGGGAGTGGCCAGTTCTCCCAGCTCAGTGTTTCTCTGGTTTGGCCTGGCTATTCACTGAAAGCAGGCAGGCAGTGGTGAAGCTGCTGGACCCTAAGAGACAGGTCACAGCTGACCCGCCCACTCTCTGACATCTCTCCTATAACAGCCTGTGTGTGATTTTACCTTTTGTGCCAAAGAATGTTTATGGGGATTGTTGTAAGTATTTGGAACAGCATCATTAAGTTAGGATAATCTGCTGGGTTTCCACATAGATTAAGTTATTTGATATTCTGTTCTCTCTTGTTTGTGTTTCATTCAGTAATCTTGTAAATAAATTCTATCCTGTTTAGAACTAAAAGGTTGGGCCAGCTGCATCACTCCTGGAATATCCACTGTCCACCTGCATAACGCAACTAGCAAAGTTAGGGTCTGGGCTACTTTCTTGAAATGTTTTGAGGGGGGTTTGGCCTAGTCCATGACACAATGAACATCCTCTCTCCACAAGGCACGGATCCTGGTGGGAACACTTTATGAATTGAGTCAGTGTGAACTCACGTTGGAGACAGCAAGTGTGCAAAGGCTGAGGTGCTGCCTTTAAGAGGACAAGGGAACCAGCTGTAGGCATTTGGATTGGTTCCTGGCCTGAGGTATAACAGACAGATGTCGAAGGCAGTTCAGAAAGCGGGGAGGGGTGGTGTGTCCACAATTTGTAAACCGTGTAACTCAGGGTTCAGGGTAGAAATCTGACCCACCTGATTGCATCTTGCTGATCCATCTGACCAGGTTGTGGAGTTACAAAAATAAATGTGAAAATGAAGGTCGGGTATGGGAGAAGGAACAATGAGGTTTACTGTCACCACCCCAGTTATTGTGAAAGGAAGTGGTCGAGCCAAGCTTACAGTGAACAGGAATGGTACTGATGCTTCAGTATCAGTGTTTCAGCTGGAACTCCATCATGGGAGTAGTGGGAATAAGACTGGAGACAGTCGCCAGCACCTTAAGGAGGGGGAGAAAGAAAGGATCATAAGACCATAAGCCATAGGAGCATAATTAGGCCATTCAGCCCATCTAGTCTGCTCTGCCATTTGTTCTAGCTGATATGTTTCTTAATATCATTCTCCTGTCTTTTCCTTATAACTCCCGATCTCTCCTGGATCACATCCACTGGCCCTCCTTTGTCTAAATTGCTTGTAACCTCCTCAAAGAATTTGTATAGGTTTGTCAGGCATGACCTCCCCATGATGAACCTGTGCTGACTCTGCCTTGTTTTACCATGCACTTCCAAGTACTTCACAATCTCATCCTTAATAATGGACTCGAAAGTTCTACCAACAATGAATAATATAATTTCCTTATTTCTGCCTCCCTCATTTCTTATATTAACTATTCTGCTGGGATCTTTCATGAGAATGATGTTAAGAAACATATCAAGAACAAATGCCAGAGCAGACTAGGTGGGCTGAATGGTTTAATTCTGCTCCTGTGAAAAGAAGAAGGCTAAGAGGGGATTTGATAGAGACATAAAAGATGATCAGAGGATTAGATAGGGTAGAGAGTGAAAGTCTTTTTCCTAGGATGATGACGTCCACTTGTACGAGGGGGCATAACTACAAATTGAGGGGTGATAGATTTAAGACAGATGTCAGAGGCAGGTTCTTTACTCAGAGAGTGATAAGGGTGTGGAATGCCCTACCTGCCAATGTAGTTAACTCAGCCACATTAGGGAGATTTAAACAATCCTTAGATAAGCACATGGATGATTTTGCAATAGTGTAGGGGGACGGGCTGAGAATAGTTCACAGGTCAACGCAACATCAAGGGCCGAAGGGCCTGTTTTGTGCTGTATTGTTTTATGTTCTATGACTCTAGATGATTCCTGAAAGATCACTACCAATGCCTCCACAATCTCCTTAGTTAGCTCCTTTAGTACCTTGGCGGTATAGTCCATCTGATCCAGGCGATTATCCACTTTCATAACTTTAGTCTCCCCATCACCTTCTCCTTAGGATAGTCATTACACCTACCTCTGCCCCCAACTCTGGTATGTTACTGATGTCTTCCACCGTAAAAAGTATCTATTCAGTGCCTCTGCCATTTCTCTGTTCCCCATTACTATTTCTCCAGCCTCATTTTCCAGTGGTCCAATATTTACTCCTGCTTCTATCCTAACTTTAGATATCTAAAAATATGTTTGCAAGCTTCTATTATAGTTCTCACTAACTTAGAGTTACATTTCATCTTCTCCCCTCTTATTGCTTTTATCATTATCGTCTGCTGGTTTTTAAAGGCTTTCTAATCGCTGGGCTGGCAGAGGGAGGAACACCCCAGGCTGGCACTGGGAGGACAGTTGGAGACCAGGCACCTGCTCAGCCCCTCAGGAGAGGAGCCTGTGGGGTCAGCAGTCAGGGACCTCATCCACATACACAGGGAGGGACAGGAGCAACAGGCAGCAATGTGGGAGGCAATGGGCCTCCTTGGCCAGAGGCTGCAGCAGTGCAGCGGGATATGTGACTGTCTCCATGATGGGTTGGCATCTACCTTGAACAGCCAGGACTAGCACCCAAGGAGTCTTCTAAAGAAGTTCACATACCCCCCACTGCATTGCCCTAGCCACGTGTTCCTCAGGACCGAAGTCCTGGTGAAACAGGGGCAAGGAACATTGCCTATGTGCCTTTTCTGCATAAGGAAATATGGCAGTGCCAGGACGTACACAGCTGGAGGAAGAACTCACACAAGCTGAATAGACCATAAGATGTGGGAGCAGAAAGAGGCCATTCAGCCCATCGAGTCTGCTCCACCTATCCATAAAATCATGACTGATCTCACAATCTTCAAATTCATTTTCCTGTCATTTCCTCACAAACCTTCATTCCATTACTGATTAAATATTTTAGCCTTGAATATACTTAATGACCAACCTCAATTCTGAATTCCACATATTCATTATGCCTCTGAGAGAGCCAACATCTCCATATCTCTGTCTTAAATGCCCTTACTCTAACGTCTCTGAGATTATGCTCTTTGATCCAAGATTCTCCACAAGGAGAAACACCTCTCCGCATCGAGCTTGTCAATGCCCCGAAGAATCTTGTTTCAAAGTTGTTTCTCATTTTTTGAAACTCCAATGGGTGTAGGCCTAACCTCTCTCAATCTCTCCTCTTAAGACAAACACTCCCTACCTAGGATCAACTGAGTGAACCTTCCCTGAATTGCCTCCAAGGTATACCTCACACTGTGGTTAGACTGGTATCTTGTGTAATTTTATGAAGACTTCCATGTTTTTAGGCAACATTCTCTTTGTCATAGAGTTGTTGGGCTGTGCAACATGGAAACAGACCCTTCAGTCCAACTTATCTATGCCAACCAGATATCATAGAATCATAGAATCCCGACAGTGTGGGAACAGGCCATTTACCCCACAAGTCCACACTGACCTTCTGAAGAGTATACCACCCAGACTCATTCCCCTACTCTATCACTTTACATTTCCCCTGATTAATGCACCTAACCTACACATCCCTGAACACTATGGGTTATTTTAGCATGGTCAATTCACCAACCTGCACCCCTTTGGATTGTGGGAAGAAACCAAAGCATCCGGAGGAAACCCACGCAGACACAGGGAGAATGTGCAAACTCCACACAGACAGTCGCCCGAGGCAGGAATTAAACCCAGATTACTGGCTCTGTGGGGCAGCAGTGTGAACCACCATGCCATCCCTCTGAGCTACCGTGCCACCCCTCTACTGAGCCTAAACTGATCTAGTCCCATTTGCAAGTATTTGGCCTCTTTCCCTCAAAACTCTTCCTATTCATATACCTATCCATTCCCAGCTGCGCACTTCAGGCTGATGGCTTTTCTATCCATCGTGTGGACTGCACAGCGTCCCTGGGTAAAACAAAGGGTGGAGGGGTTTGCTTTTTAATCAACAACTTGTGGTGCATGGACATTGCAAACCTGGGCAGCCATTGCTCCCTAAACCTTGAATTCCTCACCACCAAATGTCGCCCCTTCTATATACCACAGGAATTGACCGCTGCTGCACTAACTGCTGTGTACATACCACCACAAGCAAAGGTTGAGGAAGCTCCGGATGTGTACTCCACCACTAACACCTGGAGATGGAACACCCCAAGGCCCTGTTTATTGTAACTGGCCCCATCAATCAAGCCAATCTAAGGAAGGTGTTGCCCAAGTACCACCAGAACATTACCTGTCCCACTAGGGGCCCGAACATTTTAGACCACTGCTGCACCACTGTGAAGGATGCCTACCGCTCCACCACCACCCCCCACCCCGCCCTCATTTCGGGCACTCCGACCACAGTGCCATGTTTCTTCTCCCAGTTTACAGTCGGCGGAGGCAGAGGATCAACTCTGGTGCTGTCTGGAATCGGCTGATTGGGCCCCGTTCAAACAGCCCTCAGGTATCTTGGACAAGTACGCCACCACCATCGCAGACTCTATCAGCAAGGGAGGGCTGCATACAGAGGCAGTCAGTCCGGGGGTTCCCCAACAGGAAACGCCAGATGAATCAGGACATATAAAACCTGCTAAAAACCAGGCATGAGGCCTTCAGATCAGGAGACCTACTCAAATATAATGATTCCAAGTTTGACCTTCATTTAGAAAGCTAAGGACCAAAACCGATCCAAACTAGAGACCCAGACTGACACGCGGCAACTATGGCAAGGTCTGAATGACATCACAGGTTCTAAAAAGAGACAGTGCAAGATATCAGACAATGACACATCCCTCCCAGATTGTCTCAATGCCTTTCATGCTCGCTTTGAGCAGAACTTCAGCGGAGAGATAATACCTATTATGACAAGATCGGATGAACCTATCCCAACAATTACTGCATCAGAGGTCAGATCAGTTTTCCATTGTGTGAATCCAAGGAAACTGATGGGACCAGATGGAGTACCAGGCCATGCACTCAGAGCATGCGCAGATCAACTGGCAGAGGTCTTCTCAGACATCTTCAACCTCTCCTTGCAGCAGGCCAATGTCTCTGTGTCTTTCAACAGGGCCAACATCATCCTTGTATGTAAGTAGTTTCATGCAGCATGTCCCAATGACCACCGCCCAGTGGCCCTAACCTCAGCGGTCATGAAGTGCTTTGAAAGGTTGGTTATGGCATTAATCAACTCCAGCCTTCACCTTACTCTTGACCCACTCCAATTTGGCGAAAGTGAGGGCTGCAGTTGCTGGAGATTAGAGTCAAGATTCGAGTGGTGCTGGAAAAGCACAGCAGGTCAGGCAGCATCCAAGGAGCAGGAAAATCGATGTTTCGAGCAGGAGCCCTGATTCCTGCTTCTCATTCCTGATGAAGGGCTCCTGCCCGAAACATCATTTTTCCTGTTCCTCGGATGCTGGCTGACCTTATAAAGCTTTTCCAGCACTCTAATTTTGACCCACTCTAATTTTGCCTATTGGACCAATAGTTCCACGTTAGATGCCATATCACTTGCTCTTCACTCCTCCCTAGAACATCTTGACACCAAGAACAGCTATGTAAGAATTCAACACTATTATCCCCACAAGACTAATTACTGAACTTGGTGATCTTGGACTAAGCCCCACTCTCTGCAACTGGATCTTCAGTTTCCTGACTCACAGGCCAGAATCAGTGAAGACTGTGGACAATATTTTATCATCACTAGCACCCAACACTGGAGACCCCAGGGGTGTGTCAGTCCCCTACTGTACTCACTGTATACCCATGACTGCATCACCAAATACCAGACTAATGCCATTTACAAGTTCGCTGATGACACCACCATAGTCGGTCGAATCTCAGATGGCGATGATACAGACTACAGATGGGAGGTGGAAGACCTGGGAAAATGGTGAACTGAGAACAATCTAAGTCTCAATGCCGTCAAAACCAAGGAACTCATTATTGACGTTCGGCGGGATGTTACTCATGCTCCCCCCTACACATTAACAGCACAGTGGTGGAATGAGTGGAGAGTGTCAAGCTCCTGGGAATGGTCAACCACAACAAGCTTTCTTGGACTCTTCATGTGGATGCACTGGCTACAAAGGCCCAACAAAGTCTCTTCTTCCTCAGGCAGCTGAGGAAACTTGGCATGACGGTGAATGCCCTTGCCAATTTTTACCGGTGTGCCATTGAGAGCATTCTGTCTGGATGTATCACTACCTGGTATGGCAACTATAGCATTCAACATCAGAGATGGATAGAGAGAGATTGTTGGCCCGGACAATCACAAAGGCCAACCTCCCATCTATCGAATCCATCTACCAGGCCCACTGTCAAGTAAAGGCCGTCAACATTCTCAAAGATCCATCCCACCCTGGCAATGTTTTTCTACAACCTCTACCATTGGGGAGAAGGTACAGAAGCCTGAACACACACACCAGCCGGTTTCATAACAGTTTCTACCCTACTGTTGTTAGAATACTGAATGGACCCACAAACTCTTAGCAATCGCCTGTACCTGTGTTTTTGTTTTTGCTGCTGTTTAGCTATTATTTACTTATCTATTTAACTCTGTGACCTGCCGGTATTGCTCGCAAGACAAAGCTTTTCACTGTGCCTCGGTACACGTGACAATAAATTCAATTCAATTCATTCAAATGTCTTTTAAATGTTGTAATTGTACCCACCTTCACCACGTCCTTTGGCAGCTCATTCCACACACACATCACCCTCTTTATGAAAAGGTTGCCCCTTAGGGCAACATTCCATTTGCCTTCCCATTTACCCACTGAACTTGGATGCTAGCATTTCTTGATTCATGGATGAGGATTCCCAAATCCTCTGTGTTGCAGCTTTCTGTAGCCTTTTTCCATTTAAATTACATTTAGCTCCTCTTCTTCCTCCTGCCACAGTGCCCATATTTGCCGACATAATGTGTAATCTGCCAAGATGTTGACCACTTATACTCACTGTCTATATCCCTCTGCAGACCCTTGGCATTACTTTCAACCCTTGCTTTCACACCTATTTGTTGTTATCTGCCAACTTGACAATAGTCAATTCATTTTCTACATCCAAATCACTAAGATATATTAAAGATAATTTTGGTCCTTCTGGGACTCCACTACAATCCAGAAAACATTCCCTTATTGAAACTCACTTGTTAGCCAATCACCTATTCATGCTAATAACACCATGGACTGTTATCTTACTAAGTAACCTAATGTATGGTATCTTATTGAACACTGTCTGTAAAGCCAAATATATTACACCCACTCTATCCCCTTTACCTATTTTGCTTGTTATTTCGAGTCAGACAGAGAAATAGGGTCATACAGCAAGAAGCAGGCCCTTTGGCCCACCATGTCTATGCTGACCAACAAACGCCAAACTTCACTAATCCCATTTCCCTGTACTTGGTCCATAGCCTACTATGCCCTGGCACTTTGAGTCCTCATCCAGCTGCTTCTTAAATATCATGAGAGTACCTGCCTCCTCCACTCTTTCAGGCAGGGTATTCCCTATTTCGACCACCCTCTGGGTGAAAACAAATTCCTCAAATCTTCTCTAAACTACTTACTCCTCATCTTTACCTCATAACTTCTGGTCCTAGACATGCCTGCCATGGGGCATGATCTAGGGACATGATTAGCATGGTTGTCATGATCTACTCTGTCTCTGCCTGTCATGCTTTTGCATACCTCTATCAGATCCTCCTTCTCCCCTTCAGCCTCCTCTGCTCCAAGGAAAACAAACCCGGCCAATCCATTTTCTCCTCATATCGGAGACATTCCATCCCAGGCAACATCCTGATGAACCTCCTCTGCTCTCTCTCCAGTGCAATCATGTCCTTCTTTTGGTGCCCAGAGCTGCACACAGTACTCCATCTGGGCCTAACCTATGCTCTTTAAAGTTGCATCAAGACTTTCTTGCTCCTTTAGTCTATGCCCCACAGCTGATGAAGGGAAATATCTGTATGCCTTCAGCAGCTGGTCTACCTGTGCTGACACCTTCAGGGACATATGGATTTGTACACCAAGGTCCTTTTGTCTCCTATGGGCCTACCATTCATTGTGCATGTACTTCCTTTATTAGACCTCCCAAACTACATTGCGCTGCACTGCTCAGGATTACATTCCAACTGCCATTACTCTGCCTAATTTACCAGCTTATCTATATCAGCTTGTAGCCTGAGGCAATCCTCCTCACTATCAACAACGAAACCAATTTTCATGTTATCTGCACTTATACTAATCATGTCTTCTACATTAACGTCTAAGTTGTTAATGTACATAACAAATAGTAAGGTCCCCTCACTGAGTGCTGCGCCACATGTTTCCAATCACAAAAACATGCCTCCACCATTGCCCTTTGCCTCGTATTTGTCAACCAATTTTGGATCCAGTTTGTCAGTTTGCCTTGGATCTCATGGGCTCTTACTCTTTTGACCAGCCTTCCTTGTCGAAGGCCTTACTGAAGTCCATGTAAACCACCTCAACTGCACTACCTCATCAATATATTTAGTCACCTTTTTTTAAAAAAACTTGATTTAATCAGGATCTCCCTCAAACAAGTCCACAGTGACTACCTCTGATCAATCCCTACCTTTCCAGGTGTTGATTGATTCTATCTCACAGATGTTTTTCCAATACTTTCCCTCCCACTGATGTCAGCCTAACTAGTCTGTAATTATCTGGCCTATCCCTACTACCTGTTTTGAACAAATGAACCACATTAGCTATTCTAATTATGTCCCCAAAGAATTCAAGTACATTTGTCAGGCCTATAGTTTTGTGCCTCCTTCCCTATTTTAAATAAAGGTGTCATTTTGGGAATCCTCTGGGACTTTTCCCAAATCTAAACTTCTTAGAGAATTATGAATGCATCCCCTATCTCTGAGCTACTTTTAATATCCAAGGATGCATCTGTTTGAGTCCAGCAGACTAGTCCTTTGAATTCCCTAGAAATTTTCTCAAGTGCGAGTTATTGTATTTATTTCCTCTCCTCCTTCTGCCCCTTCTTCGACTGTAAAGACTGATGCAAATTTTTATATAAAGATCAGAGAGGTGTCAGCTTCTGTTTCAGCAGTAGCACCATCAGCAGCAGTGGGGTCAAGAACAGGCCCCTGAGCTCTCCTAGAGAGTGAGGTAAATGGAAGACTTGTCAAAGACTGTTGAACTTTTATTCTTTTATTTTCCTAGTTTAAATTAAGAAAGACTTTAATGTTATCTATTACCTTATTTCTTTATTTTTCTACTTATTCTGTGAAGTACTGCTTAACTTTTTAACTCTTACAACTTTGTACTGATGTTTCATGTACCTAAATACCTTGGTACCTGAGATGACGCCTCGTGTGGTGACATTATGCACTTTTCAATGTACCCCTGAACCTCTGTATATGAGTACATGGGACAACAAAATCTAAAATCTAAATTCTCCTCTGCCATTTCTTATTTCCCCATTATTATTTCCCCAGCCTTATTCTTCAAAGCACATATGTTTATTCTGACATCTTTCTCTGCCTTTTATTCTATTTTAACAAAGATCCAGCTGTCCATCTTGATTTTATTTTCAAATTTACCCTCAAAGTTTATCTTCTCCCTCTTTTATTTTTTTTTTTAAATTTTCCCAAATCTCTGACTTTTTACTGATCTTTCCATATTGTATTTTTCTTCTTTCAATTTGATGCTATTTTCAGCTTCTCTGGTTTATCACACGTTGGCTTATTCCTTCCCTGGAATCCTTTTTCACTGGGACACTCTCAACACACTCCAAAGGTGACAAGTCCATCCAGCCAACCTTGCCTGGTCTTCTCCAACCCTTGGAGGTTGAAGTCTCCAGAAAGAAGACCTTTAGCAGTTCGGGGCCGTCCAGACACAAATATCCCTTGGCTCGGTTGACCAAACCTCCAAGGCCAATGACCTTCACTTCTGAGGAGGTTTCTTTCACTATGGTTGCAGAGCCATGAGCAACACGAAGAGGCAAAGAATAAAAGAAACCTTTTAAAAACAGTTAAGGTCCTGGGGAGTGTTACTGAACAAAGAGACCTTGGAGTGCAAGTTTCTAATTCCTTGAAAGTAGAGTCCCAGGTAGGCAGGATAGTGAAGAAGGTGTTGATATGCTTGTCTTTATTGGTCAGTGCATTGAGTATAGGATTTGGGAGGTCATGTTGTGGCTGTACAGGACATTGGTTAGGCCACTTTTAGAATGCTGTGTGCATTTCTGGTCTCCCTGCTATAGGAAAGATATTGTTAAAACTTGAAAAGGTTCAGAAAAGATTGACAAGGATATTGCCAGGGTTGGCTGAATAGGCTGGACTATCTTACCTAGTGCGTTGGAAGCTGAGGGGTGACCTTATAAAGGTTTATAAAATCATGAGGTGCATGGACAGTATTAAATAAACAAGGTCTTTTCCGTAGAGCGGGGGAGGCAAAAACTAGAGGCTTTTGGTGAGAGGGGAAAGAGTTAAAATAGGCTGAAGGGACAACATTTTCATGCAGAGAATGGTGCGTGTGTGGAATGTGCTTCCAGAGGAAGTGGTGGAGGCTGGTACAATTACAACATTTAAAACGCATATGAATAGGAAGGATGTAGAGGGTTATGAGCCAAATGCTGGCAATTGGGACTAAACTTATTTAGGATTTCCAGTTAGTGCAGACAAGTTGGACTAAAAAGGTCTGTTTCTGTGCTGTCCATCTCTGTGACTCTTTGATGACATAAGTGGCTGCAGACTGGTTACAGAAGTTCACATGTTACAAATTTGATTCATTTTGCATCATGTCTTTGTGTCATCCCAAATGAGGTCCCTAACCTCATGCTGTAGAGAACACGCTGCAGCATTGGGAACCAAGAGGAATAGGGTTAATCCAGTTCTGGTGACACTTGAACCCTCTTGGTCAAACATCACTATTCTTACTAAAAAAAAAGCAAGTGAAAGAACTGCAGATGCTGGAAATTAAAAACAAAAACATGAAATTGCTGGAAAAACTCAAAAGCTCTGGCAACATCAGTGCAGAGAAGTCAGAGTTAATGTTTCGTGTCCAATGATCCTTCCTTAGAGGTGTTCTGAAGAGGGTCACTGGACCCAAACCACTTGTTATGATTTCTCTGCACAGATACTGCCAGACATGCTGAGTCTTCCCAGCAATTTCTGCTTTTGTTATTCCTATTGTGGCCTTGGTCTCTCTGTGCAAAGGTGGTGATGTGAAATGAATTGGTCAGGAATGTATAGGGCAGGGATCCAGTGCATTAGAAATGTCAGGGATTAGGGACACCATCGGTCTTTGTCCTGTAACTATACATGGGTCTGTGTGTAATGTTATTGCCCTCTGAAGGTCCTCACGTTACTGGGTCTTGAAGCCCCATCCTTAACAGATTAAGACACTTACTCTACCTACTCCTGGTGTGGTCTCAGCCATATTCTTCCTCACTGTATACATTAGATCACCAGCACGACGGTAGGTTACAATCAAATTTCTTTGCGCAGTGGCTTCCAGCCTCCTGCTTCTACATGTCTGTCGGACATCTTCTTCCTGAAAGGACTTGCCATGAACTCCAAAAACATCCTACCCCTCAGGTTCCCATCTACCTGAACCTGCACCTGCCCTGCTTATGCCCCACACACTGACTGATCTTGAAATCAGGGTGCACATGAATGTGAAGGAGCCCCCTCTTCCACCTTAGCCCATTCTCCTTCATATCACCCTACAAAGATGGTTACCCTCTTTCTCGGTTGTCATTCACTTTACCATCCCTAACCTGCAGCCTCATTCCTCAAACAGATTCCGAGACAGTTTTCCACTGTAGCAGCTCCCTTGTCCTCCACCAAAGCCCTTTCTCCTTAATTTCTCTGGACGGATCTGACTGACTGACTGTGGCCCGTTCCAGTGACGGATCTGACTGGACAACTCTGGACCCTGAAATGCCGAGACCCCAGACTAATTCCTGTATTTCTCCCCACTCAACATTTTGACTAGTCACCATGGAGCCATAGGATTGACAATCATCCATATCTGAGATTGCAGAGGTACAGACCTCTCGCCCCCCGCAAATGATCAAGAACACCCTGACTGTATCCATGACCGTGGTCAATCCCTGGGTTGGTCTCAGAGCATATCCTCACTGTGCCAGGAGCCCTGCCTGAAGGGGTCATCACTAAGGACCACTGCCCTCAGACTCTGAGAGATCATAGTGATGCAGTGTGTTGGCTGTCATAGGGTCAGAGAGTCAGAGAGATGTACTGCATGGAAACAGACTCTTCGGTCCAATTCATCGATGCTGACCAGATGTCCCAACCTAATCTAGTCCCACCTGCCAGCACCCTGCCCATATCCCCCCAAACCCTTCCTATTCATATGCCCATCCAGATGCCTTTTAAGTGTTGCAATTGTACCAGCCTCCACCACTTCCTCTGGCAGCTCATTCCATTCACATACCACCCTCTGCATGAAAAGGTTGCCCCTTAGGTCTCTTTTATATCTTTCCCCACTCATCCTAAACCTATGTCCTTTAGTTCTGGACTCCCCTACCCTAAGGAAGAGACTTTGTCTATTTGTCCTATCCATGCCGCTCATGATTTTATAACCCTCTATAAGGTCACCCCTCAGCCTCCGATGCTCCAGGGAAGACAGCCCCAGCCTATTCAATCTCTCCCTATTGCTCAAATCCTCCAACCCAAGCAACATCCTTGTAAATCTTTTCTGAACCCTTTCAAGTTTCACAACATCTTTCCAATAAGAAGGAGACCAGAATTGCACACAATATTCCAACAGTGGCCTAACCACTGTCCTGTACAGCTGCAATATGACCTCCCAACCCCTGTACTCAATACTCTGATCAATAAAGAAAAACATACCAAATGCCTTCTTCACTACCCTATCTACCTGCGATTCCACTTTCAAGGAGCTATAATCCTGTACTCCAAGGTCTCTTTGTTCAGCAACACTCCCTAGGACCTTAACATTAAGCATTAAGGGCAGCAGGGTGGCATAGTGGTTAGCACTGTTGCCTCACAGCACCAGAGACCTGGGTTCAATTCCCGCTTCAGGCAACTGACTGTGTGGAGTTTGCACTGTCTCCCCGTGTCTGCGTGGATTTCCTCCGGGTGCTCCAGTTTCCTCCCATAGTCCAAAAAAAATGTGCAGGTTAGCTGAATTGGCTGTGCTAAATTGCCCATAGCGGTAGGTGAAGTGGTGAAATGTAGGGGAATGGGTCTGGGTGGGTTGTGCTTCAGCGGGTCGGTGTGGGCTTGTTGGGCCGAAGGGCCTGTTTCTACACTGTAAGTAATCTAATCTAAAAAAGCCCTGCTAAGATTTGCTTTCCCAAAATGCAGCACCTCGCATTTATCTTAATTAAACTTCATCTGCCACCTCTCAGCCCATTGGCCCATCTGATCAAGCTCCTATTGTAATTTGAGATAACTTCCTTCGCTGTCCACTACACCTCAAATTTTGGTGTCATCTGCAAACTTACTAACTGTATCTCTTATGCTCACATCCAAATCATTTATGTAAATGACAAAAAGTAGTGAACCCAGCACCGATCCTTATGGCACTCCACTGGTCACAGGCCTCCAGTCTGAAAAACAACCCTCCACCACCACCCTCTGTCTTCTACCTTTGAGCCAATTCTGTATCCAAATGGTTAGTTCTCCCTGTATTCCATGAGATTGAGCCTTGCTAACCAGTCTTTTAAGGGAACCTTGTCAAACACCTTTCTATATTGATCACGTCCATATAGATAACGTCCACCACTCTGCCCTCATTAATCCTCTTTGTTACTTATTCATAAAACTCAATCAAGTTTGTGGGACATGACTTCCATGTACAAAGTCATGTTAACTATCCCTCATCAGTCCTTGCCTATCCAAATACATGTACATCCTGTCCCTCAGGAATCCCTCCAACGACTTTCCCACCACCGATGTCAGCCTCACCAGTCTATAGTTTCCTGGCTTGTCCTTACCACCCTTTATAAACAGTGGCAGCACGTTAGCCAACCTCCAGTTTTCCAGCACCACACCTTTGACTATCGATGATACAACTATCTCAGCAAGGGGCCCAGCAATCACTTCCCTAGCTTCCCATTGCTGACACATAGAGCGGGTGGGCAGGAGGAGATTGACATAACACACTATCACCCAGCAGGATGTCATCCCCTAGAGCGAGGACTGCTGAGCAGTAAGGCAAGCTGCCTGGTCATGTGGCTGCAGCAAGGTGAGACAGGGATTCTGTGAGCATGTCGATAGGACACAAGGGAGTGACACTGAGAGAGCAAGAGAGTAGCCCTGAGGTACAGCCTGGTCCACAGACTGTGAGCTGGGTACCTGTTCCTGTGTGTACAAGTGTCCCTGCAGCAACTTATCAACATGATTTCAAAGTTTGGGAGAAGATTTGTAGCTGGGGTGCTCGTTGTTGTGGTTCTGTTCGCCGAGCTGGGAATTTGTGTTGCAGACGTTTTGTCCCCTGTCTAGGTGACTTCATGAACACCAAATAGCCACGAAACGACATGACCAGCTATCCTTAGTAGTCACACACGCAGATGACAAACATCAGTTCGACTGGGACAACACGACTGTTATAGGACAAGCCAAACAGAGAACAGCCAGGGATGAGCCATGGCACTCATCCACAGATTCAATCAAAAAGCACATCATCCTGGACCCAATATACTGACCACTGCAGCAGACAGCTGGAACTGACAACCGGAAGCGGCAGATTCAAACCACTGCAAATACCAGAGGAAAGATCACAGAAGCACTTCACAGGAGGCTCCCAAACACTGAGGATGTTGCCTAGACAGGGGACGAAACGTCTGCAACACAAATTCCCAACTCGGTGAACAGAACGGCACAGTGGCACAGTGGTTAGCACTGCTGCCTCACAGCGCCAGAGACCTGGGTTCAATTCCTGCCTCAGGCAACTGACTGTGTGGAGTTTGCACGTTCTCCCCGTGTCTGCGTGGGTTTCTTCCGGGTGCTCCGGTTTCCTCCCACAGTCCAAAGATGTGCGGGTCAGGTGAATTGGCCATGCTAAATTGCCCGTAGTGTTAGGTAAGGGGTATATGTAGGGGTATGGGTGGGTTGCGCTTTGGCGGGTCGGTGTGGACTTGTTGGGCTGAAGGGCCTGTTTCCACACTGTAAGTAATCTAATCTAAGAACCACAATATCAACATGATTTGTCAATGCTAACTGTAATACAGTTGTATGCTCCTTTGGTATCCAGGTCAGAGAGGGACCAGGGGGATCATGAGGGGCTGGTGGTTATTGGATGCCAATGTCCATGGATAGGGTCAGAAGTCACATGATACCAGGTTATAGTCCAACAGGTTTATTTGGAATCATAAGCTTTCAGAGCACAGCTCCTTCATCACATGAAGCGCAGGGAAGTACACATTCACAGAATTTATAGACAGACAGATCAAAAAATTGTGGAAATGATGTGAGTGGAGTGGCAAACAGGGTGAATAATGAGTCTCTGCAGGCAATCAAAACGGTCAGACGGTGTGAATGAAGTGTCAACAGCTGAATACCAAGTGAAGGGATGACCTTTAACCTGATTAATTAAGGCAGAAATATAATGATAAAAAATTAAAAATAAGGTGGTGCTGGAGACAAACCAAATGATTGGAATAACATGATGGGTGTAAGATTCACATGCTGAGGGTCTAACCAAAGTAACGAGTAATCCAAAACTGAGCAGATTAATTAAGATAGAGAGATCATAACAAGTTAGCAATGTGATAGTGTCAAAACAGGACAAGAAGGAAGATTTTACAAATACTGAACAGTATGGTGAGGTACACATAGCATGACCTGGAACAAGATCACGATTGACGCCATCTTCATGGGTACAGAACTTGGCTATCAGTTTTTGCTTGACAATTCTGCGTCATGGTGTATCTCGAAGGCTCCCTTGGAGGACGCTTACCCGAAGATCAGAGGCTGAATGTCCTTGACCGCTGAAGTGTACCTCCGCTGAGCGGGAACTGACTGGATAGGCATACTTGCACCAATGTCCACAGGTCATTTTGATTAGATTCCCTACAGTGTGGTAACAGGCCCTTCGGCCCTGCAAGTCCACACCGACCCTCCGAAGATTAACCCGCCCGTACCCATTTCCCTCTGATTAATGCACCTAACACTATGGGCAATTTAGAATGGCCAATTCACCTGACCTGCACATCTTTGGACAGTGGGAGGAAATCGGATCAGACACAGGGAGAATGTGCAAACTCCACACAGACAGGCACCCAAGGCTGGAATCGAACCTGGGTCCCTGGCGCTGTGAGGCAGCGATGCTAATCACTGAGCCATCATGTCACCTGAGCTGCTGTTAGTGGTGAGGAGTATGGAAACTCTTCACAACTTGCAGTGAGCTGAAGCCACCAAGTAGTCACTCTGACTTCTATGTCAAAAATTCTCAATGTCTAATTTGTTCGGTGTGTTTGGTAAGAAGCGGGATATTAATGAGGTGAGATATGCAGTTAATAATAAACCCTGGGTAGGGAACTTACTGCCGAGCAAGAATCGTGTCCTGATGCTTGGCAAAATCATAAACGATACAATATGTTTCTCCCAATGTTGAAATAGGCCTTACAGGAATTCTCATACCAATCTGCCACAAATCTCACCATAACCCACCTCTTTTAGGCTCCAGATAGGTTCTGCAAAACGTTTATGGGAAAAGGCAGAAATGTGCTACAAAGTCAACCAGTTTAGAGAATTGGCATAGTCGCAGCGTGCTACATGGACACTTGCAACTTAACAAGTCCATGATTCTTAATTCAGGTTGATAGGGAGATGCCGTTGGATGAGAATCATTGACAAAATCCTCAAAGTGAAGGAAATGGAATTCTACCTGAAAAAGCAGAGTTTTGAAATTGCTGGGGGTGAAATGAGTATTTTACATGTTAATGGTGATGTCCACTAAATCTGTGAGGAACGTCATTGCATGTATCAACAATTCAATGAGTAATTTATACTTTAGACTTACCACCATTTTCCTCTTGATGCATATTTAATCTATCTTGAAGTTGATTTTATTGGTAAAGCAGAAGTTATAAAATGTTAAATCTTGTTCTTTTCGAGATCATTCATTTCAATTAATTTGGGATATGATGTCAATTAAAATTCAGATCTCTTCCTCTGATTGATAGTTTTCAGAGAACACAAGCGAAAATTGAGACTGATCTGTCCAAAATTGAGCAGGGACCACCCTGGACTTGTCTGTAAATGTAGTGATGAACTACTATTTCCCACAGACTGAATCCAGTATGTGAAGAGAATCACTCACAACAGGTATTCCAATATATCAACCACTTTAATGGATTAAGAACTGCAATTTATCCAATTACATGTAACAAGCTCCACTTCAAAAAGAAAAAAACAAACTCATTCTGAAACCAGTTGAGTATATAATTTCCTGCTCAAGAAAAAAATGTGTGCACCTCCAACCCAGCCCCTCACCTGTTCCCATGTGAAGTTTGAATGCCTTACGCAGCACACATCCTCAGCATCCATTGATAACTCACTAAGCATGACATGAAAAAAGTAATGATTAAATATTGATATACTGTGTTACTTTGCAACATACTCTTCCAGTTTTAAATTTTGCATTGCTCTAAAAATATCAACTTTGTAATGCATTCCATTTTCCATATTATAAAGTGGCATGGTGCTGCTGCAGCTAGAGAGGCAGGAATTGAGAGCAAATATATTTAACTCCCTGTACGATGGCTCAGTGAGACATTGGGGTTAGATGTTTGCCTGGTCGAGCATGCGGGTCTGCAATTTCGTGTCGACGCTGAGAGGGATGTAGCAAATAGTAGGTTAGATCACTACTTCCAGGTAATAGCTCAGTCGCTAACAAATCAAGACCAACTGAATTAAAACTATAAACTGTAGGGCTGACTCTGTGGTGGAGCATACTTTTCATTAAAGGGCTCACTGACATCACTCATCAACAGAAAAACAAATCTCAGGGATTTTCACAGGGGTGTACAGGGTTTCCTTTGTCCCAGTGTCACTTTTATTGTATGTTAAAGAAGTGAATTAGGAAAAGGGTCACAATGCTGGAGAGAAAGAGAGATGAAAATTTGGAGAAGTTTAGGGAGTGTCTGACCAGTTAAAAACATGGTGAATGTACAAATGCATGAATTCTGCTCAGGAGTAGGCCACTCGCCAGTCAGTGTTCCGCCTTTCAATAAGATAATCACTGACCTGATTACCCCAGATTCCTGTCTATCCCTGATATCCTTCCACCCTCTTGCTTATCAAAAGCCTATCTTCCACTGCCTTAAATATATTTTTCTCTCACCACCTTTTAAAAGTTCCAAAGACTCCCCACCCTCTGAGAGAATAGGATGCTCCTTATTTGTGTCTAGATTAAACAGTGGGCTATATTCTGAAATCACCTTGATTGATTCAATCAAGTCACCATTGACTCTTCCACACTCTAGCAGACACTAGCCTGGTCTCTCCAAACACCCTCATAAGACATCTTGATATTAATCCAGTAAACCTTCTCTGAACTGTTTGCAATGTCTTTACGTCCTTCCTTGAGCAATTAAAACAATATTGTACAAGGACTCCAGATCTCATCAAAGTATAGTTGAAGCATAAGTAGTGAGATGTGCCTTTAAGAGAAATTTCTTTTGTCCTGGTTCTCCTGAAGAGGGGTGCCGTAAACCTGGTGCTGAGGTGGCTGCTGCATGGAAAGCAGTGTAATAGCTTGGGTTATTATATATTAGACAAAAGAAGCATGGGTGGGTGGAATCAGGCTCACACACAGATCCAGAGTTTTAGTTGTTGAAGTTGGGAGGCTTGGAGTTGAAGCTGCTATAACAGTTCCCTCTCTGTTGCTGGATTCACTCTGTCGGTGTCCCTTCTCCTGGACTGGAGGAGACAGCAAGTGAGGGAAATCTGTTTTGCTGAATTTGCCTTTGCCGAGGGTGTGTTCATGGATTGATGCTATATTGGAACAGTTAATTAGTAGTAGGAGTATTTCAGTAATATATTACTTTCTTAATTTTTTTTAATAGTGTTAAAGTTATGCCAATTCTTTCATTGTGTTTTAACTTGTTACGACACAGGGTAAACCTTCCTGCTTAATATAAAACCAGCAACACAGAAAATATTTTACAGTAATATGTAAAACTTCGAGTGGCCAAGGACTATTTAAAGTAAGAATGAACAACTTAATTTCTCAAAGTGTAACAGAGAATAATTAACTAACAACTGTTTACTATTCCTTACTCTAACCTATCAGTTGCCTTCCATTCTATAATACTAGTCCTAGCGAGTTTTGAGTGGATTTGTAGCTCTGAACGTAGGTTTGCTCACTAAGCTGGAAGGTTCATTTCTAGACATTTCATCACCCGACTAGATAACATCTTCAGTGGGCCGCCGGGCAAAACCCTGTTGATAATTCCTGCTTTCTATTTATATGTTTGGTTTTATTTGGTGATGTCATTTCCTGTGGTGATATCATTTCCTGTTGTGGCATCATTTCATGTGGTGATGACATTTCCTGTGGTGATGTCATTTCCTGTTCTTTTTCTCAGGGGAGTGGTAGGTGGTGTCTAACTTGATGTGTTTGTTGATAGAGTTCTAGTTGGAATGCCATGTTTCTGGGAATTCTCATGCGTGTCTCTGCTTGGTTTGTCCTGGGATGGCTGTGTTGTCCCAGTCGAAGTGGTGTCCTTCCTCACTCGTAATGAAGGATACTAGTGAGAGAGGATCATATTGTTTTCTGGCTCGTTGATGTTCATGTATCCTGGTGGCTAGTTTTCTGCCTCTTTGTCCAATGTAGTGTTTGTTACAGTCCTTGCACAGTATTAGTCTGATAAAACTCCCAATTAAGATTTACAAAACCACACTTCTTATCTCAAAACCAGGCAGCTTTCATGTTTCTATTCGGATCTTCCTATGTCTTCTTTTCTTCTTCTTGGGAATTTCTTCATCCCAGGTTACTGATCGAAATAGGAGAGCTATTTTTCAGGGAGTCTGTTTACATGCTGGACTTATCAGTTCACCTCTCAACTGTTCAAGTTTTGCTCGGTCTTATACCCCAGAGCATCGGATTGTGTTATTGGCTTTCAAGATTGTCAATATACTCAATTCAAGCTGGATTGGAATTTGATATTTTTTGGGGTATACTTTAGTTTTTGTCACTAGGGAATGAGTTAATCGAGTTGTTTGACCACGTGTTACATTGCTGCCTTCTTGCGAACACTTGGTGCTGTGTCTGATAGTTCTGTTGCTTTTAATTCTCTTAAAGTGCAACCACATCTTCATAGCAAACTGTACTGTAACAACAAAGTGTGTTATGCTTAAAGCCTTATAGTTTGACCAGTTGAGCCATATCTGGAATGCAACGCCTTACGCTTGCCTTTAAACAAAATAAAAGCTAGAGTCTAGGTGACTTTATAAATATGTTTTGAGGGGGTTTGGTCTGGTCCATAACAAATTGCATACCTGCTTTTGAATTCATTTCTCTCTTCATTCATGGAATGGGGGCATTACTAACCAGGCCAACATTTATTGCCCATCCCGGATTGCCCAGAGGGCTGTTGAGCCAACCATAATGCTGTGGGTCTGGAGTTCCAAGTAGGAGTAAGGGTGACAATTCCCTTCCCTAAAGGACCTTAGTGAACCAGATGGGTTTTTCTGACAATTGACAATGGACACAGTCGTCATCAAACTCTTAATTCCAGATTTTAAATAGAAATTAAATTCTAATTTCACCATCTGCTGTGTCAGGATTTGAACCCAGGACCCCAGATCACCACCTAGATCTCTGGACTCATCAGCCATTGACTCCCCCTATATTCAATTTCCTCACAATAAACAATAATATTCCATTAGGTTTCCTAATTATTTGCTGTATCTGCGTAACAATGTTTTGTGTTCCATGCATCCAAACACCAGATCCCTCAACATCTCAGAGCTCTGCAATCTCTGACCATCGAGGTAACCTGTGTTATTCTTATGAGGGAACTGTGGATGTAACAGAGGCCACATCTGAATGAATGCCAGAGTTTACAGAGGGTTGGAAAACTGCTGTGAGTTACAGAGAAAGAGAAGAGCCCAGACCACATATTTTGAGCTTTTCAAGGGATCGCATTGCTGTCTCAAGACAATGTGGATCAGCAATCATGTGCATTGTGGGTTAAAGGGAGAAAGTGAGGACTGCAGATGTTGAAGCTTAGAGTTGAGAGTGTGGTGCTGGAAAAGCACAGCAACTCAGGCAGCATCCAAGGAGCAGGAGAATTGACGTTTCGGGCATAAGCCCTTCATCTGATTCCTGCTCCTTGGATGTTGCCTGACCTGCTGTGCTTTTCCAGCACTACACTCTCAACTTATGGGTTAATGGGATTTGGTGTGAAGAGTGGCAGGTTCTCTGATTGGGAAAACATACACTGCGAGTCCATGGCTTATTCATGAACATCCTTTACATTCTGCACAGTCAGTGAGATCCAAATATGGAGTCAGTACTCATGCCTCAACTACATGTGAACTGAGCTTGACCCTGGAGAATGAGGTAGCAAGAATACATCCCAGACTGATTTTTGACCCACCACCCCTCCACTCCACCCCAGCAGGCAAGTTCAGTTGCTGCATAATAGGGCAGATGATATTGTTTCAGAAAGCATTTGGTGTGATTTCAGGGGAATGTAACACTACATCACTTTGTGATGTGACATGTAATTATTTCAGATCAACATTTTCAACATTGCAATTTGAATTTCATAGTGAGATAGTCGGTAGCAGATATAGTCGGTAGCTAAAAATAACAGAGAAATATTTACATAGCATGTTCAAACTTGCACAAATTACAGAAGATCTTTAACGTAACATAAATATTTCCAAACCCCTTGGTGAGATTCCAGCTTGTAATTCATTCCTATGCCTCCATAATCTTCCTTTGAACATTTCAAAATCCTGGGCTGAACTCCAGTTTATATTCACTCTATTATTCTAGAGATAAATTATCAAAACCCCTAGATTAGATTCTAGCTTGTAAACCAGTCCAGGGAAGCTGTATCTATCAGACATTATTGAGACACTGGATATAAAGAAGCAGAGATGTGGACTAATGCAACATAAGTTAAGCTCACTCATTCATCGAATTAATAAATACAAGTGTATTTCTAACTGTTATGAGGCAGGTTAGGATTTAGGGAATAAGTGAGTTACAGCTCTCGGCAGTAGCATTTGTCTAGCTGTGTAATTATTCCATTGCCATCAGGGAATGTGATTCAGTATAATACAGATTTCTAATTTACCGACTGATTTGGGAGAATCGGATTCTGAGAGGCTCAGTGTAATCCCACAGGAGTGATGGCAAGTGTGGAACATTTGTATGCAAGGGACACTTAGTTGTGTAGATTTCTCCCACGTTGCCTTTTTACTTCTGACAAACCATTGTCAATAAATTTAAAATAATTACTATGTGTGGAACGCTACCTCTGGAAGAGATGTGCCTTCCATTTTACCCAGGTGCGTAGCAAATGCATTTTTGAGGCTTTCTTTTTCCATCCCAGGCGAGTGTGTGTTTAGTGCGGTCCAGAGGATTTTCTGCTCTTAACTTTCAACACCTGCTTCCCTGAGGTTGTAAATTAGTCGCTAACACATTTCCTTATTGCTTTGAATCATTTGCAGCACACAACTGCGGTTCAGGGAGCTTTGCTGGAAATTCAATGAAGTGGCAGGAACTCACTGACAAATTGCGAGCCTGTTGCGATATGCTGTCGCCAAAGAAACACTCAGCAAAACCATGTTACTGATGGTGGGTCACTGCACATGGTCAAACCCGTTACCCTCTTTTGGAGTTTTTAATGTTCTGAGCGGAGTGGATTTCAAAAATGATTAACAGTCATCGATCCTCATTAACATACACAAGCAGAGTGATACAAATGCTTAGGAATTGACCGACAGGGTTAAACAGAACATTTGGATTGACTCAGGCTTGGAGGGCTGAAGGGCCAGTTCCTGGGCTGTAAATTTTCTTTGTTCTTTGATGCAGAGCTGCTTTAGGAATGTTGAAAGAGAGAATAGAAAAGAAAACATTGAAATCATTGCAGGCAGATTACGTTTCAGGTCAACTTGGAATGATTGGTGGGAACGATGTGGAGTATTTCAAGTGGAGAACAGAAAAGGATTTTTTTAAAAGCGTCAGACGTGATGTTTGATGAGCCAGAAGGTATTATAGAATCATAGAACCCCTACAGTGTGGAAGCAGGCCCTTCGACCCAATAAGTCTGTACCGACCCCCAAAGAGTAACCCACCCAAACCCATTCCCGATTACTCTAAAGTACGCCAGACTAATGCACCTAACCTACACATCTCTGAACACAATGGGCAATTTAGCATGGCCAATCCACCTGACCTGCACATCTTTGGACTGTGGGAAAGAACCAGAGCACTCAGAGGAAACCCACACAGACATGGGGAGAATGGGCAAACTCCACACCAACAGTCGCCAAGGATGGAATTGAACCCAGGTCCCTGGTGCAGTGAGGCAGCAGGCAATGAATTTAAAGCTCAGCTCTGCGCTCAGCTACAACCTGAGATTGAATATTTCTGAGACACTGTCATTCAATGTGAACCCAAGCTATGTTCCTTCTCTCCAATAATCCTCCTCTCGCCTGTCCCACGGTAGGGAAGAGACACGTGGCCACAGTTCTCTCTCTGCCTCAGATCTGCCAGTAACCTGAACAGGAAGTGATCATTTTAGCTGTTTGCGAATCAACCCACAGTTATTATTACACCTCTCTAAGTTAATTGAGACTTGAATGCAGGCCTCCTGGCTCAGAAGTAGGGACACTATCATTACCGCACCAAGAGTCCCCAGCAAGGTGATTGTATTAGACTCACTCGCCAGCCATTCACCACCTTTCCACTCGGACTAGGGACCAATCTCAATCAAACATGTGCCTGTCAATCACTTGGATCAATCACTTGGTTCGTCATGGCAGGCAGTGAGGGAATTAGTTATAATAAAGCAGTAAACCTTGAAATGAACGTACTGGAGGGTCAACTGGATAAACTGGATAAGATGGACCAGTTTAGGATCATTTCCTAGATATGCTGGTTTCTCTTCTGGGTGATTTTGTGTTTGAGAGTTTGGTGGGGTGGGGGGGAACAGTCGGGGACAGAAGGCCTGTCACCATCAACTTACACCACACCATCTCTTTCCTGTTCTCAGGATGATTCAAAACACCTTTGAGCCAATGAAACCATGTTCAGAACTGTCCTCACTGTTTGTGCATAATCAACATGCAGCCGAACAGCGCCCAGTGAGATTGGCCTGGATCGTCCTGTTCTGTGTAGTTGCAGAATGGGTACACTCGGGAATATGTGTGTCGGGAGATTGTGGAAGTTGGGATACATTGACATTCATTTAGCAATTGCTTATCATCTGGACTGATTACAAAAAAAACACATTTCTGAATTACAGACTGAGGCACTGAAAGGTTCTATTACTGCTCTCAGTCTGCTTCACCACAATGTCGAATAAAGGACACCCTTCCCAGAGAATTTCACCGTAATACTGTCTGCAGGACACTCTTCACGGTGTGTTTCACGATGATACTGACTGTAGGACATTCTTCCCGGTGTATTTCACCTTAATGCTGTCTGACAGATGCTTTTACCAGTGTCTTTCACGGTGATACCATCTGTAGGACACTTTTCCGATGTATTTCACTGTGATGCTGTCTATATGACACTCTTCCCAGTGTGCTTCATGTTAATGCTGTCTGCTGGACACTTTTACTGGTGTGTTCCATGGTGATGCCATCTGTAGGACACTCTTCCCTGTGTGTTTCACCGTGATGCTGTCTGCACGACACTCTTCCCGTTCAGTTACACCATGATACTGTCTGTAGAACACTCTTTCCGTTCAGTTAGACCATGATACTGTCTGTAGGACACTCTTCCCGGTGTGTTTCACCGTGATACTGTCTGTAGGACACTCTTCCCGGTGTGTTTCACCATGATACTGTCTGCAGGATTCTCTTCTCGGTCAGTTTCACCATGATACTGACTGTAGGACACTCTTCCCGGTGTGTTTCACCGTGTTACTGACTGTAGGACACTCTTCCTGGTGTATATCACCATAATAATAATTGTAGGACATTCTTCCCGGTGTGTTCCACCATAATACAAACTGTAGGACACTTCCCGGTGTGTTCCACCATAATACAAACTGTAGGACACTTTTTCCAGTGTGTTTCACCGGGATGCTGGACATATGACACTCTTCCTGGTGTGTTTCACCATGATACTGACTGTAGGACACTCTTCCTGGTGTATATCACTATAATAATAATTGTAGGACATTCTTCCCGGTGTGTTTGACTGTGATACTGTCTGTAGGACACTCTTTCCAGTGTGTTTCACCGGGATGCTGGATATATGACACTCTTCCTGGTGTGTTTCACCATGATACTGACTGTAGGACACTTCCCGGTGTGTTCCACCATAATACAAACTGTAGGACACTCTTCCCGGTGTGTTTCACCATGATAATGTCTGTAGAACACTCTTCCTGGTGTGTTTCACCGTGATACTGACTGTAGGACAGTCCTCCTGGTGTATATCACCATAATAATAATTGTAGGACACTCTTCCCAGTGTGTTTCACTGTGATACTCTCTGTAGGACAGTTTTTCTGGTGTGTTTCACTGGGATGCTGTCTGTAGGACACTCTTCCCGGTGTGTTTCACCATGATACTGTCTGCCGGACACTCTTTCCGGTGTGTTTCACCGGGATGCTGGCTATATGACACTCTTCCCGGTGTGTTTCACCATCATACTGACTGTAGGACACTCTTCCTGGTGTGTTTCACAATGACACTGGCTGCAGTACATTCCTCCCAGAGTGTTTCATCATGATACTGACTGTAGTACACTCTTCCCGGTGTGTTTCACCATGATACTGTCTGTAGGACACCTTTCCCGGAGTGTTTCACCTTGATACTGCCTGTAGTACACTCTTCCCGGTGTGTTTCACCGCGATACTGACTGTAGGACACTCTTCCTGGTGTATATCACCATAATAATAATTGTAGGACACTCTTCCCGGTGTGTTTCATCATGATACTGTCTGCAGGACACTCTTCCCAATGTAATTCACCACAATACTGACTGTAGGACTCTCTTCCTGGTGTGTTTTGCCACGATACTGACTGTAGGACTCTCTTTCCTGTGTGTTTCACCATGATATTGTCTGTAGGACACTCTTCCTGGTGTGTTTCAATATAATACTGTGTGTAGAACACTTTTCCCGGTGTGTTTCACTGTGATACTGACTGTAGGACACTCATCCCGGTGTGTTTCACCGTGATACTGCCTGCAAGACAGTCTTCCCAATGTGTTACTCCATGATACTGTCTGTAGGACACTCTTCCCAGTGTGTTTCGTCATGATACTGACTGTAGGACACTCTTACCGGTGTGTATCACCACGATACTGTCTGTAGAAAACTCTTCCTGGCGTGTTTCACCATAATAATACATAGGAGACTCTTACCGGTGTGTTCATCGTGATACTGTCTATAGGACACTCCTCCCAGTTTGTGTCACTACAATACTGACTGTAGGACACTCCTCCCGGTGTATATCACCATAATAATAATTGTAGGACACTCTTCCTGGTGTGCTTCACTGTGATACTGTCTGTCGGACACTTTTCCTGGTGTGTTTCACCATGATACTGACTCTAGGACACTCTTCCTGGTGTGTTTCACCATAATACTGTGTGTAGAACACTTTTCCCGGGTGTGTTTCACTGTGATACTGACTGTAGGACACACGTCCTGGTGTGTCTCACAATCACACATTCTGGAGGACACACTTCCCGGTGTGATACTGCGTGCAGGACGTGCTTCCCAGTGTGTTTCACCATGATACTGCCTTCAAGACAGTCTTCCCGATGTGTTACGCCATGATACTCTCTGTCGGACTCTCTTCCCAGTTTGCTTCATTGTGCTACTGTCTGTAGGACACTGTTCCCTGTGTATTTCACCGTGATACTGCCTGAAGAACAGTCTTCCCGGTGTGTTTCATGGTGATACTGCCTGTAGGATACTCTTCACTGTGGGTTTCACCATGATACTGACTGTAGAACACTGTTCCCAGTGTGTTTCACCATGATAATGTCTGCAGGACATTTCCTCCTGGTGTGTTTCACCATGATACTGACTGTAGGACACACTTCACAGTGTGTTTCACCATGATACCGTCTGGAGGACACTCTTCCCAATGTGATTCACCACGATGTTGTCTGTAGAACATGCTTCCTGGTGTGTTTCACCACGATACTAACTGTAGGACTCTCTTCCCGGTGTGTTTCACTATAATACTGACTGTAGGACACTGTTCCCTGTGTGTATCACCATGATAATGTCTGTAGGACACACTTCATGTTGTGTTTCTCCATGATACTGTCTGTAGGACACTCTTCCTGGTGTGTTTCATCGTGATACTGACTCTAGGATACTCATCCCGGTCTGTTTCACCATGATATTGTCTGTAGGACACGCTTCCTGGTGTGTTCCACCATGATACTGTGTGCAGGATTCTCTTCTCCGTCAGTTTCACCATCATACTGTCTGCCGGACATTTTTCCCGGTGTGTTTCACCAACATACTGTGTAGGACACTCTTCCCGGTGTGTATCACCATCATACTGTCTGTAGGACACACTTCCCGGATTATTTCACAATGACACTGTCTGCAGGACATTCCTCACAGTGTGTTTCACCATGATACTGACTGTAGTACACTTTTCCCGGTGTGTTTCACCATTAAACCGACTGTAGTACACTCTTCCCTGTGTGTTTCACCATGATAATGTCTGTAGGACACACTTCATGTTGTGTTTCTCCATGATACTGACTGTAGGACACTCTTCCCATTGTGTTTCACCATGATACTGACTGTAGGACACCCTTCCCGGTGTGATTCACCATGATATTGTCTGCAGGACACGCTTCCCGGTGTGTTTCACCATGATACTGTCTGCAGGATTCTCTTCTCAGTCAGTTTCACCATCATACTGTCTGCTGGACATTTTTCCCGGTGTGTTTCACCATCATACTGTCTGTAGGACACACTTCCCGGATTATTTCACAATGACACTGGCTGCAAGACATTCCTCCCAGAGTGTTTCACCATGATACTGACTGTAGTACACTCTTCCCGGTGTGTTTCTCCATTTAACTGACTGTAGTACACTCTTACCGGTGCATTTCACCATGATATTGACTCCAGGACACTTTGCCCAGTGTGTTTCACCGTGATACTGACTGTAGGACACTCTTCCCGGTGTGTTCCTCCATGATACTGACTGTAGGACACACTTCTTGGTATGTTTCTTCATGATACTTTCTGCAGGTCACTCTTCCTGGTGTGTTTCACAAATGATACTGACTGTAGGACACGCTTCCTGGTGTGTTTCACCATGATACATGTCTGCAGGATTCTCTTCTCGGTCAGTTTCACCATCATACCTTCTGCGGGACATTTTTCCCAGTGTGTTTCACCATCATACTCTCTGTAGGACACTCTTCCCGGTGTGTTTCACCATCATTCTGTCTGTAGGGCACACTTCCCGGATTATTTCACAAAGACACTGGCTGCAGGACATTCCTCCCAGTGTGTTTCACCATGATACTGACTGTAGTACACTCTTCCCGGTCTGTTTCACCATGGTATTGACTCCAGGACTCTCTTCCCGGTGTGTTTCATCATGATACTGACTGTAGGACACTCTTCCCAGTGTGTTTCTCCATGATACTGACTGTAGGACACTCTTTCCAGTGTGTTTCTCCATGATACTGACTGTAGGACACACTTCCTGGTATGTTTCATCATGATACTTTCTGCAGTTTTTTTTTTTTAGATTAGATTACTTACAGTGTGGAAACAGGCCCTTCGGCCCAACAAGTCCACACCGACCCGCCGAAGCGCAATTCACTCATACCCCTACATATACCCCTTACCTAACACTACGGGCAATTTAGCATGGCCAATTCACCTGACCCGCACATCTTTGGACTGTGGGAGGAAACCGGAGCACCCGGAGGAAACCCACGCAGACACGGGGAGAACGTGCAAACTCCACACAGTCAGTCGCCTGAGGCGGGAATTGAACCCAGGTCCCTGGCGCTGTGAGGCAGCAGTGCTAACCACTGTGCCACCCTTCCCGGTGTGTTTCACCATGATACTGTCTGCAGGATTCTCTTCGCGGTCAGTTTCACCATCGTACAGTCTGGACATTCTGATACTGTCTGCACGACAGTCTTCATGATGTGCTACTCATGATACTCTGTAGGACTCTCTTCCCGGTGTGTTTCACTGTGATATTTTCTGTAAGACACTCTTCTTGGTGTGTTTTACAATTTCACTATCTGTAGGACATGCTTCCCGGTGTGTTTCAGCATCATACTCTCTGTAGGACACTCTTCCCGGATTATTTCACAATGACACTGGCTGCAGGACATTCCTCCCAGTGTGTTTCACCATGATACTGACTGTAGTACACTCTTTCCACTGTGTTTCTCCGTGAAACTGACTGTAGTACACTCTTCCCGGTCTGTTTCACCATGGTATTGACTCCAGGACTCTCTTCCCGGTGTGTTTCAACATGATACTGCTTGTAGGGCACTCTTCCCAGTGTGTTTCACCGTGATACTGACTGTAGGACACTCATCCTGGTGTGTTTCACCATGATACTGACTCCAGGACACACTACCCGGTGTGTTCCACCATGATACTTTCTGCAGTTCACTCTTCCCGGTGTGTTTCACCATGATACTGTCTGCAGGATTCTCTTCGCGGTCAGTTTCACCATCGTACAGTCTGACGGACATTTTTCCCAGTCGGTTTCACCATGATACTGACTGTAGTACACTCTTCCCGGTGTGATTCACCATGATCCTGACTCCAGGACACTCTTCCTGGTGTTTTTCACCATGATACTGACTGTAGGATATTCCTTTTGGTGTGTTTCTCTGTGTTACTGACTGTTGGACTCTCATCCTGGTGTGTTTCACCATGATACTGTCTGCAAGACACTCTTCCTGGTGTGTTTCACCATGATACTGACTGTAGGACACTCTTCCCAGTGTGCTTTACCATGATACTGACTGGAGGACACTCTTCCCGGTGTGTTTTTCCGCGAAACTGACTGTAGGACACTCTTCCCTTTGTGTTTCACCATGATACTGTCTGCACGACAGTCTTCATGATGTGCTACTCATGATACTCTGTAGGACTCTCTTCCCGGTGTGTTTCACCGTGCTACTGTCTGTAGGACACTCTTCCCGGTGTGTTTCACTGTGATATTTTCTGTAAGACACTCTTCCTGGTGTGTTTCACAATTTTACTATCTGTAGGACATGCTTCCCTGTGTGTTTCACCATGATACTGTATGTAGGACACTTTTCCCGGTGTGTTTCACAGTGATACTGTCTAGGATATCCTTCCCGGTGAGTTTCAACATGATACTGCCTGTAGGACACTCTTCCCAGTGTGTTTCACTGTGATACTGTCTATAGGACACTTTTTCCGATATGTTTCACCATGATAATGTCTGTAGGACTCTCTTCCCAGTGTGTTTCACCGTGATACTGACTGTAGGACACTCTTCCTGGTGTGTTTCACAATGATACTTTCTGCAGTTCACTCTTCCTGGTGTGTTTCACCATGATACTGTCTGCAGGATTTTCTTCGCGGTCAGTTTCACCATCATATAGTCTGACGGACATTTTTCCCAGCGTGTTTCACCATGATACTGACTGTAGTACACACTTCCTGGTCTGTTTCACCATGATATTGACTCCAGGACACACTTCCCGGTGTGTTTCTCCGCGAAACTGACTGTAGTACACTCTTCCCAGTGTGTGTCACCATCATATTGACTCCAGGACACTCTTCCCGGAATGTTTCACCATGATACTGACTGTAGGACACTCTTACCAGTGTGTTTCACCATGATGCTGACTGTAGGACACTCTTATCAGTGTGTTTCACCATGATACCGTCTGCATGACAGTCTTCATGATGTGCTACTCATGATACTCTGTAGGACTCTCTTCTCAGTGTGTTTCACCGTGATATTTTCTGTAAGACACTCTTCTTGGTGTGTTTCACAATTTTACTATCTGTAGGACATGCTTCCCTGTGTGTTTCACCGTGATACTGTATGTAGGACACTTTTCCCGGTGTGTTTCACAGTGATACTGTCTAGGATATCCTTCCCGGTGTGTTTCAACATGATCCTGCCTGTAGGACACTCTTCCCAGTGTGTTTCACTGTGATACTGACTGTAGGACAGACTACCCGGTGTGTTTCACCATGATGCTGACTCCAGGACACACTACCCGGTGTGTTTCACCATGATACTGTCTGTAGTACACTCTTTCCAGTGTGTTTCACTGTGATACTGTCTGTAAGACTCTTCTCCCGGTGTATTTCTCTGAGATGCTGGCTATATGACACTCTTCCCAGTTGTTTCACTGTGATACTGTCTGTATGACACGCTTCCCGGTTTATTTCATAATGAAACTGTCTGTAGGAGAGTCTTCCCGGTGTGTTTCACCGTGATATTGTCTAGAGGACACTCTACCCAGTGTGTTTCACCATGATACTGTCTGTAGGACACTTATCCGTTATGTTTCACTGGGATGCTGGCTATATGGCACTCTTCCCGGTGTATTTCACCATGATACTGACTGTAGGACACTGTTCCCAGTGTGTTTCAGCATGATAATGTCTGCAGTACATTTCTTCCTGGTGTGTTTCGCCATGATACTGACAGTAGGACACACTTGCCAGTGTGTTTCACCATGATACTGCCTGCAAGACAGTCTTCCCGATGTGTTACTCCATGATACTCTCTGTCGGACTCTCTTCCCAATTTGCTTCATTGTGCTACTGTCTGTAGGACACTGTTCCCTGTGTGTTTCACCATGATACTGCTGGCAGAACAGTCTTCCTGGTGTGTTACACGGTGATACTGCCTGTAGGATACTCTTCACTGTGGGTTTCACCATGATACTGACTGTAGAACACTGTTCCCAGTGTGTTTCACCATAATACTGTCTGCAGGACATTTCCTCCTGGTGTGTTTCACCATGATACTGACTGTAGGACACACTTCACAGTGTGTTTCACCATGATACCGTCTGGAGGACACTCTTCCCACTGTGATTCACCACGATGCTGTCTGTAGAACATGCTTCCTGGTGTGTTTCACCACGATGCTAACTGTAGGACTCTCTTCCCGGTGTGTTTCACTATAATACTGACTGTAGGACACTGTTCCCTGTGTGTATCACCATGATAATGTCTGTAGGACACACATCATGTTGTGTTTCTCCATGATACTGTCTGTAGGACACTCGTCCCGGGGTGTTTCACCATAATACTATCTGCAGGATTCTCTTCTCGGTCAGTTTAACTATGATACTGTCTGCAGGATATTTTTCCTGTTGTGTTTCACCATGATACTGTGTGCAGGACTCTCTTCCCAGTGTGTTTCTCCGCGATATTGTCCGTAGGACCCTCTTCCCAATGTGTTTCACTGTGATACTGACTGTAGGACTCTCATCCCGGTGTGTTTCACCATGATATTGACTGTAGGACACTCTTCACGGTGTGGTTCACCATGATACTGTCTGTAGGAGACTCTTCCCGATGCAGGATTCTCTTCTCGGTCACTTTCACCATGATACTGTAGGCAGGACATTCTTCCTGGTGTGTTTCACCATGATACTGACTGTAGGAAACTCATCCCAGTCTGTTTCACCATGATATTGTCTGTAGGACATTCTTTCCAGTGTGTTTTACTGTGATACTGTCTGTAGGACATTCTTCCTGGTGTGTTTCACCATGATGCTGTCTGCAGGATTCTCTTCTCGGTCAGTTTCACTGTGATACTGTCTGCTGGACATTTTTCCAGTGTGTTTCAACATGATTCTGACTGTAGGACACTCTTCCCGGTGTGTTTCACCATGATACTAACTGTAGGACTCTCATCCCGGTGTGTTTCAACATGATACTGACTGTAGGACACTCTTCCCGGTGTGTTTCACCATGATACTGTCTGCAGGATTCTCTTGTCGGTCAGTTTCACTGTGATACTGTCTGCTGGACATTTTTCCAGTGTGTTTCAACATGATTCTGACTGTAGGACACTCTTCCCGGTGTGTTTCACCATGATACTAACTGTAGGACTCTCATCCCGGTGTGTTTCAACATGATACTGACTGTAGGACACTCCTCCCGGTGTGTTTCACCATGATACTGTCTGCAGGATTCTCTTGTCGGTCAGTTTCTCCATCATATTATCTGCAGGATATTTTTTCAGGTGTGTTTCACCATAATACTGATGTAGGACATTCTTCCCGGTGTGTTTCACCGTGATACTGACCGTAGGACTCTCTTCCCGGTATGTTTCATCATGATACTTTCTGCAGGTCACTCTTCCCGCTGTGTTTCACCATGATACTGTCTGTAGGAGACTCTTCCCGATGCGTTTCACCACGATACTGACTGTAGGGCTCTCTTCATGCTGTCTTTCACCATGATATTGAGTGTAGAACACTTTTCCTGGTCTGTTTCACCATGGTACTGACTGTAGGACACTCATCCCGATGTGTTTAACCATGATACTGTCTGCAAGACAGTCTTCACGATGCGTTTCACCATAATACTCTGTCGGACTCCCTTCCCAGTGTGTTTCACCGTGCTACTGTCTGTAGGACACTGTTCCCTATGTGTTTCACCGTGACACTGTCTGCAGGACATTCTTCCTGGTGTGTTTCACAATGATACTGATTGTAGGACACTCATCCCAGTCTGTTTCACCATGATATTGTCTGTAGGACACTCTTCCCGGTGTGTTTCACTGTGATACTGTCTGTAGGACATGCACCTGGTGTGTTTCACCATGATACGGTCTGCAGCATTCTCTTCTCAGTCAGTTTCACTGTTACGCTGTCTGCTGGACATTTTTCCGGTTTGTTTCACTATAATGCTGACTGTAGGACATTCTTCCTGGTGTGTTTCAACATGATACTGAATGTAGGACTCTCTTCCCAATGTGATTCACTATAATGCTGACTGTAGGACTCTCATCCCGATGTGTTTCAACATGATACTGACTGTAGGACATTCTTCCCGATGTGTTTCACCGTGAAAATGTCTGCAGGACACTCTTCCCGGTGTGTTTCACCATAATACTGACTGTATGACATTCTTCCTGGTGTATTTCACCGTGATACTGACTGTAGGACACTCATCCTGGTGTGTTTCACCACGTTACTGACTGTAGGACTCTCTCCCCAGTGTATTTCTCCGTGATATTGTCCATATGACACTCTTCCCAATGTGTTCCACCGTGATACTGACTGTAGAACTCTCATCCCGATGTGTTTCACCATGATACAGACAGTAGGACACTCATCACGGTGTGTTTCACCATGATACTGTCTGCAGGACACACTTCCCGGTGTGTATCTCCGTGATACTGACAGTAGGACACACTTCCCGGTATGTTTCATCATGATGCTGTCTGTAGGACATGCTTCCCGGTGTGTTTCACCATGATACTGTCTGTAGGAGACTCTTCCTGATGCGTTTCACCGTGATACTGACTGTAGGACACTCTTCCTGCTGTCTTTCACCATGATATTGAGTGTAGAACACTTTTCCCGGTCAGTTTCAACATGATACTGACTGTAGGACACTCATCCCAGTGTGTTTCACCATGATACTGTCTGCAAGACAGTCTTCCCGGTGTGTTTCACTGTGATATTTTCTGTAGGACTCTCTTCCTGGTGTGTTTCACTGTGATACTGTCTGTCGGACACTTTTTCCCGGTGTGTTTCACCATGATAATGTCTGTAGGACTCTCTTCCCAGGGTATTTCTCCATGATATTGTCCGTAGGACCCTCTTCCCAATGTGTTTCACCGTGATACTGACTGTAGGACTCTCATCCCGGTGTGTTTCACCAAGATACTGTCTGCAGGATTCTCTTCTCGGTCAGTTTCACCATCATACTGTCTGCCGGACATTTTTCCGGTGTGTTTCAGCATAATACTGACTGTAGGACATTCTTCCTAGTGTGTTTCACCATGATACTGACTGTAGGGCTCTAATCCCGGTGTATTTCAACATGATACTGACTGTCGGACACTCTTCCCAGTGTGTTTCACCATGATACTGACTGTAGGACACTTTTCCCAGTGTGTTTCACCATGATACTGACTGTAGGACTCTCATCCCGGTATGTTTGAACACGATACTGACTGTAGGACACTCTTCCCGATGTGTTTCACTATGATACTGACTGTAGGGCTCTAATCCCAGTGTGTTTCAACATGATACTGACTGTAGGACTCTCATGCCAGTGTGTTTCATCATGATACTCACTGTAGGACACTCTTCCCGGTGTGTTTCACCGTGATACTCTCTGCAGGACACTCTTCCTGGTGTGTTTCACCATAATACTCTCTGCAGGACATTTTTCCCGGTGTGTTTCACCATAATACTGACTGGAGGACATTCTTCCTGGTGTATTTCACCGTGATACTGACTGTAGGACACTCATCCCGGTGTGTTTCACCATGTTACTGACTGTAGGACTCTCTCCCCAGTGTATTTCTCCGTGATATTGTCCATAGGACACTCTTCCCAATGTGTTCCACCATGATACTGACTGTAGGACTCTCATCCCGATGTGTTTCACCATGATACTGACAGTAGAACACTCTTCACGGTGTGTTTCACCATGATACTGTCTGCAGGACACACTTCCCGGTGTGTATCCCCGTGATACTGACAGTAGGACACACTTCCCGGTATGTTTCATCATGATACTGTCTGTAGGACATGCTTCCTGGTGTGTTTCACCATGATACTGTCTGTAGGAGACTCTTCCCGATGCGTTTCACCATGATACTGACTGTAGGACTCTCTTCCTGCTGTCCTTCACCATGATATTGAGTGTAGAACACTTTTCCCGGTGTGTTTCACCATGATACTGTGTACAGAACACTTTTCCTGGTGTCTTTCACTGTGATACTGTCAGTAGGAAACTGTTCCCTATATGTTTCACCATGATACTGCCTGCAAGACAGTCTTCCCGATGTGTTACTCATGATACTCTCTGCAGGACTCTCTTCCCAGTTTGTTTCACTGTGCTACTGTCTGGAGGACACTGTTCCCTGTCTGTTTCATTGTGATACTGTCTGCAGAACAGTTTTGCCGGTGTGTTTCACCATGATTCTGACTATAGGGCACTTTTCCCAGTGTGTTTCACCATGATAATGTCTGCAGGACACTCTTCCCAGTGTGTTTCACCATGATACTGACTGTAGGGCACTTTTCCCAGTGTGTTTCACCATGATACTGACTGTAGGACACTTTTCCCAGTGTGTTTCAACATGATACTGTCTGTAGTACACTCTTCCCGGTGTGTATCACCATTTTACTGTATGTAGGACACTCTTCTCGGTCTGTTTCACCATGATACTGTCTGCAGGACATTATTCCCGGTGTGTTTCACCATAATACTGACTGTAGGACATTCTTCCTGGTGTGTTTAACCGTGATACTAACTGTAGGACACTTATCCCGGTCTGTTTCACCATGATATTGTCTGTAGGACACTCCTCCTGGTGTGTTTCTCCATGATACTGTCTGCAGGACACGCTTCTGGTGTGTTTCACCGTGATGCTGTATGTAGGACACTTTTCCTGGTGTGTTTCACCATGATACTGCCTGCAGAACAATCTTCCTGGTGTGTTACTCCATGATATTTCCTGTAGGACACTCTACCCAGTGTGTTTCACTCTGATACTGTCTATAGGTCACTTCTCCGGTTTATTTCATAATGACACTGTCTGCAGGACACTCTTCCCAGTGTGTTTCACCATGATAATATCTGTAGGATTCTCTTCCCAATGTGTTTCACCATGATACTGACTGTAGGACTCTCATGCCAGTATTTTTCATCATGATACTCACTGTAGGACACTCTTCCCGGTGTGTTTCACCATAATACTGTCTGCAAGACATTTTTCCCGGTCAGTTTCACCATCATACTCTCTGCAGGACATTTTTCCCGGTGTGTTTCACCATAATACTGACTGGAGGACATTCTTCCTGGTGTATTTCACCATGATACTGACTGTAGGACACTTTTCCCAGTGTGTATCACCATGATACTGTCTGTAGGACACTCCTCCCGGTGTGTTTCACTGTGATACTGTCTGTCAGACACTTCTCCCATTGTGTTTCACAGTGATATTGTCTGTAGGACACTCCTCCTGGTGTGTTTCACCATTTTAATGTCTGTAGGACATGCTTCCAGGTGTGTTTCACTGTGATACTGTATGTAGGACACTCTTCCTGGTGTGTTTCACCATGATAATGTCTGTAGGACTCTCTTCCCAATGTGTTTCACCATGATACTGACTGTAGGACTCTCATCCCGGTGTGTTTCAACATGATACCGATTGTAGGACACTCTTCCCGGTGTGTTTCACTGTGATACTGTCTGCAGGATTCTCTTGTCGGTCAGTTTCACCATCATACTGTCTGCCGGACATTTTCCCGGTGTGCTTCACCACAATACTGACTGTAGGATATTCTTCCTGGTGTGTTTCACCGCGATACTGACTGTAGGACACTCATCCCAGTCTGTTTCACCATGATTTTGTCAGTAGGACACTCTTCCCAGTGTGTTTCTCCGTGATACTGTCTGTAGTACACTTCTACCAATGGGTGTCTCCGGGATGCTGGCTATATGACACCTTTCCCGATGTATTTCACTGTGATACTGTCTGTAGGACATGCTTCCCGGTTTATTTCATAATGAAACTGTCTGCAGGACACTGTTCCCGGTGTGTTTCGCCATGATAATCTCTGCAGGACATTTCTTCCAGGTGTGTTTCACAATGATACTGTCTGTAGGAGACTGTTCCCTTTGTGTTACACCAAGATACTGACTGTAGGACAGTCTTCCCGGTGTGTTTCACCGTGATATTTTCTGTAGGACACTCTTCCCGGTGTGTTTCACCGTGAAATTGTCTGGAGGACACTCTACCCAATGTGTTTCACCATGATACTGTCTGTAGGACACTTATCCGGTATGTGTTCCCGGGGTGCTGGTTATATGACACTCTTCCCGGTGTGATTCACCACGATGTTGTCTGTAGAACATGCTTCCTGGTGTGTTTCACCATGATATTGTTTGTAAGAAATTCTTTCCAATGCATGTCACCACGATACTGACGGTCGGACTCTCTTCCTGGTGTGTTTCACCATGATACTGTCTGCAAGACATTCTTCCCGATGTGTTACTCATGATACTCTCTAAAGGACTCTCTTCGCAGTTTTTTTCACTGTGCTACTGTCCGGAGGACACTGTTCCCTGTGTGTTTCACTGTGATACTGTCTGCAGAACAGTCTTCCTGGTGTGTTTCACCATGACTCTGACTGTAGGACACTGTTCCCTGTGTGTATCACCATGATAATGTCTGCAGGACACTCTTCCCGGTGTGTTTCACTGTGACACTGACTGTAGGACTCTCTTCCCGGTGTGTATCACCACGATGCTGTCTGTAGGACACTTTTTCCGGTGTGTTTCACCATGATACTGTCTGTAGAACACTCTTCCCGGTGCTTTCACGATGATAATGTCTGCAGGACAATTATTCCTGGGGTGTTTCACCATGATACTGAGTATAGGACACTGTTCCCGGTGTGTATCACCATGATAATGTCTGCAGGACACTCTTCCCGGTGTGTTTCACTGTGACACTGACTGTAGGACTCTCTTCCTGGTGTGTATCACCACGATGCTGTCTGTAGGACACTTCTCCCGGTGTGTATCACCATAATACTGTCTGCAAGACATTTTTCCCGGTCAGTTTCACCATCATACTCTCTGCAGGACATTTTTCCCGGTGTGTTTCACCATAATACTGACTGGAGGACATTCTTCCTGGTGTATTTCACCACGATACTGACTGTAGGACACTTTTCCCGGTGTGTATCACCATGATACTGTCTGTAGGACACTCCTCCCGGTGTGTATCACCATGATACTGTCTGTAGGACACTCCTCCCGGTGTGTATCACCATGATACTGAATGTAGGACACTCTTCCCGGTGCGTTTTACCATGATACTGAGTATAGGACACTGTTCCCTGTGTGTTTCATCATGATAATGTCTGCAGGACACTCTTCCCGAAGTGTTTCACTGTGACACTGACGGTAGGACTCTCTTCCCGGTGTGTATCACCATTTTACTGTATGTAGGACACACTTCCCGGTGTGTTTCACCATAATACTGGCTGCAGGACATTCTTCCTGGTGTGTTTCACCGTGATACTGACTGTAGGACACTCATCCCAGTCTGTTTCACCATGATATTGTCTGTAGGACACTCTTCCCGGTGTGTTTCACCATGATATTATCTGCCGGATTCTCTTCTTGGTCTTTTTCACCATGATGCTGTCTGCCAGACAGTTTTCCCGGTGTGGTTCACCATCATACTGACTCCACGCTTCCCGGATTAATTTCACAATGACACTGGCTGCAGGACATTCCTCCCAGAGTGTTTCACCATGATACTGACTGTAGTACACTCTTCTCGGTGTGTTTCACCATGATACTGACTCCAGGACACACTTCCCGGTGTGTTTCACCATGATACTGACGGTAGGACACTTCCTGGTGTGTTTCACCATGATACTGACCTCCAGGATTCTTTTCCCAGTGTCTTTCTCCTTTATACTGACTGTAAGACACTCATCCCGGTGTGTTTCACTGTGATACTGTCTGTAGGAGACTCTTCCCGATACATTTCACCACGATAGTGACTGTAGGACTCTCATCTCGGTGTGTTATTCCATGATACTAACTGTAGGACACTCCTCCCAGTGTTTTTCTCCGTGCTCCTGTCTGTAGGAGACACTTCCCGGTGTGTTTCATCATGATACTTTCTGCAGGTCACTCTTCCCAGTGTGTTTCACCATGATACTGACTGTAGGACTCTCTTCCTGCTTTCTTTCACCATGATATTGAGTGTAGAACAATTTTGCCGGTGTGTTTCACCATGATACTGTCTGCAGGACATTCCTTTTGGCGTGTTTCTCTGTGATACTGACTGTAGGACACTGTTCCCTATGTGTTTCACCATGATGCTGTCTGCAAGACAGTCTTCTCGGTGTGTTACTCATGTTACTCTGTAAACTCTCTTCCCGGTGTGTTTCATCGTGCTACTGTCTGTAGGACACTGTTCCCTATGTGTTTCACCATGACACTGTCTGCAGGACACTCTTCCCGGTGTGTTTCCCCGTGATTCTGTCTGTACGACACTCTTCCCAGTGTGTTACACCGTGATACTGTCTGTCCGACATGCTTCCCAGTGTGTTTCACCATGATATTGTCCATAGGACACTCTTCCCAATGTGTTTCACCATGATACTGACAGTAGGACACTGTTCCCGGTGTTTTTCACCATAATATTGTCTGTAGGACACTCTTCCCGGTGTGTTTCTCCGCGAAACTGACTGTAGTACACCCTTCCCGGTCTGGTTCACCACCATATTGACTCCAGGACACTCTTCCCAGTGTGTTTCACCATGATACTGACTGTAGGACTCTCATCCCGGTGTATTTCACCGTGATACTATCTGTCGGACACTTCTCCCAGTGTGTTTCACCGGGATGCTGGCTATATGACACTCTTCCCAGTTGTTTCAATGCCATCCTGTCTGTAGGACATGCTTCCCAGTTTATTTCAAAATGAAATTGTCTGCTGGATATTCTACACGGTGTGTTTCACCATGATACTGACTGTAGGACACTGTTCCCGATGTGTTTCTCCATGATACTGAGTGTTACACCGTGATACTGTCTGCAGGACACACTTCCTGGTGTGTTGCTCCTTGGTACTCTGTGTAGGACTCTCTTCCCGGTGTGTTTCACCATGCTACTGTCTGTAGGACACTGTTCCCAGTGTGTTTCACCATGATACTGTCTGCAGGACGCTCTTCCCTATGGATTTCATAGTGATACTGTCTGTCGGATACCCTTCACTGTGGCTTTCAACAAGATACTGTCTGTAGGACACTCTTCCCGGTGTCTTTCACTGGGATGCTGGCTGTATGACACTCTTCCCGGTGTGTTTCAATGTGATACTATCTGTCGGACGTCCTACAGATACTCTTCACGGTGTGTTTCACCATGATACTGACTGTAGGACACTTTTACTGGTGTGTTTCACCTCGGTACTGACTGTAGGTCACTAGTCCTGGTGTGTTTCACCATGATACTGAATCTAGAACACACTTCCCTGTGTGTTTCACCGTGATACTGTCTGCAGGACACGATTCCTGGGGTGTCTCACTACAATGCTGCCTGGAAGACTTTCATCCCAGTGTGTTTCGCCATGATACTGACTATAGGACACTCTTCCCAATGTGTTTCACCGTGATATTTTCTGCAGGACACTCTTCCCGGTGTGTTTCACAGATATACTGTCTGTAGGACACTCTTCCCGGTGTGTTTCACCATGATACTGTCTGCAGGACATTTTTCTCGGTCAGTTTCACCATGATACTGTCTGCAGGACATTTGTCCCGGTGTGTTTCACCATAATACTGACCGTAGGACATTGTTCCTGGTGTGTTTCACTGTGATACTGACTGTAGGACATTCATCCCGGTCTGTTTCACCATGATATTGTCTGTAGGACACTCTTCCCGGTGTGTTTCTTCGTGATACTGTCTGTAGGATACGCTTCCCGGTGTGTTTCACCATGATACTATCTGCAGGATTCTCTTCATGGTCTGTTTCACCTTGATACTGTCTGCCGGACATTTTTCCCGGTGTGTTTCACCATGATACTGACACCAGAATACTCTTCCCTGTGTGTTTCACCATGATACTGACTGTAGGACACTCTTCCCGGTGTGTTTCACTGTGATACTCACTGTAGGACTCTCATCCCAGTGTGTTTCACGGTGATACTGACTGTAGGACATCCTTCCCAGGGTGTTTCTCCCTGCTACTGTCTGCTGGAGACACTTCCCGGTATGTTTCATTATGATACTTTCTGCAGGTCACTCTTCCCAGTGTGTTTGTCCGTGACACTGTCTGTAGGACACGCTTCCCAGTGTGTTTCACCACGATACTGTCTGAAGGAGACTCTTCCCGATGCGTTTCACCATGATACTGACTGTAGGACTCTCTTCCTGCTGTCTTTCACCATGATATTGAGTGTAGAACAATTTTGCTGGTGTGTTTCACCATGATACTGTCTGCAGGACATTCCTTTTGGTGTGTTTCTCTGTGATACTGACTGTAGGGCACTGTTCCTGGTGTGTTTCACCATGCTACTGTCTGCAAGACAGTCTTCTCGGTGTGTTTCACCATGATATTTTCTGTAGGACACTCTTCCTGTTGTGTTTCACAGTGATACTGTCTAGGATACCCTTCCCGGTGGGTTTCACCATGATACTGTCTTTAGGAGACTCTTCCCGATGCGTTGCACCACAATACTGACTGTAGGACTCTCTTCCCAGTGTGTTTCACCATGATAGTGTCTGCAGGACATTCTTTTTGGTGCGTTTCACCATGATACTGACTGTAGGACACTCTTCCCGGTGTCTTTCATCGGGATGCTGGCTATAAGACACTCTTCCCGGTTATTTCAATGTGGTACTGTCTGTATGACACACTTCCCGGTTTATTTCACAGTGAAACTCTACACGGTGTGTTTCACCATGATACTGTATGTAGAACAATTTTCCTGGTGTGTTTCACCATGATGCTGTCTGCAGGACACGCTTCCCGGTGGGTTTCACAGTGATACTGTCTGTCGGATACCCTTCACGGTGGGTTTCAATAAGGTACTGTCTGTAGGACATTCTTCCCGGTGTCTTTCACCGGGTTGCTGGCTGTATGACACTCTTCCCGGTGTGTTTCAACGTGATACTGACTTTAGAACACACTTCCCTGTGTGTTTCACCGTGATACTGTCTGCAGGATACTATTTCTGGGGTGTCTCACTATGATGCTGTCTGGAGGACTTTCATCCTGGTGTGTTTCACCATGATACTGACTATAGTACACTCTTCCCAATGTGTCTCACCATGATATTTTCTGCAGGACACTCTTCCCAGTTTGTTTCACAGTGATACTGTCTAGGATACCCTTCCCGGTGTGTTTCAACATGATACTGTCTGTAGGACACTCTTCCTGGTGTGTTTCACTGTGATATTTTCTGTAAGACACTCTTCCCAGTGTGTTTCACCGTGATCCCGTCTGTAGGACACTTTTCCCAGTGTGTTTCACCATGATAATGTCTGTAGGACTCTCTTCCCCGTGTGTTTCACTGTGATACTGACTGTAAGACTCTCATCCCAGTGTGTTTCATCATGATACTGTCTGCAGGACTTTTTTCCCAGTTTGTTTCACCATGATACTGTCTATAGGACACTCATCCCGGCCTGTTTCACCATGATATTGTCCATAGGACATACTGCCCAGTGTGTTTCACCATGATACTGACAGTAGGACACTGTTCCCAGTGTGTTTCACCATAATACTGACTGTAAGACACTCTTCCTGGTGTTTTTCACCGTGCAACTGACTGTAGGACACACTTCACAGTGTGTTTCACTATGATACTGTCTGTAGGAGACTCTTCCCCATGTCTTTCACCATGATACTGTGTGTAGAACACTTCTCCCGGTGTGTTTCACCATGATACTGACTGTAGGACACTGTTCCCGGTGTGTTTCACCATGATACTGTCTGTCGGACACCTCCCAGTGTGTTTCACCGGGATGCTGGCTATATGACACTCTTCCCAGTTGTTTCAATGTCATCCTGTCTGTAGGACACACTTCCCGGTTTATTTCATAATGAAACTGTCTGCAGGATATTCTACACGGTGTGTTTCACCATGATACTGACGGTAGTACTCTCTTCCCGATGTGTTTCACCATGATATTTTCTGTAGGACACTCTTCCCAGTGGGTTTCACAGTGATACTGTTTGTCCGATACCCTTCAGGGTGGGTTTCAACAAGATACTGTCTATAGGACACTCTTCCTAGTGTCTTTCACCAGGATGCTGGCTGTATGACACTCTTCCCCATGTGTTTCAATGTGATACTATCTGTCAGACATCTACAGATATTCCTCACAGTGTGTTTTACCATGATACTGACTGTAGGACACTTTTACTGGTGTGTTTCACCTCGATGCTGACTGTAGGTCACTTGTCCTGGTGTGTTTCACCATGATACTGACTCTAGAACACACTTCCCTGTGTGTTTCACTATGATACTCTCTGTAGGACACGCTTCCTGGTGTGTTTCACCACGATACTGTCTGTAGGACACTCTTCCCAGTGTGTTTCACAATGATTCTGACTGTAGGACACTCTTCATGGTGTGATTCACAATGATTCCTACTGTAGGACACTCTTCCCGGTGAGTTTCACCATCATACTGTCTGTAGAACTCACTTCCGAGTGTGTTTCACCGTGATACTGTCTGCAGGACAGCCTTCCTGGTGTATTTCACCACGATATTTTCTGTAGGACACTCTTCCCAGTGGGTTTCACTGTGATACTGTTTGTGGGACACCTTTCACGGTGTGTTTCAACATGATACTGTCTATAGGACACTCTTCCCAGAGTGTTTCACCGTGATATTGTCTGTTGGACACTCTTCCTGGTATCTTTCACCGGGATGCTGGCTATAAGACACTCTTTCCGGTTGTTTCAATGTGATACTGTCTGTATGACACTCTTCCTGGTATATTTCACAGCGAAACTGTCTGCAGGACAGTCTTCCCGGTGTGTTTCACCATGATATTTTCTGCAGTACGCTCTTCCCGGTGGGTTTCACAGTGATACTGTCTGTCGGATACCCTTCACGGTGGGTTTCAACAAGATACTGTCTGTAGGACACTCTTCCTGGTGTCTTTCACAAAGATGCTGGCTGTATGACACTCTTCCCGGTGTGTTTCAACGTGATATTATCTGTCAGACATCCTACATATACTCTTCACGGTGTGTTTTACCATGATACTGACTGTAGGTCACTTGTCCTGGTGTGTTTCACCATGATACTGACTCTAGAACACACTTCCCTGTGTGTTTCACTATGATACTCTCTGCAGGATTCTCTTCACAGTGTGTTTCGCCACAATACTCTCTGTAGGTCACTCTGCCCTGTGCTTTTCACCATGATACTCTCTGTAGGACACGCTTCCTGTTGTGTTTCACCACAATTCTGCCTGTAGGACACTCTACATGGTGTGTTTCACAATGATTCTGACTGTAGGACACTCTTCCCGGTGTGTTTCACCATGATGCACACTGTAGGACTCTCTTCCCGGTGTGTTTCACAATGATTCTGCCTGTAGGACACTCTTCCCGGTGTGTTTCACCATGATACTGTCTGCAGGACACTCTTCCCAGTGTGTTTCACCATGATACTGTCTGCAGGACACTCTTCCCAGTGTGTTTCACCATGATACTGTCTGCAGGACACGCCTCCCAGTGTGTTTCACCATGATACTGTCTGCAGGACACGCCTCCCAGTGGTTTCACCATGATACTGTCTGTAGTACTCTCTTCCCGGTGTGTTTCACCATGATGCACACTGTAGGACACTCTTCCCGGTGTGTTTCACCATGATACTGTCTGCAGGACACTCTTCCCAGTGTGTTTCACCATGATACTGTCTGTAGTACTCTCTTCCTGGTGTGTTTCACCATGATACTGTCTGCAGGACACTCTTCCTGGTGTCTTTCACCGGGATTATGGCTGTATGACACTCTTCCCCGTGTGTTTCAACGTGATACTATCTGTCAGACATCTACAGATACTCCTCAGTGTGTTTTACCATGATACTGATTGTAGGACACTTTTACTGGTGTGTTTCACCTCGATACTGACTGTAGGTCCCTTTTCCTGGTGTGTTTCACCATGTTACTGACTCTAGAACACACTTCCCGGTGTGTTTCACCGTGATATCTCTGTAGGACACGCTTCCTGGTGTGTTTCATCACGATACTGTCTGTAGGACAGTCTTCCCAATGTGTTTCACAATGATTCCTACTGTAGGACACGCTTCCCATGTGTTTCGCCATGATACTATCTGTAGGACACTCTGCCCAGTCTGTTTCACCATGATACTGCCTGCAGGACACTCTTTCCGGTCTGTTTCACCGTGACACTGACTGTAGGAGACTCTTCCCAGTGTGTTTCACCACGATACTGACTGAAGAACACACTTCCGGCTGTGTTTCACAAAGATACTGTCTGCAGGACCCACTTCCCGGTGTGTTTCACCATGATGCAGATTGTAGGATACACGTCTGGTATGTTTTACCATGATAGTGTCTGTAGGACACACTTCCCGGTGTGTTTCACCATGATGCAGATTGTAGGATACACGTCTGGTATGTTTTACCATGATAGTGTCTGTAGGACACACTTCCCAGTGTGTTTCGCCATGATACTGTCTGCAGGACTCTCATCCGGGTGTGTTTCACTGTGATACTGTCAGTGGGTCACTCTTTCTGGTGTGTTTCACCATGACACTGACTGCAGGAAACTCTTCTCAGTGTGTTTCACCGTGATACTGATTATAGAACACTTTTCCCGGTGTGTTTCACCATGATACTGTCTGCAGGACACTCTTCCTGGTATGTTTCACCGTGATACTGTCTGCAAGACTCTCATCCCGGTGTGTTTCATCATGAAATTGACTGAAGGACATTCTTCCTGGTGTGGTTCAATGTGATACTGCCTGCAGAACACTCTTCCCTGTGTGTTTCACCACGATACTGGCTGCTGGATCTTTTTCCTAGAAGAGAGAAATCTATTTGTCCTCATTCTATCTAATCGACATGTCATTGTTGTGTATGAATGTGATAATATCAGTTGGAGTGGTATCCATCTCTTGTGGAGATAATGTGCCATAACCTAACTTCAGTCGTGTTGCATTGCGCGCAGACTGAGCTAACTGAGACGGAGCAGATTCATCTTAGCTTCTCATTATCGGGCATGCATGAAGTATTGTGGGCTATGAGCAGCAATAAAATTGAGTTTAACTATAGTTAGCACTGCTGTCTCACAATGCCAGGAACACCGGTTTCAATTCCCCCATCACTGACTGACTGTGTGGAGTTTGCACATTCTCCCAGTGTCTGTGTGGAATACCTCTGAGTCCTCTGGTCTCCCCCCACAATCCAAAGGTGTGCAGGTTCGGGTGAATTGGCCATGGAAAACACAGATTACGGGGATAGGTTGAAGTGGTGAGAGTGGCTCTTATTGGAATGATCTTTGGAGGATTGGTGTTGACTTGATGGCTGAATGGTCTGCTTCCACACTTCCACCTGTATCCTCTTGGCCTGCATATCCCACACTCTGCTATTACCATCCCGTCAAAGAATTGATGTTGGTTCAATATGGAGTTTAGAATGGAATGCCAGAAACTGCATGAGGTCTATCTAAGAATGAGATTCAACCTAGTGAAGATATAACACACTAATATACCGTGTACACACATGTGTGCACGTATGTCTGTGTGTGTGTGTGTGTGTGTGTGTGTGTGTGTGTGTGTGTGTCTGTGTGTGGATGTGAGACTGAGAGTGTGTGTGTGTATGCATGTGAGTGTGAGAAAGAGAGTGTGTGTCTACGTGTGTGTGTGAGTGAGAGAGAGAGTGTGTGTATGTCTGTGTGTGTGAGTGAGAGAGTGTGGGTGTGTCTGTGTGTGTGAATGAGAGCGCGTGTGTGTATGTCTGTGTGTATGAGTGAGAGATAAAGTGTGTGTCTGCGTGTGTGTGTATGTGTGTGTGTCTGTGTGCGTTTGTGTGCATCTGTGTGTGTGTCTGTGTGTGTGTTCATGTGTGTGTGTGTGCATGTGTGTCTGTGAGTGTATGGGTGTGTGTGTGTATGTGTATGCGTCTGTGCAAGTGTGCATGTGTGTCTGTGAGTGTATGGGTGTGTGTATGTGTATGCGTCTGTGCAAGTGTGCGTGTGTGTCTGTGTGCATGTGTGTCTATGTGTGTCTATGTGTGTGTGTGTATGCGTGTGTGTGTGCGCGTGTGTGTCTATGTGTGCGTGTGTCTGTGTGTGCCTGTGCATGTGCGTTGGTGTGTGTCTGTGTGCGTGCGAATGTGTGTGTGTGTGCCTGTGTGCATGTGTGTGTGCGTGTGTGTGTGTCTGTGTGTGCGTGCGAATGTGTGTGTCTGTGTGCATGTGTGAGTGTGTGTGTGCATGTGTCTGTGTGTGTGTGCGTATGCATGTGTGTCTGTGTGTCTGTGTGTGTCTGTGCATGTGTCCGTGTGTGCGTCTGTGCATGTGTGCGTGTGTGTGCATATGTGTGTGCATCTGTGCGTGCGTGTCTGTGTGTGCGTGCGTATGTGCGTGTACGTGTGTGTGCATGTGCGTGCACATGTGTGTGACTGTGCATGTGTGTGTGCATGTTTGTGTGTGTGTGTCTGTGTGTGCATGTATGCCTGTGTGTGTATGGGTGTGTGTGGATGTGTATGCATGTGTGCGTGTGTGTCTGTGTGCATGTGTGTCTATGTGTGTCTCTGTGTGCATGGGTGTGCGTTTGCGCGTGCGCGTGTCTGTGTGTGTACGTTAGTGTGTGTCTGTGTGAACGTGCATATGTGTATGTGCACCTGTGCATGTGTGTGCACATGTGTGTCTGTGTGTGTGTGTCTGTGTGCGTGCATGTGTATGTGTGAGTGTGTGTGTGCACGTGTCTGTGTGTGCATGTCTGTGTGTATGCATGTGTCTGTGTGTGTGTCTGTGCATGTGTGTGCATGTGCACGTGTGTGTGTTTGTGCGTGTGTCTGTGTATGTGTGTGTGCAAGTTTGTCTGTGTGTGTGTGTGTCTGTGCATGTGTGTGCCTGTGTGTGTCTGTGCATGTATGTGTGCGTGTGTGCACTTGTGCATGTGTGTTTGTGTGTGTGTTTGTGCAGGTGTCTGTGTGTTTGTGCATGTGTCTGTGTGTGCGTCAGTGCATATATATGTGTGCGTGTCTGTGTATGTGTCTGTGCATGTGTGTTTATGTGTGCGGGTGTTTGTGTCTGTGTGTCTGTGCATGAGTGTGTGTGTCTGTGTGCATGTGTGCGTGTGTGTGTGTATCTGTGTGCATTTGTGTGCATATGTGTGTGTCTGTCTGTGTGTGTCAATGCGCATGTGTGTGTCTGTGAGTGTGTCTGTGTGTGTGTCTGTGCGCTTGTGTCTGTGTCTGTGCCTGTGTGAGTCTGTCTGTGTGTGCGTATGTGAGTGTATGTACATGTGTGTGTGCACGTGTGTGTGTGTGTGTGTGTGTGTGTGTGTGTGTGTGTGTGTGTGTGTGTGTGTGTTGTACCTACTAAACTGAGGAAATAGCTTGCAATAGATAGAGCTCGGATATCCCATGTTCACATTTTCTCTCTGGACACCACCATATCTAGGCATGAAAGTGGGTGTACAATTAACCAATCAATGCCATCCAAAGGTCTACAAGTATCTCCATGGTAAACAGTGGAGTGGGTAAGTTCAGGATATCAGTGCCAAAGGCAAGGTTGCAGCATTTAGTAATTGTCTTCAGTCAGAGCTGACAAGTGGATGTTGCACCTTGGATCGTTCTGATGTCCAGTTTGCAGGAATTCAATTCACTTCACATGACATCGTGAATGCACTTGGTACTGCAGGGCAATGGGCCCTGACAACATGCCAGCAGTAATACTGAACAGCTGTGCTCCAGAACCAGTCATGCCCCGAATAGCCAAGTTGTTTCAGTACAGGTCTTACATTAGCCTCGACCCGACAAGATGAAACATTACCAAGGTATTTCATGTCCTGGGAACCTCTAAACTGGCCAATTCCTGTTCAATCAGTCAACTCTCAACCACTGGAAAAGCCATGAAAGTTGAGGCAGTCAATCATATAAGTTGGGAAAGTTGATTTCAGTTCTGCCTGGCATTGAGAAGACCACATCTGGGATATTGTGACCAGTTTTATTCTCCTTATTTAAAAACAATAAGGATATAATTGCATTACAAGCAGTTCAGAAGGTTTGCTTGACTCACACATATCTTATAAAGAAAGGCTGAACAGACTGGGCCTGAGTTATTGGAGATTAGTAAAAGGAGAGGTAAATGATATCCTGAGGGGTTATAAGAACCAGCCTTTTCCCAACTCCCATCAGTCCTGAGGAAGGGTGACTGGACCTGACCTCTGTTTCCTCTCCACAGATGCTGGTGTTTTTACAGCAATTTCTGTTTTTGTTCCGGAGGGGACTTGATCAGAGGGATACCAGAAGGATGTTTTCTCTTGTCGAGAGTGCAGTGCTGGAAAAGCACAGCAGCTCAGGCAGCATCCGAGGAGCAGGAGCATCAACGTTTCGGGCATAAGCCCTTCATCAGGAATGAGGCTTGTGGGCCAGGGGATGCTGAGAGATAAATGGGAGGGGAGTGGGGCTGAGGGAAGGTAGCTGGGAATGTGGTGGGTAGATGAAAGTGCCGGTGGGAGGGATAAATCATAGGGAGGGTGGAGCGGATGGGTGGGAAGGAAGGAAGATGGATGGGTAGGACAGGTCAAGGGGGCCGTGCTGAGTTGGAGGCTTGGGACTGGGGTAAGGTAGGGGGAGGGGGAATGAGGAAACTGGTGAAATCCGCATTGATCCCATATGGTTGTAGGGTGTCAAGGCAAAAGATGAGAGGTTTTTCCTCAAGGCCTCAGGTGGCAAGGGTTTGGTGATGGAGGTGGCTCAGGACCTGCATGTCCTTGGTGGAGTGGGAGGGGGGAGTTAAGATGTTCAGCCACGGGGCGGTGGGGTTGGTGGGTGCAGGTATCCCAGAGATGTTCTCTGAAACCATCTGCAAATTGACGTCCTGTCTCCTCGATGTAGAGGAGGCCTCATCGAGTGCAACGTATACAGTAGATAACTGCATGAATATACAGGCAAATTTCTGTCAGATGTGAAAAGATCCTTTGGGGCCTTGGACAGAGGTGGGGAGGGAGGTGGGGTGGTGGGCGCAGACTTTGTAATTCTTATGGTGGCAGGGAAAGGTGCCAGGGGTGGGGGAGGCATGGATCTGAGAAAGGAGTTGTGGAGGGTACATTCTCTCTGAAATGCTGATAAGGGTTGGGGGCGGAATATATCCCTGGTGGTGGGGTCTGTTTGCAGGTGACAGAAGTGGCGGAAGATGATGCGATATATGTGGAGGTTGGTGTGGTGCAAGGTGTTGGGAGTGTTCTGTCTCTGTTGCGATTGGAGGGCTGGGGTTCAAGAGCGGAGGAGCAGGAAGTAGAGGAAATGCACTGGAGGGCATCATCGGCCATGTGGGAGGAGAATTTGCATTCTTTGAAGAAGGAGGTTGTCTGGGATGTACTATGGTGGAATTGGTGGCCCTGGGAACAGACGCAGTGGAGGTAGAGCAATTGGGAATAAGTGATGGCATTTTTACAGGAGGTCGAGTGGGAGGATGAGTAGCCCAGGTAGCTGTGGGAGATGGTGGGCTTGTAGTAAATGTCCATGTTTAGTCAGTCACCGGAGAAGGAGATGGAGAGGTCTAGGAAGGGGAGGAAGGTTTCCGAGATGGTCCAGGTGAATTTGAGGTCAGGGTGGAAGGTATTTGTGAAGTTGATGAACTGTTCAACCCCTCTTGGGAGCACAAGGTAGCATCGATACAGTCATTGATGTAGTGGAGGGAAAGGTGGAGAATGGTGCCTGTGCAGCTGCGGAAGCTGGACTGTTCCACGTACCGGAAGAGGCAGGCATAGCTGGGGCCCATGCAGGTGCCCATGGCCACCCCTTTGGTTTGGAGGAAGTGGGAAGATTGGAAGGAGAAGTTGTTGAGCTTGAGGACCTGTTCAGACAGAGAAATGAGAATGTCAGTAGAAGGGTACTGGTTGGATCAGCGTGACAGGAAAAAGATTGAGAGCTTGGAGGCCTTTGTCATGGCACAGTGATGTGTACAGGGACTGGATGTCCATGGTGAAGACGAGGCATTGGAGGCCAGGGAAACAAAAAGTTTGGAGGAGGTGGAGGGCGTGTGTGGTGTCCCGAATGTAGGTGGGGATATTTTCTCTTGTGGAGGAGACTAGAAACCTGGACACAGCTAAAAATAAGAAGTCCCTGTTACCATGGAGATGAGGTGATTTTGTTTCCCTCTGTGATTCATTATGGGCAGTGAGATTCACAGTGCAGGCTGGGCCATTAAATTTATAGAGTTACTGTCAAAATTTGACAGACAACTGAGTCTCAGTCTGGTTGGGCAGACAGGAAATTGGAGACAAGACCACACCCTGGTTAGACATGGTTTTATCAAATACCAGAGCAGACTCGAGGCGCTGAATGAGCTGCTATTTCTCTGGAGTCTTATGTCATTACGTTCCAAAGTTTTTGGTTTTTATTTAACACTTTCAGCATCTGCTGAAGTTTGCCTGTATTTGAGCGCCTCCATTCACAGTCTCCCTCTGGAATATAGATCACCCAAGTACAAAATAATTGTCCTTTGAGGGTATGATGGTGCCCTGTATGTCATCCTCACTGGCAGCACACCGAGCCAGGCCTTGATTCAGTATATTCTGTTCCTCAGAATCTTTGTCAAAAACAGGAACATTTTAGATGCCTTATATCCTTCCTTCAGCTGGAGTTTGGAATGAATTCAGATTAATTGCAACAATTTAATCATGTAACAGTTTCTCACTGTGTTTGACAATGTTATGGTCCCTGTGGAAACCAGAACACTAAATGAGTTAAACTCATTAAATGAGGCCGATGAGAAAAACAATGGACAAAGTTTTACTTTTATAACCTTTACCTCAGTCCATTACCATGAATTAACAGCTAAATGGCCACATTAAATCGCAGCTATGAAGACAGGTCAAACAGATTTAATCTGTACAACAGCAAATACTGGAAAAGCTCAGTAGATCTAGCAGTATCTGTGGAGAGAAAGCAGAGTTAACATTTTAGTTCAGTGACTGTTCTGAAACATTAATTCTGCTTTTTTTCAACAGATGTTGTCAGACCTGCTGGGTTTTCCCAGCAATTTTTATTTTTGGTTCCAATTTCCAGTATCTATTTGCTTTCTTAAGGGCAGCACGGTGGCACAGTGGTTAGCATTGCTGCCTCACAGCGCCAGGGTCCCAGGTTCTATTCCAGCCTCGGGTGACTGTCTGTGTGGAGTTTGCACATTCTCCCTATGTCTGTGTGGGTTTCCTCCCACAGTCCAAAGATGTGTAGGTCAGGTGAATTAGCCATGCTAAATTGGTAATGTTAGGTACATCAGTCAGAGGGAGATGGATCTGGGTTGGTTACTCTTTGGAGGGTTGGTATGGACTGATTGGGCTGAAGGGCCTGTATCCACACTGTAGGGAATCTAATCTAATTTACTGGACAGTCTACTCAGCTTAAATAATGCAAATTTCGGCTAGAAACATCTTCAGAGCTTGCCCAAATGACCAGCTAAAATTTATTAATGGAGTATTTCACTGTTCACTACACAGGCTCCAGGTCTTCCAGCTGCAGTATTTATGACAATGACATCCACGTTTTCAGAACTCATCATTTGCAAATTCCCCTATCATTACTAGTGAACACTAAAATTGGTGATATGGTTGACAGTGAAGAAGGTTATCTAAGATTACAAAGGCATCCTGATCAACTCGGCCAATGGGCTGAGGAATGGCAGATGGAATCTAATTTAGCTCCATGTGAGTTATTGCATTTTGATAAAACAACAAAGTCAGGACTTGTACAGTTAATGGCAATGCCCTGGGGAGTGTTGTCGAACAGAGGGGCTGTGGGGTTCAGGTACATAGTTCTTTGAAATTTGTATCACACATAGATGGGGTGGTTAAGAAGGCAATTCGCACACTTGTCTTAATCACAGAGACCGAGCTAAAAACAATGACTGCAGATGCTGGAAACCAGATTCTGGATCAGTGGTGCTGGAAGAGCACAGCAGTTCAGGCAGCATCCAACAAGCAGCGAAATCGACGTTTCGGGCAAAAGCACTTCATCCTGATGTAGGGCTTTTGGCCGAAATGTCGATTTCACTGCTCATTGGATGCTGCCTGAACTGCTGTGCTCTTCCAGCACCACTGATCCATTAATCACAGAGACCATTGAGCATAGGCATTGGGACGTCATGTTGAGGTTATGCAGGACATTGGTGAGGCCACTTTTGGAATACTGTGTATAATTGCACTGCTACAGAAAAAATATTATTAAACAGGTTAGGACTCAGAAAAGATTTACCAGGATGTTGCCAGGACTGGGAAATTTGAGTTATAAGGAGATGCTGGATAGGCCTTTCACTGGACCATAGGAGGTTGAGGGATGACTTTGCAGAAATTTATAAAAGTTTTGCAGGATAAAGGTAAGGTGGATAGCAGCAGTCTTTTCCCTCGGGTGGGAGAGTTCAAAACTAAGGAGCATTTTCTAAGGTAAGAGGAGAAGGATTTAAAAGGGTCCGGAAGGGCATTTCTTTCACACAGAAAAAAATGTGGAATGAACTGCCAGTGGTAGTGACATATGTAGTTACAGTTACAACATTTAAAAACATTTGGACATGACATGCATTGGAAAGGCTTCGAGGGATATGGGCCAACACAGGCAAATGAGACTGGGTCAGTTTGGTAAAACTTGGTCAGCATGGATGGGTTTGTCCAAAGAGTCTGTTTCCATGATGTATGACTATGATTCTAAACTCTTATCCCTATCCATTGCTCCATGATTTTGTGAATGGAGGATGGCCACATCCCAAAGGATACCCTTTGTGGAGAGAGCTTACATTCGGAAAGAGACCCACTGGGCATTCCCGGCTGCACTATAAGGATGTCTGCATGAGGGACATGAAGGCGCTTGATGGTGTTATGGACTTCTGTGAAACGCTTGCAGCTGATTGCACGAGGTGGAGAAGCACCCTGAACTAACCACCTCAAAACAGGGAAAAAGAAGCTAATGAACGCTGCAGCAGACAAGCGGGCACACAGGAAGGAGCGCAGCAGCTCGAGCAGATCAATGACCACATACAGATGGGACCTCTATGACCAGGACTGTCACTCCAGCATTGGTCTCTTCTGTCATAAGCGACATTGCTCCAGGGAAACAGAAAGTTAGAACAACAAGGATGTAATCCATGGTCAGCCATGACCGAAAGGGGCCTCACAACCATTTGCCCTTACAATAGATTATTGTAAAATTAAAAATTCAGGTCAGAAGGTGCATAAAATGTAGGATGAAAATATTTTTGGCTTCGTGCTAAGCTTTTAGATTCATGACAATTGCCTCCTTAAAACTTTATACAATGGGCATTCACAATAGTGTGCTCTGATAATATTTACAAATGTCAGACTTCTCACACATTTCTTCTATCATTAGCCTTCTATCAACAATCCCTGCAATGTTTAGCAGAACCTTAATCTTTGAAAAGTAGGGTGAGCAAATTGCTTCTGTGTCTTTCGGACAATTTGATTTCTTAGCTCTCTGGTTTCCGTCACCAAATGCCATTAATATTTGTCAAAACCTCCATTGAAATGTCTCATGTTTTGTTAGGGGATGTAATAATATCCTGATTAAATAAACTACAGATCAACTGATTTTCTTAAAATACTATCTTCTCACGTTCAAGCTTCTTTTATTCTTTTTGCATTGACCATTTGCCTAATAGAATAAGTATCTCACTAGAGACAACATCAAGACTCATTTTACATACTGTTACAACGCCCTTAATGTCTTCAGTGTATTGTTGTTGTCAATTCTAAATCAGGTGATACTTTTATATTTCGTACCATTGCCTTGATCTCACTAAATGAAGTCATCGGTTTGTGGGGCAGTGTGGTTAAGTACAAACACTGTCTGATACTATGGAATCATCACAGAATTAGAATTCAGTTTGAGTTGATCAGAGTTGGCTTTATCTTCATTCTTTTCCTCAGAATAAACTTTGTCAAGTATCAGTTTGAGGGCACTTTCTCTTCATTTTGGACAGATCACCAAACAATGATATTCTGAGTCATAGCTGAAGCCTTCGATGTTCCTAAAACTAATTCATCCAATTCTTTTTTCTCCAATTTTGTCACCTACTTTCAATAGCTGGATGTGATCATTCTGCTTATCTTTAATCATTCCATAGTGTTCATATATACATCCAATATCTGCCATATATTTGCAATCATCTAATCTTCTGTTCTTTGTGTCACCATGGAATGTTTCCTTTGTTCGACAAAGATTAAAGGAAATTACAACTTCCTGAGAAACTTGTGCCAATGTGTTCCAAAATGCTTCAGGTTCCGACCATTTCTACTTCTAGAAGACCGAAGGTATTTTCACATCAAAAAAAACCAAAGATGCTGGACATTTGAACTAAAAACTGAAATAACTGGAGAAACTCAGCAGGTCTGGCAGCATCTGTGGAGAGAAAGCAGTGTCAACATTTTAGGTCCCGCCACCCTTCTTCAGAACCGATTATAGCTAGGAAATGGCTGAATAAAGGGGACAGGGATAGGGGGGAAAGAGTAAATGGTAGGTAGTGATGTAGCCCAGAGAGAGAGAGAGAACCTCAGTTGTGCAGAGAGAGGAATGGATAATAGTGAGCCTGGGAGAAAAAGGAGCTGCTAATGGGGACCATGAGAAGGTCACAATGGATTGGTTGTGATGAAAGCAGCCCCATGTGATGATAAGTTCTGGTGTGTGAAGGTTGGGGAAAGGATGTGGAAGAAGGAGTTCAAGCCCTAAAGTTATTGAACTCGATACAGAGTCCAGAAGGCTTTAGGGTTCCCAAGTGGAAAATAAGGTGCTGTCCTTTGAGCTTGCACTGGAGCACTGCAGCATGCCTGAGACAGAGATGTTGGCTAGTGAACACGGTGGTGTGTTGACTTGGGAGGCAACATGAAGTTCAGAGTCTTTTTTGTGCATAGCACATGGGTGTTCTGTGAAGCAGTGACCCAGTCTGTGATTCTTTTCCCCAGTATAGAGGAGACTGCATTGTGAGCAGTGACTGCAGTAGACTAGATTGTGTGAAGTGCAGGGAAAGCACTGCTTTACCTGGAAGGTGTGCTCAGGGCCTTTGATAATGAGGAGGGAAGAAGTAAACCGGTAGCTGTTACACTTTCTGCGGTTGCGGGGGAAGGTGCAATGAGGCTATGGGGATGAGTTGGGAATGGAGGACAAGTGGATCAGGTGTGCTGGAGGGAACAGTCCCTGTGAAATGCTGACAAGGGAGGGGAAGGGACTATGTGTATGCTGATGGCATCTGAACAGATCAGATCAAAGATGTGGCCATAGGCCCCAGTTACACCAGTCACGTTGTGGAGTATATGGAACATTCCTTGTTCCAATCCTACTTGGGTCCTTTCCTACAAATCTTTTTCTAATACATCAATAACATCATCAGTGCTGCTTCCCTCTCTCAAGCGGAATTGAAACATTTATCAATTTTGTTTCCAATTTCTACCCCACTCTCACCTTCACCTGGTCCATCTCTGACTCCTCCCTTCCCTTCCCTTCCTTGATATCCCTGTTTCCATTTCTGGGGATAGACTGGCCACCAGTATCCGCTACAAACCCTCTGATTCCCATAGTTACCTGGAGTACGCATCATCACTTCCTGATTCCTGTAAAGAGACCATTCCCATTCTCCCTGGTCCTCTGTCCATGTTGCATCTGTTCTGATGATGCCACATTCCATAGCGGGGGACTCAGAAGTGTCCACCCTCCTCCTCAAACAAATATTCCCCACTACTGTGGTTGACTAAGCCCTCAGCTTGGTCTGACCAATCTCCCACACTTCTGCCCTCACCCTGCTCTTCCCTCCCATACACAGATAGGGTGGCCCTTCTCCTCCTCACCTGCCATCCCACCAGCATCCACTTCCAGAGGATCATTAGTTGCCTTTTCTGGCACCTTCAGTGGGATGCCACCATCAGACGCATACACCTCTCCCATCCCTTGTCAGCTACAGGTCAAGAGTGCTGGAGAAAATTGTCAGTTCTGGCAGCATCTGTGCAGACAGAAACAGAGTTAACGCTTTCCTTGCTTTCCTTTATTAGTCAGGGTATTGGGTACAGGAGTTGGGAGGTCTTGTTGTGGCTGTACAGGACATTGATTAGACCACTTCTGGAATATTGCAATTCTGGTCTCCCTCCTATCGTAAGGATGTCGTGAAACTTGAAAGGGTTTAGAAAAGATTTACAAGAAGTTTCGGGGGTTAGAGAGTTTGAGCTATAGGGAGAGGTTGAACAGGCTAGAGCATCGGAGGCTGAGGGGTGACTTGATAGAGGTTTTAAAAATTATGAGGGGCATGGATAGGATAAATAGACAAGGTCTTTTCCCTAGAGTAGGGGAGTCCAGAACTAGAGGGCATAGGTTTAGAGTGAGAGGGGAAAAATATAAAAGGGACCTAATGGACAACTTTTTCACGCAAAGGTGGTGCGTGTATGGAATGAGCTGCCAGACGATGTGGTGGAGGCTGGTACAATTACAACATTTAAAAGGCATCTGGATGGATATATGAATAGGAAGGGTTTGGAGGGATATGGGCCAAGTCTGGCAAATGGAACGAGATTAGATTAGGATACCTAGTTGACATGGACGAGTTGGACCTATTGGTCCATTTCTGTGCTGTACATCTCTGACTCTCAGAGTCATACTGGACTTGAAATGTTAACTCTTGTTTCTGTCTCCACAGTTTCTGCCAGAACTGCTGGGTTTCTCCTGCATTCTCTGTTTTAATTTCAGATCTCCAGCATCTACAGGACTTTGCTCTTATATAAATGTTGGTGAAATTTAGATGGACATGTTGCCTTCGTTGTTGCTACCAACCAGAACGTATCCCAACTGATTATTAGAATGTTCATGCCTAGGTAATGATTGACAGCATAACATTTCATTAAGAAAGGCAAAGTTGCTATCACTCTGAATCATCAGGCATTCCTTTCAGCAGGTCTCACTGGATGGAGATGAGAGGTGTGAACACGGCCTTTTCCCTTATTGCCTTCTATTGCAGATTTCCGATTGGCTGAATTTATTCCTAACCTGATATAATGGAAAACACAGGTCAATAAGCTAAATGAAAATGTGGAAATAGCACAGGTGAAGAGACACTTCTACAACTTTGAGCACTGACCACGCGTAAAACAGACAAAAAGAAGTTAGAGAAATAACACAATAACTGAAACCAAGGACGACTCAAAGACTTCATCACCTCAGGATTAAAATAAATGATATTTATTGAATTTAAATGAATAATTAAAATTGTATTTGTACTGCAATGTAGAAGTGATTTTCGCGGAAATATAAGCATAAATGGTAGAAAATTAATAAGTGATTTTTAAATGTTAATGGATATTTAAATTTTTGCTGAATATTGTCTGTCTGATTGTGATATTTGATTAGAATTTCATGGCTTCATTGAATATTAATAGGTGACTCACTATAACGTGTGTTAGATTTGGTAATAAGCTGAACATTCATTAGCAGCAACTCAAGGAAGTAAATAAGACGCAAATTAAACATATTTATTTTGACCTAAACTGCTGTTTACATTGGAGATCTGAGGGTATTTGACAATTAGCTTTTGCGTTCTCTTTTCCCTTCGTCCCCCATTTATTGCTGCCTGGCACACAGTTTCATCAATGCCAATGGCTAACAAATATATCATTCAGTTGAAGGGGAGGCAATGGCCCAGCAGTATTAAGGCTTAGATAATTAATCCAGACACTCAATGAATGTTTTAGGAACGTGGGTTCAAGTCCTTCCACACCAGATGGAGGAATTTGAATTCAATGAAAGTCTGGACTTAAAGAGTCTAATAATAACCATGAATAGTAAGACCATAAGACATAGGAACAAAAATTAAGCCATTTCGCCCATCAAGTCTGCTCCACCATTCAATCAGAGCTGATAAGTTTCTCAACTGCTTTCTCCCAATAATTCTTGGTACTCAAGAACCTATCTATCTCAGTCTTAAATATACTTAATGACCTGGTCTCCACAGCCTAATGTGGCAATGAATTCCATAGATTCACCACTCTCTGGCTGAAGATGTTTCTACTTATTTCTGTCCTAAAGGTCTTCCCTTTGCTCTAAGGCTGTGCCCTCAGGTCCTAATCTCTCCTACCAATGGAAATATCTTCCCAGCATTTACTCTGTCCAGGTCATTCAGTATTCTGTATATTTCAGTTAACCTCCCCTCATCCTTCTAAACTTCGTTGAGTATAGTCCCAGCATCCTTAAACGTTCCTCATACCTTAAGCTTTTTATTCCTGGGACCATACTTGTGAACATCCTCTGAACACACTCCAGGGCCAGTGCATCCTTCCTGTGAAATGTGTCCCAAAACTGCACACAATATTCCAAATGTAGCTTGGCTAGAGCCTTATAACGCCTCAGAAGTACATCCCTACTTTTATACTTAATTGTGGGTTGTTGGAAAAAAGCCTATCTGGTACATTAATACCATTTAGGGAAGGTAATCTGCTTGGTTTGGTATACATGTGACTCCAGGCCCATAGCAATGCGATTGACTCATAACTGCTTTCTTGGCAATTAGGGGTGGATAGTAAATGTTGGCCTAGCCAAAGCTGCTCACATTCCATAAAGAAACCTTGTTGCAGGTGGCTTGATAAAAGTTGTGAATACGGGCAGTTCCACCTTGGTGGATTCACTGATTCTCTCCACCTTATCCTCAACCATCACTTACCACATACAGCACCTACAATATACAGAAGGAATCATAATTATGAGCACGGCCGATTTTTTTCTCTCTCTCTTCCAGGGACATAGAAACTGAACATCTCTCATGCTAGGGTCCACCCTTGGTTCAGCATACTTGCTGTTGAAGGGCTCATAACTGAAGGGCTCTAGGAGTCTTTTTTTTGTGAATGCAATGTTTTCCAGTTGATAAAACAAAACTGTTAAAATGTGCTAAGTGGTTCCAATTTATCATCTGCAAAGACATGACTCAACTCATTCATCCAATCTGCCAACTGCATCTCACAACTTTAAGATGTGTGATGGGATAACCTTATTCTCATGTTCACGCACAAGAATGTCAAATTTGACCAAGACAAAATGCTTCATGCACTTTTGTCCTTGTTATCTTGCAGCAAACACAAACAATGGGTGACAGACCTGAGAAGACTTAGGTCTCACGCTTGTAGTCTTCTAGTGGGGTCAGAGCAACATAAATGCTGTCCTATGAAAGCGAAGGACTGCAGATGCAAAAGCAAAATGATAGAGAAACTCAGCAGGCTTGGTGGTATCTGAGGATAGTAAAATAGAATGAACCTTTCAAGGTCAATATGATTCTGCTTTAGAACTGAAGGAGGCTGGAAATGATGTTTCTTAACGCTGTCGAGAGAGGGAAGAGAAACAAACTGGACAAATAGTGACGGTCCCAAGAGCCACAAGTTAGTAACAGAGGAGAGATGCAGATGCAGAATAGGTACAGAAATGGCAGTTACTAATAGTAGAAAATAGGTGAATGTGAGTACTGCAGATGCTGGAGATTAGAGCCAAGAGTGTGGTGCTGGAAAAGCACAGCAAGTCAGCCAGCATCCAAGGAGCAGGAGAATCGACATTTCAGACAAAAGCCTTCCATCAGGAATAGGAGAAAATAGGTCAGCTCCACTGAGTGAACAGGATATAAATGGACCGTAGTGCTTATGGTCCGAAGTTACTGCATTCGATTTTGAGTCCTGAAAGCTGGAATTTGCCCGGGTGGAAGATGTGGAGTTGCTCCTCTGGTCTGTGTCTGGCTTTGCTGGATTATTGCAACAAGCCCAGGGTGGAAATGTTGACATGACAACAAATGGTGCACTGAAATGGCAAGCACCAGGAAGATTGGAGTCATTCCTACAGACAGAACAGAGGTGTTCTGAAAAACCCTGTCCACCTTTAAACTCATCAAAGTAAAGGAGACCATGATGTGAGGAGCAAGTGCAGCAAACTAAACTAGACTAAAAGAAATACAAGTAAATCATTACTTTGCCTGGAAATAGGATATAGAGTGTTGGACAGGACATAAAAAGGCAGATGTCACACCTCCTGTGACACATGGAAAGATGCCAAAGGAGGAGGTTGAAGTGATGGAGGAGAGAGAGGAGTGGACAATAGTATCATGGAAGGAACAGTCCTTGTGAAATACTGACATGGAGGTGGAGGGGAAGATGCATTTGACTATGACATTGTCCTGGAGATGGCAGAAATATTGGAAGATGAAGCTTAGATTGTGGATGCTGGTGAGGTGGAAGATGAGGACAAGCAGAGGGAGGGGAAGGCACAAGGGAAGAACTCTTGGAAATGGGTCAGACATGGGAGTAGTCAACCACAAGTTGTGTTGAATTTCCTCAGTTGAGGATAAGTGAAGATATGTGGTAAGCAACGTCATGGGAGGTAGTGTCTTCAGACAGATGTGACAGAGATAACAAAACTGAGAGAACAGAATGAAATCCTTTCTGGAAGTGTTGATCATGTGCTTGTGGTCTCTAATTGTAGTCCAATTAACTTATATGAAAATTTGTTCTCAGCAACAGGTAGGATATTCAAACTAAAAGATCACTATGCTGGAGAATTAGCTATTTTGAAACACCTCCTGTATCCATTAACTGTGTTAATTGGTGATCTTTATTGCTTACTTTCCCACCTAATGGAGTGTCTATGTTTACTTTTAAAGAAATAGGATTCATAGGAGACCCAAGAGGCTTGTTAGGAAAGGAGGCAAAAATAGAAGCTTCTTGAAAAAAAAACCTAAATGTGATGGAATATACAATCAATCAGTGAAAGTGCACAGGTACAGGGCACCAGATCACTCTGCATAGAATGCAAACTATTAAATATTGAATCAACCAGCCTCCTGACAGGTACAACTTGTTAGTGTTGGTTCATTCAAATGCAAGTTATGCTTAAGATTCCTCCTTGTTTTTCCAAGAAGTGATCCCAATTTATCCAGGATTCACTGAAAACTATCCCCCATTTTCTTCAGCAATAAAACCATAAGATATGTAGGCCATTCAGCCCATCAAATCTGCTCCCCCATTCAGTGAGATCCTGGCTGATCTGATAACCCTCAACTCCACTTTTCTGCCTTTTGGCCTTGATTCTTGACTGATTAAAAATTCTGTGTGGGCTGGCCATGTTGTCGCAACTAGGGTCATCGAGTGTTACACAGGTCAGCAACGAAAGGGCTGAGCAGTGAAGGGGGCTTGGTGTGGAAGAGGATGTGGGTGGCAGAGTTCTGGATAAGCTGAAAAGTTCAGAGCATAAAGGAGCAGCACTCGCTGGGAGAGCACTGGAGTATTTGAAAGCAAATCAGCAGCTACGTTGTTATGTTTGAAATGCAAAACACCACTTCCAATAAATACCCAACAGCCTGTGTCACACTCCGTCACATTCAGGCCAATGGCAAGCACTGCATATCTTGAAATATCTCAATAACCTAAAACCATTGTCCACACTCCACCCCACTGCCCAAATGTCTAATCAAGTATTCAGATCTCTGCTGCCTGCAGTAATTATGCTTTGCTTCCTTTACATGGAATATTTTGTGCAGTAGTTGCTGGCTGTGGTGAGATGAATGATAGTGGCATTCCCCAGTTCTGATTAGATTAGGAGCATGAAGAATTATTGACTAGTACCGTTAAACCTACTTAAAGTCACTCACAGTTGCTGACTCTCCGTAACGTTACTATTTTTGCATCTGACAACTCCCGGTAGCAGCAGGATGAAAAACGAAGCATCACTAATTTGTCACTGTAAAAGGCTCAGTTCAGGAAAGTCAAATGTGGGCCGAATGGTCAAGCCGAGGAGGATGAAGAATAGGGAAAATATAACTGGTTTTGCTGTCAATGAGCTTGCCATGACAGAGAGTAGAAAGACTGACTATTTGGTGGGCTGTATTGCATGTAGAGAACTGATATGTGATTTGAAGTCAGTTTAAATCTATTTTCTACACTCAGTAGATTTTTAGATTTAATTTGCAGTAAATGATGTGACAAGCAGTAGTTGCTATGTGACTGATATGCAGTTAAGTTCCACATTTACTTCTCTTATAAATAGCTTATGTTTATCTAATGGCTTTATGGAGCACGAGGGAGGATGCATTCAGTTATACACAGTCCAGATCACTACCTTGGTTCAACTGTAGTTGAGTCTAATGACATGAAAAAGTCCCTTCTCTCTGCTGCCTCTGTGCTAAAGGCCACTGTCGTAAGGCCTCCCTAACACTCCATTTCCAATTTCACTTGGGCCAAAGAATGGCTGTTGTGGGAAAAGGAAGAATTTATCACGTATGCTGTAGGGTTGAAGTGCTTTGTTAGTACAGAGTACAAGGAATTTTATTCACTGCCTTTAAAGTGCCATAAATCAAACAGTTGTACTGCTTGAGAGTGTATGGAGGAAGATTTATTCTGCAGTCCAGTCCATTCGGCACTCAGCCCGGAAATGTTCGATCACACGCTGGGTACAGAAAGTCAAAATTAATGCAAATATTCATCAAAATAAGCACCTTGATGAAAGTAATCTGAAACAGAGATGACTGGACCTAGTTGCAGCATTTCCACTCGTTAAAGGGAAGTATGTTTGGCAAAATATCCTGAGTCACAGCCCCAGGAAAAAATGCTGGGATGTCACTTCTTCCTATTTTAGCACATACTGTTGGAAATACCTCACAAATCTAAAATGAAGCACCAACACGAACACATTTAGCCGACCCACCAGTTGGATAATAACAAAGGCGTTTCAGCACAAGAGGAGGCCATTCAGCCTCTTGTGTTCAGTACTGGCTCTCCAAATGAACAGTTCCCCAGACGTCACTCCCCTGCCTCATCCCCACATCTCCTGGCTTTCCCAGCACCAATCCAATTCCCTGTGATGGTGAATCTCAGCATGAAGTTAGTCGGGAAGCCTTGGTAAGGATTTTAATTTCTGTCACGAGACCAGGAAGACTGGGACTGCTCCTCTAGTCTCTCCATTATTATTCAGAACATTCTGGGTTTGCACATTAATTAGAATTGCTGCAGAGTTAGAACTCATAAATAGAAGAATAAGGACTTTTTGACAATGTGATAATTGCTAATAAAATGTTCATCAAACTCTCCAACACATAAAGTACTGAATTTATACTTCTGATTCTCATTCCAGAATGTAATAATTCTTCTTAAAGATTGTAAAAACAATGAAAATGTTTATGCACATTCTTCTTTGGTCTGTATTTTCCTGCTCTCACTCCGATCTTCCTGTCTGTCTCTCTCTATATTTCCCTTTCTGTCAGTGATGTGCCTTTAACACATCCGACCTCCTTCTCTGTCATTCTGCTGATTCTTTCTCAATGTTTGTTGATGGAGATGGCGTGTTCATCATTTACCTATTTCTGTTGACCTTAATGCGCTGTTACCAACTTCAGCAAGGCACACCACCAATTATATTTGATCTGAGCAGTGCAGGAACAGAACTAATGAGCTAAGGGCACTGCTTCAGTACTGTGGGCCAACATGCTCAGGCATTGGAAGCATTTTTATAATGTGGGCATTTCAATTCTTTAAGTAGCGCTGGAGGAGAATGCATCTGGCGTTGAAGCTTATAGAAAAAGATAGTGTAATAGTGATTCTGGTGTAAATAATTCGAGCAATTCTTGGGGAAAGGAAGGAAGACATTGAATAGAAGCTTCGTGCTTGAATAATTTGTCCTAAATATATAAAAAATGCACTTATGTGTTGTAAATGCACTTATGTGGGCGGCACGGTGGCACAGTGGTTAGCACTGCTGCCTCACAGCACCGGAGACCCGGGTTCAATTCCCGACTCAGGCGACTGACTGTGTGGAGTTTGCACATTCTCCCCGTGTCTGCGTGTGTTTCCTTTGGGTGCTCCAGTTTCCTCCCGCTGTCCAAAGATGTGCAGGTCAGGTGAATTGGCCATGCTAAATTGTCTGTAGTGTTAGGTAAATGTAGGGGAATGGGTGGGTTGCACTTCAGCAGGTCGATGTGGACTGGTTGGGCCAAAGGGCCTGTTTCCACACTGTAAGTAATCTAAATTGTAATGCACATTTTGTTCACTTGAAGCTCCCATGTACTCCTGTACCAGAAGAGAGAAAGAGAGAGAGAGAGAGACTGCAGCAAGTTAAAAGGAAAATTAAGACATTGTTTGCTCAAGTATTTGTGAATTCTTTGACTCTGGTTGTTTCTGTTCCAGGACATTCATAATAATAGAGTCATAGAGTCATACAGCATGACAACAGAACTTTTGATTCAAGTGATCGACCACGTTCCCAAACCAAACTAGTCCCACTTGCCTGTGTATGACCCTTATCCTTCCAAATTTCTCCTATTCATGAATTTATCCAAATGTCTTTTGTACCTGCATCCGCTACTTTCTCTAACCATCCTCTGTACAAGAAAGTTGCCCCTTATATCTTTTATATATTTCTCCTCTCACCTTAAAAATATGACTCTAATTTAGAACTCCCCAACCTTAGCGAAAAGCCCCTCATGATCTTATAAATCTCTATAAGGTCATCCCTCAACCTCTTATGCCCCAGTGAAAAAAGTCCCAGCCTATCCAGCTTATTTTTATAACACAAACCCTCCATTTCTGGCAACATCCTGTTAAATATTTTCTCAACTCTCTTCAAATTTATAATATTCTAGAATAGGGTGACCAGAACTGCACATAGTACTCTAGAAGAGACCTTATCAACATCCTGTACAACTTCAACATGATGTCTCAACTCCAATACTCAAAGGTCTGAGCAATGAAGGCAAGCGTGCTAAATACCTTAACCACCCTGTCTACTGTGATGCAAATTTTCAAGAACTATTTACCTGAACCTCTGGATCTATCTGTTCTCCAACACTACCCATGGCTCCACCACAGTGACACTCTTCACTAAGCTTCCTGGAGAGGTGGCAGCAGTGAAATATTTCAAAGATCTTAATAATTCTTTGTTGATTCTCTACTTACCCCTTTAACTGCATCTCATACACCCAAGGGACTTGACATTTCCCTTAGCACTTAGAGTTGGTGTTTCATTCTAGTCGAATAATGCAGTTACAAATAAAGTTAACGATATGGATAGCTTGATTTTTTTGATTGAAAGGAGGAAGTGAAAAGTAGTCATAGTCCTACCAGACAGTAGGACTACTCTCTTATGAGTGAGAGAGCAGACTGATGGTGCTTTCACCTATGGATCACCATGTCTCAAGTTAGGGGGAGAGGTTGTGAAAGAAAGTCCTTCTTGGTAACTTTAGCCAGTGCAGGATTTGAACCAACACTGTTGGCATTGTAAACCAGCTGGCCAGTCAACTGAACTATCCAACTTCCAAAGGAAGTACAGGAACATAGTTTACTTTGCATTTAGATATTAAAGACATTAATGGATAACAAGATTGCTTTCTCAATAATGCATTACAACAGGGTAGTTTTGGAATACAAGAAGAAAGTGACTTGGATTGTGACTTCTCAAATGCTGGTAAATAATATTTCAACAGGAAAGAAAAGCAGGATTGTTGCATTTAATGATTATCAGCTGAAACTGCTTCCTGTTTCCTTACTCTCATAACACCTGATCCCTTTAGTGATTAAAAATCCTCTATCTCATTTGTGAACACAGTTAATGACCCAGCCTCCACAGCTCTGTGCAAAGATTCACAGGTTTTGTAACTTAAGGATTGAATGGACTCTGCTCATCTCCTGCACAAAGAGTTATCTTTTGTTCGGATTGATTGTTTCATTCATCATCTAACTGGTTTACACTTGAGTTGGCTCTTCTCATGACTGTGATAATTCCAACTTATCATTGATTCTTAAAACAATACACCCAAGGGACTTGACATTTCTCTTAGCACTTAGAGTTGGTGTTTTGTTTCTAGTTGAATTATGCAGTTACAAATAAAGTTAACGATATGGATAGCTCGATTTTTTTGATTGAAAGGAGGAAGTGAAAAGTAGTTATAGTCCTACCAGACAGTAGGACTACTCTCTAATGAGTGAGAGAGATGACTCTTATGAATATTCACTTCAAATCATCACAGTCTCATTTCTTCAATAGTCTGTGGAGATCATTAATTGTCTGTAGATTCCCCTGGATGGTGAACTCTTTATTAAATCTTATTCTTTCAAGAATTAAATTATTTTTGAGTTTGAAGTAATTGTCAAAGTTTTATTATACATTTTCAAAAGTGTCTGTTGCTTCTTTATCCCTTGGTGAACAATGATACATCAGCTGTGCTCTCAATTGAGCATAGATGTGTATTTACTTGTTCAGCTTCTGGTTTATTATTGAGTTTGGACACTTTTCTGTACTTCAAAAATTGTTTTTTTCTTAGATGTCCCGTTCTGTGTTCTATTTGGTCAATGTTGGAAATGTCCTGCTAACTTAATTCTTGTTGCCATATCCTCCCAATGTGATCATATAACTTTAAAACACAACTTTTATTTCACAGTAACGCAGATCTGCTGCTCTTTGACAATGTCTTGGAAGATTTTCCTGTGCTTTGTGGATAAAATGGAGTATCATTGTAATCTTGCAGCTCAAATGAAAGATAAACATTTTTTTGCACTAAAATGGAGGAACCTTTGATTTCATAAGTAAGATTGAAGAATTTCTGTAATAGTGATAGCATTCACAATTTTCGTGTATCACACCCTCTCTCTGCAACTTTTATGAATAAACTTCACTTTAACCATGATTTTACTGATGATTCTCCAGTAATGCTGAACTGTATAAGATGCTGGTTTGGACACAGCTAGAGGATTGTATGCATTTCTAGAATCCACATTATTGGAGGGATATGATTGCATTACAGACAGTGCAGAAGAGATTTACCGGGATGTTGCCAGGGCTGGAAAGTTTCAGTTATGAAGAGAGATTGAACAGACTGGGATTAGTTTTCTTGGAGCAGAGGAAACTAAGGAGTGGTGTGGGAGGGCGATGTGATTGAAATTATAAGGTGCATTGGCAGGGTAGGCAGGAAGCAACTTTTCCAATGATTAGAGGACATAGATTTAAGGTAGGCTGAAGAAGGCTTTGAGGAGATGTGAGGAAACCTTTTCACCTAGAGGGTATTGATGATCTGGAACTCTGCCTGTCAGGGTGGTGGAGGCAGAAATCCTCATAACATTGAAGAAATATTTGGATGTGCTGTCTGCAGAGCCAAGGTATACAAGACTATGGACCAAGTGCTGGAAAATGGAATTAGAATAGTAAGGTGATTGTTTTTCACTGGCACAGACACAATAGGCTGATGGGCCTATTTTCAGTGCTATAGATCTGTGTGACTCTATGACTATTGTTACAGAGTGTTTGAGGAGGACTGAATGTTAGATTCATCTCCTTTGAGATCCTAAACCAATGTTTCTGAAATACAACCACTACTCAAAGGTTTGAAGTTTGTGATACTCTTTCAGTAACAGTGGCATACGGATGGGGATGGAGGAGTAGGGAGCAGAATGAATGAGCACCTGTGAGAGAATGGAGATGGGGTAGACTTGTATGTACAAGGTGGAAACCTGAGAGAATTGGGGAGAGGGGTACTGTGAGAGGGATTGTCTGTTATAGCTCAGGTGCAACTGCCGTAATTCAGCTTGAGCTCCACAGTGACCATTGCTTCTTCAGAGCTCAACGATGTCAAGTTTTCACTCATAGCTCCATGTGGGCTCCTGATGCCCACTTTCAGAATCTGTGACCTCAGCTGTTCTGTCCATTTGACATCATCATCATGGGTGATGCTATTTCATCTTTAGCTAAACATTTCCAAATGTTCCAGGCCAATGACTGCAGGCTATCTGGTCTGTAATTACCAAAGGCGGATGTGTCTTTCTTAGAAGAGAGATTGGATTGGTCCCTATTGTTGAACCTTACAGCCCTTATCCTGTCTGAATAGAAGTCTAAAATATAATTTCTACAAACCTTCATTATTTCTGTCCCTATTCCTGTGATAATTATTGAATGTTTCTTGTCTGATCTTGGCACTTAGTCTTCCTTACGATCGAATAGCCTCTTTAATGCTTCCACTGAGTTGATTAAACCTCTTGTTGCACTTGTAACCAATGTGGGATTTATCTTCTTTCCCAGTTCCTTTTTTTTTAAAAAGACTGAAGCAGACAATTTGTCACGTTCCCCACCAACTTGCTGTCCTTCTCTTTCAGGTAACACACCTCAGCTTTAACGGAATTGTCTTCCTACCATTATATTTACAAAATGCATCGGTGTGCTTATTAATATCTGATAAGATTCCCTCCTCACAATTTCTCAGAGCTTTCTTTATTGCATTCTCCATGTTCTTTCCTTCTGTTCTGATTGGCTCTGCTCTGTGTAACCTGCCTGTAGGCCTTGAATGGCTCCTTCATCAATCTGAATTTGCTTTTAGCCTCCATACTTACCGTGGCATTCAGAAACTTAAAGCTGCCTGTTTTCTTAAGGGTTGCTATATTTTTACTCTGCCACTTTACAATGTCCTTTTATGAAGATTTTAATCTATAATACTGTTAGTTAATGTCTCTTCCTTTCTCACAGGTTGAGACCTTATTCTCCTAAATTTTGTCCTTTCCCCATTTTGCACCAATTTTTACTAAATTTTCAACCTGGCTCTGGACTTTGAAACTTCATACCTGATATATTTCATAGGCATAACCAGCTACGGTAAACTTCCTGTTTTAATAATTCTTGACCTTTCTATATTTTCAGTGCCGCAAGCACTTCAGTTGCTTTCATTATTTTATCCCTATCGCTGAACTGTAAATGTGTTATGCTAAGCCAGCTTCCAGCTCTGTGCTTCTTTGAAATTATTCTTGTGATGTGGGCATCATTGCCAAGGCTGTCATTTATTGCTGATTCCCAATTGCATTTGAGAAGACAGTTATGGGCCAGTTATTTGAGCCGCTGCAGTCCTTCTTGGTGAGATCCTCTCTCGGCCAGGATTTCCAGGATGGTGATGGAGCGATGCTGGAGGAATAGAGTTATATGGTTTGGATGCTGTGTGACGTTTAGGAGGTACTGATGTTTCAACGCTCTTTCGGTCCTTTTCTGTCTAGGTAGACATTGGGAGGTTTGGAAAATACAGCCAAAGATACTGTGATGCATTGCTATAGTGATTCTTGGTGATGATAAGCATTGGATGGATGACTTAGGTGTTGGATGTGCTTGCCTTTATCACTCCTTGAGTATAGAAATTGGGATGGTATGTTGAGGTTGTACCAGGATGTTAATGAGGCCTCTTCTGAAATACTGTGGTCTCCTTGTTATGGGAAGGATATTATTAAACTAGAGAGGGCTCAGGAGAGATTCACCGGGATGTTGCTGGGAATGGCAAGATTGAATTATAAGGAGCGACTGAGGACGCTGGGACTTTTAGCACTGAAGCATAGCAGGTTGAAGGGTAATCATATCAGGCTTATAAAATCATGGGAAAATAGATAAAGTGAGTGACCGGTGACTTTTTCCCCTGGGATTTCAAGACTAGGGTCATATTTTTAAGGTGAGCAGAGAAAGATTTTAAAATGATCGAAAGTCAAATTTTTGTTTTCCACAAAGAATGGTTCAGGTGTCGAATGAACTGCCAGAGGAAGTGGCGGATGTGGGTACAAATACAAGTTTAAAATACATTTGGATAAGTACATGAATAAGAAATGTTTGGAGGGATTTGGACCAAGTGCAGGCAGCTGGGACTGGTTTAGTTTGGGATTACAGCCAGCATGGACTGGTTGGATTGAAGGGTCTGTTTCCATGCTGCATGACTCTGTGGCTTTTTTGTTAGTTGTACCCATGAATGTTATGCTGAAAGGGGGGAAAAAAATTGAGTGGTAGAAATTATGAGGTGGAGCCTTTGCTAACCATGAAGGGCCGAGATAGCAATACAACATTATAAAAAACTTGATTCAAAATCCTAAACTGAATCCCAATGTGGTTTGCTGGCAACAGGAGAACATCATAATCTCTGGCCAGACGGCTTCAGTCATTAATGTTTTATTGCTTAATGCAGCGATAGTAATCTGTGTTAAGTGACCTGCTTCTGTCTATCAGTCATGTCAATGTCAGTCAGGATTTTCCAGGTACGAGTCATTGCTCCTCTAAATCCCCTTTTCACCAACTTTAATCCTTGAACTTTAATCCTTGAACTTTAATCCTTGAACTCTCGTCTCTAATTTACTGTTGAAAGCCACAGAATTATACACGTTGCCTTTTGAATCCCCTTGTTAGATTCATGATTATTTGGTAAATATATATGTTTTACTTTAAATGTATTGTCAGATATAGTTGGCAATTTCACAATCATCTATTTGCCATAAAATATCCTTGAGAAATACCCTTAATTCAATGCCAAGTATTACTTGTTCAGTATCCCGTTGGTCAACAGATGGTCAATAATTCTACCTAAATCCTCTTCCTTTTCACATTTGTTAATAGATGACCCTCCACCATGTGAAAGTGCCTCATTTACAGTTCCAACGTGCAAAAATTCACAGTCACATTCACAGCTCCCATTCCTCAGCCCATTGATGTCATTGGCACCTAGTCACTTTGGATATGATTTTAACTTTTGTCTTTCAATCTATTTGTATCCTTTCTGGCCATACACCCTGTTCCTTCAATCACTGCAGAATTCCTCTTTTAAAAACTGTCTGAAAACTGAACCGTTTCCCCTAACTTCTCTTATTATCATTAAAGGTTGATGATTCAATTACTTACAGTGTGGAAATAGGCCCTATGACCCAACAAGTCCACAATGACCCTCTGAAGAGCAACCCATCCCCCTACATTTATCCCTTCACCTACCACTACAGGCAATTTTAACTTGGCTAATTCATCTAACCTGCACATTTTTGGACTGTGGAAGGAAACCGAAGCACCCGGAGGAAACCCACACAGACACGGGGAGAATGTGCAAACTCTACACAGCCAGTTGCCTGAGGAGGGAATTGAACCCGGGTCTCTGGTGCTGTGAGGCAGCAGTGCTAACCACTGTGCCATCATTATTGCTCTTTACATTATTACTACTCAGCAGTGACTAATTGAGGGAAATAAAGTTATGAAGGGGGTTTGACTGGATGGATGTAAAGAGTGGAAGATTGTTCCAGAGATAGGCAACTGCTCCCGTGTTCTGACCTTCACACAGGAAGGAAATAGTCACTCATTGTGTCTTCCTGAAAGTTAAATTGCTCAATCTCGTTCGTGTGGCAAGAGCTACCACTCTATGGACTCTCTTTCTCCTTAGTTTCTGTGGACAGACCAGACAGACTAACCAACCTCTTGAATCACCTGACTGGACAGCCCACTGACGAGAAGTATCCTGACTGATGCCTATGTTTCTCCCAACCATTTTAACCCAAACCCTCAGACTGGCCACTATGGAGCCACAAGACTGTCCATGACCCACTCTCTGGAACGACCTGTTTCCTCATGACCCAAAACACTCCAACTGGACCCCTCACTATGGCCAATCCCCTGCATTGATCTCAGAGCCTGCTCTTGACTGACTAGATTGGGAGCCCTTGGCTATCACTGAGAATTTCCTGTCCATTGTCTTAGTCACCACTGCAAAAACATTCAATGAGGTTTGTCAGGCATAACCTATCTGTCATGATTTAATGCTGACCATGGCCTCATGGTATTATCGCTGGACTGTTAATCTGGGGACCCAGGTAATATTCAGGTTCAAATCCTGCTATGATAGATGGTGGAATTTAAATTCAGTAATAGAAGAAAATCTGGAATTAAGAGCCTAACAATGACCATAAATCCATTGGCGATTATCAGGAAAAAAATCAACTGGTTCATTAATGGTTCAAAACTTCTATTCTTACCTGGTCTGGACTATATGTGACTCCAGACCTATACCAATGTAGTTAACTCTTAACTGCCCTCTGGGTCAGGGAATAAATGCTGGCCCAACCAGTGATGTCCTTATCCCATGAATGAATAAAAAAAACTGAAAACTTTCAAGGTGTTCAGTTACCCCATCCTTGATTACAGACACCAACAATTTCCCATCAATATCAGGCTTACTGGTCCATAATTCCCTGGTTTTTCTCTTTTGCCCTGCTTAAAAGGTGAAGTGTCATGAGCAATTTTCCAATCCAGATGGATGATTCCGCTAACTGGGGAACTCTGAAAGATTATAGTTTGGGCATTTACAATGTGCTCTCTACTTCCTTTAACATCCTCAGGTGGAAACTCTCAGTTCAAGGGCTTTGGCACTTTTGAATTCCATTAATTTTGTCATTACCAAATGTTTTACTTATGTTAATTTTATTCAGTCCCTGCTCCCAATTCACAATTAATTTCCTGAGGATTTCGGGCAAGGCATCCTCTTTTTCTACTGTAAATCCTGAGTTAAAGCAAGTATTCAATATGTTTGCCATTTCCCCACAGTCATTGACAATATCCCCACCTTCAACCTTTAGTGGCCCAGCATTGTTCCTGACCACTAGCTTTCCTTTTATGTAATGATAAACATTTCTTCTTATTGACTTTGATGTCTCTGGCAAATTTCCTCTCATAATCCCTTTCAGTAGCTCTTATAATCTGCTCTGTGACCCTACACAGGTCTTTGTATCTTTCATATTCTGTGAGATGGGAGCTGCTCCCTGCACCTTTGTAAGTTTCAGGCTCTCCCTCATCTCTTTATTATTCATGTCTGTTTTCTCTGTGAAGTGAAATGTTTTTCTCTCTGGAGTAGAAACTGGGCATAAATTCCCCTGAGGATTATGAATATATTAATCATTAATAATTTCAATAATCTATTCAGGAGAACCTCTTCACCTAGAGAATTATTCAAACAAACTCCAATCTGAGTTCTGATGAAAGGTTCACTCCTGGAATGCTGCCTTAACTGCTGAGTATTTCCAGAATTTTCTGATTTTTAGATTTTCAGCATCTGCAATGTGTTTCTTTGTTATTGCTAGAACATGCAAAAGTTGAGACGAGCAGCATGGGTGCTGTTTGGTGAATAATGAGAGGTGGTAAAGTCCGTAATTCTGGACCAGAAGCTCTGGGTTCAATTCCCTGCCAAGATATGGCCGTGGAAGGAACTTTCAAGGGGCAGTTCAACAGGCTGGAAAGTAGCCCGGGATCCTTTCACTTGTCTCTCCATTCTTCCCCAACCAGAGACAAAAAATACTAAAAGGTTGAAGGAAGCTTGATAAGATTAAGGAAAAACAAATAATAGAAAGATAAGTGAGAGATGAGTCATTTGTCAAGAAAGCCAATAACATCTGTATCAATATTGTAATGTTGATGTAATTTTTCTTTATTTGACAGCTCTCAATACCTCTTCTTAACATAGGCCTGACGATTGCTCCCGTTCTTAATTTGTATTTCTCTTGTCCCTTACATTGTGCTCAGCTTAAAGATGTTTTCTTAATAAGAGCAACGTGATAGAAATGTAAAATGTTATTAATGACCTGTCACAAAGTCATCAGATCCTTGAATTATTTAGTACTTGAGGATTACTTGGCTACAAATCATTTATGAATAGCACAAATAGTAGACGGCCCGGGACACATTGTGAGAGGAACTCCTTTATCAGCTATTTGCACAATACAGCATCTCCACTTATCATTCCTAGCAGCTTCCTGATGTCAAGGCACAATTTTTGTTCTGAAAATTAAATTCCCATTAATTCTAGGGAGCTTCATTCTTCCACACCTCCTAAAATGAATCAATAGTGTATTAGGTTGATTGGATGGTTACGTCATTAATTCAGTTACCATCGCAAATATTCCATTATGCTGAAGAGTTCATGAGGCCCGACATATTGATTATAAGTGTACTATCTTCTCTCAGCATTGGCCCATTCACAGGCCTGCTAAATTCTCTTTTACCGTTGATAATGTAACATTGGTCTATAATTCCCCAAAATGTGCTGTTCTTTAAAAATTCAGATAGCAGCTGCTGTTCCTCAGATCCAAGGACAGCCTTGCATTTATATCATGTTTGCAGAGCTGTACAAATTGTATTCTTCCTATTTAAAAGATGATGTGAAGGTACTGAGAAGTTGCAAAGCAAATTTATGATACAGTGGAATTCCTACAATGCAGTGACAGGCTGTCCGGCTCATCGAGTCTGCACTAACTATCCCACCCAGACCCAATTCCCCCACTCAATCCCCCATACCCAGTATTTCTCAGGGCTAATCCATCCAGCCTCCACATCCCTGGACACCACAGGGCAATTTAGTAGAGCCAATCCAGCTAACCTGCACATCTTTCAAAAGGATAATGCAGAGATTAGAATGATCAAGAAAGATGAACAAACTGGTGGAAAAGAGATAGGCTGAGGTGTGACCCACTGGAGTTCTTTAAAATAATGTAGCTAAAAGGATTTTTATCTTCAACTTCTTTAGTAATGAATAACAATTGAAGGTCATAAATTTAAGATGGTCATAAATAAATCCCATGAGGAATTCAGGAGATCTTTTTTAATGAGAGAGTGATTAGAATGGGACTCACAACTGTGTATTTTATTATGGCTCATGTTCAGTATACCAGTGTACCTTTAAGAGGCCTGTTCATGGTGTCATCACTGCATTATAGCACATGACTGGATGTATAAAGGTCTCACAGTCTATCTTACCTGGAATCCCTTGAATCATGGCATGCTACTAGAAGCATGTTCTTCAGTTATAATCAAATGGCTTGATGTACCCTAGAATGATGTACCTGAGAGTTACAAAGATTGTGCCTAATTGTTAGATTGAATGAATTAATTAATCTGGTGGTTTCTTCGGATACCACAATATTCACTGTAATGGGAGATAACATAGGCATTGCCGCAACAAGAAAACTATTCCTGATGAAGGGCTTTTGCCTGAAATGTCGATTCTCCTGCTCCTCAGATGCTGCCTGACCTGCTGTGCTTTTCCAGCACCACTCTAATCTATCCTGCAGGAAACCAAACCCACATCATCACTTGAAACAGTTAAGTGGGTAACACAGATATGTTGAAAGGAAAGCTGGGTAAGTCCACGAGAGATATCGTATTGCACATGATATAAGATGGTACGAAAAAGTTTGCATGGACTGTAATCATGGAGCGAGATCAGTTAAGCTGAATGCTCTCTTGTTGTGCTGTAAATATTTAGCGCAATTTTTTTTTGTATTTGTCCATTGAATGTGGACATCTCTGGCTGTGTCAGCATTTATTGCCCAGAGGGCAACCATTTTTCTTGGATTCGGAGTCATATTTCAGTCAGACGGTGTAATGCCAGCAGATTTCCTTCTGTAAAAGGACGTTAGTGAACCAGATGGGTTTTTATGATCATTGGCAGTGGTTATATGGTCACCATTTATTCCAGATTTTTATTAACTTCAAATGTTGCTATGTGCTGTGGTGCCCCAATATCAATAGCATAGGGTGCTGGATTTCTAGTCTGCTGGCATTAAAATGTGCAACTGCCTCCCTTCAAATTATAAACTAATAACCAGTTCCACTTAGATCCCTTACTTCCTTCAGTCATCTGGGATGTGTCCTACTGGTTAGGATTGACACAGTAGGAGAAATCTAACACAATTTGAACATGGTGGCTCAGTGGTTAACACTGCTGCCTCACAGCAGCAGGGTCCCAGGTTTGATTCCAGCCTCGAGTGACTGTCTGTGTGGAGTTTGCACATTCTCCCCGTGTCTGTGTGGGTTTCCTCCGGGTGCTCCAGTTTCCTCCCACAGTCCAAAGATGTGCAGGTCAGGTGAATTGGCCATGCTCAATTGCCCACTCATGTTAGGAGAAAAATGGTTCTGGGTGGATTACTCTTTGGAGGGTTGGTGTGGACTGGTTGGGCCGAAGGGGGCCTGTTTCCACACTGTAAGGAATCTAATCTAATCTAATTTCAGAAAGCAGTGTGGCATTTCTGCACTGTAGATGAGAACTTCATTATCATGATTTTTTCAGATCATGTTTGTTGTTTTTCACCCTTGAGCAAATCACTGACAAGTGATGCTGGGACATCTTCTGTTGGAGGGTTTTTTTTCCTCTCTGCTTGCAACCTCTGAGATCAGTAATAAACTTAAGGCAGTGCCTTGCACCACATGTGACTTTAGTACGTTTCATATCGAGGGCTGTTTTCAGTGCAATAAAAAGGAATTGCATTTGTTTCTGTAAGTCTTGTCTCAATGTTGTTTTATGGAATTTATCATAGAAAGGGGTTCCTCTGACATAAAATACCAAATGCTTCTGTGATCTTTTGGATCCTTCTGAATGTACACCCTACAAAGGTACTCTGGTCCAGCGGGGATGCTTATACGGGCTGAGAGATTTCCAAATAGGAAAGTCCAAGAAATCCCAAGATAGCAAATGCATGTTGATGTTTAACCTAGCATCCCAGCACAACACTGAGAGTGTGTTGGACTGTTGCAGGTAGCGATGCTTAATTGAGACGTAAATCTGAGGTTCATTTGCCCTTTTGTACAGGAATTAATGATCTCATGACACTATCTTGAAAGAAAGCAGTTAAGTTCTCCTTGGACTGCTCACTGAACTATTGGTTTCCCCCAACATCACTGAAAACAGGTTACCTGGTCATTGCTATTGGTGTGATCTTTCCTGTGTAAAAATTGACTACCAAGGCCACAATATTTGGGCAGCACAGAATGGTAGAGTTCAGAAAAAGGTTGTTCAAATTGTGAATAGGGTTAGGGAGAATCCAAAGGTCTAAAGTGAAGAGCTAAACCAGGAAAAAGAGTATGTCCCATTAGGGACCAAGGGGGCAACCTGTATATGAAGCTCAAGGATATTGGAAGGGTGTTGAATGAATGTTTCTCTTCAGTCTTCACTCTGGAAAAGGAGAACATAGGTACAGAATTCAGGGACTGTGAGGAATTTACACAGTTTGACATAGGAAATGGGGAGACATGTGAGGCTCTGTCGTGCTTAAAAATGGACAAATCCCTTGGCCCAGGCTGCTGTGGGAGGCAAGGTAGGAAATTGTAGGGGCTCTGACACAATTTTTTATTTCCTTTCTGACCACGGGAGAAGTGCCAGATGGCTGGAGGCAGGTTAATGTGGTTGCATTTTTTAAAGAGGGTGGTAGAAATGAACCAAGAAATTACTGACCAGTGAGTCTCATGCTAGTGGTGGCAAAACCAATGGGGAAAATTAGATTAGACTTACAGTGTGGAAACAGGCCCTTCGGCCCAACAAGCCCACACCGACCCGCAACCCACCCATACCCCTACATTTACCCCTTACCTAACACTACGGGCAATTTAGCTTGACCAATTCACCTGACCCGCACATCTTTGTGACTGTGGGAGGAAACCGGAGCACCCGGAGGAAACCCACGCAGACACGGGGAGAACGTGCAAACTCCACACAGTCAGTCGCCTGAGTTGGGAATTGAACCCGGGTCTACAGGCGCTGTGAGGCAGCAGTGCTAACCACTGTGCCACCGTGCCGCCCACAAATTAGTATCCACTTGGAAAGACATTGGTTAATTAGGGATAGTCAGCACGGCTTTGTCAGAGGGAGGCCATGCCTAACAAATTTGGTAGAATTTTTTGAAAATGTGATCAAGTAAGAGGATGAGATAAGTTCAATTGATGTAGTTTATATGGATTTTAACAAAGCTTTTGACAAGTCCAACATGGAAGTCTAATTGAGAAGGTTAAAACACATCGAATTCAGGTAAACATGGCAAGATAGATCAGAAACTGGCTTAGTAACAGGACACAAAGTGTCGTGATCAAAAGCTGTTTGAGTGATTGAGGCCAGTGTCCAGTTGGTGTTCCACAAGGATTAGTACTGGGACCCTTACTGTTTGTTATGTACATAAATGATATAGATGAAAATGTGGGGGGAATGTTAAGCAAGATGACACCAAGATTGGTAGAATGTTCAACAGCGCAGAAGATGATTGTAGGTTACAGGAAGACATTGATGGGTGACCTGATGGCATCGAAGCCGAATGAGTGTGACTTTGGAAGAAGAAACGGGATGAGGGAGTGTTGAATGAATGGCAGGACTTTGGATAGCTCAGAGGAACGGAGGGACCTTGGGACACTTATTCATAGATCCCTGAAAGTCAGCAGAACATGTGAATAGCATTGTTAAGAAGGCATATGGGACATTTGCTTTCATTAGTTATGCCTTAGAGCATAAGAACAAAAAAGTAATGTTGAAGTAGTACAGAGCACTGGTCAGGCCACAGGTGGAGTACTGTGTGCAGTTCTGGTCACCTTACTATGTGGGAGGGATACAGAGGAATTTCACCAAGATGTTGCCATGGTTGGAGACATTGACCTATAATGAGACTCTCGGTAGGTTTGGATTGTTTTCTTTTGAGCAGAGATGACTGAAGTGTATAAGATTATGGAGGGATATGCACAGGATGAATAGCACACAGCTGTTCTCCTTGGTTACAGGATCAATCACGAGAGAGCACAGGGTAAGGGGCAAAAGATTTCGAGGGGATTCTGAAAAAGCATTCTCACTCAGCAGTTGCTGGGAGCGTGGAATGTTTGCTTGCTGGGAAGGTAGAGGCCAGAAGCGTTACAATCGTGAAAAAACATTTGTGTGTATACTTTAACTATCATAATATTCAAGCGTATGGGATAAGTGCAGAAAATTGTGATAAGTGCACTTTCAGTGGTTGTTATGTTGGTGTAGATTGGATGAGCTGATTTTCTGCATTGTATGAATCTATAAATGTTTCCATCTACTTTTGGAACAGAGGGTAAGGATGCAAAGACCTGTGTGTCATGTGTGCAGCATTTCTGGAGCATCTGATAAAGATGCAAGGAGAGTGTTTGAGTTGAAAACCCATTGAAGGACCTCATTACTGCAAGTGGGCAGTGTGCAAAGGAGAGGCCTAAATCTACACCACTTTCTCCAGGAAAGGAAATTCAACCCATTGTACTTGACCCAGGAAGGAAACCTAATATCAAAAGCTTATGTAGAATGCAACTTTGACTGTACAGCACTTTCTAGGCAATCTGTGAATTTCAACAATTTTCAAAATGAACTCTTACTTCACAAAAATACTTTTAAGAAAAGACCATGCAGATTTCATTTTCCTACAGGCATACAGAAGACTGTGTATGTATGACTGTGTAAGCGAGTTTTGAGAAGATTTGTAGCTCAGGTTGAGGTTCTGAATGCAAATTTGCTCACTGAGCTGGAAGGTTTGTTTTCAGACATTTCGTCACCCTACTAGGTAACAGCATCAGTTAGCCTCTGGTGAAGCACTGGTGGTACGGACCACTTTTTATTTATGTGTTTAGGTTTCCTTTGGTTGGTAATGCCATTTCCTGTGGTGATGTCATGTCCTGTGGTGATGTCATTTCCTGTTCTTTTTCTAAAGGAGTGGTAAATGGGATCTAAGTTAATGTGTTTGGTGATAGAGATCCAATTGGAGTGCCATGCATCTAGGAAATCTCGCGCATGTCTCTGTTTGATTTGTCCTAGGATGGATGTATTGTCCCAGTCGAACTGGTGTCCTTCCTCATCTGTATGTAAGGATTCTAGTGAGAGAGGATCATGTCTTTTTGTGGCCAACTGATGTTCATGTATCCTGGTGGCTAGTTTTCTGCCTGTTTGTCCAATGTAGTATTTGTTAAAGTCCTTGCAAGGTATTTTGTAAATGACAGTAGTTTTGTTTGTTGTCTGTATTGGGCCTTTCAAGTTCATTAGCTGCTATTTTAGTGTATTGGTGGGTTTGTGGGTTACCACGATGCCAAGAAGTCTGAGTAATCTGGCAGTCATTTCTGAGATGTAGGGGAGAGTGGCTAGGGTTTCTGGACTCATTTTATTTGCTTGTTTGGGTTCATTGCTGAGAAATTGGCAGACTGTGCTCATTGGGTACCCGTTCTTTTTGAATACATTGTATAAGTGATTTTCCTCTGCTCTTCGTAGTTCCTCTGTGCTGCAGTGTGTGGTGGCTCATTGAAATAATGTTCTGATGCAGCTCCATTTGTGGCAGTTGAGATACTTGTTTCTGTCATTCAGTATTTGGTCCATATGTGTTGTTTTCCCGTAGATGCTGGTTTGAAGTTCCCCATTGGTTGTTCGCTTGACTGTGACATCTAGGAATGGCAGTTTTTGTTGTTATCCTCCTCTTTAGTGAATGTTATGCCAGTAAGGGTATCATTGATGGCCTTGAAGGTTTCCTCTAATTTGTTTCGTTTAGTGATGACAAAGGTGTCATACACCTAGTGGACCCAAAGTTTGGGTTGGATGGTTGACAAAGCTGAAAATGTGTTGCTGGAAAAGCGCAGCAGGTCAGGCAGCATCCAAGGAGCAGGAGAATCGACATTTCGGGCATAAGCCCTTCTTCAGGCATGATTCACGTCGATTCTCCTGCTCCTTGGATTCTTTCTGACCTGCTGCGCTTTTCCAGCAACACATTTTCAGCTCTGATCTCCACCATCTGCAGTCTTCACTTTCTCCTGGTTGACAAAGCTGTTTGTTTGAGCTACTGCATTAGTGACTCTGCTAAGAACCCTGATATTGGAGACCCCATGGGTGTTCTGTTGGATTGTCTGTAGGTTTTGTTGTTGAAGGTGAAGTGGGGCAACTTCAACTGGGACAACATATCCATACTAGGACAAGCCAAACAGACATGCATTAGAATTCCATGGAACTCTATCAACAAGCACATTAACTTGGGCATCCCATTTACCCCCGCTTGAAAAAAGGAACCACAAGACATCATCACAGGAAATGACATCATCAACCCAAAGAAACCAAGACACATAAATAAAAAGCGAGCCATATCACCATTCCTTCACCAGAGGCTCACTAAAGATGTTATCTAGTATGGTGACGAAATGTCTGAAAATGAACCTTCTAGCTCAGCGAGCAGACTTACATCCACTACTATTGTGTGCATGTACTGCTGATGTTTGTGCATTATTTTTAAGAAGTTTAATGAACACAGTTGCGCATTTCAATGCTTCTAGTAAAAAAATCTGTGCATCTTTGCTTTTGCCTTTTTGCAATAAATTATTCATTTGTTAGCTAAAAGAAGCAGGCTGACCTATTTTGTTATTGAGTTATGTATTAATAATTGGAATATCACTTGACTTTCAAACTAATACTGTGCTGTGACCTGCAGAGAAGTGGTACAGGGATAGGAATCTGTTCACTCTCTAACTGCATTCTAACACCTAAAACTTAGAGTTCTTCAGCTGAAACCTTGCCTGTTCTCAGTTGATATTCAAACAAAAATGGCTTATTTGAAGAACAGGAGTTCTTCCTCAGAAAATCTCACTCAAAACAGAGTACCCAGAATTTATACATTTCTGTGTGCTTCCTGATGAAGGGCTCTGGCCCGAAGCGCCGAATTTCCTGTTCCTTGGATGCTGCCTGACCTGCTGTGCTTTAACCAGCAACACATTTTCAGCTCTGATCTCCAGAATCTGCAGACCTCACTTTTTACTCCTACATTTTAAAAGCACTTCATCGATGAAGGTCTCTGAGATGTCCTGGGATCATGAAAAGTTTTCTGCAATGATAATTCTTGCTTCATGTTGGCTTTGCTACAGTGGCAACCATAGTAACATTGCATTTCTGCCACCATTCATTCTTCTTGACCTATTTTAATGCCTCAATCTCTTGCCATTTGCAAAGTTCATTCGGGAACCGCGGACCTCCCACCACCAGTCATGTGACTGCCTCAGTTCCAAAGAGGGAAATAATTCTGCTCAACCTGTATTTAGATGGTTGGTACCACTGGCTTTGGACTTTCTCTGCCCAGTCAAGTACACAGAGCCAGCTGCTGCCAGCTGAGGATGAACACCCCCACATGGCAGAATGTTTATTCTAGGGTGGGGGTTCAGCTGGCTACATTTTGAATTCTGGCCTGCACCCTTGGAAGCATTTTGGAGATTGCCACCTTGGTGTTTGCCCATGAACGCTGTTCAGAAGGCCCATCTCATGCCTTTGGATTTTGTCCCAGTTAGGACACCGCAGTTAGGCCCTCACCCTACTGGTGATTTTAAGTGAGGATGCAAATGTGGATAAAAAGTAAATCAGATCTTTGGAACTGGCAGGTCATTAAAATTATTCAATCCCCTGTTTCTTAACTATGGAAAATAAAGCAGTTTGCCAGTCTCTGATTGGAAAAGGTGTTTGTAGTTTCAGAAGCTACTTGCTGACATAAGCCCTTTGTCCTGACCCACTCTTCATGCCCCAACCATGCCAACCCATGTGCAACCCACGCCTCATGGCCTCTTGTACTTTCCATACTAATCCATGCCCCTCTTCCCAATCACCCTGGGTCCCTTATAGCTATCATGCAAACTTAATGCCAACTCATGCAAACCATATCCACCACTTTGTTTCTTTTGAACTTCTATGTTAATTAGTCCATTATCTGCCATGGACATACCTCAGAAACCATACTATGATGAAATAAATTAAAACTCTGTGTATCTATTATCAACTTCACAACATTATTACATGAACTTGCAGCCATCCCCACCACCCCCACCACCCCCCACTGTGATAATAATAGGTTGTGGAAGCAGTCCAGCTGTAATGCAAGTATAATAACAGCTCTCAGACTTATGTCAGCAAGTAGGTTCTGAAAATACAAAGCTGAAAATGTGTTGCTGGTTAAAGCACAGCAGGTTAGGCAGCATCCAAGGAACAGGAAATTCGACGTTTCGGGCCAGAGCCCTTCATCAGGCTCTGGCCCGAAACGTCGAATTTCCTGTTCCTTGGATGCTGCCTGACCTGCTGTGCTTTAACCAGCAACACATTTTCAGCTCTGATCTCCAGCATCTGCAGACCTCACTTTTTACTCTGAAAATACAAACACCTTTTCAAACCAGAGATAGGCAAAATGTTTTGGTTTCCATAGTTAAGAAACAGGGGATTGAATAATCTCAATGACCTGCCAGTTACAAAGACCTGATATACTTTTTACTTAAAATCATAAGTCACACACTGCAGAAAATAGACATAATGCATCCAAAAAAAAATGGGTCAGCTTAACTTAAGTACTGACTGGGTTGAAAAACAGGTAAATGGTTTAAAAATGTAATTGCTAGGTTTACTAAATCACTGATAGATGTGTTGTACTTAGTTCCAGGTTTCTCAAGTATTAACTGAGTGCCTCACTATAAAACTTAAAACTCCGTTCCAATTTGGCAGCTTTTCCTTCCCAATCTTCATACCCAAACTGTGATCTAACTTTGCTGTTTGAATCATTGAAGTCAGCAGTCAAAGCTCAATAACTCCCTGCCAAGTCTGACTAACATCATTTTGTGAATGAGTCTATCACATCTTTTCGAGAACAAAACTTAAATAATACGAAGTCTGCTATTTTGAAGACATTTGATGCACCTATTCCAGAGGGTCCTCATGGTATAGTGGTTGTGTCTGTACTTCTAAGCCAGGAGGCCTGGGTTTGAATTCCAACCTGTTACAGAGATGCGCAATAACATTTCTGAATGGAATGGTTATGAAAAAAATCTTATCCAACTGCCAGGTGCTAAAAAAGGGTATGTATATAAGGGAGCACCACTTTACCCTCTATAACAAATTCCAAATTCACATTCAGGTGCAGGCTTCATCATCATAGAACATAGAACATAGAACATAGAAGGATACAGCGCAGTACAGGCCCTTCGGCCCTCGATGTTGCGCCAACCGAATCCTACCTAACCTATACTAGCCCAATAACTTCCAAATGCCTATCCAATGCCCGCTTAAATGACCATAAAGAAGGAGAGTTCACCACTGATACGGGCAGGGCATTCCATGAACTCACAACCCGCTGTGTGAAGAATCTACCCCTAACATCTGTCCTATACCTACCACCCCTTAATTTAAAGCTATGTCCCCTAGTAACACCTGACTCCATTAGCGGTAAAAGGTTCTTAGTATCTACCCTATCTAAACCCCTAATCATCTTTTACACTTCTATCAGATCTCCCCTAAACCTTCTCTTCTCCAATGAGAACAGCCCCAAGTGCCTCAGCCTTTCCTCATAAGATTTTCCTACCATTCCAGGCAACATCCTGGTAAACCTCCTCTGCACTCGTTCTAAAGCTTCCACATCCTTCCTATAGTATGGCGACCAAAACTGCACACAATACTCCAGATGAGGCCTCACCAGAGTCTTATACAACTGCAACATGACCTCAGGACTCCGGAACTCAATTCCTCTGCCAATAAAGCCCAGTACACCATATGCCTTCCTCACAGCACTATTTACCTGGGTGGCAACTTTCAGAGATCTGTGTACATGGACACCAAGATCCCTCTGCTCATCCACACTACCAAGTAGCCTACCATTAGCCCAGTAATCCATCATCTTGTTATTCCTACCAAAGTGAACGACTTCGCACTTAGCTACATTGAATTCCATTTGCCACATTTCCGCCCAGCTCTGCAACTTATCTATATCCCGCTGTAACCTACTACTTCCTTCCCCACTATCCACAACTCCACCGACTTTTGTGTCATCCGCAAACTTGCTTACCCAGCTTTCAAGTCCTTCCTCTAGATCATTTATAAAGATAACAAAAAGCAATGGTCCCAAAACAGATCCTTGTGGTACACCGCTAGTAACTGCGCTCCAAGATGAACATAATCCATCAACTACTACCCTCTGTCTCCTTCCAGCCAGTCAATTCCTAATCCAAACCTCTAATGTATCCTCAATGCCATACCTCCGAAGTTTTAGCATTAGCCTACCATGGGGAACCTTATCGAACGCCTTACTAAAATCCATATGCACAACATCTACTGCTTTACCCTCATCCACTTCCTTAGTCACCTTCTCAAAGAACTCAATAAGGTTTGTGAGGCACGACCTGCCCTTCACAAAACCATGCTGGCTATCCCTGATCATGTTATTCCTACCCAGATGTTCATAAATCTTATCCCTTACCATTCTCTCTAAGACTTTGCCCACCACTGAAGTCAGACTCACTGGCCTATAGTTACTAGGGCTATCCCTACTCCCTTTCTTGAACAATGGGACCACATTCGCTATCCTCCAGTCCTCTGGTACTATTCCCGTTGACAATGACGACATAAAAATCCAGGCCAATGGCTCTGCTATCTCCTCCCTAGCTTCCCATAGGATCCTGGGGTAAATGCCATCAGGCCCAGGAGACTTATCTATATTCATCCTTTCCAATATTCCCAAAACCTCTTCCCTGCATATTTCCAGGGCATCCATTCTAATTATTTGTGATTCCATATTCACATCAGCAACAGTGTCCTGTTCCTGAGTGAATACTGATGAAAAGTACTGATTTAATGTCTCTCCAATCTCCTCCGCCTCCACACACAACTTCCCACTACTATCCTTGACTGGACCGATACCTACCCTAGTCATCCTTTTATTCTTGACATACCTATAGAAAGCTTTGGGTTTTCCCTAATCCTACCAGCTAAAGACTTTTCATGTCCCCTTCTCGCTTCTCTTAGCTCCCTCTTTAGCTCCTTCCTGGCTACCTTATAACTCTCAATCGCCCCAACTGAACCTTCACGCCTCATCTTTACATATGCCGCCTTCTTCCCTTTCACAAGGGACTCCAATTCCTTACTAAACCACGGCTGCCTCACAAGGCCCTTTACACCATGCCTGACTGGTACATACTTATCGAGGACACGCAGTAGCTGCTCCTTGAACAATCCCCACATCTCATCATATTCCACACTTTCCATATTCTATCCTCAGTAAAGGTGCTCTTTAAATTCAGATTGTTTTTTCTCAAATGGGAAATCCCATTTTTGAACCGTAGACATGCATTCCACATGTAGTGATTGGAACAAGGTCAGCCAGATGGATTTCACAGAATATGAGTTCCCTGATTGGATTGTTAACCTTGTCCAATCAGGGAGCTCTGGCTGACAGATATGAACAGTAATGTCAGGGGTTCTGCTCATTCAAGGAGCCAGCTCTAAGCAAGCTGGGTCAGTGTCAGTTACTATGCATGTGTAAATATAAAGTGACATTCAAAGTTTGTGAGAAGATTTGTAGCTCGGGTGCTCGTTATTGTGGTTCTGTTCGCCGAGCTGGGAATTTGTGGGAATCTCTGCTGCTTCCCGTTGTCAGTTCCAGCTATCCGCTGCAGTGGCCGGTATAAAATCCCATGCAAGGACTGCACAAAGCACTACATAGGACAAACAGGAAGACAACTAACAATCCGTATCCATGAACACCAACTAGCCACGAAATGACACGACCAGCTATCCTTATTAGCCACACACGCGGATGACAAGCAACATGAGTTCGACTGGGACAACACTACTATTATAGGACAAGCCAAACAGAGAACAGCCAGGGAATTCCTAGAGGCATGGCACTCATTCACAGATTCAATCAATAAGCACATCGACCTGGACCCAATATACCGATCACTGCAGCAGACAGCTGGAACTTAAACTGGAAGCGGCAGATTCAAACCACTACAAATGCCGGAGGAAAAATCACAGAAACGCTTCACAGGAAGCTCCCAAGCACTGAGGATGTCACCTAGATAGGGGACGAAATGTCTGCAACACAATTTCCCAGCTCAGCGAACAGAACCACAACATAAAGTGACATGATGGCGGGATACCAGCCTTTGTGGAGTTATTTCGCCATGTTTATAAACCAAGATTGTACCTGAGATGTACTGTACTTTTGAACAAAGTGCCCTTTGGATGGAACATTGAATTGAAATCTTACATTCAGGTAAATGCAACAGATACCTTGGTTTCAGTTTGAAGAAGGGCCATGGAGTTCACATTAGTTTTCCCGCCAATATTTATGGATTAATCAACATTATTGGAGACAAACAGTTTGCTAACTGCTCCTATGATTGCTTGTGGAAACTAGCTGTGTATAGTTGGCTGTAGTTGTTCCTCCATTGGAACAGAAATTTTACTTCAAGTGTATTTTAGTGTGAAATGCTGTGAGAGGGCATGAAAGGAGCTATATAATGTTGAAACATTTACAACATTAAAGTCCAACAATCTTCACCCTCCAAGCAAGGTAAAATTATTCATTCGAACTTATTGTCCTTGACTAGAAGTAATTTCAACTCAAGTTAGAAGCTTAGTCAATGTTACTAGCTATAAACTTGGCCTTGAAATATATTCATTCCCAAGAGTATTTAGACCAGCGAATATATCTCAGAATAAAATATACCCACAAGTGATATTACAGCAGCCAAAACTCTCTCTGATTAACCACTCTCAGTACATACACTTTTAGAACTAGAGAGGTTTTGCTTCCTGAGCTATAACATATGAATTTACAGCTTTTATAATGATTACTTAATGATATTTCATTATCAGAACCATTCCTGGATTGCATTACAGCCATGGCTCCAATATCGTAAAGTGCAGAATAATAAAAATACTCAATTCATCTAGAAATAAATATAGAATAATAAATCCCCGAGAAATAAATTTTCAGGATATTCAAACAAATAACATGCCAAGATTTTACTCACACTGAACGTATAAATCATGATTTTTGTTTGTCTTGTCTCCCCTCAAGATCTCAACTCTAGTCAATCTGATCTTGATACTTATCCAAAGCCCAAAGTTAAAGAAGGTTTATGCTTTAGCATTGCCTTTTATTTTCTTCAACTTCTTGTGGATCAAATCAGTTTTGCAGCTTGCTTGAAGAGGTCTGCTTCACAATGAAGGCTTTAAGTGTGAAACTCTTTACTACTTTACCTTTGGCAGAGATTCATATTCTACATTAGTGAGGTTATATCGTTAATACAGGCACTTCCAGAAACTGAACTGGACCAGCCACATAAATACAGTGGTTGCAAGAACAGGTCAGAGGCTATAAATCCTGCAGTGAGTAACTCACCACCTGAATTCCCAAAAAGCCTGTCCACCATCGACCAGCCACAAATCAGAAGTGCGATGGAATACTCCATGGGCGTGCATCAACACAGCTCTAACCACAATCAAGGAACATGACACATCCAGGGCAATGTACCTTATTTGATTGGCACCCCATTACCATCTTCAGTATTCATTCCCTTTACCAGTAAAACACATTGATAGCGGTATGTGCCATTTCCGTGATGCACTTCAGTCACAATCTCTTACATGATCAGGGCAGCAGGTACATGGGAGCACCACACCTGCAAGTTCCCCTCCAAGTCACAGACTTGACATAATGTCACCGTTCCTCCATTGTCACTGGATCAAACTCCCAGCCACCCTTCCTATCAGAATTGTAGGTGCCCCTGCGTCCCAAAGACTGCAATGGTTCAAGATGGAGTTTAATTTGGATAAATGTGAGATATTGAATTTTGGTAAAACAGACAAGGGCAGGATTTATACAATGAAAGGTGGAGCCTTGCATTGTATTGTAGAACAGAGAGATTTAGGGTTTGCATTACATGTAGACAGGGTGGTTAAGAGCCATTTCACATACTTGCCTTCATTTGCTCAGATCTTTGAATGTAGGAGTTGGGACATCATGTTGAGGTTGTACAGGACATTGGCGACATCTCTTCTGCGGTTCAGTTTTGGTTGCTCTGTTGTTGGAAGGATATTATTAAGCTAGAGAGGATTCAGAAGAGGTTTACCAGGATGTTGCTGGGAAGAGAGGCTGGATTGGCTGGGACTTTTTACACTGGAACTTAGGAGGTTATCTGTTATGAACCAGGCCAGACCCCCTCAAAATATTTTAAGAAGTTAGCCTGGACACTAACTCTTTCTTATTTTAAAAGCAGATGTGAAATGCTATCCCTGGTATGATGCAGCTGGTCAAACCACTTGGTTTTAAGCAAAGAATATAGAACAGAATATAGATCAGTACAGCACAGTACAGGCCCTTTGGCCCTCAATGTTGTGCCAGCCTTTTATCCAAAACTCAGGCGACTGATTTTCCCGACTCAGGCGACTGACTGTGTGGAGTTTGCACGTTCTCCCTGTGTCTGCGTTGGTTTCCTTCGGGTGCTCCGGTTTCCTCTCACAGTCCAAAGATGTGCGGGTCAGGTGAATTAGCCATGCTAAATTGCCCGTAGTGTTAGGTAAGGGGTAAATGTAGGGGTATGGGTGGGTTGCGCTTCGGCGGGTCGGTGTGGACTTGTTGGGCCGAAGGGCCTGTTTCCACACTGTAAGTAATCTAATCTAAAAAAAAGAACTTATTACAACCCTACAGTTGAAACATGCACAAAAGAAAGCGGAATTTAGAATAATTTAACTGTTGGACAACTTAATCAACCTGATACAGTAACTCTTACTAATGAACAGTTCCAATTCAGTATCATCCCATAAACACACCCTTGGCAAAAATGTAAATTCAAACACCGATTCTTACAGGCAGGAGGGAGCAACTTCCAGAGAGAGATTTCAGAAGAAAGTCAGAGGAATTCTTTACTGAAGTTTACAACTCCCCTGGACTCTCACATCTTGTGACTGCTACAGCTAAAACCAACTGGAAAACACTTGAACTGAGAGAACTGGCCACTCCCCTTCCATTGTTCCATCTCTGCCTTTCTTCAAAAAAAACCCAAGGACAAAATAACATTTTTGAATTGACGTCATCATCGCACACAGAATGCTTAAAAGTCAGAGAAAACAGTGTCTTTTATCCCCTCTATATCCAAATAAGGGAAAAAAACCCGAAGATTGAACAAATAACCTATTTTACTGCTCTTTGATTTTATGCATTGGACTCATGAAATATTCAAACTTGTCTTCTCTCCTGTACAACATCTTGGCCTAGATAAAACTGGGTGGAGAAAGTGAGGACTGCAGATGCTGGCGATCAGAGCTGAAAATGTGTTGCTGGAAAAGCGCAGCAGGTCAGGCAGCATCCAAGGAGCAGGAGAATCAACGTTTCGGGCATGAGCCTGAAGAAGGGCTCATGCCCGAAACGTCGATTCTCCTGCTCTTAGATAAAACTAGACATGCACCACTGCCCCTGCGCCCTGGCTCATCTCTTCTGCACACTGATGGTCTTACTGTGATTAGACACTGCCCTACACGTCACAGGCCCGGGGGAGCTATCAGTCTACTGTCATGTAATCTGTCATTGACATGCATCACACCAGCCTGAGACTATTCTAAAGATATACTGCGTCTGAAGAAAAGACCTGCAATATGAGTCAGAATGATATATGCAAATATAAGCCAGATCTATGGTATTAATGAGTAGTAGTTGGTTGGTTGGGAGGAGAGTTAGTATGACTCTCCCCAGCAGAAGACAACTGATCACTTGAATCTTTTTTTGCGTGTGTTACACAATTGTTCTGACCACTTGGATGTGTTTGACATAAATAGAGAAGCCAAGCCATGAGGATGAGGCAACGGAAACATGATTCTCGCAGAGCATTTGAAAAGTGCTTCAGGAATCGTGTTGTTGGGAAGGGGGGGGTGGGTTTGGGGGAAGGAAAGAAAGGCAATACTGAGGCCTGCTGTCTTCCGAGATTAGACAGAGTATAGCAGGAATGAAAATGACAGATCTCCAGACTCAGCAGAGCTTCCAGTTAATTTAGGCTTGTCTCATTGGCGAGTGACAGTATCTTGGACACACGCTGTGCAGTGAAGAGGTCTGAAGCTTTTCTGGAAAGAAAAGAAGAAAATTTCCAACATCACAGCCCAGGAGACAGCCTTGTCAAGTACACACATATTAAATTTGAAACACAGTTGAAGTGGACCTGAAATTATTCTGTTTCCCAATACTACGATTTCGTCTAGAGTTCCCCAGGTATTTTCATTTTTCTAAATCAAATGTACAGAAAGAATAAAATACCTCTAGATGTTGTACTTGCTTTGATCTCTCTCCAATGTAAGTAAACGGATAGTAGCAAGGTTACACAGTGCAGTTTTCAAGATACCATTCAGTCCAATTTATTAGTATTTTGCAATGGGTTTGGTTCATGTCAGATGCTTTTGTGGGATTCGAAGGATGTTGTATAAATACAAGCCCACTCTACACCTTTTTGATGAATCTAAGATGACATTCAATTGTGTGTGTGCTGTGCTGTTCAGGATGATGGCTTTTTAAAACAGGATGTTGAATTGAGGACTTGTATCCCCTGCTTGTTTGGTTCAGTGGGACAGTAAAAAGACATAGCACTATCACAGAAAGCCATTTATCGATTGCTAGGGTAACATTCTCCACTTAGCCAACACCACCAAAAATACACTAACCAGTCATTCATCTCATGTCTGTGGGATCTTGCTCTGTGCATAATGCCTACCTCACTTAGGTCTGTGTGACTGTAGTCTGTTGGATATGAAGGTCTTTCAGACATTTCTGGAAGGACACGATGAGACGCTTGTTATAAATTTCTGGTTGATACGAGTAATTTTCTCGATTTTGTCACCAGCTCCACAAAACGGACCTTGAACCTTCCTGAGACCCAAGAGAACATTCTCTGAAAATAAAAGGCTTGTATTTATACAACACCTTTCTGTCTTAATGATGTTATTTGCATCAAAGTGTGAGGACAGGTGGAGCCATAGTTTAGCATTCCATCCAAAATCAGATTTATGCATATAGGGTGGAGGTTTGCTCGCTGACCTGTAGGTTTGATATCCAGATGTTTCATTACCTGGCTAGGTAACATCATCAGTGGTGACCTCCAAGTGAAGTGAAGCTGTTGTCTCCTGCTTTCTATTTATATCTTTCTCCTGGATGGGGTTCCTGGGGTTTGTGGTGATGTCATTTCCTGTTCGTTTTCTGAACGGTTGATAGATGGTATCTAGATCTATGTGTCCCTTAGCCTGTGCCTTTCCTTAGCTCTCTATCCTGGGACAGGCTAAGCAAAGACATGCCAGAGAATTCCTAGAGGTCTGGCACTCCAACCACAACGCCATAAACAAACACATAGATCTAGATGCCATCTATCAACCCCTCAGAAAATGAACAGGAAATGACATCACCACAAACCCCAGGAACCCCATCCAGGAGAAAGATATAAATAGAAAGCAGGAGACAACAGCTTCGTTTCACTTGGAGGTCGCCACTGATGATGTCACCTAGCCAGGTAATGAAACATCTGGGTATCAAACCTACAGCTCAGCGAGCAAACCTACATCCTAAACCTCAACCTGAGCTACAAACCTTTACAAACCTTGCATTGATACATATGCCACATGTGTGTGCAATTGGCAACTGAATTTCAATCTACAAGTCTAAGGTGTGTAATTGTGAGAGAAGGAATAAGGCTGTCACATGGTCCTGGGAAATAATAGTCTGAATGGGGAGTGAAAGCACTTGGGACACTGATATAAATGTAAAGATACAGGTATATCCAGGTAAATAAACATTATACAAAGTAAACACAGAGGATGGTAAGGGCATAAAAAAAGCTCAAACCAAGCACTAAAGTTCATTTCAGGAAGGATGAAGCTGAAAAGTAGGGAAATGTTAAACTTGTATCAAATCTTGATTAGCCCACTCACAAAGCTCTGTCCAAAATTTGGGTTTCAGTTTGATGTAAAGGATAGAGAGACATCATGGAAGACATAGAAGCAGTCTCCAGGATGACGTTCAAACTGGGAGGATAGAGTAATTCGGAAAGGCTGAATTAGATGGGGCTCTGTGCAGGATGGAAGACTGAAAGGTGTTAGAATCTTTAAAATACTGGAGGGTTTGACAGAAATCAAGCATTTTCACTTGTGACAGAGTCCAAAATTAGAACTTATTAATATTAGATGGCACTAATAAATCCAATAAGAAATTTCTTTACACAGAGAGGATAAAAATGTGGAATGTGCTATACAAGATGCAGTTAAGAACAAAGAACAAAGAAAATCTATAGCCCAGGAACAGGTCCTTCGGCCCTCCAAGCCTGAGCTGATCCAAATATACTATTTAAACCTGTCGCTCAATTCCTAAGCATCTGTATCACTCTGCTCCCCACCTACTCATGCATCTGTCCAGACGCATCTTAAATGAATATACCATGCCTGCCTCTAACACCTTTGCTGGCAACACGTTCTATAGACTCACCACCCTCTGTGTGAAGTACTTGCCACGTGTATCCCCTTTAAACTTTCCACATCTCTCCTTGAGAGCGTGACCTCTCGTTATTGAATCCTTCACCCTGGGAAAAAGCTTGTCTCTATCCACCCTGTCTATACCCTATATAATTTTGTAGACCTCAATCAGGTCCCCCCTCAATCTCCTTTTTTATAATGAAAATAAACCTAACCTACTCAACCTCTCTTCATAGCTAGCACCTTCCACACCAGGTAACATCATCGTAAACCTTCTCTGCATCCTCTCCAATGCGTCCACATCCTTTTGGTAATGTGGCGACCAGAACTGTACACAATAAGGTGGATAGATGTCTTTGAAAAGACTTAAGACATGCATCTAAGGAATCAGAAGATATATTGCTAGATGTGACACAAAGTAAGCACATATGAAGTAATTGTGTTGAATGGTTCATTTCTGGACTATATAATTGATGTAGCCTTCAACAGTGTTATACCCCCTGAACAACGACCCATGGCTGGATTAAGTGGAAACCTTTCAGACTGGGTCCTGAGGTCACCATCCAGGGTCAGAGGCTACCACCAAGCCACCCAAAGCATGCTGGGAAAATGTAAAATGTGGCAAGAGAAAATGAACTTACGGTAAATTACTAACAAAGTGGTTGGGCTTGAAAATGTTAGGTGATGAGAATACAACTGATTATTGGGATTAGTGTCGATTGATGTCGAGAGATCAATATCTGAAAGTAGCCTGAGATCATGTGACAGCACATGATCTGATCAGTGATTGGTCCAAACAACAGTCATTATACTATGGGAAGTCAGACATAATCTATGGGGAATTCAGAGCATTGATGTGCCTAAAGGGCACGGACTTTCCAATTTTACAGTTGCCATGGTCAGGGAAGAGTCACACATCCCTTGATGTTAATTCCTCTGGATAGGCAGGAGAGGGCCAATGTTGCTGTGAGAACTAAAGAGTAAACTGCAGGGACCCTGATCCCAACCTGCTATGCACCAACTCACCAGCCTTCACACAAGAGAAAGGACCTTAATTTGTATTCTGAGATGTGGTGCATGTTTACAAAGTAATAATAGTAGCAGAATTTCAGCAGCATTCTATCAAATGTTATTTGAGTGTTAGTTTACTAGAACATGATCATTTAATGCTTTTTGACAAGCAATGATTGGTAAATTGCTTTTCTCTCCCCTCAAAGCTCAACTGTCACCGAAGTCTGGTTTTTGACAGTGTTTATTCCACAGTTCTTCAGTTTAACATAATAGTCAATCTGAATGTTGCACGCTCAAACCCAGACACTCCCCCTTAGTTGTATAATATAGAAGTTGAACTCCTTATACAAATGGGATTGGTTTTGTCATTGGCTCTATATCTGAGTTCCTATCATGTCTCCGCAGCAAGAAATAAACACAAGTGGCTGACACATAGAGACATTTCCAATCCCAACTGACACAATTCCCTGCTTTAATCTATAGAACTGATGCAGTGCACAGTCCCAGAGGATCAAGGGAATGTTTTGTTGTGGTTCTGAGAGCGGGAAGCTAAACTATGGTCAAAGAACTTACTATTACAAAAAAACAACTTGAATTTGTAAGATAGCTGTGGTAAGATTTGGAATTTATAAAGTGAGGAGCTGTTGAACCAGTGGCCAACGTAGACTTGTGAAAACAGTAATGATGGGTTAACAGAACTTGGGGAGAGTCAGGATATGGACAATAACCAGAAATCAGCCTGAAGGAAATGCAAATAAATCTCACCAGTGTTCAATTTGTAATAAGTTGTGTTGTATTTACTCAGGGAACAATGAAAGATAGATCAGGATCACCATGCTCTGCAGTTACACTGAGAATTGATATAATCTCTTAAGTTACTTCATTGAAATGGAAACAAGCAACGGGCACTGACCTGTGCATGGTGGTTGCAGAGCAGGAAACGAAAACTGGGTTGTTAATGATGTTTAACCAGAGTCACAAAGGCAGGCAAAGAGGCATGTAGCAGAGAGCAATTCAGGGAGCAAACTCAGAACCTCAAGGTCCCACTAGCTGAAGTCATATTCACTAAACATAGGGTGAAGGAAGACAAAGGTGCTCGAGATGCCAGAAATGGAAGAATGCAATGATCGTGAAGGGTTATTGATCTACAGGGTGGCACGGTGGCTCAGTGGTTAGCAATGCTGCCTCAGAGCCAAGCACCCTGGTTTGATTCCACCCTTGGGTGACGTTTGCACATTCTTCCCGTATCTGTGTGGGATTTCTCAGGGTGCTCCCACTTCCTTGCACAGTCCAAAGATTTGCAACTTAGGTGGATTGGCCATGCGAAATTGCCCGATAGTGTCCAGGGATGTGTAGGCTAGGTGGATTAGTCATGGGAAATGTAGGGATAGGGAAGGATCTGGGACGGATGCTTTTCGGAGGGTTGGTGTTGACTCCATGGACCCAATGGCCTGCTTTTACTCTGTCGGGATTCTATGATTCTACAGAAGGTTGCACAGAAATGGGGGCAGGGTGGGGGGGAGATGTGGCTGTGGTGAGATTTGGAATTTATAAAGTGAGGAGCTGTTGAAACAGTGGCCAATGTAGACTTGTCAAAATAGTAATGATGGGTTAACAGAACTTGGGGAGAATCAAGACATGGACAATAACCAGAAATCAGCCTGAAGGAAATGCAAATAAACCTCACCAGTGTCCAATTTGTAATAAGTTGTGTTGTATTTACTCGGAACAATGAAAGATAGATCAGGATCACCATGGTCTGCAGTTACACTGTGAAGACAGATAAATAATTCAGTTAAAATAAATGGTTCATAGTTTCAGTTAAAGATTGGAGAGAAGAATTTCAGACAATGACACTAAACGCTAATAAACATATCACCACCACAATTAGAGAGCCAATTTGCGCTGACTGCTCTCAGGCGTCTGCTTGATATTATTTTTAGAAAAAGTCGTGTTTATAATTTCACCGTTAACTTTTATTGATTAGAGGAATTTTAACTTCCAGCCTGGAATATTTATCTAAGGAGAGTGACAAGGGAACAATTAAGCCTTACTTTAGATACCATTTTGTTTGTTTATCTTCAAAATGTTTGGCATGGCTTTCAAGTCAAAACATAACATTCAAGATAATCTCTGCAATAAAAATCAAAGATCTAGAGAAGGAATTCAGCTGCTCCAGCAGTGCAAAGCAGCCCCACAGCAAATCAGCAGCTGATTGCTCCTTTTGCTTGTTTATATTGTTCATTAACTTAGAAAATATTCCCATGATTTAGAATTTCAACGAGTCACATCCCTGAAATAACTCATTAAGGCCAGTATCCCATATTAACATAATAACTAACAGCAGGAGTAGGCCGTCTGGCTCTTTGAGCCTGCTCCACCATTCAATAAGACCATGGCTGATCTTTTCATAGACTCAGATCCACTTACCCGTGCTCTCACCATATCCCTTAATTTTTTTTATTGTTCAAAAAAAAAATCTATCTTAGCTTCAAAAGTGTTTACTGAAGTAGTGTCAACTACTTCCCTGGGCAGGGAATTTCATAGATTCACAACCCTTTGGTTGAAGAAGTTCCTTCTCAATTCAGTCCTAAATCTGCTCCCCCTCATTTTGAGGCAATACCCTCTTCTCCCATCCTTTCTCCTTCTATCTTATCTATTCTCTTCATAATTTTATATGTTTCAATAAGATTTCCCCCTCATTCTTCTGAATTCCAATGAATATAATCCCAGTCTACTCAGTCTGTCCTCATAAGACAATCCCCTTAATTCTGGATTCAACCACGTGACCCTTCTCTACACCCCCTTCAGTGCCTGTACGCCCTTTCTCAAGTAAGAAAAACAAAACTGCATGCAGTACTCCAGGTATGGTCTCACCAGCATCCTGTACAGCTGCAACATTACCTCTCTGCTTTTAAACTCAAACCTTGCAGCAATGAAGGACAAAATTCCATTTGCCTTCTTAATTACCTATTGTACCTGCAGACCAACCCTCTGTGATTCATGTACAAGGACACCCAGCTCGCTTTGCACAGCAGCACGCTGCAACTTTTTACTGTTCAAGAAACAGTCCTTTTTACTGTTACTCTGACCAAAATGTATGACTTCGCATTTATTAACATTGTCATCCATTTGCCCACTAACTCAAAATATCTATGTTCCTCTGCAAAGTTTCCCAGCCCTCTGCACACTTTGCTCTGCCACTCATCTTACTGTCATCTGAAAACTTTGACACACTACATGTGGTCCCCAACTCCAAATCATCAATGTAAATTATCAGTAATTACAGTCCCAACACCAATCCTTGAGGTACACTACTAGTCACTGATTGCCAGTCAGAATAGCACTCATTTATCCCCATTATTTGCTTCCTGTTACCCAACCAATCCTCTATCCATGCTAATACTCTACCTGTAACACCATGCATCCTTATTTTATGCAGCAGTCTCTTCTGCAACACCTTGTCGATGGACTTTTGGAAATCTAGGTACAACACAACCACTGGGTCCCCGTTGTCCACCTTTCTCATAATGTCTTCATAAAATTTCAAAAGATTTGTTAAGCACGACCTGCCCTTCATGAACCCATGCTGCATCTGCTCAATGGGACACTTTTTATCGAGATGCCTTGCTATTTCTCCCTTGATAATAGACTCAAACATCTTCCCAGTCGAAAGTTGCGGTGCTGGAAAAGAACAGCAGGTCAGGCAGCATCCGAGGTGCAGGAGAATCAATGTTTTGAGCATAATCCCTTCATCAGGGATGTGGAGGGGGGTTGAGAGATAAATGAATCGGGGAGGGTGGGGGTAGGGGGCAAGATAGCTGGGAAGGTGACAGATGAACGCAGGTTGGGGGATAATTGTGATAGGTCAGAGGGGAGGATGGAACGGATAGATGGGAAGGAAGATGGACAGGTGGGGCAGGTCAAGAGGGTAGTGTCGAGCTGGAGGGTTGGATCTGGAATGAGGTGGGGGGGGGGGAGATTTGGAAACGAGTGAAGTCGATGTTGATGCTTTGCGGTTGGATGGTCCCAAGGGGGAAGATGAGGTGTTCTTCCTCCAGTTGGTGGGTGGCTTTGATTTGGCTGGTAAGGAGGCCCAGGATTTGCATATCCTTTGGGGAGTGGGAGGGGGAGTTGAAGTGGCTGGCCACAGGGTGGTGGGGTTGTGTGTGTCCCAGAGATGTGTCCATGAGTTGGTGTCCTGTCTCCTCAATGTAGAGAAGACCACATTGAGAGCAGTAGGCTCAGTAAATGAAGTGGATGGATGTGCAGGAAAATCTCCACCAGATGTGAAATGATCCTTTAGGGTCTTGGACAGAGGTAAAGGGGGAGGTGTGGATGTAGGTCTTGCACTTTGTGTGGCAGCAAGGGAAGGTGCCAGGTGTGGAGGGTGGGTTGAGGTGGGGGAACGTGGACTTAATGAGGGAGTTGCGGAGGGAATGTCTCTGCGGAATGCAGATAGGAAAGGAGAGTGAACTATACCTTTGGTGGTGGGGTCTGACTGTAGGTAGCAAAAAATGGCAGAGGAGATTGTGTTGTGTCCAGAAATTGGAAGGCTGGAAGGTGAGGACCAAGAGGGCTTTATCCTTGTTGCAGTTGGGGGGTGGGGTTTGAGGGCAGAAGTGTGGGAAGTGGAGAAGATGTGCTGGAGGGCATTGTTGATCATCAGGGAAGGGAAATTGCAGACCTTGAAATAGGAGGCCATTTAGGACTTCTTGGAGTGGAATTGCTCCTCCTGGGAGCAGATTTAGTGGAGATGGAGTAACTGGGAGTAAGAGGATTGTACTTTGACAGGAGGGAGGTTGGAAGAGGTGTAGTGCAGGTAGCTGTGGGAGTCTGCAGTGATGTCTTAAAAGCACTTTGCACATTAACAGTGAAATTCAGGAAAACGTTTTATTCTGAAATTGTCCGAGTATTGGTCATTAGAGCTCACAATACCTTCAATTGGGAATATTGGACCGGACCTAAGTATTGGATGAAGAAGCAATCTCCAAGTGTAGGTTGAGGTGAACACCATAAACAGTCCCCAGCATTTTAATCTGTCTCGCAAACTCAGCCAACTTAGTCCTAAATATAAACATATTCCTTAATTTGGAAGCAGCAGCTTCAGTTTTTTGGGGGTTGATCAGAATTAGCTGCTGACTGCCATTCTCTATTGTTAGTTCCTTTTCTGATGACTTGAGCAAACCTTTGACTCAATGGTCAGATTCCACAATCCTGTGCAGAAACATGTAGTCTGTCTCCTTAGGAAAACAGATCTTGGAGGAATTGTTGCTCTGATCCAGTGTTGAGTTTAAATGGGGACAAGCTGCATCTGACCTACAATTGATTGAAATGCAGGAAAGCTGATGGAGAGAGCCATGATATAGTTTAACCCCCATCAGAAAACAATGTCAAGAGAAATATCTGTGTCAGCCATGACAAATTGTACTCCCAGCATCTGTGAGTAAAGTTCGGAGGGCATTGTGTGTCATGCACAGGCCAACTGCATGAGTCTCCTGTTTATTTCACCTCAGTTCCACTAGAAAGAACAGACAGCAGAGAAGGACATACCTCAAACATAGTATTTGCAATGCCAGCCCTCCATTTACCAATATCACAATATTCATGAATCTTGACTATGATTGGGCACTTTATCAGTGACCTAGAAGTGATAAAAACAAAATGTTTTTCAACTTTTGGCCTTTCAAAGTAAGAAGTATATTTATACTTAGAACTAAGTTGGCTGCGTTTGTGAGACAGATTACAAATACTGGAGATTATTTATGGTGTTATTTAACTCATGAGGTACCTGTCCTGGGAGTGTTTGATGGCAAGTGTCTAGAGGAACTTTACTTTGTATCTAACGCTGTGCTGTCCCTGTCCTGAGAGATTTTGATGGGGTCAGTGTAGAGGGAGCTTCAATCTGTATCTGAGCCTATGCTGTCCCTGTGCTGGGAATGTTTGATCTGGATAGTGTAGAAGAAGCTTTACTCTGTGTCTAACCCTGGCCTGAAAGTGTTTGATGGGGAGAGAGGAGAGAAAGCATCTATCCCAGTGCTGCAGCTGTCTTGGGAGTGTTTGATGTGGTCAGTGTAGAGAGAGGTTTGATCAGATATCCCTTTTCTTTTCTTGTGTGCACTTATGGCTACATCCAGAAGTTCTAATCTTGAGACACACTGGTTGAGGACTCAACGAGTTAAATAATAATCTTCGGGTATTTTACATATAAGGAATAAATGCTAAATAACAGGGCATACAGAGTTATCGACGTTTCGGGCATGAGCCCTTCCTGATTCCTGAAGATGGGTCCATGTCCGAAACGTCGATTCTCCTGCTCCTTGGATGCTGCCTGACCTGCTGTGCTTTTCCAGCAACACATTTTCAGCTCTGATCTCCAGCATCTGCAGTCCTCACTTTCTCCTCCATACAGAGTTATACCAATATCTCATCTTACTGCTACATTATTGGAAAAATAAAATACTATTCCACAAACTCTACTGCCTAATATTAGTCAGTCTCCATAATCCTCTCTGCATGTATTTCTGACATTCCTGTGGCTAGCATTCATGTTTCTGCCCTAGCTCATCATGCTTTTATCTCTCCCCTTCTGAATTTCACCCATCCTGTGGCGTTATACCCAGAGAGGACCAGTTCTTTGCTGCCATCACTGGGTTAATCCAAGATCCTAAAGCCCTCACACAATACCGTTCACAGTTCCAGTGGTGCCAGAACTAAACTGATGCATATGTCTTTGAGTAGTATTTGAAATTGATGACAATGCGAGGTCACCTTCAAAAAGCTGGCCACTGAAAGCACTATTGCAAAATAGTCACCAATTTGCCGTGCACCATCTTTAAGAAGCACTAGCAGGCATTGTCAGTGGTAATCAGCTCCTTTACGTGCCTCCATGTGGCCATTTTGGATGCTGGTTTCAACTCCTTGATCAAGCGGAAGCAAATAAGGGCGCATGATTACCTTTTGGTCAGTTCTTTAGTCTTTAAATTATTCAGAAATAATTAGACTCTGTGTATCTGACCTGGATTTTATCTGCTGTGTGAGAGGTCAATGTAATAATGTTGTGGGAGCTTTACTGCCTGTCTAACCTTGCCCTGAGAACGTTTGATGTTGAAGACATATCCCTGGAATGAAGAGTATTTGCTTTTCTGAGCATTGACTTCTCCTCACTCCAGATTGAAAAGGCCATTAATTAGATTTTCATGCGAGAAAATTGTAAAATGCATCCATTCCAATCAGGGTATAAATCTTATACAGCATGACTTAATTATACTGGATATATCAGCAGTAAAGGATTGAGAAAATATCTGTCTAATAGCCCATGACAGATCGCAAAGCTCAATGATGTTAACCTTTCCCTTCAATAATGAGAGTGGATAAAGTCCTACATTGACGTCTTTCCCTCTTTTTATTTTATTCTTGCCACTAACATGTTTTCCTATAATCTAACCATTCAGTCTTGTATTTTCTGGTTACATGAGATTAGATTCCCTACAGTGTTGAAACAGGTCCTTCGGCCTAACCAGTTCACACCGACCCTCCAAAGAGTAACCCAACCAGACCCACTTCCATCTGACTAACGCACCTCAGACTATGGGCAATTTAGCATGGCCAATTCACCTAACCTGCACTTTTTTGGGCTGTGGGAGGAAACCAGAGCTCCCGGAGGAAACCCACACAGACACGGGAGAATGTGCAAACTCCACACTGACAGTTGCCCAAGGCTGGAATCGAACCTGGGACCCTGATCCTGTGAGGTAGCAATGCTAACCACTGAGCCACTGTGCCGCCCCAAGCCAAGAGCTTTGAGGTGATTTTAAGGAGGGGTAGTGATGGGGTGAATTATGAATTTCACTGTTAGAAAACCAGGAAGAAAGCTTTTCTTTGGTTCCTGTGGGATTGAATGGCAGTTCCAGATTGTGATTTGTGGGATTTAGCCAGATTGAAAGGCTGCCAAGACCTTCCGAACCCCAGGTTATATCCTGTGAATTGGAGAGGAGAGGAATGTAGAGGAGGTTATTTATGGGGGGGGGGGGGGGGGGCGGCAGAGAGATTGAGATGGTGTCAGAGAAACAGGGAGAGGGTGAGTGGAGGATCCAGGGAAAAAATATCAACAAGGAAACTTGATCATTTCTGAAAAAAAAGAGACATGTCATTAAAGCTTTTCATTTTGCACTCATTATGAAAATATAAGCTTGTATTGCATAAGAAACATGTCGATTGGTTGGCAAGTGGAACTGATGGGTTAAAGTGGCCATGCAGTATGCACTACAAAACACTCCCAGGGCCTTTATTTTAAGTCAAAAAAAGACACATCAACTCTGAATGGTTGAGGTGTGCCATGGGGAATGCACCAGGAAGCAGTGTCTCCCAAGTTTCCGTTTCATTGAAAAGATACAATTCCTGGACAAGTTCCCTTTTAACTGCAGAGAAACAGATCCTGTGCATGAATATATGTGACTTCTAGCAAGCACAAGTACGCCTCATTACCAAACCTAACTGATAATCTTCCTTTGGCTGTTATTGTTGGCCCTGGCATATTTGAGATTGCTCAGTAAGTGTTAGCTGATCACAGAACCACATCAAATATTGGACCCTCATGAGTTTTATGAGCATTGGTTGGATATTATCTATGGCCTGTCTGTTGTGAACAGACAAAGGGACATACTGTTTGGTAGGAACTTGATAGAATGATGCAACGATAATGTCATTGGACTGAAAATTACTGAATTTAGGAACATGGCTTCAAACCTAATCAGTGTAGTGGAATTTAATTTAGTTGATGTGTTTGGAACACACCACTAGCCTCATAGATGGAAAGCATGACAATTACCATTAATAGTAGTGAAAAAAAATCTCATTTAAAATGGTGAACTTGAGCAAATGAAATATATTGTCCTTACCTTCATGAATTGAATCAGCTCTATTATCACATGTACTCAAATGAGTAAAGTGAAAAGTTTACAACTTACACTTATGGCGCCATCTTAGATACAAGGGACCTAGGTACAGATTGTTCAGTAGAGGCTCTTAAGAAAAAAAATTAGAAAGATAAACAAATAAAATGTCCAGCATTACAGATTGTAGGAATAAATGAGAAAATAGAGAAATAAGAAGTTCAGAGTAACAACCCAGTCAACACTGGCACCTAGCCTCCAGTCTATGCCGGGCCTTGACTCCAGACCACTCCAGGCTTCACCTCGAGGCTGGGAGATCACTCTGGAATCATCTCAAAGCCAGAAGTCCACACTGAGGCCACACTGGGCTGAGAAGCCTCCATGTGCCACCGAGAGACCACCACACCAGGCTGGAAGACCACCACGCCAGGCTGGGAGACCACCACGCCAGGCTGGGAGACCACCACGCCAGGCTGGGAGACCACCAGGCCAGGCCAAAAGGACACCTTGCTGGGTTTGCCCTGAGGATCAGTGTTCTAGTCCAAGCTGAGGCCAGGAGTAAAGGACATCTCTAAGAAGAATAAAGAGAAAGAAAACACACAAAATAGAAGAAGTGAAGAGAGAAAGAAAGGAAATGGATGGAGTGGACGAGCTCTAGCTGAAATGTCCTACTTTGCTGCCATCTCGACCATCAATCCACCCCCACAGCAAGTGGCTGTCTCTTAATTGCCTTCTTAAGCATTCAAGGACAACAAATGCTGGCTTAGAAGCAATGCCCATATCCCAATAAATAAACAAAAAAAATGTGGAGTGAAGATCTATGGAGGGGTGAGAGATCACAAACCATTGAGGAAACTGGGACCGTATTTGATGACTGAGGTGGATATTTGATCATTGGGTTACCACTCACGTTTTTTTAGATAATGCCCACAGAGAATCTCCAAAGCAAAACTTCCTTAATTGCAGATGACATCTTGACAAAGAGTTTCTGAAAGATTTTTGATTTGTTTCAGAGTAGCTCTTGTACATGACCTTTCAGATTTTATACTGAGCAAGGAGTAAAAGATGTAATGCAGTAGCTAAAGGATATATGTAGATCACTCATAAAGTCACTCATTTACAATTGTTGAAAGAAAGGGAAAAGGACAGCCTGCATTTCTAAAGCGAGTGATATTCGACAAGAGGCTGAGGAGAGGATAGTCAGGGAAAGTCAGGCTTCTGAACAATATGCCACCAGAATATCACTGGCATTTGGGCATTGGAGCTACTGTGGATAAAGTAACAGCTATAGCCTATAGGTAGGCTATCCACACTGAGCCAGAACTCGCTCATGACCCAAAGAGGTTCCGCAAACTTGCCCACCAGTACTTTGATTAGATTCCCTCAGTATGGAAACAGGCGCTTCAGCCCAACAAGTCCACACCAACCGTCCAAAGAGTAACTCACCTAGACCCATTCCCCAACCCAATATTGACCCCTGACTAATGCACCTAACACTATGGGCAATTTAGCATGGCCAGTTCACCTGACCTGCACATTTTTGGATTGTGGGAGGAAACACACAGAGACAGGGAGAATGTGCAAACTCCACACAGACATCGCTGTCACCCAAGGCTGAAATTGAACCTTGGTCCCTGGAGCTGTGAGACAACAGTGTTAACCGTTGAGCCACTGTACTGCCTTACAAAGAGAAAGAAAAGAAATACTTGGAGAAAGAAAGACAAGAAATTATGGCCTGTGTTTTCCAATCTGTGTTATAATCTCTATTACTGATACAGATCAGGCCACCTTATCGTAGAATAGAACCTTACAGTGTGGACCATCCCATCTCCCTACCTATCCTTGTAACCCTGCATTTCCCAGGTCTAATTTACCTGGCTAGCACATCCCTGGACACTATGGGTAATTTAGCATGGACAATCTACCTAACCTGCCCAGCTTTGGACTGTGGGAGGAAACCAGAACACCTGGAGGAAACCCACGCAGACAGGGGGAGAATGTCGCCTGAGGCTGGAATCAAACCCAGGGGCCTGACAGTGTGAGGCAGCAGTGCTAACTACTGAGCCACCCACTTCTCTTCCCAAGGTTGTTCTGGTTGGGATGGCTGACAGAAGATTTATCACGATATACAGAGTCCAGTAAGCCATGGAGAAACTACATCCCTTTTTATTGCAATAACTGCTGTATTCCACTAAGTCAATGCCACAGATATTGACAGAAGACAATTTTGCAAGGAAGTGAGAAATTAGGGAGGCAGGTGGGAGAGGGGGTAGGATGGTAGCTGCATGAGGGGGCTGGGTGCAAATTGGATGGGTGGGTAGTAAGGCAGATGGATGAGAAGATAGGGTGACAGGTAGCTAAGGTGCCAGGTGGGTAAAGGGGCAAGATAATAGGGGTAAGGGTATACAGGTGGCAGACTCAGTAAGGGTGAGCTTTGAGGTGACCGGGGTGTATGGAGGTGGAGAGTGGATGGGGGTGGGGAATGGTTGTTTGTGGAGCACACTGTGAGGAAACTGGCCATCAGGAGAGACAAGGAGATCAGGCCCATGTTAATGTTTTTGTTCAATAGCCTTCTTTGATCAAAGAGCTGAAAGAACCACTCCATTAGGATCTCAACACAAAAGGGAGTGAATAGACAACAGTTATTTAAATCAAAGAGAGAGAGAGAAAGATTGTTAATGGCTGTACTTTGCTCAGCAGAAAAATAAATAGAAGATTGTTCAGTAAGACAATAAGAAGACATAAAGACCAAAAGAGGAAATAAATGGTGAAGAGGGCACCAGCCCCAGTGAGAAGAGCAATAAAATACTTATGTTGGAGAAAAATAGAATGTCGATTCATAAAAGTATGCAGGAACGCAACAGTCCAGAAGCACCTAGTTGCATTATAGGACACATGCTTTCTGACTCTGATCTCCAACATCTGCAGTCCTCACTTTCTCCATATGCTTTCCCCCTACACTATCACTCCAACCCTAACCATTGATACCTCAATCAGGACTGTGCATTGCCAAATGGATCAACTCTGACTGATTCATGTCACAGGTTACTCCAATAACCTCAGCAGTAGCATGTCATTGTTGTTTAAATGCAGGGTAGTGTACACGTTATTTAACCAACCCCGATAAGGAAAGCATCCCTAATGCACTTGAGAAGTTAAGAGCCAAGAATTGAGAAGTTGTCCATTTAAGACTAAGGTGAAGGATAGCATTTACTCTGAAGAAACTCTGACTGTCAGGAGATTTCTACTCCAGGCAGCTCATCTGCTGAATATATTCAAGTTACAGATTGTTATATTTTTGATTTGTAGGGGATCAGGTCCTCTGAGGATGCTGCAAGTTGGAGTCGCAAACTTTAGACCACCTCGTCTATACTGATCAGGATTCCCAACGGTGGCACGGTGGTTAGCACTGCTGCCTCACAGTGCCAGAGACCTGTGTTCAATTCCTGCCTCAGGCGACTGACTGTGTGGAGTTTGCACATTCTCCCCGTGTCTGTGTGGGTTTCCTCCGGGCGCTCCGGTTTCCTCCCACAGTCCAAAGATGTGCGGGCCAGTTGAATTGGCCATGCTAAATTGCCCATTGTGTTAGGTAAGGGGCAAATGTAGGGGTATAGGTGGGTTGCGCTTTGGCAGGTCGGTGTGGACTTGTTGGGCGAAAGGGCCTGTTTCCTCACTGTAAGTAATCTAATCTAATCATGACCTCGTCCCAGTTACCAGCATTTGGCTCATATCCCTCTAAATCCTTTCTATTCATGTATCCATCCAGATGCCTTTTAAATGTTACAATTGTACCAGCCAGACCATTTCCTCTGGCAACTCATTCTATACATACATCACCCACTGTAAGAAAAAAGTTGTCCCTTAGGAACCTTTTAAATCTTACCCCTCTCACCTTAAACCCAAACCCTCCAGTTTTGGATCCCTTACCCTGGGAAAAACACCTTAGCTGTTCATTTTATTTATGCTCTTCACAATTTTATAAACCTCTATAAAGTCACCCCTCAACCTCTATTGCTCCAGGGAAAGTAGCCCTCAACCTATTCAGCCTCTCACATAGCTCAAACCCTCCAATCCAGCAAAATCTTTATAAGCCTTTCTGAACCCTTCCAAGTTTAACAACTTTCCTACAGCAGGGAGAACAAAATTGTATGCAGTATTTCAAAAGTGGTCCCACCAATATCCTATAGAGCTACAACATGACATTCCAACTCCAATACTCAATGAACTGACCTATGAATGTGCCAAAAACCTTCTTCACCATCCTATGTTTGTGTGACTCCACTTTCAAGGAACTAAGGACCTGCAGCTCGAGGTGTCTTTTTCTATGTTCACCGTTTTGAAAGTGACATAGATGGTGCAAGAGCCTGTTATGTGCAGCTTTAAGTAGTTTACTTGGTGGAAAATGCACAGAATGCAAAAAAGATAGCAATGGAGAATTCCAGGGAGAACTCAGCCAATTATACTGACCTTAGCCGACCTCCTCACATTCCACGAATTGAATCTATACTCTCTCCCACACGAGAGAAACATTCTGCTTCTTTTTTTTTACAAAGCTATCAATAAATATTATAAATTCTGCAACATTCACAACTCCTGTGATGCTTATCGATAATGCATAATGCTTTGTGGATCTGAATCTGAATGCTTTTCTTTTTATATGAAGTCAGCTTGTTGTGCATGAATTAAATACATCTCCCTTCCATTTGCTGACTCCTCGATAAGTCTTTTTATTAAAACACTTTCACTTTATCACTCATCCACAGACAGCAAACAAAATTTCTCTCTCACATCTCTACGTTATCAGAAGTCGCTCAAGGCAAATTCATCACTTCAAAGGAAAAGTGTAAAAGAATGAGTTCCATCATCGTGTTGAAGGTCTGGTGAAGGAGACACACAAAAGCACCTGAAGATCAGAGATGCAACCTGCTCCGGAGACTTGATTGCGGAGAGTCAGGGGGGCACCTTCAGAAGATCAGAAGTGAGAAAGGATTGAGCGATGCTGCCAAACAGTTGGCATCAGGTCAGTTGCCAATTATGCAGTTCCAGAGTTGAATATCAGGAACTGTGTATGATGAGAAACCGAATTAATGCTCAGGTTAACCCTCAGTCTCTGAAATCCTGATAATGGTTGACAAGTATCAGTCCTGCCTTTGTTCCAGATTCAGAGTCAGGAAAACAAGGAGAATGCACCAGGAAATGGTGACATTGCAGTGATGGTACTAGGTTAGCAACTCAAATGCCATTAAAAATGCTCTGCAGACATGAATTCAAATCCTACCATGTTACCTTGAGGAACTTAGATTTTAAATTTAGATTTAGGTTCGGCTGTTTTGTTGTCACGTGTACTCCAGTACAGGGATACAGAAGTACGGTGAAATGTGCACAGTTCCCTGCGCCATCTTGAGTACAAAGGTAGCGAGGTAGAAAACCAAGGAACAAAAGTAGAAAAATGAAGAAATAAGTTTTTAAAAATCATCACTACAATACTTATCAGTATCAAGTAGCAAAATAAAGAAGTGAAGTTCAAAGTTAAACATTACAGTCCTTTCTTAAGCAACAGGTATACAGATGACCCATGCTGGGCTTTCCCCGTGCTGGGCTCACTCTCCCCCTCACACTGGGCACACTTTCCCTCCACACTGGGCACACTCTCCCTCCACACTGGGCACACTCTCCCCCTCGCACCGGACTCACTCTCCCCCAACATTGGGCTCACTCTCTCCTCACACTGGGCTCACTCTCCCCCACACTGGGCACACTGTCTCCTCACACTGGGCTCACTCTCCCCCACACTGGGCACACTCTCCCCTCTGCACTGGGCTCACTCTCCCCTCCGCATTGGGCTCACTCTTTCCTCACACTGGGCACACTCTCTTCTCACACTGGGCACACTCTCCCCCACACTGGGCACACTCTCTCCTCACACTGGGCTCACTCTTCCCCCACACTGGGCACACTCTCTCCTCACCCTGGACTCACTCTCCCCCACACTGGGCACACTCTCTCCTCACACTGGGCTCACTCTCCCCCACACTGGGCACACTCTCTCCTCACACTGGGCACACTCTCTCCTCACACTGGGCTCACTCTCCCCCACACTGGGCAAACTCTGTCCTCACACTGGGCACATTCTCTCCTCAAACTGGGCACACTCTCTCCCTCGCACTGGACTCACTCTCCCCTCCGCACTGGGCTCACTCTCCCCCAACGCTGGGCTCACTCTCCCCCCACATTGGGCTCACTTTCTCTACCCACACTGGGCTCACTCTCCCCCACACTGGGCTCACTCTCCCCCCACATTGGGCTCACTTTCTCTACCCACACTGGGCTCACTCTCCCCCACACTGGGCTCACTCTCCCCCCACATTGGGCTCACTTTCTCTCCCCACACTGGGCACACTCTCCCCCCACACTGGGCTCACTCTCCCCCCACATTGGGCTCACTTTCTCTCCCCACACTGGGCACACTCTCCCCCCACACTGGGCACACTCTCCCCTCACACTGGCCTCACTCTCTCCTTCACACAGGGCTCACTCTCCCCCGACACAGGAACATTCTCTCCTCACACTGGGCTCACTCTCTCTCCCCACACACTGGGCTCACTTTCCCCCCGTACTGCACTCACTACCCCATCACACTGGACTCATTCTCCTCGGGCTCTGGGCTCACTCTTCCTCACACTGGGCTCACTCTCTCTCCCCACACACTGGGCTCACACCCCCCCACACTGGACTCACTGTTCGCCATGTTGGGCTCACTCTCCCCTCCCCCGCATGCGGCTCACTCCCCCCACACTGGGCTCACTCTCCCCCTGCTCTGGGCTACCTCTCCCCCTGCACTGGGCTCACTCTCAAACTGTGCTGGGCTCGCTCTCCCACTGCGTTGGGCTCACCCCCGCCAACACCCCCCCTCCCCCGGACTGGCTCACTCCCCTATCGCACTGGGTTCACTGTGCCCCCTCACTGGGCTCACTCTCCCCCCCCATACTGGGTTCACTGTGCCTCCTCACTGGGCTCACTCCCCACCACAGTGGACTCACTGTCCACCCTGCACGGGGTTCACTGTCCACCCACACTGTGCTCACTCTACCCCCAACACTGGCTTCACTGTCCCCCCACACTGGGCTCACTCTCCCCCCGCCCCCCCCCCCCATACTGGGTTCACTGTGCCCCCTCACTGGGCTCACTACCCCCCACACTGGACTCACTATCCCTCGTGCATGGGGTTCACTGTCCACCCACACTGTGCTCACTTTACCCCCCAACACTGTGTTCACTGCACCCCAACACTGGGCTTGCTCACTCCCACAGTTGGCTCACTCTCCCCGTTACATTGGGTTCACTGCCCCCCCTGCACTGGACTCACTGTCCCCCCTGCACTGGACTCACTGTCCCCCATGCTGGGCTCAGTCCCCCCCGCACTGGGCTCACTCTCGAACTGTGCTGGGCTTGCTCTCCCACTGCGCTGGGCTCACACTCTCACTGCACTGGGTTCACTCCCCCGTCGCACTGGGTTCACTGTGCCCACGCACTGGGCTCACACTCCCCACACTGGGCTCACGCTCCTCCCCTCACTGGGCTCACTCTCCCCCCATACTGGGTTCACTGTACCCCCTACACTGAGCTCAATCCCCCCCAATACTGCGTTCACTGTCCCCTCATACTGGGCTCACTCCCCCCCACACTGGACTCACTGACCCCCTGCATGGGGTTCACTGTCCCCCAACACTGGGCTTGCTCACTCCCACACTGGGCTCATTCTCCCCGCTACATTGGGTTCACTGACCCCCCCTGCACTGGACTCGGTGTCTCCCCCCTCCCAGTGGACTCACTGTCCCCCATGCTAGGCTCACTCTCTCCACTCACAATGGGCGAACATTCCCCCCACACTTGGCTCACTCTCCCCCACACTGGGTGCACTCTTGCCCCCATACTGGCTTCACTGTCCCCCCATACTGGGTTCACTCGCCCCCCCCCCCCAACACTTGGTTCACTGTCGCCCCACACTGGTCTCACTCTCCCCCCCCCCCCCCCCCCATACTGGGTTCACTGTGCCCCCTCACTGGGCTCATTTTCCCTCATGCTGAGCTCACTCTACCCTCCACACTGGGCTCATACTCCCCCCACATTGGGTTCACTGTCGCCGACACTGGGCTCACTCTCACCCGCACTGGGTTCACTGTCCCCACCCACACTGGACTCACCTCCCCCCTATACTGCGTTCAATATCCCCCCACAATGTGCTCACTCTCGCCGCTGCACTGGGTTCACTGACCCCCTGCACTGGAATCACTCTCCCCCAGGCTGGCCTCACTCTGTCCCCCACACTGGACTCACTCCTTCCCCCTGCACTGGGCTCACTGCCCCCCTGCACTGGGTTCACTGTCCCCACTGCGCTGGGCTCGGTCTCCCACAATGCTGGGTTTGCTCTCCCTCCCTGCACTGGGTTCACTGTCCCCCCACACTGGGCTCACTCTACTCTGCGCAATGGGCTCACTCTCCTCCCCGCACTGGGCCCACTCTCCCTCGCACCGGGCTCACTCTCACTCCACATTAGACTCACTCTCCCCCCGAAATGGGATCACTCTCCCCCCCACACTGTGCTTACTGTCCCCACACACTGGGCTCACTCCCCACCACGCTGGACTCACTGTCCTCCCTGCATGGGGTCACTGCCCACCCACACTGTGCTCACTAAACCCTCAACACTGGGTTCATTGTGACCCAACACTGGGCTTGCTCACTCCCACACTGGGCTCACTCTACCCCCAACACTGGGTTCTCTGTCCCCACTGCACCGGACTCACTGTCCCCCCTGCACTGGACTCACTGTCCCCCCTGCACTGGACTCACTGTTCCCCATGTTGGCTCACTCTCACCCTCACCCCCCAACACTGGGCTCACTCCCCCCTGCACTAGGCTCACTCTCGAACTGTGCTGGGCTCGCTCTCCCACTGCACTGGGCTCACACTTCCACTGCACTGGCCTCACTCCCCTCCTCCTTCCCCCTGCACTGGGCTCACTTCCCCATCGCACTGGGATCACTGTCCTCCCACACTGTGCGCACCCCTCCCCACGCTGGGCTCGCATTTCCCCATTCTGGGATCACTGTCCCCCCACACTGGGCATGCTTTCCCCCCACACTGGGCACACATATCGCCCCCCACACACACACTGGGCTCACTCTCCCGCACACTGGGCTCATTCTTCCCCACACTGGGCTCACTCCTCACCCACACTGGGCTCACTCTGTCCAACCACATTGGGTGCTTTCCCCCCACACTGGGCTCACTCTCCCCTACACTGGGCTCACTCCTCCCCCCACCCCCAACAGGGTTCACCCCCCATACTTGGTTCAGTGTCCCCCCCATAATGGGCTCACTGTCCCCCCCTCCACTGGGCTCACTCTCCCCCCCCCCCCCACACTGGGCTCACTCTGTCCACTCACACTGGGCACTTTCCCCTCCACACTGGGCTCACTTTCCCCCCACCAAACTGGATTCACTGACCCCCAACACTGGGCTTGCTCACTCCCACACTGGGCTCACTCTACCCCCAACACTGGGTTCTCTGTTCCCACTGCACTGGACTCACTGCCCCCCCCTGCACTGGATTCACTGTACCCCCTGCACTGGACTCGCTGTCCCTCACACTGGGCTCACTGTTCCCCATGTTGGGCTCACTCTCACCCTCGCCCACCAACACTGGGCTCACTCCCCCTGCACTGGGCTCACTCCCGAACTGTGCTGGGCTCGCTCTCCCAATGCACTAGGCTCACACTTCCACTGCACTGGCCTCACTCCACCACCACCCCCCCACCCCCCGCACTGGGCTCACTCCCCCGTCGCATTGGGTTCACTGTGCCCATACACTGGGCTCACTCTACCCACCCCACCCCCACAATGGGTTCACTGTCCCCGCACTGGGCTCACTCTCCCCCCCGCACAGGGCTGACTGTCCCCCGACACTGGGCTCACTCTCACCCGCACTGGGTTCACTGTCCCCACCCACACTGGACTCACCCCCCCCCCATACTGCGTTCAATATCCCCCCACATTGGGCTCACTCACCACCACACTGGACTCACTGTCTCTCCTGCATGGGGTTCACTGTCCCCCATATTAGGTTTGCTCCCCCCCACAATGTGCTCACTCTCCCCGCTGCACTGGGTTCACTGACCCCCTGCACTGGACTCACTCTCCCCCAGGCTGGCCTCACGCTGCCCCCCACACTGGACTCACTCCTTCCCCCACACTGGGCTCACTCCTTCCCCCTGCACTGGGCTCACTGTCCTCCTGCACTGGGTTCACTGTCTCCACTGCACTGGACTCACTGTCCTCCAAGCTGGGCTCACTCTACACCCCACACCGGGCTCACTTACCACACTGGGCTCACTCTCCCCCTGCACTGGCCTCTCTCTCCCACTGCGCTGGGCTCGCTCTCCCACAATGCTGGGTTTGCTCTCCCCCCTGCACTGGGCTCACTCTCCCCCGCACTGGGCTCACTCACCCCGCACTGGGTTCACTGTCCCCCCGCACTGGGCTCACTCTTCCCCGCACAGGGCTCACTGTCCTCCCACACTGGGCTCACCCTCCCCTCCATACTGGGCTGACTCTCCACCCACACTGCGCTCACTCCCCCCCCCCACGCTGGGCTCACATTTCCCCCATTCTGGGGTCACTGCCCCCCACACTGGGCATGCTTTCCCCCCCATACTGCGTTCAATGTCCCCCCACACTGGGCTCACTCACCCCCACACTGGACTCATTCCCTCCCCCAAACTGGGCTCACTATCCCCTCTGCACTGTCCCCTTTGCACTGGACTCGCTGTCCCCCAAGCTGGACTCACTCTCCCCCCCACACTGAGCTCACTCTCCTCCCCGCACTGAGCTCACTCTCCCTCGCACCGGGCTCACTCTCCCCCCACACTGGGCTCACTCACCCCCGCACTGAGCTCACTCCCCCCCCCCCGCACTGAGCTCATTCTCCCCACCGCACTGGGCTCACTCTCCCCCGACACTGAGCTCATTCTCCCCACCGCACTGGGCTCACTCTCCCCCCACACTGAGCTCATTCTCCCCACCGCACTGGGCTCACTCTCCCCCCACACTGAGCTCATTCTCCCCCCACACTGAGCTCACTCTCCCCCTCACACTGGATTCACTTTAACTCTGCACTGAGCTCACTCTCCCTCGCACCGGGCTCATTCTCCCACTGCACTGGGCACACTCTCCCCCACACTGGATTCACTGTCCCCCCGCACTGGGCTCACTCTCCCCTACACTGTCCTCACTCTATTCCGCGCATTGGGCTCACTCTCCTCCCCGTACTGGGCTCACTCTCCCTTCCACGCTCATTCTCACCCCACACTGGACTTACTCTCCCTCGCACCGGGCTCACTCTCCCCCTCACACCGGGCTCACTCACCTCCCCACACTGGGTTCACTGTCCCCCCACACTGGACTCACTTTCCCCCCTGCATGGAGTTTACTGTCCCCCCCACTGGACTTGCTTTACCCACACTGTGCTCACTCTCCCCATTGCACTGGGTTCACTGTCCCCCCTGCACTGGACTCACTGTCCTCCACACTGGCCTCACTCTGTCCCCCACACTGAACTCATTCCCTTCCCCAAACTGGGCTCACTATCCTCTCTGCACTGGACTGACGGTTCCCCTGCACTGGGTTTACTGTCCCCCCTGCAATGGACTCGCTGTCCTCCACACTGGACTCACTGTCCCCCAAGCTGGGCTCACTCTACCCCCCACGCTGGGCTCACTCCCCACATTGGGTTCACTCCCCCCTGCACTAGGTTCACTGTCCCCCTGCACTGTGCTCACTCTCCTCTGTGCACTGGGCTCATTCTCCCCCTCACACTGGACTCACTCTAACTCTGCACTGAGTTCACTCTCCCTCGCACCGGGCTCACTCTCGCACTGCACTGGGCTCGCTCCCCCCCACACCCCCCCGCACTGGGCACACTCTCCCTCGCCCTGGGTTCACTGTCCTCCCGCACTATGCTCACTCTCCCCCGCATAGGGTTCACTGCCCCCTCCCCACACTGGGCACACTTTCCCCCCCACACTGGGCTCACTCTTCCCCACACTGGCCTCACTCTACTCTCAACACTGGGTTCACTGTCCTCCCACACTGGGCTTGCTCACGTCGAAACTGGGCTCACTCATCCCGCTGCACTGTGTTCACTGTTCTCCCTGCATTGGACTCACTGTCCCCCCTGCACTGGGTTCACTGCCTACCCTGCAATGGACTTGCTGTCCCTCACACTGGACTCACTGTCCCCCATGCTGGGGTCACTCTCCCCCCCCCCCCCACACACACACTGGGCTCACTCCCCCCTCACTGGGCTCAGTATCCTCCCACACTGGGCTCGCTCTCCCACAATGCTGGGTTTGCTCTCCCCCCCTGCACTGGGCTCACTCTCCCCCGCACTTGTCTCACTCACCCCGCACTGGGTTCACAGTCCCCCCGCACTGGGCTCACTCTCCCCCGCACAGGGCTCACTGTCCTCCCACACTGGGCTCACCCTCCCCTCCATACTGGGCTGACTCTCCACCCACACTGCGCTCACTCCCCCCCCCCACCCCTCCCTCCCCCCAACGCTGGGCTCACATTTCCCCCATTCTGGGGTCACTGCCCCCACACTGGGCATGCTTTCCCCCCCATACTGCGTTCAATGTCCCCCCACACTGGGCTCACTCACCCCCACACTGGACTCATTCCCTCCCCCAAACTGGGCTCACTATCCCCTCTGCACTGTCCCCTTTGCACTGGACTCGCTGTCCCCCAAGCTGGACTCACTCTTCCCCCCACACTGAGCTCACTCTCCTCCCCGCACTGAGCTCACTCTCCCTCGCACCGGGCTCACTCTCCCCCCACACTGGGCTCACTCACCCCCGCACTGAGCTCACTCCCCCCCCCGCACTGAGCTCATTCTCCCCACCGCACTGGGCTCACTCTCCCCCCACACTGAGCTCATTCTCCCCACCGCACTGGGCTCACTCTCCCCCCACACTGAGCTCATTCTCCCCCCACACTGAGCTCACTCTCCCCCTCACACTGGATTCACTTTAACTCTGCACTGAGCTCACTCTCCCTCGCACCGGGCTCATTCTCCCACTGCACTGGGCACACTCTCCCCCACACTGGATTCACTGTCCCCCCGCACTGGGCTCACTCTCCCCTACACTGTCCTCACTCTATTCCGCGCATTGGGCTCACTCTCCTCCCCGTACTGGGCTCACTCTCCCTTCCACGCTCATTCTCACCCCACACTGGACTTACTCTCCCTCGCACCGGGCTCACTCTCCCCCTCACACCGGGCTCACTCACCTCCCCACACTGGGTTCACTGTCCCCCCACACTGGACTCACTTTCCCCCCTGCATGGAGTTTACTGTCCCCCCCCACTGGACTTGCTTTACCCACACTGTGCTCACACTCCCCATTGCACTGGGTTCACTGTCCCCCCTGCACTGGACTCACTGTCCTCCACACTGGCCTCACTCTGTCCCCCACACTGAACTCATTCCCTTCCCCAAACTGGGCTCACTATCCTCTCTGCACTGGACTGACAGTTCCCCTGCACTGGGTTTACTGTCCCCCCTGCAATGGACTCGCTGTCCTCCACACTGGACTCACTGTCCCCCAAGCTGGGCTCACTCTACCCCCCACGCTGGGCTCACTCCCCACATTGGGTTCACTCCCCCCTGCACTCGGTTCACTGTCCCCCTGCACTGTGCTCACTCTCCTCTGTGCACTGGGCTCATTCTCCCCCTCACACTGGACTCACTCTAACTCTGCACTGAGTTCACTCTCCCTCGCACCGGGCTCACTCTCGCACTGCACTGGGCTCGCTACCCCCCACACCCCCCGCACTGGGCACACTCTCCCTCGCCCTGGGTTCACTGTCCTCCCGCACTATGCTCACTCTCCCCCACATAGGGTTCACTGCCCCCTCCCCACACTGGGCACACTTTCCCCCCCACACTGGGCTCACTCTTCCCCACACTGGCCTCACTCTACTCTCAACACTGGGTTCACTGTCCTCCCACACTGGGCTTGCTCACGTCGAAACTGGGCTCACTCATCCCGCTGCACTGTGTTCACTGTTCTCCCTGCATTGGACTCACTGTCCCCCCTGCACTGGGTTCACTGCCTACCCTGCAATGGACTTGCTGTCCCTCACACTGGACTCACTGTCCCCCATGCTGGGGTCACTCTCCCCCGCCCCCCCCCACACACACACTGGGCTCACTCCCCCCTCACTGGGCTCAGTATCCTCCCACACTGGGCTCGCTCTCCCACAATGCTGGGTTTGCTCTCCCCCCCTGCACTGGGCTCACTCTCCCCCCGCACTGGGCTCACTCACCCCGCACTGGGTTCACAGTCCCCCCGCACTGGGCTCACTCTCCCCCGCACAGGGCTCACTGTCCTCCCACACTGGGCTCACCCTCCCCTCCATACTGGGCTGACTCTCCACCCACACTGCGCTCACTCCCCCCCCCCCACCCCCCCCTCCCCCCAACGCTGGGCTCACATTTCCCCCATTCTGGGGTCACTGCCCCCCACACTGGGCATGCTTTCCCCCCCATACTGCGTTCAATGTCCCCCCACACTGGGCTCACTCACCCCCACACTGGACTCATTCCCTCCCCCAAACTGGGCTCACTATCCCCTCTGCACTGTCCCCTTTGCACTGGACTCGCTGTCCCCCAAGCTGGACTCACTCTTCCCCCCACACTGAGCTCACTCTCCTCCCCGCACTGAGCTCACTCTCCCTCGCACTGGGCTCACTCTCCCCCCACACTGAGCTCATTCTCCCCACCGCACTGGGCTCACTCTCCCCCCACACTGAGCTCATTCTCCCCCCACACTGAGCTCACTCTCCCCCTCACACTGGATTCACTTTAACTCTGCACTGAGCTCACTCTCCCTCGCACCGGGCTCATTCTCCCACTGCACTGGGCACACTCTCCCCCACACTGGATTCACTGTCCCCCCGCACTGGGCTCACTCTCCCCTACACTGTCCTCACTCTATTCCGCGCATTGGGCTCACTCTCCTCCCCGTACTGGGCTCACTCTCCCTTCCACGCTCATTCTCACCCCACACTGGACTTACTCTCCCTCGCACCGGGCTCACTCTCCCCCTCACACCGGGCTCACTCACCTCCCCACACTGGGTTCACTGTCCCCCCACACTGGACTCACTTTCCCCCCTGCATGGAGTTTACTGTCCCCCCCACTGGACTTGCTTTACCCACACTGTGCTCACTCTCCCCATTGCACTGGGTTCACTGTCCCCCCTGCACTGGACTCACTGTCCTCCACACTGGCCTCACTCTGTCCCCCACACTGAACTCATTCCCTTCCCCAAACTGGGCTCACTATCCTCTCTGCACTGGACTGACGGTTCCCCTGCACTGGGTTTACTGTCCCCCCTGCAATGGACTCGCTGTCCTCCACACTGGACTCACTGTCCCCCAAGCTGGGCTCACTCTACCCCCCACGCTGGGCTCACTCCCCACATTGGGTTCACTCCCCCCTGCACTAGGTTCACTGTCCCCCTGCACTGTGCTCACTCTCCTCTGTGCACTGGGCTCATTCTCCCCCTCACACTGGACTCACTCTAACTCTGCACTGAGTTCACTCTCCCTCGCACCGGGCTCACTCTCGCACTGCACTGGGCTCGCTCCCCCCCACACCCCCCGCACTGGGCACACTCTCCCTCGCCCTGGGTTCACTGTCCTCCCGCACTATGCTCACTCTCCCCCGCATAGGGTTCACTGCCCCCTCCCCACACTGGGCACACTTTCCCCCCCACACTGGGCTCACTCTTCCCCACACTGGCCTCACTCTACTCTCAACACTGGGTTCACTGTCCTCCCACACTGGGCTTGCTCACGTCGAAACTGGGCTCACTCATCCCGCTGCACTGTGTTCACTGTTCTCCCTGCATTGGACTCACTGTCCCCCCTGCACTGGGTTCACTGCCTACCCTGCAATGGACTTGCTGTCCCTCACACTGGACTCACTGTCCCCCATGCTGGGGTCACTCTCCCCCGCCCCCCCCCACACACACACTGGGCTCACTCCCCCCTCACTGGGCTCAGTATCCTCCCACACTGGGCTCGCTCTCCCACAATGCTGGGTTTGCTCTCCCCCCCTGCACTGGGCTCACTCTCCCCCGCACTGGGCTCACTCACCCCGCACTGGGTTCACAGTCCCCCCGCACTGGGCTCACTCTCCCCCGCACAGGGCTCACTGTCCTCCCACACTGGGCTCACCCTCCCCTCCATACTGGGCTGACTCTCCACCCACACTGCGCTCACTCCCCCCCCCCCACCCCCCCCCTCCCCCCAACGCTGGGCTCACATTTCCCCCATTCTGGGGTCACTGCCCCCACACTGGGCATGCTTTCCCCCCCATACTGCGTTCAATGTCCCCCCACACTGGGCTCACTCACCCCCACACTGGACTCATTCCCTCCCCCAAACTGGGCTCACTATCCCCTCTGCACTGTCCCCTTTGCACTGGACTCGCTGTCCCCCAAGCTGGACTCACTCTTCCCCCCACACTGAGCTCACTCTCCTCCCCGCACTGAGCTCACTCTCCTTCGCACTGGGCTCACTCTCCCCCCACACTGAGCTCATTCTCCCCACCGCACTGGGCTCACTCTCCCCCCACACTGAGCTCATTCTCCCCCCACACTGAGCTCACTCTCCCCCTCACACTGGATTCACTTTAACTCTGCACTGAGCTCACTCTCCCTCGCACCGGGCTCATTCTCCCACTGCACTGGGCACACTCTCCCCCACACTGGATTCACTGTCCCCCCGCACTGGGCTCACTCTCCCCTACACTGTCCTCACTCTATTCCGCGCATTGGGCTCACTCTCCTCCCCGTACTGGGCTCACTCTCCCTTCCACGCTCATTCTCACCCCACACTGGACTTACTCTCCCTCGCACCGGGCTCACTCTCCCCCTCACACCGGGCTCACTCACCTCCCCACACTGGGTTCACTGTCCCCCCACACTGGACTCACTTTCCCCCCTGCATGGAGTTTACTGTCCCCCCCACTGGACTTGCTTTACCCACACTGTGCTCACTCTCCCCATTGCACTGGGTTCACTGTCCCCCCTGCACTGGACTCACTGTCCTCCACACTGGCCTCACTCTGTCCCCCACACTGAACTCATTCCCTTCCCCAAACTGGGCTCACTATCCTCTCTGCACTGGACTGACGGTTCCCCTGCACTGGGTTTACTGTCCCCCCTGCAATGGACTCGCTGTCCTCCACACTGGACTCACTGTCCCCCAAGCTGGGCTCACTCTACCCCCCACGCTGGGCTCACTCCCCACATTGGGTTCACTCCCCCCTGCACTAGGTTCACTGTCCCCCTGCACTGTGCTCACTCTCCTCTGTGCACTGGGCTCATTCTCCCCCTCACACTGGACTCACTCTAACTCTGCACTGAGTTCACTCTCCCTCGCACCGGGCTCACTCTCGCACTGCACTGGGCTCGCTCCCCCCCACACCCCCCGCACTGGGCACACTCTCCCTCGCCCTGGGTTCACTGTCCTCCCGCACTATGCTCACTCTCCCCCGCATAGGGTTCACTGCCCCCTCCCCACACTGGGCACACTTTCCCCCCCACACTGGGCTCACTCTTCCCCACACTGGCCTCACTCTACTCTCAACACTGGGTTCACTGTCCTCCCACACTGGGCTTGCTCACGTCGAAACTGGGCTCACTCATCCCGCTGCACTGTGTTCACTGTTCTCCCTGCATTGGACTCACTGTCCCCCCTGCACTGGGTTCACTGCCTACCCTGCAATGGACTTGCTGTCCCTCACACTGGACTCACTGTCCCCCATGCTGGGGTCACTCTCCCCCGCCCCCCCCCCCACACACACACTGGGCTCACTCCCCCCTCACTGGGCTCAGTATCCTCCCACACTGGGCTCGCTCTCCCACAATGCTGGGTTTGCTCTCCCCCTCTGCACTGGGCTCACTCTCCCCCGCACTGGGCTCACTCACCCCGCACTGGGTTCACAGTCCCCCCGCACTGGGCTCACTCTCCCCCGCACAGGGCTCACTGTCCTCCCACACTGGGCTCACCCTCCCCTCCATACTGGGCTGACTCTCCACCCACACTGCGCTCACTCCCCCCCCCCCCACCCCCCCCCCCACCCCCCCCCCTCCCCCCAACGCTGGGCTCACATTTCCCCCATTCTGGGGTCACTGCCCCCACACTGGGCATGCTTTCCCCCCCATACTGCGTTCAATGTCCCCCCACACTGGGCTCACTCACCCCCACACTGGACTCATTCCCTCCTCCAAACTGGGCTCACTATCCCCTCTGCACTGTCCCCTTTGCACTGGACTCGCTGTCCCCCAAGCTGGACTCACTCTTCCCCCCACACTGAGCTCACTCTCCTCCCCGCACTGAGCTCACTCTCCCTCGCACCGGGCTCACTCTCCCCCCACACTGGGCTCACTCACCCCCGCACTGAGCTCACTCCCCCCCCCGCACTGAGCTCATTCTCCCCACCGCACTGGGCTCACTCTCCCCCCACACTGAGCTCATTCTCCCCACCGCACTGGGCTCACTCTCCCCCACACTGAGCTCATTCTCCCCACCGCACTGGGCTCACTCTCCCCCCACACTGAGCTCATTCTCCCCCCACACTGAGCTCACTCTCCCCCTCACACTGGATTCACTTTAACTCTGCACTGAGCTCACTCTCCCTCGCACCGGGCTCATTCTCCCACTGCACTGGGCACACTCTCCCCCACACTGGATTCACTGTCCCCCCGCACTGGGCTCACTCTCCCCTACACTGTCCTCACTCTATTCCGCGCATTGGGCTCACTCTCCTCCCCGTACTGGGCTCACTCTCCCTTCCACGCTCATTCTCACCCCACACTGGACTTACTCTCCCTCGCACCGGGCTCACTCTCCCCCTCACACCGGGCTCACTCACCTCCCCACACTGGGTTCACTGTCCCCCCACACTGGACTCACTTTCCCCCCTGCATGGAGTTTACTGTCCCCCCCACTGGACTTGCTTTACCCACACTGTGCTCACTCTCCCCATTGCACTGGGTTCACTGTCCCCCCTGCACTGGACTCACTGTCCTCCACACTGGCCTCACTCTGTCCCCCACACTGAACTCATTCCCTTCCCCAAACTGGGCTCACTATCCTCTCTGCACTGGACTGACGGTTCCCCTGCACTGGGTTTACTGTCCCCCCTGCAATGGACTCGCTGTCCTCCACACTAGACTCACTGTCCCCCAAGCTGGGCTCACTCTACCCCCCACGCTGGGCTCACTCCCCACATTGGGTTCACTCCCCCCTGCACTCGGTTCACTGTCCCCCTGCACTGTGCTCACTCTCCTCTGTGCACTGGGCTCATCCTCCCCCTCACACTGGACTCACTCTAACTCTGCACTGAGTTCACTCTCCCTCGCACCGGGCTCACTCTCGCACTGCACTGGGCTCGCTCCCCCCCACCCCCCCCCCCGCACTGGGCACACTCTCCCTCGCCCTGGGTTCACTGTCCTCCCGCACTATGCTCACTCTCCCCCGCATAGGGTTCACTGCCCCCTCCCCACACTGGGCACACTTTCCCCCCCACACTGGGCTCACTCTTCCCCACACTGGCCTCACTCTACTCTCAACACTGGGTTCACTGTCCTCCCACACTGGGCTTGCTCACGTCGAAACTGGGCTCACTCATCCCGCTGCACTGTGTTCACTGTTCTCCCTGCATTGGACTCACTGTCCCCCCTGCACTGGGTTCACTGCCTACCCTGCAATGGACTTGCTGTCCCTCACACTGGACTCACTGTCCCCCATGCTGGGGTCACTCTCCCCCGCCCCCCCCCCACACACACACTGGGCTCACTCCCCCCTCACTGGGCTCAGTATCCTCCCACACTGGGCTCACTCTCCCACAGCGCTGGGTTTGCTTTCCCCTCCTGCACTGGGCTCACTCTCCCCCACACTGGATTCACTGTCCCCCCGCACTGGGCTCACTCTCCCCACACTGTCCTCACTCTATTCCGTGCACTGGGCTCACTCTCCTCCCCGCACGGGCTCACTCTCCCTCCCACTGGGCTCACTCTCACCCCACACTGGACTCACTGTCCCCCAAGCTGGGCTCACTCTACCCCCCACACTGGGCTCACTCCCCACATTGGGTTCACTCCCCCCCTGCACTCGGTTCACTGTTCCCCTGCACTGTGCTCACTCTCCTCTGCGCACTGGACTCACTCTCCCCCTCACACTGGACTCACTCTAACTCTGCACTGAGTTCACTCTCCCTCGCACCGGGCTCACTCTCGCACTGCACTGGGCTTGCTCCCCCCCACCCCCCCACACTGGGCACACTCTCCCTCGCCCTGGGTTCACTGTCCTCCCGCACTATGCTCACTCTCCCCAACACTGGGTTCACTGCCCCGCCCCCCCCACACTGGGCACACTTCCCCCCCCACACTGTGCTCACTCTTCCCCACACTGGCCTCACTCTACTCTCAACACTGGGTTCACTGTCCCCCCACATTGGGCTCACTCTCCCTCCAACTGGGCTCACTCTCACCCCACACTGGACTCACTCTCCCCACTGCACTGGGCTCACTCTCCCCCTCACACTGGACTCACTCTAACTCTGCACTGGGCTCACTCTCCCTCGCACCGGGCTTACTCTCCCCCCACACTGGGCACACTCTCCCCCCCCATACTGGCTTCACTGTTCCCCCCATACTGGGATCACTCTCCCCCCCTACACTGGGTTCACTGTCCCCCCACACTGGGCTCACTCTATCCACCCAAACTGGGCACATTCTCCCCCCCATACTGGGTTCACTGTGCCCCCTCACTGGTCTCACTCTCCCCCATGCTGGGCTCACTCTACCCTCCACACTGGGGTCACTCTCCCCCGCGCTGGGTTCACTGTCCCCGACACTGGGCTCACTCTCCCCCCACACTGGACTCACTGCCCCCCTGCATGGGGTTCACTGTCCACCCACACTGTGCTCATTCTACCCCCAACACTGGGTTCACTGTCTCCCAACACTGGGCTTGCTCACTCCCACACTGGGCTCACTGTCCCCCCTGCACTGGACTCACTGTCCCCACCCCCCACCCCCCCAGTGGACTCATTTCCCCCCCATGCTAGGCTCACTCTCCCCCACACTGGACGCATTCTCCACCCCCCACCCCCATACTGGGTTCATTCTCGCCCCCACAACACTTGCTTCTCTGTCGCCTCACACTGGTCTCACTCTCCCCCCCATACTGGGTTCACTGTGCCTCCTCACTGGGCTCACTCTCCTCACTGCGCTGGGCTCGCACTCTCCCCCTGCGCTGGGCTCACTCTACCCTGCACTGGGTTCACTGCCCTCCTGCAATGGGCTCACTCTCCCCCGCTCTGGGCTCAGTCTCCTCCCCGCACTGGGCTCGCTCTCCCACAGCGCTGGGTTTGCTTCCCCCTCCTGCACTGGGCTCACTCTCCCCCACACTGGATTCACTGTCCCCCCGCACTGGGCTCACTCTCCCCTACACTGTCCTCACTCTATTCCGCTCACTGGGCTCACGCTTCCCCGCACTGGGCTCACTGTCCCCCAGCACTGGGCTCACTGTCCCCCAGCACTGGGTTCACTGTCCCCCTGCACTGGGTTCACTGTCCCCCTGCACTGGGTTCACTGTCACCCTGCACTGGGTTCACTGTCCCTCTGCACTGGACCAATCCACTGGGGCTCACATCTTTTGCCTTTGACAACCGTCTGGACTTGAGCTGGGATCCAGCCAAGGTCCATCGCCACTGCTCTCTCCACAACCAAACTCTTCCCCGAAGGTAAGTAAAAAAAACACAAATAAAAGAGAAAAAAAAAGAGAAAATGAGAATAAAATGTGCATGATTTGGACAAGACCTTGATTCAAGAGCTGCCACCATTTTAGAGAACCTGCACAATAATTTATATTCATTTAATTAAAGAAAAGAAATTGCAAGTTACCCTTCGTAATGGTGGCCATTAAATAATAATTAGATTCACTATGTCCATCAGGGAGGGGAATCTGCCATCCTTATCTGATCTAGCTACACATGACCCCAGACCCACTGCAATGCGGTTGATGATTACTGTCCTTTGAAATGGCTGCATATGCTTCTCAGTTTAAGGGCAACTGGGGATGGAAAATAAATACTGACCTGACCTGCAATGCACTCATCTCATGAAACAATGTTTAAACATGCTACTTTGTCGAAACTGTATTATATATCTTCAATCAAAGACATGAACCGTAACTACATTGCAGCAAATAATCTAAATGTTCAGGCCAGAAAGTTAGCAGCATTTTCCTCAGTTAACCAGTGTTTTATCAATCTTTTGAAAAGTCATCTTATGTGATAAGACTTCCCGATCATTCATAGTTTTCAAACATGGCAATGCTTTTATTGATGGAGATACTAAGATAGAATACAAGAAAACGTATATATTGTCCAGAATGTTATCAGCAGCCAAGCATAATGTTTGATAGCTCATGCTGAGATCCTTCAAAATTGAGCTCCTTGCAGATGACAAGTCCAAAGTCTTATCTCCACAAGTTATATATTCATGTCTACATTGACAGTTCCTGACAATAGCTGACTTATTGAAAGAAACCGGCATCATTGCATCTCAGCAGATGCCAATGTGAATGAGAAGTTGGAAATAACGGTCGGGGCATTACGTAATACAATTGGAATCTCACGGACCAAAGGAGGTAGAGAACACTTCAGGCTGGTCGAATGTTCCTCTGCTTCTTTTCCAGCTCTCTGTCTGGCAGCATTTCTGACCCCATCACAAGTAGGGTCAGGAGGATGATCTGAAAGCTCTTTCACCAGAACAGGAATTAAACCCTGTGCTGTTGACCCCAGTCTGATCCAAATTGGTCATCCAGCCCACAAATCCAATCTGCACCGAAGGCATTCAAGTTGCTGTGCAATATGGATCCTACTGTAGTCTGGAGTTTCGGATAGTAATGGTAGAGACGCCAATGTTTGCCCACTAGGCAGTCAACCAGCAATCACTCCTGATCGTACCGGCCAGTCATTGATTTGTGTTCGAAGGGCTACAGGTTGATACTCAATTCGTTTGGTGGCATCATGAATGTGCCTTGTCTGACTACCAAGTCCTCTGGGTCAGAGACAGGAATGTGACTCATTGCATCAGAAGATCTCCAAGGATTGTCTACAATAGCACACTATGAAGGGAAAGATGTCACTGCTCAGAAATAGAAGGCAGAATTGAATAGTAGCTGTGGTAAGCTTGTTTTGAGCCAATGGCAAAGTTCCCAAACAGACAAGTCTATTGGCTGGCAGTATGGTTCCTGACTCTTGCAGAGGGAATTTCCTGTATGGATTTCTTTGACAAGGCAGTTGTACTGCCTCTGAGAGCTGCTAACCAATCAGTTCACTGGGATTTGCAGCGCCACCTAGAGTGGAGCCATTGCTGTTACTCCAGTTGGCACAAAGATGAAATTCGAGAGTGTGGTGCTGGAAAAGCACAGCAGATCAGGCAGCATCTGAGGAGCAGGAGAATCGATGTTCCAGGCATAAGTCCTTCATCAGTAACAAGGCTTGTGGGCTGGGGAAGCTAAGAGATAAATGGGAGAGGGGTGGGGTTAGGGGAAAGGTAACTGGGAATGTGATCGGTAGATGAAGGTGAGGGAGAAGGTGATAGGTCGTAGAGGGGACAGATGGGAAACCAACCCCAGCACCCCATGGCTAAACACTTCAACACCCCCCCTCCCACTCCACCAAGGACATGCAGGTCCTGGGCTTCCTCCATTGTCAAACCCCTACCACCCGACACCTGAAGGAAGAACACCTCATATGCCGCCTTGTGACACTGCAACCATGCAGGATCAATGTGGATTTCACCAGCTTCCTCAATTCACTTCCCCACATTATCCCAGTCCCAAGCCTCCAACTCAGCACCACTCTCCTGACCTGTCCACCATCTCTCCTATCTATCCACTCTACCCTCTGACATATCATCTTCTCCCTCACCTTCATCTACCTATCCCATTCTCAGCTACCTTCCCCCCCAACCACATCTCCCCTCCATTTGTCTCTTAGACCCTGGCCCTCAAGCCTCATTCCTGATGAAGGGCTTATGCCTGAAATGTAGATTCTTCTGCTCCTTGGATGCTGCCTGACCTGCTGTGCTTTTCCAGCAACACACTCTCGACTCAGATCTCCAGCAGCTGCAGTGCTCAGTTTCTCCACAAAGATGAAGTTGACTCAGTTAAGTGGAATGGGAGGCTAAGGCCAGTCAGTGAGTTTCAGGCAAGTGTAGGACAGCGTTGCTGTACAAGGAAGTATGGAATGGATTTTCATGAGTTCCTCCTTTGCTGACTCCTCATTGGACCTAGCCGCATGAGATGTTTTACGTTGACTTGCCATTCTTCTGTGGCATCATCATTCCAATAATCACAAACAATCTTTCACTTGACTCAACCAGCCCTATGATGTAGAGTAACTCAACAGATCTTTCACTGATAACTCTCTAGCAGCTATCTGTGCTTGCTTCTAGTTGTACACTTGCATGGCAAAATGATTCACCTTCTTGCATTGAGAGAACTGCATAACTTATGCTATACATGTCTTCTTCTCTTTTGCATATTGTCTGTTGTACTTACATCCTAGCTTTTTTTTAAAGATCAGATTACTTACAGTGTGGAAACAGGCCCTTCGGCCCAACAAGTCTACACCGACCCACAACCCACCCATACCCCTTCACCTAACACTACGGGCAATTTAGCGTGGCCAATTCACCTATCCGGCACATCTTTGGACTGTGGGAGGAAACACACAGACACAGGGAGAACATGCAAACTCCACACAGTCAGTCACCTGAGGTGGGAATTGAACCTGGGTCTCTGGCGCTGTGAGGGAACAGTGCTAACTGCTGTGCCAAGGTGCTGCCCTAGTAATTGTTCTGTCACTTGGGCATGGAGTATCTTTCACCATAATGCAAGACCTGGTTGTTATGCTATGAATATGCTGTAGTTGCTGGTTTATAACCTCAGCACTTCTGCACATCTCTTTTTTTCCCCAAGAGTAAGTTTCAATTCTCTCAGCAAATGTGCTCTCACAGCAGAATCTTTTGTGCACAATACGCTCCTGTCTTTAAATAGATCATCTTTAGTTTCTAGTTTATAGGATTCTGTGAGTTGAATTAATGAAGGCACACATTGATGAATGGAATCTTAAATCATTTTGTTTGTTAATGTTGACCATGTGCCACATCCACACTACATTCAATTGGGGTTCAAAGCATGCTTTCAAAGCTGGTACTGTCAGATTTTTACTCTGTTTTTAATAGAAATTTCAGGTGGAATGCTCTTTCAAACACAGCCTTTTCTCAATAGTAATAAGAATGTAGTAATATGTAGCTACTCTGGTTGGTTAAATAAGTCTGATGTTGTTTCATCTTTTGCAGTTGTAAATGGAAAAATATCAATTTTATTTCATATCACATTTAATTTTGCCCAGAGCTGGAACAGCAAAAGCTGCAGCCATTTTCTCTTGCCCATCGTTACAGCTGGGCCCTGCTTCTTTGATCTTTTGATTGTTTATTTCAGTTGCCTACAGCAGCTTTCAGAGCTTTCGACATTCTTGTGATGCTCTGTCAGTAGCTGTGCTTTTTTGGAACTGTTGCACACTCAATGTCAGCTTAATTTCTGACAGCATGTTTTGTGTTTGCAAGACAGCAATCTGGTCAGAATGAAATCTTTATCAAAGTGCCTTTGAAATGTTTACTCAGTGTGTATTTGCCTCACTATCAATGTGACTATGTGACTGTGGCCAACTAGGTTGGATATTTGAACATGATTGCAATTCACTCTAAACACAATTCAAAAACTATTACGGATGGGCAACATATACTGGTCTTAGTAGTAATGTCTACATTTCAAGGAAGAATAAACAAACTGAAGCTGGGAAATACATATATTCAGCGTCCCCAATGTAGAATTGGTGTGCATGCTAAAAATTCACATCAGGAATTTTAAAAATACATAGACCACAGATTCTGGAGGTTTGAATACAGTCAGAAATTGCTGGAGAGACTGAACAAGTCTAGCAGCACCATGTGGAGAGAAAAAAGAGTTCATATTTCAAATCCAAAGATGTCCAGTGAGTTGGAGAGTTATTTTCATCCATTTTGTGGGATGGGGGCACGGCTGGCTGACCAGCATTTATTACCTATTCCTAGTTGTCCCTTGAGAAGATGGCGGTGAGCTGCTTTCGGTCCGCCTGCTGACCCACAATGCCCTTCAGAAGAGAATTCCTGAAAGTACTAATTTAAAAGAAGAGTCATGGATTCAAAAGGTTAACTCTGTTCCTCTCTCTGTGAATGCTGCCAGACCTGCTGACAAATTCAGAAATATTCCCAAAACCTAGTTTGCTAATGCTTTTAATTCGTTCCTTGGATCACAGAGTTTGAGAATTAATTGAATGAGGATATTAGCAATTCAGGAAACTACTACCTTCCATCTCCCCCCAGCCTCAATGCTGTAACAATTTACTGTGATATTTTCAGCCAGTGCTTCAGCAGTGAAGTAAAAATTGTTGAACTAGTTGTTCAACAATTCAGGTTCCTACAAATTTTTACATCGGTTAAATAAAATCCTTGAAACCATTACTTCACTATTGGGTTAACTTTTGAAAATGAAAAGTAAATTTTCATTCTTCCATTGATCTGTCTAAGAAGGAGTCAAAGTCAATCAAGGTCCAGATCTTGCAATCTACATTTACTTTTCTCGTGCATACCAACAACTGCATCTCAGTCTTGTTTCTTGAATATATTAAAGATAATATATGTTAATTCATAAAATGAGTTGGTAAAATATAAGCTCTATTTTTATATTATTTTCCTGCCATCTGTTAAGTAATGTAGTCACAGTGATTACTTTATATAGATGTTACATTGCTTCACAGTCCTAAAGCTGCTCTAATACTTCATCTTAATTATGGATTTAATTACTTTATATGGAGGGAGGTGAATATGCAGAATTGGCAATCCAGTCTAGCAGCAGAAACAGATGGTTAGGATATTTGAAGAAGTGGACAACTATTTTATCTAAAAGACCTGTTAATTATTAAACTAGGAAATGTATTCTGAAAAGCATACATTTATATTTTATGAACATGTTTATTGAATTGTGTCTTGTTACCCTTCCTTATTTCTGTATGTATTTCAGAGGGTAGCAGAGAACCTTTGATCCCCCCCACAGCTAACATGATCAACATGACATTCTCATTTCTGGGATCTTGCTGAGGCAATTGACCATGATGAATATATCTCAAAATTGATGGATTGGCTGTAAAGCTTTTTGTAATGTCCTGAGATCATGTAAGGTGTTATCCAAGTTCAAGTCCTTTTTTTTGAATCTGTAAATAAATCCAGCTAAGAAATGTTCTCCTGTCCACTTGTATGATGACATTTTTTTTGTCTTTAAGACAGTACAGAGAATGGAAGGCAATTCACTATATGATCGATCCCAGTTTGACATTTGACACTACCCTCAGCAATATCTCAAAAAATACTATAACCGATTAAAGATTCACCCAAATCCTTTTACTGATGGAAAACTATCATCCTTACTTGTTCTGACCTATATTGGATTCCAGACTCAAAGCAATCTAGTTGAACCTTCATTGCCCTATGAAATGACTTAGGAATACTGTACTCATTGTTATTCGAGATGTACCACTGATCAGAAGCCACTGACTCCACCTGTCATACTGGAAACAGGTTGAGGTTCTACTTGACTATTTATAATCTCGGTGTTATAGTTGAACCTGGGTTAAGCTTCCTAACCCCATATCCAAACTATAACAAAGACTGACTACTCTAACTCTCTAATATCCTCTGCGATTGAGACTTGACCGAACAAAAGCTTGTGGTTTCAAATAAACCTATTGGAATATAATCTGGTGTCGTGTGACTTCTGACTTTGTCCACTCCAACAACAGCACTACCACAGCATTGAAACCTCATTCAAGACTTTGTTGCTTTCAGATTTAACCACTCCAATGCTCCACCTAATTCCTACCCTCCATATATTTGAGGCCAGCTTAATCTTTGCTGTCTATGTCTATGACATAATTTGCACCATGTCCTATTCACCAACTATCTTATAACTGCTGATGGGGTGGCACAGTGGCTCAATGGCTAGCACTGCTGCCTCACAGCACCAGGGTCTCAGGTTTGATTCCAGCCTCAGGCAACTGTTTGTGTGGAGTTTGCACATTCTTCCTGTGTCTGTGTGGGTTTCCTCCAGGTGCTCCGGTTCCCTCCCACAATCCAAAGATGTGCAGGTCAGGTGAATTGGCTAAATTGCCCATAGCGTTAGGTACATCATTCAGAGAGAATGGGCCTGGGTGGGTTACTCTTCGGAGGGTCGGTGTGGAGTTGTTGAGCTGAAGGGTCTGTTCCCACACTTGTAGGGAGTTTAATCTAATCTATGTTGGCTCACAGTCTAGCTATGCCTTGGTTTTACATTGCAGTATCAGCTCCTGTGTGCTTGTGTTTGGATAGAGTGCTGCCATCGCCTCCTTCCTAAATATTTCTAATCAACTTGGTCTAAGATGTTATTACATGCCTCTGGGACAGGTAGGATTTGAACTTGAGCCTCCTGATTCAGAGGTAGGGACACTATCATTGCTACACCAGAGCCTAATGCTTCCCTTCTGCTCTTTCAAGACCAAACTAAAATCAGGTTACACTGTAATTAAAGCATAAGCAAACAGTTAGCAGGAACGTAATGTTGGCAATGCACCTGCAGAATGCACACTTTCTGCTCATTTACATTAGATTAATTACAGTGTGGAAACAGGCCCTTCAGCCCAACAAGTCCACACCGACCCGCCGAAGCACAACCCACCCAGACCCATTCCCCTACACCTAACACTATGGGCAATTGAGCATGACCAATTCACCTAACCTATGGGAGGAAACCAGAGCATCCAGAGGAAACCCACACAGACACAGGGAGAACGTGCAAACTCCACACAGTTAGTCACCTGAGGCAGGAATTGAACCCGGGTCTCTGGCGCTGTGAGGCAGCAATGCCACCGTGCCACCCAACCAAAATTAGATTAAAATGCTCCCTTTCTAAACTGAGTCTAAGGACCCACATATTAGCAGTGATGTGGAGGAGCCAGAGTTGGACTGGGTTGAACAAAGTTAAAAAATCACTCAACACCAGGTTATATTACAACAGGTTTATTTGGAAGCACTAACTTTTGGAGCATCAGGTAGTTGTGGAGCAGGACCATGAGACAGAATTTATAACAAAAGTTTACAGTGTCATACAGTGATATATTGAACAAATATTTTTCAATATGTCACTGTATGACGCTGTAATCTTCTGCTATAAATTCTGTGTCTTATGATCTTATACTCCTGGACGAGCCCTGCTTTTTGGGCGGCACGGTGGCACAGTGGTTAGCACTGCTGCCTCACAGCGCCAGAGACCCGGGTTCAATTCCTGCCTCAGGCGACTGACTGTGTGGAGTTTGCACGTTCTCCCCGTGTCTGCGTGGGTTTTCTCCGGGTGCTCCGGTTTCCTCCCACAGTCACAAAGATGTGCGGGTCAGGTGAATTGGCCAAGCTAAATTGCCCATAGTGTTAGGTAAGGGGTAAATGTAGGGGTATGGGTGGGTTGCGCTTCGGCGGGTCGGTGTGGACTTGTTGGGCCGAAGGGCCTGTTTCCACACTGTAAGTCTAATCTAAAAAAAACTACCTGATGAAGGGGCAGTGCTCCAAAAGCTAGTGCTTCCAAATAAACCTGTTGGACCATTACCTGGTGTTGTGGGATTAATGGTTAGCAGTGATACAGGATAAACCACGATTCAGTCTTAATAAAAACAGGCATTTGTCTTCCACAACAAGACATAGATAATTGCATAACAATAGGTACAAATTACCTTGATGGATTAGGCATAATTATTAAGATTGATAGGAGTCAAACCGGACATGCGTTTCCTTTGAGTTTTTGTGATTTCTTTCTACTGTGTGACCTCATCAGATTTGGTGGCGCTTAATTCTTTCAGCACCATTAACTTACACAGCATCTTCCCTGACCCCTTCCCCACCTGAGAACCTTTCCCCCATTATTAACATTGTTAAAATCTTTTACATTTACAACCAGCCTCCCAAGGTTTCCACAGGAGATAGTGATAAATTGCTGGGTTTTAACTTAAGAACTGTCAACATTGATTCCAGCAAATTATTTCCCTGCTCAAGGATCTCCCATGTGTTCGATGGCCCTCTGCAGAGGGTGGTGTTCCTGGTAAACTAGGAAATTGATCCATTACCTTATCTGATGGAACTTTAATCTCCTGACTTCCCTGTACGGAAGGTAGATGTTCCATAACATCATCTGGGGAGCCTTTAATCTCATAAATGTTTATCACGGGAGACAGCGTTTCTGCTATAACAAGTACTTTCTTCCCTTACAGTATCCTGGATTTTCAGACTAAACAATTCTTTCTTGACACAGAATCCTTACAATGTCAAAGCAAGCCATTTGGCCCATCAAGTCCACACTGACCCTCTGAAAAGCATCCCATCCAGTCCCACCTGTTGCTCTATCTTTCTAACCCTGCATTTCCCATGATGCATCTTTGTGACTGTAGGAGGAAATCAGAGTATGCAGATGTGGGGCGGATGTGCAAATTGCACAGAGACAGTTGTCTGAGGGTGGAATTGAACCCGGGTCCCTGGTGCTGTGAGACAGCAGTGTAGCCGCTGAGTGACCGTGCTGCACTTTTGATAATGTCTGAGTTGTGGACATTGGGGTGTCATTCATGCTATCGTGTACAGCTCATCTCGATTTTGTTCAAGCAGTTATTATATTCTAATGTGTTGATATGCCGAAATTTCAATACGTGAGCTCTTTACTTGAGCTTACTGATGAAGTTTGACATCTTCATTCATCTTCTGTGTTGTTTTATTGACACACTACACATTTTCATAATCCTCAATCATGTTAAAAAAGGACTGCAGCTTACTTATAATCTTTGTCACTGTCACCCTCATTCTTCTTTGGGATAGAAAGAATTGAAATGTCACTTTTTCACTTGTTTCTGCTCAATTCTCAGTACAAATTCAAATTGTCAGTAGCAATCTGTTCAGCATATATTTCTGCTGTCTGAACAACTGCAGCTCAAGATTCGTCAATGAGCTCCAGTGGGTTGTACTGCTCATTCTTGTTCTCAATATTTGCTCCTTCTGGCAAACTTTGCTGTGCTGGACAGTTCAAAAACATTGATATAACTCCTGAAAAGTCAGCACCTGTTTTCCTGTTGATAGTATGTAACTGTGATGTCCATCTGTGGAGTCTCAACACATGTTTTTCTTTTTTATGGCTCCAGGAAGTCGAATTAAATCTTTTACTGGTTGGCCCTTTTCTGGTTGGTCCACAATGGTTTGTTTCTGAATCAATTGCTCTCTTGGAACTAACCAAACTAATTTGGCAAATTGAGGTCACGATGTGCATGCAGGTTCAAATCTAAGTTTGTGTGAATTCCATAAAGATTTTCAATTGTCTTATACTCGTTCTGGTGCCATATTACTGATAGCATTACCTTTGATCTAGAGTGAATCCATCCTCAGCAGATCTTTGTAGGCTATAACTTCAGTTGTTTCAGCCACTTGACCTGTTTGGAAAGCAACACTTTCACTTGTATCAAATTTACAATTAATAGGATGTCTATTCACTGAATCATTGAGATTTGCAGGATAGAAGGAGGGCATTTTACCCATCATGTCTGTAACAGCTCCCAGAAGAGTTCTCCAGCTGGTTCCACTCTCCAGCCCTATCTCTGTAGCCCTCAAACCTCATCACTTTCAAAAATATATTCAGCTCTTTTTTGAAACCTCTGATGGAATCCACTCCATCACTCTCCCAGGCAGTGCATTTCAAATTCAAACAAATCTCTAAATAAATAACTATCTCCTCATTTCACTCTGAGCTCTCTTGCTGACAGTCTTGAAGTTGTGGGTCCTGATTGCTGACATACCAATTAACTTGTCAAAATGGTCATAATGTTGAAAACCTGTCAATCTTCTGTGCTCCTAGAATAATAAGCCCAATTTCTCTAATCTTTTCTTGTACTTAAAATCCCTCATTCCAGGTATCATTTGAGTAAATCTCCTCTGCACTCCCTCTTTCTTTAAATAAGGTGCCCAGAACTGAACAAAATGTTTCAAATGTGGTCTGACCAATGGTTTGTAAAGGTGTGGCATAACCTCCTTACTCCTATACTCTGTGCCTCTATTTATGAAGCTAAGGATCCTATAAGACTCCTTCGCATCTGTTTCAACTTGATTGGCCACCTTCAAAGAATTATGTTCTTGAGTCCCAAGATCCTACTGTTGCTGTGTTCTCCTCAAAGATGGACCATTGAGCCTGTATTATCTCTCCATGTTTCTTCTGCCAAAACACCTTAAGTCACATTTCTCTTCATTGAAATTCATCTGCCAGCTGTCTGCCCATTTGTTCCACTTGTCTCTGAAATTGCTCAGGATCATCCTCAGTAGCATAATATCAACCACCAATTCACATATTGTGTCCTAAACACCCAACTCCAAATCATTTATATTAATTAGGAAAAGCAAAGGTATCAACATTGATGCCTGAAGAACGCCACTTTCAACTCATCTCCACTCTGAGAATGCCTATCTATACCTCACACTATCTTTTCTATCTTTTAGCCAATTTCTAGTCCATGCTGCTGTTATGAAATGGAGTAAATCCCTCTGCTAATTAAACCTGACTCACAGAAAAGCTCACTTCACACCGTAATCTGTTTCCTTTCGAAAGGCAAAGAACTATCCTTGCTCTTACTGTTTAAAGTAAAAATGAACAACTTTATTCTTTAAATCCAAAACATTAAAACAACAACTATTTATAACTCTGTTCTCTTAAACCTATCTTTTACCTCCCTCTCTACAATATTGATCCAATAAATTCCCTCTTAAATTTATGGCAAAGCAATTTCAAAAACTGTTGTCATCCTCGGATGTCGAACTTGCTCTGTAGATTTCTTTAAGTTGGCTTTGGCCTTCTACTGCATAAATTTATTATGGACAGATACCTTTCAGGGAGCTAGTCTGCTGACTGTTACGTTGGCGTTTGGTAGTTCTTTGCTGTTCTCCCTCTAACCGTTCAAAAAGTCAGATTTTACACCCAAAAGCATTGGACCATTTCATTGGTTTGATGTCAACCCAAACAGTAAAATGCAAATTAGATTGGATTATGGTCTCTGGGGCATAACCTAAACTGATTGACCAAATTTGAATTTGTTTTTGTACTGTGGTAACACAGAACCAGCCAATTGTGTCAACCAGATGTTACATTTTTAAATTGTTCAGCATACTCTGTGCTTTCAGTCAGTCCTGGCCAGCTTCCTCTCTCTCTTAAAGGTACAGTACACACCTCCACCTTCATAACACTGCCAAGGACCCATCAATCACAAACAATTCTAATTTGCTAACCAAGCTGTCACATGGCACTGTATTAAATGCTTTCTGAAAGTCCAAATAAACAACATCCACAACACCACCTTCATCCACTGCCTGTGCCACCTCAAAGAACTCAATTACATTTATTAGACATGACCTGCTCTTCAGAAAGTTATGTTGACTGATTAATTTATTTTTCCCTCAGTGTAAATTGATATTATTCCACATCATGGCCTCCAGTTAATGTCAAGCTGACAGGATTCTTCAGTTCCTGGGTTTTCCTTTGATCTTTTCTTAAACAACAGCATCACATTTGCAATCCTCCATCCCCTAGAAATAATACTGTGTTCAGAGAGGCCTGGAAAATTTCTGTGAATGGCTGCATGACTTGCTCCCTTAACTCTCTCAGCAATCTAGGATGTACCTCAGCCAGGCCTAGCAATGTTGTCTCCACTGGAGTGCTGTCAAAAATTTTGGAACCTCTTCTTCATTACTATACTGCTCAATTGCTCAACACCTATGTTTCACTGGGTCAATATCAGCTTCCTCTTATTTGGTAAAGTCAAAAGCCAAATATTAATTTAGTACATCTGCCATATCATTTTGTTCAGTGAGCGGATTACCCTATTTGTTTACCTGATTGATAGACATACAGTCTAACAAATACGGTTTGCTTGAATAATTATTTCCCTATTGGAATGCTTTTTATCTAATAGAGTATTTTTCAGGTATATTTTGCTGAGAACGAGGTTCAATGTTATTAACCTCTTTGTAGGAGTAAGTATTTATCCCTTTTGCTGCTCTGAAACTGTGACCCACTTCTGCACAATTTCTTGAAGTTCTGTATAGTTTTACAAATGTAGCGTTCTGTTGTCATATTAGGCACTCATTGGGTTTATGATGTTGTTTCTTGTTCCATAGCACTGACACTGACTCTTCATATGTACAGGTTGGCCTATTGTGTCTGTGCTGGTCTGTCACATATGTCACAGAATGTGCTTAATAAAGTGGATAGATTCTGTTACTCTCCTGTGTTAGGGTTGTCCTTCTCTCAGGTTTTATCTGTGAGGCTTCCTGGTTTTTGCTTCCAGCATAGTTTGAAAATCTTTCTCCAAACACAAACCTTCTCTGGATAATAACAAATCTGACAAAGATTCATCAGTAATTTTAACAACGATTCACTCTTATAGATTCTGATTTCAGACCGTTTCCACAGATCTGTAGCAATCATTAATGCCATCATTTACAAATTGTCTGGGTGCTAAACCTATATGTTAAATCTTCCTTTTCAAGAATTCTATCTGTTCTGAGTATCAAGACATTATTAAAAGTTATTGGTACCTCTTCAAAGGCATCTGTGCCTTCTTTTATGGCAGTCAAAAGCTGAGCTCTGGTTTACCTGTGCCACGGTTTACCTTTCCCAGCTCAGATACAAAGAACAATACAGCACAGAAACAAGCCTGTGCAGACATATTATGCCTTTCTATACTAAAACTGTCTTATAGAGTTATGTTAACGTCCTTAGAGGAGTAGCAGTGTGTGTGATTGTCAACATCATCTTGAATGTATAGTTAAAAAGATAAAGCTGCACAAAATTACCCGAATGTGGATGAACTCACCAGGTACACGCCTGCTTTCTGTAGCCAGGTATTGGAAGCATCATGTTGAATGGACAAAGTTGGGAAACCAAAATTAATTCTTGGGGTTTATAGTTACAGTGTGATATGAACACATACAAATAAGCCTCTTGACAATCACTGCCAAGAATGTCGACTTCAGGTGGATGAACATAATGGCTGAACTTTAACTCAATAACGAGAATGGTGGCTCAGTGTTTAGAAGGGCTGCCAGGGACTTGGGTTTGATTCCAGACTTGGGTGACTGTCTGTGTCAAGTTTCCACATTCTCTCTGTGTCTGCGTGGGTATCCTCTCACAGCCCAAGGATGTACAGGTTAGGTGGACTGGCCAGACTAAATGTGCCTGGGGGATACAGAGACTGAGTGGGATGCTTTTTGGAGGGTCAGTGTGGACTCGATGGGCTGAATGCCCTGTTTTCATACTGTAGGAACGCTATGATGTTTAGACTCTTGCCTGACTAAGTTTACCTGCCCAACAGGCTTCTCGCCATCTTGTGGCAGAGAAATACCTCACACATGCTGCTAATGCAGGAAAGGTGAGTGCCCATTTGAACACAGCAAGCTCCCACAGTAGCTGTGGCCTACAGGAGGTAGCTGGGTCTCCTTTCTAATGTTGAGCTCTTTCATCATAATGGGGATACCCATCACTAATTCAAATGGTGTCAAAACTGCCTAAGCAAAATTTAGGTTAACAAAATCAATGGAATGATTGATTCAACAGATTGCTGGCAGTCTTTGATGAGTAGAAATAAACATTCAAAGCTCTGTTAGGTTTGGCATTACCATGGTGCATAGAGTTCCTTGAATTTATAAAATCAATACAGAGAAAACCTAATAACAAATGATATTTTCCCACAGGCTAATTCTTTTATCTTAGAACAGCAGTGTTTACTGAAGTTACTGATAAATTGAAGATTTCTTTGGCTTGTATTCTTGCACTGGTTTTGATAAAAGACATTAGCACTCAACATTTCCCGTGTTAAATTCAATCTCGATGGATTAAAATGGACTGGGATTTTTCAGCCTTACAACTGGAGTTTTTGATTTTTTTTTACATTTATGTTCTGAAGAAGTGGAAGACTGCAGCTTCCTCAAACTGTTGTTCCTCAAACTGCCTGGAAACAATTCACCATCTTTTACAGCCAACATGATCTTTCACAATCTATACTACACCAGGGTCATTTTTAATACATCTCAGTATTTCTGCTCCTTTCTAGATTCTTGGTGGTAATTTGAATTACTATCACTTGGTGAGAAACAAGTGATAGTGGGTCACCCACCAGTTTTATACACTGCTCCAATGTGTTTATCAAGGGACTGCCCACCATTTTAGCCATGAAGGGGATCCATGGTTTTGGAGCTCTGACCTCATTACATTCACCAGGTTTGCCACAGAAAAGCTCAGTATTTTTACAATGCCTCCCTAACCATGACCACAATTCCAGCTGCACTCCCTCCCAATCCAGACCTTCCCAGGAATAAGGGCTGGAACAGCCCCCACAGGGGAGGGGGAACTTGTGTGTGGGAAGGAGTTGTGGTTGTGAAGACTGAGGATTCACTTTTCTATAATGCTTACAACTCAGCTACAGACCACATTACAACCTTAGCCTAACACCGATAAAATTGACTCTATCTATATCTCTCGTTGCCATGGAAAAGCAGCCAACATCATCAAAGACCCCTCCCACCCCAGTTATAATCCTTTCTAACGTCTTCCATCAGGCAGAAGATACAAAAGCTTAAACACATGTACTAACAGGTTCAAGAACAGCTTCTTCCCTGCTTCTGAATGGAGCTCACTAACTTTAAATCTAATTTGGGGATGCTGGTGTTGGACTGGGGTGTAAAAAGCTAAAAATCACACATCACCAGGTTATAGTCCAACAGGTTTAATTGGAAGCACGAGCTTTCGGAGTGACACTCCTTCATCAACACCTGACGAAGGAGCAACGCTCTGGCAGCTAGTGCTTCCAATTAAATCTGTTGGACTATAACCTGGCGATGTGTGATTTTAAACTTTAAATCTAATGTTGATCTTCCTTTTGCACACCTTCCGTGAAATCATAAACACGTTTGTGTCACCCTGTTCAATCTCCCTTTGATCTGTACATCATTGTATGTTATGATCTGCCTGCACTGCAAGCAAAACAAAACTTTTCACTGTATTTAGGTACATGTGACAATAATAAATCAAATCAAATGAGGAGAAAGTGATTGTCTTTCATTTTATGTCAGCCTTTAATTAAGTGATGTATCAAGGAGCCCGAGAAAAGCTGATGTTAATAGGAATCTGGGAAAAAACTCTGCTGATTGGAGTTATACCTGGTACAGAGGAAGGTAGCTGTGGTTGTCGGAGGAACCTACTAATTAAGAAGGTTGTAATAGAGGACTTGGAAAATCAGGCAGGGTCAACATGGCTTTGACATAGGGAAATTGTGTTTGGTGAATTTATTGGAAACCTTTGAGGAAGTCACATGCAATGTGGCTAAAGGAGAACCTGTGGTTATGGAGTACTTAGAAAGCATTTGACGAGGTCCCACAACAACATATGAATCACAAGAAGTTATTGAGTGATTTGGAAGACAATTGGAATGTTGTCTTTTATTGCAATTGGAATGTATAAATGCAAATGTTAAAAATCACACAACACTAGGTTATGGTCCAACAGGTTTATTTGGAAGCACTAGCTTTCAGAGCACTGCTCCTTCATCAGGTGGTTGTGGAGAATAAGATTGTAAGACACAGAATTTATGGCAAAAGTTTACAGTGTGATGTAACTGAAATTATATTTGAAAAAGACCTGGATTGTTTGTTAAGTTTCTCATCTTTTAGAATGACCACGTTGGTTTCAGTTCTTTCATATGTAACTTGTAAAACTTTTTTTCAAAGTTACATTCTCAAGTGAACTTTAACAATTGGTGTCATGTTGGCCCAGATAATGCATTAAGGTGTGAGCTGCCCTGTGTGTGTCTGTCTGTGCCACAATGGGCAGACTGTTTCTAACCTAAAAAACGGATTGACAGAATCTTACAGTAGATTAGATTACTTACAGTGTGGAAACAGGCCCTTCGGCCCAACAAGTCCACACCGACCCGCCACCCACCCGTACCCCTTACCTAACACTACGGGCAATTTAGCATGGCCAATTCACCCGACCCGCACATCTTTGGACTGTGGGAGGAAACCGGAGCACCAGGAGGAAACCCACGCAGACACGGGGAGAACATGCAAACTCCACACGGTCAGTCGCCTGAGGCAGGAATTGAACCCAGGCCCTGGTGCTGTGAGGCAGCAGTGCTAACCACTGTGCCACCGTGCTGCCTCAATAAACATGTTGGACTATAACCTGGTGTTGTGTGATTTTTAACTTTAACCCCAGTCCAACATCGGCATCTCCCAATCATAAATATAAATGGCTTGCAACTGGATATTCCCAAAGCAATATCCAGAGTACTGTGTATAGTTTTGGTCTCTTTATGTACAAAAAAGGATAATTTCATTCAAAACAATTTATAAAAGGTTCATTCTACTGATTTCTGGAATTAATCTATGAGGAAAAGTGAGACTGGTTGGGTCTGCGACCACTGAAGTTCAGACCTTATTGACACATACGAGATGATGAATGATTTGACAGGCTGAATGCTGAGATGATGTTTCACCTCATGGGAGAAACTAGAAAAATAGAATACTGTTTAAACATAAAGTCGGAAATAAGGAGTTTTCTTTTCCTCTCTCAGAGGGTCATGTGAGCACAGATTCTCTCTCCAGAGAGAAGTGCGGGCAGGGTCATTAAATATTCTCAAGATTTCATTAGATTTTTGAATGACAAGGGAGTCAGAGGGCATTAGGGAAAGGCAGATAAGTGGAAATAAGACCACAATTAGATCAGCCATGATTTTATTGAATGGTAGAGCAGGGGATTTGAAGGTCTAATTGCTTAATTCATATGTTTTTGTGTACATCTGTCAACACTAACAAGTAAACACATGCAAGCCACATTCTCCTACACAGAAAACACACATCATACAAAGTCAGCTGTTTACTCAAACAAATCTCTTGGATATTTACATCTTTCATGCTTTGTTGTACAGATACTATCGTCAGCCACACTGAGAGCTAAAATAACTGCAAAAGGCTGCAGCCAACACAACAAAGTCTGAAGCTAGCAAAATCTTTCAATATTGTGGAAATGTGTGCAGCAGGTAACTGCAGACAATTGTATGCTGACCAGACTGAAGTCAGTCTGATGTCTAATCTCTGTAATGTAATTGAATTTTTATCTCTTAGCTTTGGGCAGTGTTTATTAGGAGACATCCCATCCATCTTCATGTCCATCTCTGCCTGTTAGATGAACACTGTCATCGCTTTTTACTACTCATCTATTTTTTTCCCTGCGTTATCTGCATGGTGTTCCCAAATAAACGTGTTTTGTGGATCTGCAGCAGAAACTGACAATTGTGACATTGTGGGGCTTCCCTGATTTGGGATATTGTGCACACCACAAGCAGCTACTGTTAAGTTGTTCTTCTATCCCAATGAATAAAGTTAGAAATGAAATACAGGACAGCTCATCCTGCGCATAAACCTGGCAGGAATCCGACAGTACGAAGGAATTGGGTAGCTGAACAGGATTATAGACTGCAAGTTCTGAATATCAGGACAGTAAGAAGGGGGAAGGTTGGAAGCGATCCAAGGTTATTCAGAGATTTAAAATTTGGTATCTCCATGCACAGAAGAAAAACAATTTGAACTTAAATAAAAGGACTGAACTGTTTGACAAAGCGGTGAAGGATTCCGTGCTGAAATGGATTGTTTGAGGAAATAAACAAGAGAAGCTGACACCAGAAAAACTAATGCAGAAACAACATTAATGAACTTGAAAAATGGGGTGTCACTCGACATTGAAGTTATGAATGTGCAGTGGTGCATTTTGGTCAGAAGAATAGAGTCACAGAATTGTTGGAAAATAACATTCTGTACAGTTAAGAAAGCAATGAGACTGAGGGAGACAGATACACAAATCAACAAATGTAGCAAGTTAACAGGTTAACAAAGCGATAAATAGTGCAAAAAAATCTTCCAGATTCACTTCTGGATAGGTTAGACTCAAATACAGAGAATTGATGTTAAAAATTCATGGAACCTTGGATACAGCACAAGGAGAGCACAAAAACTCTTGTTTATGTTCTTTTCTTCATATTATAAATCAAATTGTTGGGGACAGATGTTAAAGAGGACTCTTGAGGTCCATGTTTAGCAACAAAATTGATTTTTATTTAGAGCTCTTTAATAATGCAGCTTGGGAAAAGTTCCTGGAACAGGGTCCACTGAACAGTCTGCCCTCCCAATCAAGTACAGCATTATTATATATTTCACATTACAATAATCACGTGCAATATTGATGTCATTGCTAGCCATGACAGCCCCCCCATCAAATCCTGTAAACACATGATCAATGATGGACATCTCTATGGACAGTCCGAGATTTCCCATGACCCCAAGATGTTTACCAGGCATCATTACCATCAGGCCTTAAATTCTTACAGCATTCCCATTAATTTACATTCCAATGTCAACAGTTATACTCTTTCTCCAACATTTGCTAGACTTGCTTATCACTAATGGCTGTACAAATTCTTGTTTTTCATTGCATTCATTGCAATCCTTATCAAATTTTGTTATTCATCTTATATTTCCCACTATCCCAATCACAGGTGATACAAAAAGATAGGAAATAGATTTACTGACACTGCAGCCATAAACATCGACTCCACTGACACTCAGCAGCAGAGATGCATGACTGAAATTCACCAAAGATCGTTAGACAGCATCTTCCAAACTAATGGTCACATCTGTGGATGGACAAGGTCAGCAGGCATATGGAAACACCACATTTGCAAGTTTCTTTCTATGCCACTCATCATTCTGACTTGGAAATATATTGCTGTTTCTTTAAGTGTCACTGGGTCAAAGTCCTGGCTCTCCCTCCCTAACAGCATTGTGGGTCGGCCTGCAGCAAATCAACTGCAGCAATTCAAGAAGTCAACTCACCAGCACCTTGTCAAAAGGCAACTAGGGATGGGCCAGCCAGCAACACCCACACCCTAAATAAGAGTGAATTAAAAAAACAAATGTTGTCTTCAGGAAAGTTTGAACAGACTGAGACTCGTTTCTTTGGAAAAGAGGTTAAGAGTGATGGAAGAACCACAGAATGCAAGGAATGGGAAAAGGTTGAGTTGAATTGAATGGTTTATTATGACTTATATTTATAGAATAGAATAGAACAGAACATTGCAGCTCAATACAGACCCTTTGGCCCTCAATTTTGCACCAATCTGTGGAACCAATCTGAAGCCCACCTGTCTGACACTATTCCATTTTCATCCATATGTTTATCCAATGACCAGTTAAATGCCCTTAAAGTTGGTGGTCTATGACTGGGACTACTACTCTCTGAGCAAAGAAACTACCTCTGACATCGGTCCTATATTTATCACCACTCAATTTAAAGTTATGTCCCCTCATGCTAACCATCACCATAGAGTCATAGAGATGTACAGCATGGAAACAGACCCTTTGGTCCAACCCCTCCATGCCAACCAGATATCCCAACCCACTCTAGTCCCACCTGCCAGCACCCAGCCCATATCCCCCCAAACCCTTCCTATTCATATATCCATCCAAATATCTTTTAAATGTTGCAATTGTACCAGCCTCCACCACATCCTCTGGCTGCTCATTCCATACACGTACCCCCCTCTGTGTGAAAAAATTGCCCCTTAGGTCTCTTTTACATCTTTCCCCTCTCACCCTAAACCTATGCCCTCCAGTTCTGGACTCCCCCAGAAAAGACTGTCTGTTTATCCTATCTATGCCCCTCATTATTTTGTAAACCTCTGCAAGGTCACCCCTCAGCCTCTGATGGTCCAGGGAAAACAGCCCCAGCCTGTTCAACCTCTCCCTATAGCTCAAATCCTCCAACCCTGGCAACATCCTTCTAAGTCTTTTCTGAATCCTTTCAAGTTTCTCAACATCTTTCCGATAGGAAGGAGACCTAAACTGCACACAAATTCCAACAGTGGTCTAACCAATGACCTGTTCAGTTGCAACATGACCTGCCAACTCCTGTACTCAATACTCTGACTGATAAAGGAAAGCATACCAAATGCCTTCTTCACTATCCTATCTACCTGCAACTCCACTTTCAAGGAGCAATGAACATGCACTCCAAGGTCTCTTTGTTCAGCAACATTCCCTAGGACCTTGCCATTAAGTGTATAAGTCCTGCTAAGATTTGCTTTCCCAAAATGCAGCACCCCGCATTTATCTGAATTAAACTCCATTTGCCACTTCTCAGCCCATTGGCCCATCTGGTCCAGATCCTGTGGTCATCTGAGGTAACCCCCTTCACTGTCCACTGCACCTCCCATTTTGGTGTCACCTGCAAACTTACTAACCATACCACTTATGTTCAATCCAAATCATTTATATAAGTGACAAAAAGTAGAAGACCCAGCACTGATCCTTGTGGCACTCCACTGGTCACAGGCTTCCAGTCTGAAAAACAACCCTCCATCACCATCCTCCGTCTTCTATCTTTGAGCCAGTTCTGCATCCAAATGGCTAGTTCCCCCTGTATTCCATGAGATCTAACCTTGCTAACCAGTCTTCCATGGGGTACCTTGTCGAACACCTTACTGAAGTCCATATAGATCACATTTACTGCCCTGTCCTCATCAATCCTCTTTGTTACTTCTTCAAAAAACTCAATCGAGTTGGTGAGACACGATTTCCCATGCAAAAAGTCATGTTGACTATCCCTAATCAGTCTTGCCTTTCCAAATATATGTACATCCTGTCCCTCAGGATTCCCTCCAACAACTTGCCCATCACCGACGTCAGGCTCATCGGTCTATAGTTCTCTGGCTTGTCTTTACCACCCTTCTTGAACAGTGGCACCACAATAGCCAACCTTCAGTCTTCAGGCAGCTCACCTGTGACTATCAATGATACAAATATCTCAGCAAGAGGCCCGGCAATCACTTCCCTAGCTTCCCACAGACCTCTAGGTACACCTGATTGGATCCTGGGGATTTATCCACCTTTATGCATTTCAAGACATCCAGCACCTCCTCCTCTGTAATATGGACATTTTAAAAGATGTCACTATCTGTTTCCCTACATTCTATACCTTCATCCAAGGAAAAAGGCTCTCACTGTCGACCCTATTTAACCTTCTAATTAACTTATATGTCTCAATTAAGTCACCTCTTAATGTTCTTCTCTCTCATGAAAACAGCCTCAAGTCCTTCAGTCTTTCCTCATAAGATCTTCCCTCCATACCATGCAACATCCCGATAAATCGCCTCTGCATCCTTTCTAAAACTTCCACATCCTTCCTATAATGCGGTGACCAGAACTGTACGCAAAATTCCAAATGCTGCCACACCAGAGTTCTGTACAGCTGCAGCATGACCTCGGGGCTCAGAAACTCAATCCGTCTCCCAATAAAAGTTAACACACCTTATGCCTTTTTAACAACCTTATCAACCTGGGTGCCAACTTTCAGGGATCTATGCACATGGACACTGAGATCTCTCTGCTCATCTACACTACCAAAAATCTTACCATTAGCCCAGTACTCTGCATTCCTGTTGCTCCTTCCAAAGTGAATCACCTCATTCCTTTCCACATTAAACTCCATTTGCCACCTCTCAGCCCAACTCTGTAACTTATCTATGTCCCTCTGTAACCTGCAACATCCTTCCGTACTGTCCAAAACTCCACCAACCATAGTGTCATCTGCAAATTTACTAGCCCATCCTTCTCTGCCCTCATCCAGGTCATTCATAAAAATGACAAATAGTACTGGACCCAAAACAGATATTTGTGGTACACCACTGGTAACTGATAATGGAAAATATAGTGGAAAGTTTCATCTGTACATGATGTGGCCATATGTACATCATGTGGACCATTGAGACTACTCTATCACTCAGATTATAACTGACCTTGTGCTCAAAACGCATTTCCTTACCTATTCCCCTTATTCCTTGATTTCCTGAGAGCCCAAAAATCTTAGCCTTAAACAGCCTTCAATAATAGGCCATCCACAACTCCCTGGAATAGAGAAGTCCAAACATCCACACATTCCTGACAGAAGGAATTTCTCAGTCCTCAAAAACTGACCTCTTCTACGGAGACTGTGGCATCTGTGATGTTTCCATATCTCACAACTTCTCAGTATCCACATTCTGCTGCTCTCCTCTAACAAGAGTATGGACCCAATTTACTCAACCTCTCAGCATAAATAAAACCCTCTCATCCCAGAAGCAAATTTAGAATGGCGAAGATAGATATGTTCTTCCTTACGTGTGGAATCTAAAATTGTACATTGTACTCCAGGAGCGGTCTCAATTAAGGCCTATTCAATTATAAGAAAGCTTTTTTTTCAAAAAAGTGTAATCCAATCACCTTGTACTCAAGGCTAATTCATTCAAGTGTCTCCAATTCATCAAGCACGTTGTAGCAAATTCACATGAACAAAATGCATGTTATATCAGAACAACCTGTACTTTAGATTAGGACTGAGTGCTGCAGTACATTTGCAATCTACACATCTTATTCCAACTCTCTGCTTCCGGTTTCGTGCTGTTTGCCAAACTAATCACTTGCTGTTCCTTGTCTGAGTATATCCAACTGCTTCTAAACACCAACATCTTTAAAATTTAAAATCACTCAAAGGCATTCTGCTCTTCTGTCCTTATGACTGAGATAATAGCCCCGCATCTTGATATTAACTAGAAGCAGAGGTCAGCTATTTGGCACCTTAAGCCTGTTCCACCTTTCAGTAAGATCATGGCTGGTCTTTTACTCTGCATTTTGACCTAGTCTCCAACAACCTTTTATCTCTTTGCTTGTCAAGAGTCACTGTTTTTAAAATATTAATTAAGTCTTCTTCTACTGATAGTAATGATAGTAAAAGTTTCTTTCAATACATAAGAAACAAACGACAGGCAAAAATAGACATTGGGCCACTTTAAACTGATGCTGGAAGCCTAGTGATGGGAGATAAGGAAATAGCAGGAGAACTTAACAAGTACTTTGCGTTAGTTTTCACAGTGGAAGACATGAGTAATATCCCAACAATTAAAGGGAGTCAGGGGGATGAGTTGAGTATGGTTGCTGTTACAAAAGAGAAAGTGCTAGAAAAGCTAAAAGGTCTTAAAATTGATAAATCTCCTGGCCCCGATGGGATACATCCTGGAGTTCTGAGAGAGGTCGCTGAGGAAATAGTGGAGGCATTGGTTGAGATCTTTCAAGAGTCACTGGAGTCAGAGAAAGTCCTGGATGATTGGAAGATCGCTGTTGTAACCCCCTTGTTCAAGAAAGGATCAAGACAAAAGATGGAAAATTATAGGCCAATTAGCCTAACCTCGGTTTTTGGTAAAATTCTAGAATCCATCATTAAGGATGAGGTTTCTAAATTCTTGGAAGAGCAGAGTCTGATTAGAACAAGTCAACATGGATTTAGAAAGGGGAGGTCGTGCATGACAAACCTGTTGGAATTCTTTGAAGAGGTGACAAGTAGGTTAGATCTGGGAAACCCAGTGGATGTGGTCTATCTAGACTTCCAAAAGACCTTTGATAAGATGCCACACGGGAGGCTGCTGAGCAAGATGAGGGCCCATGGTGTTCGAGGTGAACTAATGGTATGGGTTGAGGATTGGCTGTCTGACAGAAGGCAGAGAGTTGGGATAAAAAGTTCTTTTTCAGAATGGCAGCCGGTGACAAGCAATGTCCCGCAGGGCTCAGTGTTGGAGCTGCAGCTGTTCGCATTATATATTAATGATCTAGATGAAGGGACTGGGGGCATTCTAGCGAAGTTTGCCGATGATATGAAGTTAGGTGGACAGGCAGGTATTACTGAGGAAGTGGGGAGGCTGTAGAGGATCTAGACAATTTGGGAGAGTGGTCCAGGAAATGGCTGATGGAATTCAACGTGAGCAAATGCGAGGTCTTGCACTTTGGAAAAAAAGAATAAAAGCATAGACTACTTTCTAAATGGTGAGAAAATTCGTAAAGCCAAAGTACAAAGGGATCTGGGAGTGCTAGTCAAGGATTCTCTAAAGGTAAACATGCAGGTTAAGTCCGGATTAAGAAAGCGAATGCAATGTTGTCACTTATCTCAAGAGGGTTGGAATATAAAAGCACCGTTGTGCTACTGAGACTTTATAGAGCTCTGGTTAGGCCCCATTTGGAGTACTGTGTCCAGTTTTGGTCCCCACACCTCAGGAAGGACATACTGGCACTGGAACATGTCCAGCGGAGATTCACACGGATGGTGTGAATCACACCATCAGATTCACACCTGGAATGGTTGGTCTAACATACGAGGAATGGCTGAGAATCCTGGGATTGTATTCATTGGAGTTTAGAAGATTAAGGGGAGACTTAATAGAAACTTACAAGATAATACATGGCTTGGAAAGGATGGACATTAGGAATTTTTTTCCATTAAGCGAGGAGACCAGGACCCGTGGACACAGTCTTAGAATTAGAGGGGGTCAATTCAGAACAGAAATGCGGAGACATTTCTTCAGCCAGAGAGTGGTGGGCTTGCGGAATTCATTGCCGCAGAGTGCAGTGGAGGCCGGGACGCTGAATGTCTTCAAGGCAGAGATTGATAGATTCTTGATGTCTCGAGGAATTAAGGGCTATGGGGAGAATGCTGGTAAGTGGAGTTGAAATGCCCATCAGCCATGATTGAATGATGGAGTGGACTCGATGGGCCGAATGGCCTTACTTCCACTCCTATGTCTTATGGTCTTATGGTCTTACTGACATTTGAGGAGGAAGTCCAAAGACACAAAACCTTCTAAGAAAAATATTCTCCTTATCTGTCTTAAATGGGTTATCCATTTTGCACATCAATAACCCCTTTCACAAAAGGAAACATCCTTTGTACACTCACCCTGTCAAGCCTTCTTGATAATAATCTATCTGCCACCCTGTTGTTCATTCAATTAACATGTCTGTGTCTCTTTGCAGCTTCTTTGTATCCTCCTCCCAGCTTACATTCCCCTCATATTTTGTGTCATGAGAAAATGTAGATACAGTCAATTCTGGTATAACACAATTAGTGCCATTCACATGCAACCCCGTATTATAAGAAAATCATGTAATAGCAACACCATTTAAACTAACGGGGCCAGAATCGTATTATAATCAATACATGCTTTAAAAGTTCATACTTTAGAAAGTGCCCCCAATTCATAAGCATGTTCCAGCAAATTCACATTAACAAAATGTACATTAGTTTAGGACTGAATGCTGCAGCACATTTGCAACCTACACATCTTATCCCAACTTTCTACTTCCTGTGAAATATTCAATCCTTCATTTCCAGTAATACATATGCCCTCCAATAACACAAGCTCACAATCATTTGTGTGGCACCATACTGAATAACTTCTGGAATTTCAAAGATATGCTAGCTCCCCCACATCTACCTTGTCCTAAAAAAAAATCTCTGATGACTTAATTGAAAGATCTGATAAATGAAACTTCCTCACTAATGAGGTGCAAGGCTTCCCTAAGAACCAACATCAGGCTAACTGGCTTGTAGTTCCTCTTTGTCTTTCCCTCCTTTTTTCAATAATGGCATGACATCTTACCAACTTTAAATCCACAGGAAATTTTCCAAAATGTAATGAAGTTTGGAAAATTATAGTTGTTAAGTTTTGAACAGCAAAATCTTTATTCTGGAACTGTTTACACCACAACCAACAAGATGAGGTGATGCTGTTTCCCTCCAAAATGACTGAAGGTTTGTTCACACGTCACATGATCAGACTCTTAAAATGACAGTCCACTGTACTTACACAAAGACAGAGCAGTAGTGAACACACTATCTCTGCAGTTAGCTTTTCAGAACCCTTGGATTTAGGCCATCAGCTTCCGCCAATGTGGGATCTTGGCCCCTTTAATCCTCTCAAAGATTTATTCTCTGAAAATATTAAATATATTAAACTCTCCTCCAGTTCCCCTTTTGTCTCACATGGACCTTTTTTTTCACTGAAGAGAGAAATAAAATATTTGTTCAGCGCCTCTGATGTTTTCTGATTCCACATGATAATTTCTTTGTCTCTGTCTCTAAGGCACCAATGTTCATTTTAATTAATGTCACATGAAGGACGTTTCTGATGACTGGGAAGACCATAACCAAGGGCTACACCAATTCGGATGGAGATGTGGAGACATTTCTTCACCCTGAGATTGGGAAGCCTGTGGAATTCCCGGCTGCAGAACATAATTGAGGTCAAAACATTGAATATTTTCAAGAAGGAGATAGAAATGGTTCTTAGGGTTAAAAGGATAACAGGTTATGGAGAACATTGGGTCTGTGCTAAATAGCAAGGCAAGGCAGAACTAATATGACCCTCAATTCATTGACTGAGGGAAAGACATGCAAAAAGGCAAGGCAGGCCCAGTATCCAACATAGAGGTTGCTCAGAGTAAGTGACCAAGTGCCTGTTCTGGTTTCTATGTTGGATTTTCCACATGGGGAACTTATTTGGCTATTTTGGTAAAGTGGGAGGCTAAATATTAATGAGGTGAATCAAACTGCATTTAACAAGCAGGAGAAAATGACGACTGCAGATGCTGGAAATCAGAGTCAAGCTTGTGGTGAGTTCATTCCTGTTGAAGGGATTTGCCCGAAACGTCGAATCTCCAGCTCCTCGGATGCTGCCTGACCTCCTATGCTTTTCCAGCACCACACTCTTGACTGTATTTAACAAGCGTTGATCCCTGTTAATTGCCTTCTCACAACTGCTTAATGAGAATTTCAACACTGGTCAGAACATTAAAAACAATCAAAACATCAAAAAAAAATGGAGTGAGATACTCCTGATGTTGAGGTAAAAAGTGAGGTCTGCAGATGCTGGAGATCAGAGCTGAAAATGTGTTGCTGGTTAAAGCACAGCAGGTTAGGCAGCATCCAAGGAACAGGAAATTCGACGTTTCGGGCCAGAGGATGAAGGGCTCTGGCCTGAAACGTTGAATTTCCTGTTCCTTGGATGCTGCCTAACCTGCTGTGCTTTAACCAGCAACACATTCTCACTCCTGATGTTGAGTTCGGCCTTTACCAACTTCCCATCCCATTGTGCCTCAAATCTCACCATAGCCCAAGTCGCTCAGACCCCATAAAATTCAGACAAATTGACCCTTTCATCTCTCTTTCAGATTAAACCATAATTTCACGTTAGTTCCATGATTTTCCAGGAAGCTAATCCCAGCCTTTTTAAGTCAAGCACATTCCAATGAAACAACATTCTCCTTCCACTGCTCTGGTGCTAGTCCCATAGGAACTGAAGTCTCTTTTTTCCACACCCTTTGTCCATGTGTCTAATTTTCCAATGCTAATATGTGTTTGTTCAGGCAGTACTCTGTAGATTTATGACCTTTGAGAGTCTTCTTATTAATCTAGATCCAGTTCTTTAAACTCTTTTATTGTAATAATAAAAATGAAAAACTGTGGATGTCTGAAATAAAATCAGAAAGGGATGGTGAAACTCAGCAGGTCTGGTAGCAACTATGGAGAGAAAGCAGTGTTAATCTCTTGAATTTAGTATGACTCCTTCTTTGGCACCTCATTCCTGGTTCCATTTACATTTTATTCACTAATTCACAGGATGAGGGCATCACTGGCTAGGCCAGTATTTACTGAGCATCCCTAGTTGCCCAGAGGGAAGTTAAGAGTCAACCACATTACTGTAGGCCAGGAGTCATATGTAGGCCAGACCAGGAAAGAATGACAGTTTCGTTCCTGAAAGGTATTAATGAACCATGTGGGTTTTGACCGACAATCATTGCATGCTGATGAGTAGATTCTTAATTTCAGATTTTTGTTTGGAATTTAAACTCCACCACCTGCCAGGGCAGGATTTGAACCCAGGTCCTCAGAACAATTCTTTGAGGATGCTACTAGATAAGTTGAAGAAGGTCAAATGGTGGATGTGGTGTATATGGACTTCAGCAAAGCATTTGATAAGGTTCCCCATGGTAGGCTCATTCAGAAGGTCAGGAGGAATGGGATACAGGGAAATTGAGCTGTCTGGATACAGAATTGGCTGGTCGACAGAAGACAGTGAGTGGTAGTGGAAGGAATGTATTCTGCCTGGAAGTCAGTGGTGAGTGGTGTTACACAGGGCTCTGTTCTTGGGCTTTACTCTTTGTAATTTTTATTAATGACTTGGATGAGGAGATTGAAGGATGGGTCAGCAAGTTTGCAGATGCCACAAAGGTTGGAGGTGTCATTGACAGTATGAGAGGACTGTTGTAGGCTGCAGCGTGACAGTGACAGGATGCAGAGATGGGCTGAAAGGTGGCAGATGGAGTTCAACCTGGATAACTGCAAAGTGATGCATTTTAGAAGGTCAAACTTGAAAGTTGAGTACAGGATTAAAGATAGGATTCTTGGCGCTGTGGAGGCACAGAGGGATCTTGGTGTGCAGGTAATAGATCCCTTAAATTTGCCATCCAACTGGACAGGGTTGTTAAGAAAGCATATGCTGTTTTGGCTTTCATTAACAGGGGAATTGAGTTTAAGAGCCATGAGATCTTGTGGCAGCTCTATAAAACTTTGGTTACACCGCACTTGGAATACTGTGTCCAGTTCTGGTCGCCCTATTACAGGAAAGATGTGGATATTTTGGAGAGGGTTCAGAGGAGGTTTAGCAGGATGCTGCCTGGACTTGAGGGCTTATCTTATGAAGAGAGGTTGACTGAGCTTGGACTTTTTCATTGGAAAAAAGAAGGAGGGGGGGACCTAATTGAGGTGTACAAGATAATGAGAGGCATAGATAGAGTTGATAGCCTGAGACTTTTTCCCAGGGCAGAAATTGTTAACACGAGGAGTCATAGTTTTAAACCATTTGGCAGAAAGTATAGAGGGGATGTCAGAGGCGGGTTCTTTACACAGAGAGTTGTGAGAACATGGAATGAGTTGCCAGCAACGGTTATGGACACGAGGTCATTGGGGATATTTAAGAGACTGCTGGACATGCATATGGTCACAGAAATTTGAGGGTTCGTACATTAGGTTTACCTTACATGAGGATCAATAGTCAGCACAACATTGTGGGCTGAAGGGCCTATTCTGTGCTGTACTGTTCTATGTTCTATGTAACATTGCCTGGTTCTCTGGATTAATAGTCTAGCGATAATACCATCAGGCCATCGCCTTCCCATTGGTGCTTCGTACTTGAACCATAGGTACTTGCACGGTGCCTCAGTGGTTAGCGTTGCTGCCTCACAGAGCCAGGGACCCGGGTTTGATTCCAGCCTTGGGTGACTGTCTGTGTGGAGTTTGCGCATTCTCCCTGTGTCTGCGTGGGTTTCCTCCAGGTGCTCCGGTTTCCTCCCACAGCCTAAAAGATGTGCAGGTTAGGTGAATCGGTCATGCTAAATTGTGCATAGAGTTAGGTGCATTAGTCGGAGTAAATATGGGTAATGGGTCTGGATGGGTTACTCTTCGGAGGGTCAGTGTGGACTAGTTGGGCTGAAGGACCTATTTCCACACTTTAGGGAATCTAATCTCATAACAACTAAATCCCTCTTTCTCTTTCAAGTTTGTCTTTCGGAAATGCTCTAAAGCCTGACTCAGAGACGCAATACAACCTTTGAAACTCCCAGTCATGCCTAGAGAGAACAGGATCTATTGCCCTGACTGTACAGCCCTCAGTCCTTTCCACATTCATTTCCATTCCCCTAATTTGAATGGCCTCCCGCACCATGATGCCCTGATTGGTTTCTCCAACCACATGCAGCTGTTGTTCCTCACACATGTTGGACTAAGACAAATCCTGATTGCTCCATCACAGCATCTTTGATCCAATCCCTGCCTGACTTGCAGTCCCATATTCCTATCCTGACTATCTATCTAAAGTATTGCTAAGAATGTAAAGTTTGTAACTCTCTCTCTGAAGAATATTCTACTATGTCTCCCTGTCCCAATGCCCAACAATGTTTCCAACTGGTTCAAGGAAGATAAACTTACCCACTTTGTCTCCTGTTTCAATTTTTCTTCTCTTGTTTTCCTCTTATTTTTCTGTAAGCATCTTCTTTAGCTGGCTCTTGGATCATTGAATGATCTGTGTGGTTTTTCTGTTGATGAGGAGACAGCTGAGAGTGAAAATTGAAACTGTAGCCCCTATAGAAGGCTTTCACTATTGCAATGAATGCTGGGAAAACTGTGCCTCCATACTCCCCTATTTATCTCTTCCATTCTCCATCAAGAAACTGTTCAAATTACTGGTGCAGTCAGAGATCTGTGTGAGATTAAAGCCCTGACCTTACTTTCAATTCTCTACGAATGCGATGGAGTTGTTAAGCCTTACAGTTGTAAGCTTCCCATCTCTGTGCCACTACAATATCACCTTTACCTGTTGGCAGATTCCAGCTCTGCAAATCCCATAACAGTTATGGATTTTCATTTAGAACACAGAGAGCTGTGCAATTATCTCTTCAAGTAAAAGGTCCCTCGTGTGGCTCTTTGAACCCTTCCTCAGTCCTCATCCAATTAATAAAGCAATGGCATTTGCTAACTGAGGAAACAAACATTGAATTAATGTAGTAGCCACGGGGGATGTGCATTTAATGACGGCTGCTCCTGGACATACTTGGCATTCTTGCCTCCCTGGTCACTGACCCTACCTGTGATTATGGTTAAATGCTCAAAATATAATGCAATTGTTCTATTGTTAATGAGACTCCTTGAGAGAAAGAATGTATTTCAAGAATTTATGATTGGAATGCATATCCATTTTCCAGAGCTAAGTGCTGTCTTTTACAAGCGGCTGGAGAGTGCAATACTTTCCCTCTTTCAATTACATTCCCCCATTGTTAGGGCTTATATTGACAGGATGCTGCAGAATGCACTTGCATCTGCAGACAATGCTTAAGTGTCTGAAAAAAACAATACGAGTGAATTGCTGCTGAAATTTGCGATTGAGTTTCTCACCTTTTCTTCATAAGGCAACAGGGAACAAAAATAAAGCAAAGGCACTAGGTAAGGGGTTGGTCAGGAAAGGAGAGGTCTAGGGGATTAGAGGCTGAAGGGATTCTTAGTCCAGATGCGTCCTTCACTGTCAATGAAAGTTAATTAAATATCTAGACAACTGATGCCTGGATGTCACAATGCGACAGCTGGAAAGAGGAGATTTCAGGACTTTTGGCATCTGGTTGACGTTTTTTTAAAAAGAACTGTCTGCATGAAACAAGCAAAATTTGGGCATGCAATCCAAGATGGATATTGACCAGAACCAAAGTGGGAGCCACTAAAATTTCTGGCAACATGTTGCGGCCACAAAATGCATCAAAGTGTGTAATGAGGTGGATACGATGTGACTGAGAGTGTTACAAAAATTAATGCTCAGTTATTTGATCGTCTCACTCCGAAGCATGACTGGGTTATGGTGGTCAAATGTGAATGTAATTGCCTCACAATCTGACCCTTTTTTTATTCATTGCCAGATCGCAGACAGCCATGGATAACTGAAGCAAAACAAAATGCAATAAAGGTACGTGCGTAAGCTTGGGCTATGGCCTGATTGAATATTGCTGAACAAATGAGGTATCTAGGACAGATTTAGTGAGCTCCATTGTGTATACAGCTGAGCAAAGCTTCATCTAAACAACTAAAATCAAACACCAGGCAACCTATTTTCCACCCAGTTGAACACCACAGCATGTAATAGAAATGCCCTTGTATTTACTATCCAGAGAGACCCAGACTGAGATAGAATCAGAAGGGAAAACAGGACTGTGTTATGCTACACTCAGACTTAAGTACTATGCTGCAGTCTGATAATGAAACTCAACTGGAACAACGCTTAAACATTTATTCTTTCGACTGACAACATTCTCTGCAGCTTCCAGCTTTCGCAGAACTGGCTGTAATCAGTCCTGACTTCTCTACCTCATATCCGAAACTGGATTTCTTATTTCCCTGCCTACCACCATCCTCAGATATCTAATTTCACCAGTTAACTATAAAAAAAACATTTTGCAATCGCCTTTATTCCATGCACACCCGACATTTATAACTTAGTCGGTCACTATTGATTTTTTGCTTCCAATGCCTGATTCCCTTAAACTTATCTTGATTAAAAAAAGAAGACACATTTTCTATACAATATAGATTTTGCTTTCTTGAAGAGTGCTCCTGCCTCAAGTTTCTGGCTTTATTTTATATTTGATACTTTACTTATTCTCCTTTCCTGCTTCAATCTATATGATATTTAGGACAAAATGGTGAGCTACTGTCATGAGGTAAAAACACCTCCACTGTGAGGGATCAACCTGCCTTGCCAATCAGTGATGTATGAAGCAGAGTAGAGATAGGTTTAATATGAAAGAATTTGAACTGTTATTTAATAATATTGTCCTGAGGAAAATCAGTCCTCTTGTCTTCTTGTAACTTTCTGTAAATGTTCATAAATAACTGAAACATAAACTGGAGAAATAAACCAAGTCATAACTTGTCAAATACCTCAAAGTACTACAGCCAAGAAGTGCTTTGGAATTGTGGTCGCTGTTGCATTATAGGATGCACAGCATCAGTGTGTTTTAACATTCATTCATAGGATGTGGACATGACTGGCTAGGCCCAAAGAGCAATTAAGAGCCATTACGTAATGGTGTGGCAAGTCACACGTTGGTTAGACTGAGGAAGGATGGCAGATTTCTTTCTGCAAAGTTGTTATGGACTAAGCCAGAGCACTCAAAACATTCTTAAGCAGGCAGCCCAGACCATAACTTTACAATTTGCTTCAGTAAGTGTACAGTGAAAATTACTTGGACTAAGTTAACTAGGTTGACTGCCAGGTTTTAAAATAGTCAAACATTTATACAAAGTTACACAATGAAGCACAAAAAACAGAATAAAGAACCCATACGGAACTCAGTCTATCCAAACTGGACTTAATTATGCTGTTGCGAATGTACACAACAGTCCCAATAAGCAAACCCCTTAAACACAGTAAAAATGAAACAAAAGCTGACAGGTCAAAGTTAGAAGGGCAGGAGGAGAGAGAGTCTAGCAGCCTGTTTTCACACAGGTCCACAGCTAATCTCCCTAACTAGTTTTGAACTAAACTGCTCAGCTAGAGAGCTGGCCATGCCCCTTTGACTTATACAGATTACTTCTAACAGCACAAAAGCTTTAGCCTAAAGACTCTTCTTTTTACGCCTAAACAAAAATGCCTTTCATCTCTGGACCAAACCCAGCCATTTCGGAGCCCGGAGTGTGTTATGACCCCTTGGAAAAACATCAAAGACAGTATCCTTGAGAAAAGGATCAGCTTTTAGAAAAAAAATGACCAGCTTTGTGACAAAGGAGATAAGTTAACCAGGTTTTTTTTCACTACAATGCACCACAATTACTGGATGGTCATCATTCATTTTTTTTATTTCAAATTTAATTGAATACCTGTTTTACCAACTGCCATGATGGGATTTGAACCTTGGTTTCTATTGTACAGGAGGGTCAGTCTTAATTGTGGTCATCAAGCCTTGCTGTGAGACTTGTCCCAGAACCTTAGAGGCAACAGTGTTCCCATTCCAACCATCGTTGGCATCATGCTGTGCGCATTTTGAACAGTTGCTGATAGTTGAGAGGGTTTTGGCTGGAGGAACAAGGACTTTGTCCAACCACATAGTTTCCAGCAGGTTCCAGCAAGACAAGACCAACATCCAGAACCATAGACTGAAAATGTGATCAGGTTAATTCATCTGGAAATAAGAAGCCGGTAAAAGTAACCATGGAGCTATTAAATTATCGTAAGAACTCACAAAGCTCACTCAAGCAAAACACGAGAACTGTTGGAAATCTGAAATTAGAAACAAGAGAAACTACTTGAAATAATCAATAGATGTGGCACCATTTGTGGAGAATGAAAGAGAGGTAACATTCTGATGAAAGGCTATTGGCCTTTCTTTCCATAGCTGTGGCCTGATGTCTGTATCTTGCAGCATTTAACTTTTTTATGTCCAACTGGTTGTGAATGTTTGTGGATGCAGACAGGAAAGTGAGATGGAAACCACACCTAAATCAGCCACAATCTTATTGAGTGATGGAGAAGGCGCGAGGGGATCAAAGTCAAACAAAGAGCTGCAGGTTCTGGGAATCTGAAACAAAAACTGAAATCGCGAGAAAAACTCAGCAGTTCTGGCAGCTTCTGGGGACAGAATCAACATTAATGCTTCAAGTCCAATGACCTTTCCTCAGAAATTATTGTAGCTAGGAAAAGGCAGTATATATGGTGAAGGGGGAGGGGATGAAGTGAGCAATTAGGTGAAGATGGGGCCCAGAGATAGAGCATGATAGTTGAGCAGACAAAGGGATTGAATGCTAGGGAGAAACAAAAGTTGATAATGGGGACCAGGAAGTGAACGTAGCACAACCAACTCATATTCACCTCCATTAACAGCTTTTCCTTCTCCTGGGCAAATCTTCATCTATCGCCCCTCACCTTCCATTTCAGTCTGCAACTTGTATCCCTGCTTTTTCTAGCAATTAGCTGTTCTGAAGAATGGCCACTGAACTCAAAACATTAACTCTGTTTCTCACTCGACAGATGCTTCCAGACCTGCTGAATATCTCCACAATTTCTGTTTTTATCTCATTTAGCTGAATCTTGCTCCTACATCCTATTTCTATATCCTTTAAAGAATAATTCTGTCTTTATATACTTTGGGATCCTTTTTTTGTGAGGTCCCGGACAAACATGCATGATTCTTCACTGTCCTTTGAAGAGACCTAGTAAGCTATTCAGCGGAATAAGCCACAACTTGGGGCTAACAGGTATTGACAACTAATTGTCATCCTTGTCATGTCAACCACATTCTGATGAGGAACATTTATTGGTATTTTGTTGTGTTTTCAGTTTATAAAGATCACACAACCACTATCCTCAGTTGCATTGTTTCAATTTGTTCCCAATTCATCACCAGAAGTCATTACGAAACAACATAGAGTCATAGAGATGTACACGATGGAAACAGGCCCTTTGGTCCAACTTGTCCATGCTGGCCAGATATCCTAACCTAATCTAGTCCCATTACCAGCACATGGCCCATATCCGTCTCAACCCTTCCTATTCATTTATGCATCCAGATGCCTTTAAAATGCTTCAATTGTACCAGCCTCCACTACTTCCTCTGGCAGCTCATTCCATGCACGCACCAACCTCTGCATGAAAAAAGTTGCCCCTAAATCCTTTCTATATCTTTCCCCTCTCACTCTAAACTTATACTCTCTAGCTCTGGACTTCCCCACCGCAGGGGGAAAAGACTTTCTTTCTTTATTCTATCCATGCCGCTCATGATTTTATAAACCTCTATATAGTCACCTCTCAGCCTTGTAAATCTATTCTGAACCCTTTCAAGTTTCACAACATCGTTCTGATAGGAAGGAGACCAGAATTGGACTCAGAATTCCAAAAGTTGTCTAACGAATGTCCTGTACAGCCGCAACATGACCTCCCAACCCCTGTACACAATACTCTGACCAATAAAGGAAAGCATACGCAACGCCTTCTTCACTATCCTATCTACCTGCAATGCTACTTTCAAGGAGCTATGAACCTGCACTTCAAGGTCTCTTTGTTCAGCAACACTCCCGAGGACAATACCATTAAATGTATAAGTCCTGCTAAGATTTGCTTTTCCAAAATGCAGCACCTCGCATTTATCTAAATTAAACTTCATCTGCCACTTCTCAGCCCACTGGCCCATTTGATCAAGATCCTAAAAGGGACCATTTCATTTTATACTTTGTGGTCACTTACAGCATATATTAACTCTCCCATTTCCACAATCTTCTCTGAACCCACAAGCCATCAATATTGCTACACTTTTCTAAGTCTGGCTTCTTGTCTGTTGCATTTTTAACTGCTGCATATTGGTGACCATGCCTTCAATTGTAGAGATTTTAAGCTCATGAAATTCCCTCCTTAAATCTCTCAACTATCTCTTTTTGTTTTTAAGACATTCCGCCAAACCAACCACTTTACGAAGCTATTGGCCACTAGCGCTATTGTAATCTTTTTCAGCTTGATGTTTAATTTTGTTTTATACACACATTGCAGAACTCCTTGGGATGGTTACTTTGTTCAAGGTTCTACAAAAGTAGGTATCATTTAAAAAAAAAGTTTGAGTACCATTCAGCTCAGGCTTGAAGGGCCAAAGTACCTGTTCCTGGGCTGTAAATTTTCTTTGTTCTTTGTTCTATGTCAGGGAATATTCAGCGACAGAACGTGTTTGAAGAAGAAGATTGTCCATCACATCAACATGTTGCAATGATTTTTTTTTTGTTTCTGTAGCCTTTTTTGGAGCACACAGCAAGTTAACATAGCTCACAGATTCATTCACAGAGTCATGGAAGGTGTCGATTCTTGATGGCTTGTAGTGCCCTTACCTCTGAGCCAGGAGTTGAAATCTCACCTGTTCTAGAAGTGTGTCACAGCATATCCGAGCAGGTTGATATAGAATAAACTATACAGGAAGGTCACTGAACATCTTCCATTAGGTTAATGGAGGAAGGCATTGCCTGGTGTAGTACTGAGCAGGTCACTGTTGTTTATGCTCAGTTAGCTGATTGCAAGCATTTCAGAATAGGAGCAAGTGAGGACTGCAGATGCTGGAGATCAGAGCTGAAAATGTTCTTCAAGAAAGGCATCCTTGCAAGAGGATTCGCAGTAGGTTAAAATCTTCTAGGAGAAAGTGAGGAACTGCAGATGCTGGAGATCAGAGCTGAAAATGTCTAGGAGAAAGTGAGGACTGCAGATTCTCTCTAGGAGAAAGTGAGGACTGCAAACGCTGGAGATCAGAGCTGAAAATGTTCTTCAAGGAAGGTATCCTTGCAAGAGGATTCGCAGTAGGTTAAAATCTTCCAGGAGGAAGTGAGGACTGTAGATGCTGGAGATCAGAGCTGAAAATGTCTAGGAGAAAGTGAGGACTGCAGATACTCTCTAGGAGAAAGTGAGGACTGCAGATTTTCAGCTCTGATCTCCAGCATCTGCAGTCCTCATTTTCTCCTAGAAGATTTTAACCTACTGTGAATCCTCTTGCAAGGATGCCTTCCTTGAAGAAGCTCTCTTCCTCACTGACACTCTCCTCATTCCTGAAGAAGGGCTCATGCCCGAAGCGTTGATTCTCCTGCTCCTTGGATGCTGCCTGACCTGCTGCGCTTTTCCAGCTACACATTTTCAGCATTTCAGAATAAACCATTCTAGCTGTTGGGTGTGGCCTGGGTCGAGACAGGCAAATGAGCCAAGATTACTCATGTTCCTCATCACTATTCAATAATCGCTGCAGTTAGGAATGCTTTTAGTAATGTCAAAAAAAAAAGAATCAGTCCATGTATAAGAATCCATTTATTAAGCACAGCTCTCAGAGAAAATAATTCACCTGTTTTAACTCTGGGTTGGGTGCTGAATGAATGAACATCTTACCAGATACCCTTCTCAGAGGTGAGAACAGGACTGAGCATTCAACATCTTCTTTTCAAGATGTTTAGTGTCTGGGGTCACAAACAACATATAGTTACTTCCCAGACGGAGAGGTTTATATTACTATAGCACCTATTTTTGGCTGAGGGGTATGCCAAAGAAGTGAAGTGGTTCAAGGAGTACAAAACCAGAAATTACTGGATAAGCTCAGCAGGTCTGGCAGCATCTGTGCAGAGAAATCAGAGTTCACGTTTCGAATCAAGCGACCCTTTCTCAGAATTCGGTTCTGATTTCTCCGCACAGTTGCTGCCAGATCTACTGAGCTTTTCCAGCAACTTCTGTTTTTGTTTCTGATTTACAGCATCCACAATTCTTTCAGCTTTTATTTGGCTTCAAGAGTGGTCACTGTTGAAATGTAGGAATTGATGCAATAGCCAATCTGTACACAGTCGGCTCCCAGAATATGCAATGAGGCAAATGCCTAAATTATCTTTCTTGGGTGCTGGTTGAGGAAATAAATATCAGCCAAGAAACTGGACAGATTGCCTTATCCCTCTTTGAATAATAACATCCAATATTTTCTTGAACAAGGAGGGGATGGTACAACCTGTGCTGTATTTGCACAGTAAGTGTTACCATCTTTAGGAGAACAAGGACAATGAAAGGTAAAAACAAAAAAAAAACATGTACTGAGAATAATCAGCCAGTCTGACAGCATCTATGGGGAGAGAGAAATAGAATTAATGCTTCAGTTGTCTGACCATTCACTAGGCAGTTCTGAGAGAAAGTCATTGGTCTGCAAAGTTAATTCACTCTCTTTTATTAGAGATTTTTCCAAACTGCTGCATATTTCCATCACTTTCTGCTTTTATTTTGGATAGCCAGCATCTATAATATTATGTTTTTGAATTAACAAAAGATCTATGCTAATCAGATCACCCAATCTTTCGTAAAGAAAGAAGAATTCCGTTTGGTAATTAGCATTCTGTGCTTCAAGGACATGCCCTGGCTCTCACAGCTCTCTCCTTATTCTCCCTTTTAAAATGAACAAAAAAGCATCACAGAAAGGAGCTGACTCTGAATTCAGCTCCTTTTAAATCAGAGGGACTGCGGAGTGTGCTGCAAGTCAGCATTTGGTTCAGAAATTCAGTACCTGTTTAGACACGGCAGTGCTCTGAACCTGCAGCCTGAATTAACGTAATTTCTCATACTTGGTAATGAATCAAAATTGTTACTTCCCAAGTCTCCCAGAGCTTTTACTTACACAGGTCAGGCTTGTTTCTTTCTGGAGAGTCAATGCTGAGCATTCAGACGATTACTGTTGACTGAAGCCTGTGTGAGACTCTGACAGGGCAATTAAAATCTCTCTAATCAGAGACTGGTTCTGTACACAGTGCATTTATATTCAGGATGCTTTTCACCACAGTGCCAGTGTGATTGTTTAGCATGTCAATGCAAATTGAATACAATAACAAATGTTCAGCATTATAAGGACTGTAGAGATGCATTGTCTGTTACCACGCTAATATTGTGAATATGCATTAGCAAACATTCTTAAACCATTTATCACTTGAGGCCAATTGCCATTGAGAAGAAGTTGCTTCCTGGAGCAACTGTGTTGGACTGATCTAGCTTGTTATTGGCAGCATAATAGGCTTCTAAGGGGATAGCGTACAATATTGCAAGGCTAATGCATCACAATGCAGTACGTGTTTTGCAATTATAAATCAGTTGGTGCAGCAGTGTAGTTTGTTAGTAATGACAAGTAGACTGCTGCATGATTGACCTTCAAGATAGCAGACTTGCATTAGTGTTGGGCATTTGATTCCATCAACAACAGCAACTGGCATTTATATAGAGCCTTTAACATGTCACAGAAGAGCAGTCAGACAAAAAATGGACACCAAACCCCAAAGAAGGAAACATTAGGACAGTTAATCAGTATTGGTTTTAAGGAATGCCTTAGACCAGGAGAGAGAGAGAGAGGTTGATGACATTACATTAATAATGAAGTGAAGAGAAATGAGTCAGAATTAGAGGGATGCAGTGCTCTTAGAATTTTCTAGAGTTGGAGGAGGTGATGAGTATAAGGATATCGAGAGATTTGAACACAAGGGGAGATGGTGGTGTCCCGATGATATCATCATGGTAGCTGGTGGAACTCAAATGCGATTCAAATGGAATTGAAAGCTAGCCTCACTGTTGGTAAATGTGAAACTATCTTCAATTGCCCTCAAAGCCCATTTGGCCAATAAAACCGAATTAGAGGAATTAAATCAGCCATCTTTACCTGGTGTGGCTTACATATGACTCCAGACCCAACAGCAAACTTAACAATATCAAGGAAAGTTAGAGATTGGTAATGAATATTGGCTTTACTAGCAAAGGCCTCATCCAATGTAACAAGAAGATAAAGGTAAGTGTTTTAAATCTGATATTTATTAAAAAATAACCAAAGATGTCAATTGAAGGTACTTAAAATACTTCTGCCATAATACTTTACATTGGTTTTTAGAAAGAATTGCAGACAAAATCTGCCCCCTCACCATATATTCCAGCCTTGAATTCCTGGTTGACAAAGTCTGCTTTACAAGGTTGAAGTACATGAGGGCAATGGTGGCAGAATGATCTCATTGTGACTCATTCAGGCAGCCAGTTCTGATAGTCTGTAGTATTTGCCTTCTGACTCTGAAGGTGTGTTTTAAATGTCTTTCATTGTTTTTCTTCGCTACTGTGCCTCATTGAGTTGAATGTTGCTGATGGTGATACTCATTGTTAGAAGTGAGGACTTTCTTTCATATTCCCTTGTCTTCAATACTAGTCTTTTGTGCAATTTTTTAAAAAGGCTTTCCCTTTACAGTCAGGGATCTCTAAGTTCAGCTCCTTGAGCATTTGGTTGCTCCATACAGAGCCACCTTCACTAGGCCTTTGTAGTTTCTAAGTTCAGCGAGATTTTCTCTCAATTTTGAACCACAGTCTTGCTCCAGTGCATCTTCTTCCAGCTTCTGAATGCGGTTGTGTCTTTGGAATGCTCAGCTTCCTTCTTCGTTGCTTCCATTACTATTGCTAGCTCTATCTTCTGTTGCTGCCTGATGGCCTGTATCTTCTTCAATGCTTGAATTGTGCTTCTCTTCTAGCTCCCCTGGCTTTCGTTCCCTTGTGCTGGGAGTCAAATCTACACCACTGTCACCATGTCAGATTTTCACCGACCAACCACTCCTTGTGATACTTGCCACTTCTAGCACTGGATAAGGATTATTTGAGATAGTTTGCTACGAACAAACCTCCCTTGCCTTTTATTTCTCTCGGACCTATCCACTGATTGGTGGTACTTAGTAGAATGCAGTAGAGTAAGCACAGAAGAGGCGCTGTTCAAGAGACAAGAAAACTTATTGCATGATTGCAATGAATTCAACTTCATTTGGTCTTGTAAAATTACTCGGCGATTAGGAAGCTGCTATTGATGGTCCTCACTCCAAAACCAAGAGTGGAACTCTGTGTGACATCGGTAGAAAGGGTGGAACCAATATAACGTGAATATTAACCTGTTCAACACTGTTAGCTTGCACAACACCATTGGCTTCTGAAAGAGCTGCTGATCAGATTGAACACCTACAGAACTGTGTAACTGTCACATGGGTCTCAATTTGTGTGTATGCCATGTCAGCTGCCAAATGCTCAGGATATCTGCAGCCAGCTTGCTATATCTGCGTGGCTGTTGGCTCAATGGTTAGCACTGCTGCCTCAGAGAGGCAGGGACCCGGGTTCGCTTTCACCATCGGATAACTGTCTGTGTGGAGTTTGCACATTCTCCATGTGTCCACATGGGTTTCCTCCAAGTGCTCCAGTTTTCTGCCACAGTCCAAAGATGTGCAGGATAGGGTGGATTGGCTGTGCTAAATTGTCCCATAGTGCCCAGGGATGTGCAGGTTAGGGTGGATTGGCCATGCTAAATTATCCCATAGTGCCCAGGGATGTGCAGGTTAGGGTGGATTGACCATGCTAAATTGTCCCATAGTACTCAGGGATGTGCAGGTTAGGGTGGATTGACCGTGCTAAATTATCCCATAGTGCCCAGGGATGTGCAGGTTAGGGTGGATTGGCCATGCTAAATTATCCCATAGTGCCCAGGGATGTGCAGGTTAGGGTGGATTGGCTGTGCTAAATTGTCCCATAGTGCCCAGGGATGTGCAGGATAGGGTGGATTGACCATACTAAATTATCCCATAGTGCCCAGGGATGTGCAGGTTAGGGTGGCTTGGCCATACTAAATTGTCCCATAGTGCTCAGGGATGTGCAGGTTAGGGTGGATTGGCCATACTAAATTGTCCCATAGTGCCCAGGGATGTGCAGGTTAGGGTGGATTGACCGTGCTAAATTGTCCCATAGTGCCCAGGGATGCGCAGGATAGGGTGATTGGCTGTGCTAAATTGTCCATCGTGCCCAGGGATGTTCAGGATAGGGTGGATTGGCCATGCTAAATTGTCCCATACTGTCCAGGGATGTGCAGGATAGGGTGGATTGGCCATTCTAAATTGTCCCATACTGTCCAGGGATGTGCAGGTTAGGGTGGATTGGCCGTGCTAAATTGTCCATCGTGCCCAGGGATGTTCAGGATAGGGTGGATTGGCCATGCTAAATTGTCCCATACTGTCCAGGGATGTGCAGGATAGGGTGGATTGGCCATGCTAAATTGTCCCATAGTGCCCAGGGATGTGCAGGATAGGGTGGATTGGCCATGCTAAATTGTCCCATAGTGCCCAGGGATGTTCAGAATAGGGTGGATTGGCCATGCTAAATTGTCCCATAGTGCCCAGGGATGTGCAGGTTAGGGTGGATTGACCATGCTAAATTACCCATAGTGCCCAGGGATGTGCAGGTTAGGGTGGCTTGGTCGTGCTAAATTGTCCCATAGTACCCAGGGATGTACAGGTTAGGGTGGATTGGCCATGCTAAATTGTCCCATAGTGCCCAGGGATGTGCAGGTTAGGGTGGGTTGACTGTGCTAAATTGTCCCATAGTGCCCAGGGATGTGCAGATTAGGGTGGATTGACCATGCTAAATTGTCCCATAGTGCCCAGGGATGTGCAGGTTAGGGTGGATTGACCATGCTAAATTGTCCCATAGTGGCCAGGGATGTGCAGATTAGGGTGGATTGACCATGCTAAATTGTCCCATAGTGGCCAGGGATGTGCAGGTTAGGGTGGATTGACCGTGCTAAATTGTTCCATAGTGCCCAAGGATGTGCAGGTTGGGGTGCATTGACCATGCTAAATTATCCCATAGTGCCCAGAGATGTGCAGGTTAGGGTGGATTGACCATGCTAAATTGTCCCATAGTGGCCAGGGATGTGCAGATTAGGGTGGATTGACCATGCTAAATTGTCCCATAGTGCCCAGGGATGTGCAGGTTAGGATGGATTGACCATGCTAAATTGTTCCCGTAGTGCCCAGGGAAGCACAGGTTAGGGTGGATTGACCGTGCTAAATTGTCCATAGTGCCCAGGGATGTGCAGGTTAGGGTGGATTGGCCATGTTAAATTGTCCCATAGTGGCCACGAATGTGCAGGTTAGGGTGGATTAACTGTGCTAAATTGTCCCCGTAGTGCCCAGGGATGTGCAGGTTAGGGTGGATTGACCGTGCTAAATTGTCCCATAGTGCCCAGGGATGCGCAGGATAGGGTGGATTGGCCGTGCTAAATTGTCCATCGTGCCCAGGGATGTTCAGGATAGGGTGGATTGGCCATGCTAAATTGTCCCATACTGTCCAGGGATGTGCAGGATAGGGTGGATTGGCCATTCTAAATTGTCCCATACTGTCCAGGGATGTGCAGGTTAGGGTGGATTGGCCGTGCTAAATTGTCCATCGTGCCCAGGGATGTTCAGGATAGGGTGGATTGGCCATGCTAAATTGTCCCATACTGTCCAGGGATGTGCAGGATAGGGTGGATTGGCCATGCTAAATTGTCCCATAGTGCCCAGGGATGTGCAGGATAGGGTGGATTGGCCATGCTAAATTGTCCCATAGTGCCCAGGGATGTTCAGAATAGGGTGGATTGGCCATGCTAAATTGTCCCATAGTGCCCAGGGATGTGCAGGTTAGGGTGGATTGACCATGCTAAATTACCCATAGTGCCCAGGGATGTGCAGGTTAGGGTGGCTTGGTCGTGCTAAATTGTCCCATAGTACCCAGGGATGTACAGGTTAGGGTGGATTGGCCATGCTAAATTGTCCCATAGTGCCCAGGGATGTGCAGGTTAGGGTGGGTTGACTGTGCTAAATTGTCCCATAGTGCCCAGGGATGTGCAGATTAGGGTGGATTGACCATGCTAAATTGTCCCATAGTGCCCAGGGATGTGCAGGTTAGGGTGGATTGACCATGCTAAATTGTCCCATAGTGGCCAGGGATGTGCAGATTAGGGTGGATTGACCATGCTAAATTGTCCCATAGTGGCCAGGGATGTGCAGGTTAGGGTGGATTGACCGTGCTAAATTGTTCCATAGTGCCCAAGGATGTGCAGGTTGGGGTGCATTGACCATGCTAAATTATCCCATAGTGCCCAGAGATGTGCAGGTTAGGGTGGATTGACCATGCTAAATTGTCCCATAGTGGCCAGGGATGTGCAGATTAGGGTGGATTGACCATGCTAAATTGTCCCATAGTGCCCAGGGATGTGCAGGTTAGGATGGATTGACCATGCTAAATTGTTCCCGTAGTGCCCAGGGAAGCACAGGTTAGGGTGGATTGACCGTGCTAAATTGTCCATAGTGCCCAGGGATGTGCAGGTTAGGGTGGATTGGCCATGTTAAATTGTCCCATAGTGGCCACGAATGTGCAGGTTAGGGTGGATTAAATGTGCTAAATTGTCCCCGTAGTGCCCAGGGATGTGCTGGTTAGGGTGAATTGACCGTGCTAAATTGTCCCATGGTGTTCAGGGATGTGCAGATTACGGTGGATTGACTGTGCTAAATTGCCCATAGTGCTCAGGGATGTGTAGACTAAGTGAATTTGCTATGAGAATTGCAGGAATGTGGTGAGTCTGGGTGGGATATTCTTTTGAGGGTCAGTGTGGATTCAATGGGCTGAATGGCGTGCTTCTACACTGTTGGGATTCTATGATCCCTGGGTCTCCACATCAACCCAACCAATAAAGTACAGAAATGCTATGTTTTCCTTAACTTTCCCTTCTGTTGATTTCTTGTTTTTAAATGCTGTGCCTGAAGGCTTGAGATAGCTGGAATTAACAGTTCAGCTCTGTTCTTCCCACACTCACTGGCTGACTTGCTGAGTGTCTCAGCTATTTCTGTGTTGCATTTCACAATTTCTCCATCGGCACTGTTGAATTATTGATAGTTGAATTGTCGCTCAGAACACTAAGATCTGTTCGTGTCAGCAAGTCAAACATATGTAGAAAGATATACAGGAATGGGCACATCGAGTTAATGTTCACAGACGTCATTTTTGTGTTGATGTGGCTCAGCTTGTAGCACTGTTGATGTTCTGGGCTCAAGTCCCGATGCTCAAATATAAAACCCACAGCAAACAGTCCAATGCAGGATGGGGAGAGCATTTGTGTCATTTGGATATGATATTAAAAATCAGGCCCCATCTGTCTTTTAAGGTGGATGTAACAGATTGGATGGCATGATTTTGATAAAACTGGAGAGTTAACCGCATGTTGTGGGCGATGTTTGTCTCTCAATTATCATGACCAAAACAGATTCTTTTGTCACAGTGACATTGCTGTTTGTGAGAGTTTAATGAGCATTAATTGGCTGTGATGTTTTCTCACTTGCAACGCAACTTTCTGTACCATTTATTATGGACTAAAATAGGAAAAGGAACATTTTAATTTCAAGGACCGGTGAGGAATTGCTGTACTCAAGAACCTCATTATGTGTGGCTTTTACACTGCTTCAGTGCTCAAGCATTGGGTAAATGCTTGTAGACTGGGCAGAGTGAGATTTAGCTGTCAGCACCTAACTAATTGCTTTGCTTGTTGTTTGGTGAGTGCCAAAGATCATCAGCCTTGCACCAGCTTTCGGAGAACTTCCCAGGCAGCTGAACAGCTTATTGGTGTACATGGGACAGGGGGAATCCTTCAAAATGTTAGAAAGAAGGTTACGTATCTCAGTCTCTTACCCACACACTCTCTCTGTCTGTCTCTCTGTCTCTGTCTCCATCTCTCTCTCTCTATGTAGTAACAATATCTGAACCCTGAAGAAAGCTTGTCCTTTTTTTTCACTATTTATAATTAATGAACCGATCTCCCTCTACCTCCTCTGAAGGAGTTAAAGTAGTTGGTGAAAGGAAATTGAAGAACAGAAAGTCCTGAAAGCCAGAATGAATACCACAACAAAAGCTAGTGCGATTGAACTGTGTTTCTCAGATTGTTTTCCCCCACTACACACAAGTCCAACTTTATTTGTTTGTCTGTACGTATGTGTCGAAGTTAAAAGGGGGTCAGAGTGGTGCCATATGTCCACAGTTCATAACTTTGTTTCACAGAATAACAGAATTTCAGTATCATTGTGGTGTAAAAAGTCATTAGGCCCATCATGCCTACACCAGTTCTGTTACTTAATGCCAGTCTATTATCCTCTCCTCCATATCTATCCAAACAATGCCCTCTTGAATACCCCAATTGAACCTGTCTCCATCAAATTTCCAGAAAGTGCACTCTATACCCGAACAACTTGCTGAGTGAAAATGTTCTTGTTTGGCATTACCCTTGATTTATTTGAATATCACTAAATCTATGCCCTCTTGTTCTTGATTCTTTTATGAATGGGGAAAGTGAAGACTGCAGATGCTGGAGATCAGAGCTGAAAATGTGTTGCTGGAAAAGCGCAGCAGGTCAGGCAGCATCCAAGGAGCAGGAGAATCGATGTTTCGGTCATGAGCCCTTCTTCAGGATTTCCAGCAACACATTTTCAGCTCTTTTAAGAATGGTCAAAGCTTTACTCTATCTCCTCTATCAGCCTGCTCATGATTTTGAAAGCCTCAATCCCCCCAAGTCAAAATGCCGCCGACACTGGGAGACTCTTTGTGAGCTCTCAACAGCAGATCTTATTGTCATATTCCTTATAACCGTTCCACACTTTCAAGCCTGAATTCTAAATTTGTAAAAATTACTATGAGGGGCATGGATAGGATAAATAGACAAGGCTTTTTCCCTGGGTTTGGGGAAAACTAGAGGGCATAGGTTTAGGGTGAGAGGGGGAAGATATAGAAGAGAACCAAGGGGCAACTTTTTCACACAGAGGATGATCTTTGTGTGGAATGAGCTGCCAGAGGAAGTGGTGGAGGTTGGTACAATTGCAACATTTAAAAGGCGTTTGGATGGATATATGAATAGGAAGAGTTTGGAGGGATATGGGCTGGGTGCTGGCAGGTAGGACTAGATTGGTTTGGGATATCTGGCCGGCATGGACGGGTTGGACTGAAGGGTCTGTTTCCATGCTGTACATCTCTATGACTTTATGACCTTTTATAAAAAGTACTTTTGTGCAGCCATAACATTTATACCTTGCTCTGTCTAAACACCCGATGATCTGTCTGTCCTTGTTTGCTGTGATCTACCTGTACTGCTCACAAAACAAAACTTTTCACTGTTCCTAAGCACATGTGATGACAATAAATCAGATTGGATCAGATCCCCTCCCACCCTTCTTCTCTCCAGAGTGAACATTCTCAACTTTGTCTGTTTTGTTCTCACTAAAGTGCATCACCTCACACTTCTCTACATTGAATCTCACTTGCCCTCTGTCCACCCACCTGTTACCCCTTTCACAGTTCCACATTGTCTACCTCAGAGTCTACAGTCCTTGCAACTTTCATGTTATCTGCAAACTTAGAAATTATCTTCTGTGTGTCAAGATCTAGATTATTAATATACATCACAAAAAGCAAGAGTCTCAGTGCCAGTTCCTAAGGATCACCCTGTCAAACCTTCTGCCAGCCCACCAAAACTCCATTAGTCTTGGCTCTCGGATTGCGTATGATTACAATTTACTTATTTGCAATAAATTGTAGTTGTTGTTAAGTACAGGAACCTGATATCTTGCTTATCTGTTTATCTCAACTTAAAGACTGAGCCTTGACAGCCCTTCGTGGTAACGAATGCCACAAAATAACTATCGTCTGAGAAGAGAGATTGCACCACATTTCTGCCCTAACTGGGTATCCCTTACCGTGAGACTAAGCTTCTATTCATAGGCTCTCCTAGAAAGAGAAATTGTTTCAATGAAGTTGCCTCTCATTCTTCTAAACTCCAATGAATATAGGCCCGATCTATTCAATTGCTCTTCATAAGTTAGTACTTCCATACCTGGCATCAGCCTACTCTCTGCTCATGAATTTGAAAACCTGAATTCCCCCAAGTCAAAATGGCGGCGTCACAGGGAGACTCTTTGTGAGCTCTCTACAGCAGATCTCACTGTTGCATTCCTTATAACCATTCCACAGTTTCAAACCTAAATTCTAAATTTGTAAAATTTACTGGTAATGTGCACCTTTTGTGCAACTGTAGCCTTGTCTGCCTTGCTCTGTCTAAATACCCTATGATCTGTATGACCCTCCAATGCTGGCAAAACGTCTCTTCTGTGACGGTCCCAAAGCTGTTTATAGTATTCTCAGTGAGGTCTAACAATAGCTTCATTAGATTTAGCAAGAGTTTGTTATTAATAGCTACCATTTGCTTTGAAATAAACTTGAACATTTCATTTGCCTATTACCTGCTGAAATTGAATGCAGTTTTTTTATTCATTTGTGGGATATGGACATCACTGGTTGGTCAGAATTTTATTGCCCATCCCTGGTTGTACTTGTGAAGGTGAATGTGAGCTGCCTTCTTCAACTGCTACAGACCACCTGATGTGGGTAAACCCACAATGCCCTTAGGGAGGGAATTCCAGGGTTTTGACCCAGTGACAATGAAGGAATGGCAATATATTTCCAAGTCAGGATGGTGACTGGAAGAAAACTTGCGGTGATGGAGTTCCCATGTATCTGCTATCCTTGTCTTTCTAGATGGAAGTGGTTTTCTAGTCTGGAAGATGCTGTCTAAGGGTCTTTGATGGATTTCTTCAATGCATCTCGTAGATAGTACACACTACTTCTACTGATTGATGATGGTGGAGAGGAGAGACGCTTGTCGATGTTGTGTCAATCAAGCAGGCTGCTGTGTCCTGGATGGTGTCAAGCTTCTTGAGTGTTGTTGGAGCTGAACCCATCCAAGCAAGTGGGGAGTAATACATCACACTCCTGACGTGTGCCTTGTAGATGGTGGACAGGCTTTGAGGAGCCAGAAGGTGAATTACTCACTTTTGTAATGTATGTATTTCTAAATGCATCCTATATAGCCAACTCTATCATTTTCCTAATAACAGGCAGTAAGTTAAGTGGTTGATAGTTGCCCATTGTTCCTCAATTTCCATCCTATTTGAATAAAGATATTGTATCAGCAGTTTTTCAATCCTCCAGTCCTTTACCAGAATCTAAGTATTTTTGGAACACTAAAACCAGAGCATCCACTATCTCTGTAGCTACTGCTTTTAATATCTAATAATGCATTCCATGACATCAGCAAACTGACCAACCTTTTGCCCTGTTAGTTTCTCGAGCACTGTTTCTCCAGTGATAGTTATTAAATTTGCTTCTTCTCCTACTTTTGAGCCTTGGTTATTTAATAATTTTGGGATGTTATCAGTGTCTTCTGCTGTAAAGACTGATGGAAGTATCTATTCAACTCTGCTGCCATTTCCTGGTTCTCCATTATTATGTCCCCAGGCTCTATTATCTCAGGAACATTTGCTCACTTGCTCTTTTCCCTTTTACACACTTAAATTAGCTCTTGCGGTCTGTCTTGACATCATCTTGATGCCATCAAAGCTTACTTTCACCGTTTTTTGGTTATGTTTTGTTGGTTTTTAAAACTTTTCAAACTCTCTGGCTTATAACTAATCTTTACCACATTGTATACATTTTTCTTTCAATTTGTTGCAACCTTAACTTCTCTAGTTGACCAGGGCTGGCTGATCCCCTTCTTAAATTCCTTCCTTCTCTTCATTGTTCTGAGCCATGACCTACAGTGCTGACCCCGGAATCCGAACGCCCTATTGTTCAAACAAATTGGAATCCGAACAATTATTTCGAGAAAATTTTGCCCTAAAATCCAAACACATTTTCAGAATCCGAACACCACGTACCGTTCAGGTCGCACATTGTTCAGTTCATCCCGGGAAGTACTTGTGAAAGCATCTTGTGTATCCATCACTAGTTTACTTCTTGTTTTTACCTGTGTTATTATGGAAGGTGACTTACCTTCCATGCAGTAAACCCTGTCCCTCCTTCCTCCTCTCCAGCTTCCACATGCACCATTAGCACTCCTCACTAAGGTAAATGAAGTTATTTTCATGTTTGTACATTTATTTTTTTTCTTATTATTACTTGATATTTAGGTCATATACTCATGTTATTTTACCTTAACCATGTGTATTTGCAGTTAAAAGAGTCTTGTAAATGTTTTTTTTGGGTCCAGAAACTGATTAATTCACTGTCCATTATTTCTTCTGGGGAAAATAGTTTTGGAATCCGAACTTTTCGCAATCGGAACAGCCTCCTGGAACGAACTAAAGTCGGATTCCGAGGCACCACTGTATTTCCTTGAACACGTTCCTTTACCACCTTTGCCGCTAAACTCCTTTCCCAGTCCCTTCCAGCCAGTTCTGGCCTCAGTCTTTTGCAATTACAATTGTTTCAAACCCAATTTTCTCCCTCTCAAAATATATTTTAAAAATGCCATGTTATAGTCATTGTTTCGCAGGGAATCTTTTACGCAAACATTATTTATTAAACCTGCCTCATTGTTATCATTGTAAATGTTGCTTGCAATAAATTAATTTTTCATTTGTCTTTAAAGGAATATAACTGACTTGTTTCTGAAACTGAACTAAATATATTCTGATATATATAATTAGCAACATCATCTTCTATCTTCCATTTAAATTTTGTTGAGAGCTGTGTGCAATACACTTTCCTAGCCCAGACATTACTGACTACTTCATTTAACACCAACTGTTTTGCACAGAGACGTCAACAGAACCCATTGGTCTATATATACCTTGTTCCTCCTGTTTCTAGATGCTGCAGCAGCCTCTCAACATGGACTTCGATCCCTGGTACATCGTGTATGGACAAGAAGCTAAGTATCGCATTGTCACAGTTACATTTGGGTTGAATGGAATTAGAATCCCTACAGTGTGAAAATAGGCCCTTGAGCCCAACAAGTCCACATGACCCTCCAACGATTAACGCACCCAAACCTATTCCCCCAACACTATATTTACCCCTGACTAATGTGCCTAACCTACACATTCACCTGACCTGCACATCTTTGGATTGTGGGAGGAAACTCACGCAGACACGGGAAAAATGTGCAAACTCCATACAGACAGTCGTCCGAGGCCAAAATCGAACCCAGGTCCCGTGAGGTAGCAATGCTAACCACTGAGCCACCATGCCACCCCTAATAAAACTGATGCATTATAAAGCCATTATCATTATTAAAAAATGAGACTTTATATATACTGTGCCCCAAAAGTGCCCTCAAAAGGTTTATTTTATTTTCCTTCCGCTTCATTGTTCCAAGTTCTGCAATCGGGAGGGGGTGGTGGGGGGGTGGGTGGCCTGTGATTATTTCCTTCTCCAGCAGGGTACTTCCTGACACTGCCCATTCTCTTTGTGAGGAAGGGGCACCTGGATGAAGTGCCTCCTTTTCCTGCCTTCTGTGCCAATGCTTTCATGGGGTCCATTGATTAGGGCAATGGAGAGCAGATGTGTGTCCCTCTCCAGCACACCCGGAGAGTGCTGGGCCTAGCTCTCCATTAGAAAAAAGTCCAGGCCTCTATTTTTCTTTCCAATGTGTATGACCTCACACTTTCTCACAGCTGCCATTTCTTTGCCCACTGTCCTAACCTGTCCAAATCCTTCTGCAGCCTCCCTGCCTCCTCAATGCTACCTGTCCAACCACCTATCTTTGTATCATCTTCAAACTTAGCCAGAATGCCCTCAGTCTCTTCATCTAGATCGTTAATGTATCAAATGAAATTGATACAAGACAGAGATGGTATGGCAAAGGATTACGAGTAGAAACAGTGAATGACAGTAACAACGGGGTTACTGTGAGATTCGCATTGGAATGAAGAACGGTACTTAGTGAGAGTGGAAACCTCAGCATCCTCACACTAACAGTCCAGCTGTTGTCCTGTGAGGGACAGGATTCTTCCTTCCCCGTAAGTGAGGAATCTGATTTCGGGCGCCTGTGCTGGCTCTTCACATTCTGTTATTTTTAACTTTTGTTTTCATTCTTTTGTAAGATTTAGATGTCACTGGCAGTATTTATTACCCATTTCTGGTTGCTCAGAGAGCAGTTAAGAATCAACCATATTGCTGTGGGTTTGGAGTCACGTATAGGATTCTGGATAAGAGGTGCTGGAAAAACACAGCAGCTCAGGCAGCATCCAAGGTCTTCCTGATGAAGGGCTTTTGCCTGAAACATCGATTTTACTGCTCCTCAGATGCTGCCTGACCTGCTGTGCTCTTCCAGCACCACTAATCCAGAATCGGTTTCCAGCATCTGCAGTCATTGTTTTTCCCTAGTCCAGTATAGGCCAGGTAAGGGTAAAAGGTTTCTATCCTAAAAGACATTAGTAAATCAAATGCTTTTTTACTCACAGTCAATCTGTTACCCTTACCTGGTCTGGCCTACATGTAACTTCAGACTTCAGTGTGATTGATTCTTTACTGCCTTCTGGGCTATTAGAAATTGTTCAGGGTTCTCAATGGACTCTGAATTACAAATAATGTTTTAATTTAATTCAAATTCTGCCATCTGCTGTGGTGGAAATCAAACTCAGGACCTCAGAGTTTCTGGATTAATAGTCTAGTGATTATACCCCAATGCCAGTAGCCCCCCCTGCAACTGACTGTTTTCTCTTGTATTGGTTGAAAGGGATGGATTGAGTGAGATGAAAGTGTGCGTGATTCTGTTAGTGCTAATGCAGTGGGAGAAACACTTCCCAAATGAGTGAGGAAGGACTGTGGAGGTGTGCTGTGATTAGGGGGTGGATGGTGGGGTGAGGGGGTGGGATAACGAGGCCAGAAAGATGTCACAGGCAATAGTGAGAGTGGGAGACTATGACCCTGAATGTGAAACAGAGATATAATGTGTATGAGGGATCAGAATCATCATCGCAGACAAGGATGACTCTTTTCCACTCTCAGGGTGGGTCCTTAGATGGTTGGACAGGGCGATGTAGCTACCACAGGCCCTTTACACTGAGGCAGGTGGTGGTCACAGGAAGGGGGTGGGTGGAACGTTGGTATGGCAGCATGCTCCTTTCCCTGTTTTTGCCAAGCTTTTGCTTTCTCCCAATGACAAGTCTCAAGATGCTCAATGCCTTCCTGGACACTCCTCCTCCCCATTGAATGTTCGTGGGCCAGTGATTCCACAGTGTCTGTGGGAATGCCAAAATTCACTGGTGAAGCCTTGAGGCTATCCGTGAAGCACTTCCTCTGTTCACGGTCACCTGCATGGGGAGTCTCACATCGGTCATGTGGGTGATGTGCTCAGACCATCATAGTCAATCGAGGGTGATCAGTGCCCCAGAGCTGGGGATGTTGGCCTGGTCAGGGATATTAGTGTTGTTGTATTTGGTTTCCCACCAAATTAAGAGTGTGACAATAATCTTGGTGGAGTGGAGAAGGTCTGACCTTTCTGTGGTGCTACTCGTCAACTGTCCAGATTGTAGAAACAATGACTTTGATAGACCAGTCTATCAGGATCTTGTGTTACGTGTCATGAAGGTGTAGCAGTGTACTGTACCTTTAAAGAGTTGAAAGCTACCAAAGACTGACAAAGCACACAGAATTCTGAACACAGGAGCAATGTCTTTGTTTTGAACATTAGATTAGATTCCCTACAGTGTGAAAACAGGCCCTTCGGCCCGACAAGTCCGCACTGACCCTCTGGAGAGCAACCCACCCAGACCCATTCCCCTACATTTACTCCTGACTAATGCACCTAATACTATGGGCAATTTAGCATGGCCAGTTCACCTAACATGCACATCTTTGGACTGTGGGTATCTTAGGACATAATTTAAACTGATCGGATGAATTTGCATCTGTTTTTGTTTCATGGCAACCCATCTGCAACTTTGATCAAGTGTAACATTGAATAGTGACCTCGGGATAGTTCTTTGCATTTCGAATTTTAACGGAATATAGCATGAGGTGAGTCTTTTCTGTGTGGCTGGTTTAAATTAGCAGAGAGGCTTACCCTGTGTAAGAACACATGGCCTCCTTTGATTAAGGTAGTCCTACTCTAACCACCCTGTCCACCAGAATCTTCAGGTGTCTGTCAGCAAATTGCAGTGCCATTTTCCCCCATCTCTGACTTCTTCAGACTGACTGCCCCATCCCCAAAATGGACAGCTTTGGAAAGCCAGTGCTTGTCCAGCTAAACAGTAGCCTTGTAAAGATAGTGCTGGGGCCAGGAATATTAGTCTTCAATGGGTTGAGGACTCTGTGTCTGTACCTAATGGAGTTTAGAAGGATGATGGGGAAACTGATTACAACTTACAGAAGCCTGGATAGAGTGAACTTGGAGATGGTGTTTCCACTAGTGAGAGAGGCTAAGACCCAAGGGCACAGCCTCAGAGTGAAAGAACAATGCTTTAGAACTGAGAATTTCTTCAGCCAGAGGGTGGCGATTCTGTGGAACCCATTACTGCTGAGGGCTGTGGAGGCCAAGTCATTTTGTATATTTAAGATAAAGATAGATAGGTTTTTGATTAGCAAGGGGATCACTGGTATCAGGAAAAAGGCAGAAGAATGTGGTTGAGGAACATACCAATCATGACTGAATGACAGAGCAGACTCAATGGACTAAATGCTTAATTCTGCTTCTATATCTTATGGTCTTCTGGTCTTATGATATCTGATGAGTGGTGAGTTCTTCTAGAGCAGTGGGTTCTAGGATGAGGTTAGGTTTGGTTGAGGGGAATGCCATAGGATCGTGGTCAGTAGTTAATAGGGTGAAATTATTAAGATACTGGAAATGATCTCCCACGGCCTCACAGAGAGAAACCTCCTGTGATACTCAACAAAACTGACAATTAGCCAAGAAAAACGCAGAGTTCAGCTCATATCTCAGCACGGAATTTGCATCTTTTTTTTAGATTAGATTACTTACGCGTGGAAACAGGCCCTTCGGCCCAACAAGTCCATACCGACCCACCAAAGCGCAACCCACCCAGACCCATTCCCCTACATTTACCCCTTCACCTAACACTATGGACAATTTAGCATGGTCAATTCACCTAACCTGCACATTTTTGGACTGTGGGAAGAAAACGGACCACCCGGAGGAAACCCACGCAGACACGGGGAGAATGTGCAAACTCCACACAGTCAGTCACCTGAGGTGGGAATTGAACCCTGGTCTCTGGCGTTGTGAGGCAGCAGTGCTAACCACTGTGCCACCCTAACCACTGTGCCACCGTGCCGTGTTCTTTGCAAGAAACGCTCAACCAGTCCTCCTCTTTTATCCTTCCCTCCCTGCAGCCCTTCAGATATGTATGCCCATTAGATTGTTGAGAACAAGTTTATTTTAATTCATTCCCATGATCTTGGGGTTTGTGGGAGAGTCAGTATTTATTGTCCATCCCGTGGCCCTTGACAAGATAGGAGGGGTTTTATTTGTGAAAAGTTGTATGAAGGAGGATATTCCCACAAAACTGGAGGGAGGGATTTCTAGGACTTTGAAGCATTGTTGATGGAAGAACAGTAGCAATTAGTGTTATATTTCAGGAAGGGTCTGGAAGAATGTTTTTTTGTTATACGTGTCAGGAAAGTTGGCAAGGAAATACACCAAGCCAGGCACTTATTGTGGCATGCCTTGTATGAATGCCAGAAGCAATAAAATTTCAGACCTGCTACATTACCTTGATCAGTAACACGTCTCAAAATACTTTCTCAAATATAATCAGCTTCCATCATTCAATCTATTTCTGTATAGCTCTGCGAAAATGTGCCCATCTAGTTATAAATCAAGCAAGAAATCCCTTCAAACCACCTTGTCCTCAGTGAATGCTGCTTTCCTGTTGCCTTTGCTTTCCATGATGTTTGGTCCTTAGAATCTTCTAAATGTGTGCTACCAGCAGAAGGACTTTCTTCTGAAGTTATGATCTTATACTGACAAGCAAATTTGGATGACATCGTTTTTTCACCATTACTATGACCTTGCTGTTACAGTTGTTCTTATACTCATATCTTCAGAATTCGAATCTTTCTCAATAGTAACACCTTTTTGCAAGGTAAATTTTTATTGAGTCAAATGGCCAGTGAAGAGTTTCAGATTCTGGGACTTTAGAATCTGGCCTTTCTGGTAGTTGTGCTATCATTTCATTGGTAGCAGAAGGTAGAAACATAGAAATATAGAAAATAGGTGCAGGAGTTGGCAAAATCAAGTCACAGGTAGATAGGATAGTGTAGAAGGCATTTGGTACGCTTCCCTTTATTGGTCAGAGTATTGAGCACAGGTGTTGGGAGGTTATGTTGCAGCTGTACAGGATATTGGTTAGGCCACTTTTGGAATATTGCACTTCTGGTCTCCTTCCTATCGGAAGGAAGTTATGAAACTTGAAAGGGTTCAAAAAATGATTTACAAGGAAATTGCCAGGGCTGGAGGATTTGAGCTATAGGGAGAGGCTGAACAGGCTGGGGCTGTTTTCCCTGGAGCGTCAGAGGTTGAGGGGTGACCTTATAGAGGTTTATTAAATCATGAGGGGTATGGGACAGGATAAATAGACAAGGTCTTTTCCCTGGGGTGGGGGAGTCCAGAAGTAGAGGGCATAGGTTTAGGGTGAGAGGGACAAGTTTTAAAAGAGACCTAAGGGACAACTGTTTCACACAGAGGGTGGTGCGTGTATGGAATGAGCTGTCAGAAGAAGTGGTGGAGGCTGGAACAGCGGTAACATTTAAGAGGCATCTGGATAGGTAGATGAGTATGAAAGGTTTAGAGGTGCCAAGTGCTGGCAAATGGGACTAGATTAGGTTGGGTTGTCTGGTCGGCATGGACGATTTGGACATAGGGGTCTGTTTCTGTGCTGTACATCTCTCTGACCCTATGATTCTATTTGGCCCTTTGAGGCCACACCACCATTCAGTCTGATCATGAATGTTTATGCAATTGCAATATCCCACTCCTGCTATCTCTCCGTATTCCTTGATCCCTTTAACCAAGGCTCATGTCCAGCTCCCTCTTGAATATATCAAATAAACTGGCCCCAACAGCTTCCTGTGCTGGATAATTCTACAGGTTCACAGACCATAGAACACAGAACAGGACAGCACAGTAGAGGCCCTTTGGCCTTCGATATCGTGCCAACCTTTTATCCTACTCTAAGATCAGACTAACCTACATATCCTTTTTTGCACTAACTTTCATGCGCCTATCCAAGAGCCGGTTAAATGCTCCAAATGTATCTGACTCTACTACCACTGTTGGCAGTGCATTCCACACACCCCTCACTCTCTGACCTCTGACATCTCTGCTAAACCTTCCTCCAGTCATCTTAAAATTGTGCCCCCATGTGATGGACATTTCTGCCATGAGAAAGTGTCTCTGGCTATCCACTCTATCGATGCCTCTCAACATCTTGTACAGCTCTATCAAGTCACCTTTCATCTTTCTTCACTCCAATGAGAGAAGCCCAAACCTTTCTTTATAAGACATGCCCTCCAATCCAGGTAAATCTCCTTTGCACCCTCTCTAAAGCTTCCACATCCTTCCTATAATGAACCGACCAGAACTGAACACAATATTCCAAGTGTAAGGACCCTATAGAGCTGCAGCATAACCTTGTGGCTCTTAAACTCCATCCCCTGCTAAAGTGAACACATCATACCCCTTCTTAACAACCTTATCAACTTGGGTGGCAATTTTGAGGGATCTATGGACGAGGGCCCCAAGATCCCTCTGTTCCTCCACACTGCCAAGAATCCTGCCTTTAACCCTATATTCTGCATTCAAATTTGACCTTCCAAAGTGAATGACTTAACATTTTTTCCACGTTGAACTCCATCTGCCACTTCTCAGCCCAGTTCTGCATCCTGTCAATGTCTCATTGCAACCTACAACAGCCCTTTACACCATCTACAACTTCCACCAACCTTTGCACCATCGGCAAACTTACTAAGCCATCCTTCCACTTCCTCATCTAAGTCATTTATGAAAATCACAAAGAGCAGAGCACCCAGAACCAATCTCTGCGGAACCAAGCCCCAGGCTGAATAATTTCTATCTACCACCACCCTCTGGCTTCTATAGGCCAGTCAGTTCTGTATCTAGACAGGCAGGTTTCCCTGTATCCCATGCCTCCTTACTTTCTGAATGAGCCTACCATGGAGAACATTATCAAATGTCTTGCTAAAATTGATATACACCACATCTCATGTTCTGCCTTTGTCAATGTGTTTTGTCACATCCTCAAAGAATTTAATATGGTTTGAGGGGCATGCCCTGGCTCTAAGAGAGCCATGCTGACTATCTCTAATCAAACTCTGGTTTTCCAAGTTATCATAATCCTATCTCTCAGAATCCTCTCCAATACTATGCCCACCATTGACATATGGCTAACTGGTCTGTAATTCCCAGGGTTATACCTATTCCCTTTCTTGAATAAGGAAATAACATTTGCCACTCTCCAATCATCTGATACTACTCCAGTGGACAGTAAGGACCCAAAGATCATCATCAGAGGCACAGCAATCTCGTCCCTCACTTCCTAAAGTAACCCAGAGTATATCACACCTGGAGAATCGATGTTTCAGGCATAAGCCTTTTATCGTCCTGATGCAGGACTTATGCCCGAAACGTTGATTCTCCTGCTCCTCGGATGCTGCCTGACCTGCTGTGCCTTTTCCAGCACCACACTCTCGACTCTGATCTCCAGCATCTGCAGTCCTCACTTTCTCCTATATCCCATCTGGCCCAGGGGACATATCTATCCTTATGTTTCTCAAAGTTTTCAGCACATCCTCCTTCCTAACATCAACCTGTTCGAGCAGATCAGTCTGTTTCACACCGTCCTAAGAAACATCAAGATCCCTCTCAGTAGTGGATACTGAAGCAAAGTGTTCATTAAAGACCTCCCCACCTCCTCCGTCTCCAGGCACAAGTTCCCTCCATTATCTCTGATCGGCCCAACTCTCACTCTGGCCAACCTCTTGTCCCTCACATAAGTGTAGAACTCTTTCAGGTTTTCCTTAATCCTATCCACTAAAGCTTTTTTATACCCCCTTCTAGCTCTTCTAAGTGCATTCTTCAGTTCCTTCCTGGCTATTTTGTAACTCTCTAGAGCCCTGTCTGATCCTTACCTCCTCAACCTTAAGTCAGCTTCCTTCTTCCTCTTGACTGGGTGTTCCACATTCCTTATCAATCAAGGTTCCTTCAACCTACCATCCTTTCCTTGCCTCAGTGGGACAAACCTGTCCAGCACTATCAGCAGTTGCTTCCTAAACAACCTCCACATTTCTGTTATGCATTTCCCTGAGAACATCTGTTCCCAATTTAGGCACCCCAGCTCCTGTCTAATGACATTGTAATTCCCCCTCCCCCAATTAAATACTTTCCCATGCCATCTGCGCTGATCCTTCTCCATGAGTATAGTAAAGGCCAGGGAAGTTGACATCTCTCTGCATGAAGAAATTCTTCCTCATCTCAGTCCTGAATGGCTTACCCCTTGTTCTTTGACTGTCATCACTGGTTATGGGCTTCCCTAACATCAGGTACATCCTTACCACACCTGGCCTGTCCAGTCCCATCAGGATTTTATATGTTTCTATAGGATCACCCCCTCATTCTTCTAAATTCCTGTGAGTACAAGCCCAGTCAATCCAGTCTGTGCTTTGTTTGTGTCATTGTGTTTACAAGAAGTTGATTTGCCACATCTGTATTGACGTTGGCTGCCCAAGTGCCAGTATGATATAATGACTTGAATGGGAAGCTTGGCATAGAATCATTGCCACAATTCCTTCTCATTGGCATGAGTCTATCCTACAGATACCAAGTTGGAAAAGACATCCACACAAAATCTTCAGTAGAAATGATAAGACTTGATAAGCAGTTAAGATTAATCATTAAGGGCTTGTTTTCGAGTTTCATTGCTTCTAAGATTGATACATTAGTAGGATAGGATAGTGTAAATTTTAGGGTTAGATGGTCTGGTGTTATTTTTCTTAGAATAAGAAGGTGAGGGAGAATCTGATTGTGATGTACGGAGGTATAATGGGCAAAACAGGATCGCTGCAATCCCCCACCATGTAGACAAAATGCTTCTTTTATTCTCCTGCCAAAAATGGACATTTCACATTTTCACACATTGTACTTCATTTGTCCTATTTTTTCTCATTCACATAATTTATTTTTTTTAGTCTCTTTAGGTACTCTTCACAACTTACTCTCTGACATTTTTAAAATTCATATGCAGTCTGTGAGCACTGTCAGTACCTACTGACCCGCTGCAGTCCACCTGCTGTGTGTTGACTCACAATGCCATTAGGAGGGAATTCCAGGATTTTGACCCAGCGACACTAAAGGAATGGAGAGTGGCTTGAAGGGGAGCTTGCAGGCGGTGGTGTATCCACCTACTGATGTGTTATCAGCAAAATTGGCCCAATACCTTCCTTCCCTTCATAGAACATAGAACACAGAACAATCCAGCGCAGAACTGGCCCTTCCGCCCTCGATGTTGCACCGACCTGTGAACTATTCTCACTCGTCCCCCTACACTATCCCAAAATCATCCATGTGCTTATCCAAGGATTGTTTAAATCTCCCTTATGTGGCTGGGTTGACTACATTGACAGGTAGGGCATTCCACGCCCTGACCACTCTCTGAGTAAAGAACCTGCCTCTGACATCTGTCTTAAATCTATCTCCCCTCAATTTTGTAGTTATGCCCTCCCGTACAAGCTGACGTCATCATCCTAGCAAAAGACTCTCACTGTCTACCCTATCTAATCCTCTGATCATCTTGTATGTCTCTATCAAATCCCCTCTTAGCCTAAATCTAATTCTAAAAAGAAAGTTTGTCTGTGGCCAAAGTCACTTACAACAAAAGCTGAAGGCATTGAGATGTCACCTGGATTGGTTATAATTGGCTAATTGCTTTTCCAGAGACAGTGATGTAGGCTTAAAAGTCACCTTTTGGATCCCTCAAGATGTGGTAATGATGGCTTTACTCTGGAATTATAATGCGCAATATTTGATGAGAGATTCAGGGAAAGAATGAAAGAGCAGGTAAAAGTTAGTTCCAGGTAAGTCATCTCTCTGACTCAGTGTTCGAATCCAAAACATTTCTTTCACCCACAGACTGGGGGTCATGTGATCTCTTTGAGAGATCCTCCATCAAGGCAGCTTGTACTTTACAAGCAAAAGACTGTCACCTCTGGAGCCAGCATTGTTTGTTTTGAAATGTGTTCCCTCAAGAAGTTTTTTTTTGTGTACACACATGACTAATTAATAAGGAACTTCCCCTGGATCCTCTGGTTTTCTCTCAAGTCCAAAGATGTGTAGATTAGGTAGATCGACCATGCCAAATTGCTCATCATGTCCAGGGATGTGCAGGCTGGATTATCCATGGGAACTGCGAGGTTTTAGGACAGGAGGGATAGTTCTCTGTGAGATGCTGCTTGGAGGGTAGGAATCGATGGGCTGAATGACCTGCTTCCACACCGTAGGGGTTCTATGATCCCATGAATAAGGTTACCATGTTAAATATTGGATAACACTCCTTCAAAAGGTAAGTTCAACATCAGCACAAACACATGCTGTGCCAAATAGTATGTCTCTGTTCTACAAAGCTCTATATAATTCTACATATGACTTCTTTTCAGAAGCTCAATATTTGTGACTGACTGCTGAGTTCCTATTAGATGAATTCTAGCATTGAGGTAACTTTTGTCTTCTTTGTGCCGTACCCTGCTACAACTGTGGGCGGCACGGTGGCACAGTGATTAGCACTGCTGCCTCACAGCGCCTGTAGACCCGGGTTCAATTCCCGACTCAGGTGACTGACTGTGTGGAGTTTGCACGTTCTCCCCATGTCTGTGTGGGTTTCCTCCGGGTGCTCCGGTTTCCTCCCACAGTCACAAAGATGTGCGGGTCAGGTGAATTGGCCAAGCTAAATTGCCCGTAGTGTTAGGTTAGGGGTATGGGTGGGTTGCGCTTCGGCGGGTCGGTGTGGACTTGTTGGGCCGAAGGGCCTGTTTCCACACTGTAAGTCTAATCTAATCTAAAACTCCATGCCTGGATCAATCAAGTCTAGTACCGCAGTGACAGATTCATCTCAGTCACTCTCTGGGAGATCCACTGTAAAAAGCACTTGATGGGTTGAGTTGACATTGACTTAAGTAGCAGCACCTTTTCAACTGCAATGGGGACATTTCTATTGTTGGTCACTCTCTCAGCATATTGCTTCTGAGAGCAGAGTTTTGGGCAGTTATGAATTCCTGCATTTAGGTAAACTCAACAAAATCTCCCAAGCCAGTCAAAAATGTTTCTTTAAGTTTGGAACTGAAGGTCTTGAAATGTCGTACAACCATTCATGAGGGACACAGATACAATTACCTCACTCTGAGCTTTATCTTCCATATGTGACAGATGTTGTCAAACTGTCCGTTGGAGAGAACCATTCAACCATGACCGCACAGATCAGCGCGCTCGACTGCTCCACAAACCACCTCAGAAAAGAACAGCTATATAACTCATTCTTGAGTGGTGAAGTTCCCACTGGATATTACATCATTGTTTTGTGAAATCTGGCTGCAAGAAAAAAACTAGGGCGAGTCCTTTTATTGAATTTTGACCTCTTCAGAGATTGTATTTGCCACTCCCATTCACGGCCCCTATGATATCCTGTCCCTCCCCCTTTTTGGTCAGCTCCTGCTTGGAAGCCCAGTCCAGTTGGAATCTTGTCATATCAGGTAAGGGTCAACCACAGAATATTCAGCAGCTCTAGGGATGGGCAATAAATGTTGCTCCAGTCAGCTGCATCCACATCTCCTGAATGAATAAAATAAGAATTGATTGTTTATATGAGTCAGGTGGGTGCAGACAGGTTGTGTAGCCCAAGTGGCAGGATCAAAGACTTTTCCCCATATTGTATGAGGTCCCTTTAAGAATGGGTACCAATCATCACAACTATTGCCTGACTTGCATAAGACAGAGACATGTTGCAAAAACTTGCATTCAACTTGTAACCCTATCAAATTTCAAACGATTTGATTAGATTCCCTACAGCGTGGAAACAGGCCAATCGGCCCACCAAGTCCACACTCACCCTTGAAGAGTAACCCATCCGGACCCATCCCCCTACGTTTACCCCTGACTAATGCACCTAACACTATGGACAATTTAGCATGCCTGCAGGCAGAAACCCACATAGACACATGGAGAATGTGCAAATTCCTCACAGACAGTTCCCCGAGGCTGGAATTGAACCCAGGTCCCTGGCGCTGTGAGATAGCAGTGTTAACCACTGAGCCACCATTCCACCCCAAATCACAACGACAATTCACAAATTGTGGTTCTTAAAAAAAATGGCATTTTTGTCCACATAACTACAGGGAAGGCCTAGTGGTATGATCACTAGACTATTAATCTAGAAACTCAGCCAATGTTCTGGGGACCCAGGTTCAAATCCCACCACAACAGATGCTAGAATTTGAATTCAATAAGAAATATCTGGAATTAAGCATATATTGGTGACCATGATACCATTGTTGATTGTCAGGAAAAATCCATCTGGTTCACTAATGCCTTTCGGGAAGGAAATCTGCTATCCTCATCTGGTCTGGCCAACATGTGACTCCAGACCCACAGCAATCTGAAATTGAAGAGCTTATGCCCGAAACGTTGGTTCTTCTGCTCCTCGGATGCTGCTTGAGCTGTGCTTTTCCAGAGCCACATTTTTTGACAACAATCTGAAATGGCCTAGCAAGCCATTCAGTCGTATCAATCACAACTGAGGTCGGGCAATAAATGCTGACCAGCCAGCGAAGTCCATGTCTCATAAGTGAATCAAAAAAACACGAGTATCAGTTTGTGATATGTGAATCCTTTAGCCTCATGCTTGCCTTAGTTGCCAACAGTGTAGCAGAATATGAGAGGTAGCTGACTGCTGCAACCCAGTGTGAATCACATGTGGCTCTGCTGGTACTACTGCATTGACTGTTCAGTGGCATTCTGATGAAAATCTACTTCTGCATGGCAAGACCTGTCTTCTTTCTGCAACTTGTACAGGCAGCGTGCGTGATGTAAAGATTGTTAAAGGTAGCAATGATCATTTGAATTCCTACAGCGTGGAAGCAGGCCATTCAGCCCATGGAGTCCATTCCAACCCTCCAAAGAGCATCCCACCCAGACCCAGCCTACCCCTGTATTTCCAATACCCAATTCACCTAACTGCACATCTCTTGACTGTGGGCAGAAACGGAGCACTCAGAGGAATTCCACGCAGACAGAGGGAAAATGTACAAACTCTACATAGACAATCACCTAAGGCTGGAACCAAACCTGAGTCCCTAGTGATGTGAAGCAACAGTGCTAACCACTGAGCCAGTGTGCAGCCTTGGCTGGGTTTATGCTGTGTAAATATGTGAGTACACTAGATTTGCAGGACCACTTTTCTGTGGAAAGCAACTTTATTAGATCCAGTGAGATCAGTGAAACCCAATCAGGTGTTTTCCTTGTTAGCGGTTCCTGTAGAAATCACAAATATGAAAGAGTCAAACCCATCAAATGATCTCAGCAATAGAAACCAATGGACAGAATTTCATTTTGTAAACACTTCACTGTAACAATCAAATGAAAATTAACAGAGTAAACATAAATTGACAGAAAATGTCATCATTAGAAAATGTGAATGATAGTTTCCAAAGCTGATACTAATGGAGATAATATTTGCACTATGTGCATTTGCAGTGTTTTGAGCATTTATGTGGCACCACATGCAGTTTGAAGGTTCTTCCCATCCTTTCAGTCGAGCTCATGTCCTCTCGGTCATGCTGGGTCTGATCATCGAAAGCTTCCAACAACTGGATAACTTGAATCGGTTAACAGAGAGGGTTATTATCAACAGGATAAAAACCAAAAGAACTGAGGATGCTGTAAATCAGAAACAAAAACAGAAATTGCTGGAAAAGCTCAGCAGGCCAAGCAGCATCTGTGGAGAGAAATCAGAGTTAATGTTTGGGCTTGAGTGGCCCTTCCTCAAAACAATTCTGAGGCAGGTTCACTTGACCTGAAATGATAACTCACCACAGATGCTACCAGATCATAGAATATGCCTATAGTGTGGAAACAGGTACATCGGCCCAACCATTTCACATTAACCCTCCAAAGAGTAACCCACCCAGACCCATTCCCCTATCCTATTACTCTACATTTTATCCCTGACTAGTGCACCTAACCTACACATCCCTGAACACTATGGACAACTTAGCATGGCCAATTCACCCAACCTGCACATATTTGGATTGTGAGAGGCAACTAGAGAATAAGGAGGAAATCCACGCAGTCACAGGGAGAATGTACAAACTCCACACAGACAATCACCCAAGCCTGGAATCGAACCTGGGTCCCTGGCTCTGTGAGGCAGCAGTGCTCAGCACATTGTGCCATCCCAGTGTGCTGACCTACTGAGCTTGTACAGCAATTTCTGTTGGTTATTATCACAGTTCCCTTACCCTAACCACTCCAGAACACACCGGTTACAGGTATACACAGTTCTGGTAAAAAAAACCCTCAGCTCTCTAGCATACCTGAATGGCCCAGACAGCTTTTAAGAACAAAGAACAAAGAAAATTTATAGTCCAGGAACAGGCCCTTTGGCCCTCCAAGCCTGAGCCAATCCAAATGTACTGTCTAAACCTGTCAGTCAATTCATAAGCTTTGGTATCCCTCTGCTCCCCACCTACTCATGCATCTGTCCAGATACGTCTTAAATGAATCTACCGTGCCTGCCTCTACTACCTCGCATTCCAAACACCCACCACCCTCTGTGTGAAGTACTTACCGCGTGTATCCCCCTAAACTTTCCACCTCTCACTTTGAAAGCATGACCTCTCGTTATTGAATCCTTCACCCTGGGAAAAAAACTTGCCTCTATCCACCCTGTCTATACCCTTCATGATTTTGTAAACCTCAGTCAGGCCCCCCTCAATCTCCTTTTTTCTAATGAAAATAAACCTAACCTACTCAACCTCTCTTCATAGCTAGCACCTTCTATACCAGGCAACATCCTCGTAAACCTTCTCTGCACCCTCTCCAAAATGTCCACATCCTTTTGGCAATGTAGGGACCAAAACTGTACACAATATTCTAAATGCAGCCGAACCAATGTCTTGTACAATTTTAACATGACTTGCCAGCTCTTATACTCAATACCCCGCCCGATGAAGGCAAGCATACTATCTGCCTTTAAGGTTTTTACTCTTTCAGCTGTTTTCTGTTACACTGTTGCATAGATTTCAATGAAAGGCATTGTACCATTAATGTACATTATATTACAACATATGATGCATTAGTATAATATGTATCTACCTTACTCTCTTTACAATCAGTCAGCTATCATTTGGACAAATAGTCTGCTAGTCAGTCAGCTAACTATATATCTCACATTATAGTCATTTAAGTCAACTTATGCCCCAGGCTATATGTATAGGTCAAGATGTCATGTTAGTATACACTGTTAGTTGCTAATAAACTTCCAGATATCAGTCTCAGTAAGAACCCAATTCAGTGGTGTATGTTATCTGGGTTAATAGAGACAAAACCACAAATATTTTTTCTGTTCATTCATGGAATGAGGTTATCATTAGCTGGGCCAACATTTATTACCCATCTCCAATTGCCCAGAGGGCGGTTAAGAGTCAACCACATCTCTGTGAGTCTGGAGTCATATGTGGGCCAGACCAGGTAAGGATATCAGTTTCCTTCCATAAAGGACATTCATGAAATTATTGAAATATATCTCATTCCACATGAACATATTCACCCTTTGTCTGTTCTCTTTCTGTTGAACAGAAACTAGAATTTTTAAAGCAATATCTATTTTGAACAAAGACTGAAACATGATCCTGTAGCATGTTTGTTCTTTTCGATGGCTTGTTTCTTTCGCAGCCAAGTTAGAAGTTGATCATGAAGTTACCATTAGGAAATTTGTTTAATCACCTCCCCCTCTCCGAAACCTGGCCTTGTGTGATGCTGGTTCAGTTAGAGACAGTGTCTAAAAATACAGGCTTTAAAATCATTGCACTACAGTTTGTAATCAATCACCAAACGCAACCCTCTCTGGATATCTGCAGCCACAGTTTGAACATCCAAAGAGTGTTACAAACTACCTTTAGATATCCATATATCAAAGTAATGTATCTGAGCATCAGGAATTGAGTTTTTGGAGGATCACTGTCCTAAGGGACATTGAGATTCTGGAACATATCAGCAGATTGGCAGGGGGGTGGAATCCTCAACAACAGGGAGGCAACTGCAAGGCTGGAAGGAGATATAGTAATCAAAAATAGAAGATTGAAGAGACAGGTCAGGCTGGAACATGACAGGGAATGATCAATGCCTTTTGGATTAAATTGAGAAACAGATTTGTAAAGAGATCTCAGTTACCTGTAATAATAATAGGGTGGTTATGGTAGGGGATTTTAACTTTCCAAACATAGACTGGGACTGCCATAGTGTTAAGGGTTCAGATGGAGAGGAATTTTTTAAGTGTGTACAAGACAATTTTCTGATTCTGTATGTGGATGTACCTACTGGAGAAGATGCAAAACCTGACCTACTCTTGGGAAATAAAATGTCCACTTTACAGTGGAGGGATCCTGGATGTCTTGAAACACATAAAAGTGGATTAATCCCTAAGACCTGATCAGGTGTACCCCAGAACTCTGTGGGAAGCTAGAGAAGAGATTGCTGGGCCCCTTGCTGAGATATTTGGATCATCGATAGTCGCAGGTGAGGTGCCAGAAGATTGGAGTTTGACAAACATGGGGCCACTGTTTAAGAAAGGTGGTAAAGACAAGCCAGGGAACTATAGACCGTGAGCCTGATGTCGGTGGTGGGCAAGTTGTTGGAGAGAACCTAGAGGGACAGGATGTACATGTATTTGGAAAGGCAAGGACTGATTAGGGATAGTCAACATGGCTTTGTGCGTGGGAAATCGTGTCTCACAAAACTGATTGGTTTGGAGATGCCGGTGTTGGACTGGAGTGCACAAAGTTAAAAATCACACAACACCAGGTTATAGTCCAACAGGTTTATTTGAAAGCACTAGCTTTCGGAGCGACGCTCCTTCATCGGGTGGTTGTGGAGTATAAGATTGTAAGACACAGAATTAATAGCAAAAGTTTACAGTGTGATGTACACCCCAGTCCAAAATCAGCATCTCCTAACCATGACTGCCATTGACACCACTAACAGCTGGCTTAAAGTGGAGAGGATCTCTAAGAAAATGGCACATATCGACACAGATATCACATTTCGACAGAAATGCGGGAAAGCAGGAAAGATCCCAAAAGGATTACGATCATGAACCCTCTCAAGTCAACCTACAACACAGACTACACTGAGAGACTTTGCCACCGCATCCTTCATTCACCTCGTACACCAACTCTACAGCAGGTGCCACAACCTTGAAACTAAGATAGAGTCCACACTCTCAGCCTGCACTCAGGATACAGCAGTATGGTTACAGGACATTGGCAAACAGGCAAGGTGACTAAACTACACCACGTACGTGCACACCAAGAACAAGAAACTGGAGAAACTTGGCATCACCACCAGCAGTAGCCAAGCCCACCCTGGCACCACGGTGGAAAATGTCATCACCGTGGAAAAGCCGATCGTCAACTTATTGGACTACACCCTTCAACCAGAAGACATTGAAATTTTGAATAGGGGTCTCAATTTCTGCTCCACCATCAAAATGCACCCTATGGGTCTTGCAGCAGACATGGAGGAGTTTATCAGACGAATGAGACTCCGGGAATTCTTTCAAGATGATCAGTGATCCCAATGAGCCCACCAAGAAACTGGAACATTCATCACAGGGATCCATGGAAGGGCAACCAAAGAAGGAATCAATTTGGACCCCACTGGAGGGCCGCTGCCCTGGGCTTGACATGTATGCTCAAACCATCAGGAAATGTATAAATGCCAGATTCATCAGTCATACTCAGAGGGTAGAGCAGAACATCACCCGATCACAATGCAACAACATCCATGCTCTCAAAACCAATCACAACATTGTCATCAAACAGCAGATAAAGGAGGAGCTTTCGTCATTCAGAATAGAACAGATTACTGCAAGGAAGTGTACCGACAACTGAACAACCAGGAACACTACATTAAACTACCGACCAATCCGACCAAAGAGCACACCTGAGAACTAAACACATTGATCAGGATTTTGGATCCAGTCTTTCAGAGTTCCCTACATGTCCTCATCCCATGTACTTCTCGTGTAGGCGACTTCTACTGCCTTTCAAAGGTACACAAAGCCAATACACCAGGATGTCCCATTGTATCAGGCAATGGGACCCTGTGTGAGAACCTCTCCGGCTATGTCGAAGGCATCTTGAAACCCATTGTCCAGGGGACCCCAGCTTCTGTTCCAGCACTACAGATTTCTTACAGAAACTCAGCACCGATGGACCAATTGAACTGGGTACATTCCACGTCACAATGGATGTTTCAGCACTCTGTACCAGCATCCCCCACAACGATGGCATCGCGGCAACAGCCTCAGTACTCAACACTAACAACTGCCAATCTCTGAGCACAGTCCGACAACTCATCCACTTTATCATTGACCACAACATTTGCACCTTTGACAACCAGTTCTTAATCCAGACACATGGAACAGCCATGGGGACAAATTTGCACGCCAAATGCCAGGTTCAAACAAGACTTCTTCTCTATGCAGGAGAAAGTGAGGACTGCAAATGCTGGAGATCAGAGCTTAAAAATGTGTTGCTGGAAAAGCGCAGCAGGTCAGGCAGCATCAAAGGAACAGGAGAATCGACGTTTCGGGCATAAGCCCTTCTTCAGGAAAAAGGGCTTATGCCCGAAACATCGATTCTCCTGTTCCTTTGATGCTGCCTGACTTGCTGCGCTTTTCCAGCAACATATTTTTAAGTTATTCTCTATGCAGGACCCCCAACCAGCACTAAACTCCAGGTACATTGACGACATTTTCTTCCTTTGGACCCATGGCGAGGAGTCACTGAAACAACTCCACAGTGTTATCAACCTACCATCAAACTCACCATGGGCTATTCTTTACTATCTGTCTCATTCTTGGACACATGCATCTCCATCAAGGATGGACACCTCAGCACCACACGCTACCGCGAACCCACAGACAACCTCACAATGCTACACTTCTCCAGCTTCCATCCAAAACATATGGAAACAGCCATCCCCTATGGACAAGCCCTACACATCTGTTCAGATGAGGAGGAACGTGATGAGCACCTGGAAGTACTCAAGAATTCCCTCGTAAGAATGAGGTATGATGTTGAACTCATCGACTGCCAGTTCTGATGTGCCACAGCAAGGAAATGTAATGACCTCCTCAGGAGACAGACACTCGCTGCAACTGACAGGATACCCTTCGTTGTCCAATACTTCCCAGGAGCTGAAACACTACGCCAAGTTCTTCGCAGCCTGCAACCCATTATCAATGACAGATGCACACACACAGACACACACAGACACTCCTACTCACACACACAGACACTCCTACACGCACACTCCTACACACAATCTCCTACAGACCAATGCACTCATGCAGACCCTTTCTCATACACTCACACATACACTCCCACACGCACCCTCTCACAGATTTATACATCTTTACTCTCACACTCACACACATACACACACTCTCTCACAGACACTCATAACCCCCTTCCACATACACACACACCCACCCACATGCACACTTACACATATATAACCTGGTGTTGTGTGATTTTTAACTGTAAATTTGATTGAATTTTTTGAAGAAGGAACAAAGATGAGGGCAGAGTGATGGGCATGATCTATGTGGACTTCAGTAAGGCATTCGACAAGGTTCCCCATGGGAGACTGGTTAGCAAGGTCAGATCTCATGGAATACAGGGAGAACTAGCCATTTGGATACAGAACTGGCTCCAAGGTAGAAGACAGAGGGTGGTGGTGGAGGGTTGTTTTTCAGACTGGAGGCCTGTGACCAGTTGAGTGCCACAAGGATCGGCGCTCGGTCCACTGGTTTTCATCATTTCTATAAATGATTTGGATATGAGCATAAGAGGTATAGGTAATGAGTTTGCAGATGACACCAAAATTAGAGGTGTAATGGACAGAGAAGAAGGTTACCTCAGATTACAATGGGATCTTGATCAGGTGGGCTAATGGGCTCAGGAGTGGCAGATGGAATTTAATTTAGATAAATGCAAGGGTGTTGCATTTTGGGAAAGCAAATCTTAGCAGAACTCATACACTTAATGGTAAGGTCCTAGGGAGTGTTGCTGAACAAAGAGACCTTGGAGTGCAGGTGCGTAGCTCTTTGAAAGTGGAGTCGCTGGTAGATAGGATACTGAAGAAGGTGTTTGGTATGCTTTCCTTTATTGATCAGAGTATTGTGTACAGGGGTTGGGAGGTCATGTTGTAGCTGTATTGGACATCAGTTCGGCCACTTTTGGAATATTGCGTACAATTCTGGTCACCTGCTTATCGGAAAGATGTCATGAAATTTGAAAGGGTTCAGAAAAGATTTACACGGATGTTGCCAGGATTGGAGGATTTGAGCTACAGGGAAAGGTGTAATAGGTTGGGGCTGTTTTCCCTGGAGTGTCGGAGGCTGAGAGGTGACCTTATAAAGGTTTACAAAATCATGAGGAGTATGGATAGGATAAATAGACAAAGTCACTACCTTGAGTTAGTGGAGTCTAAAACCTGAGGGCATAGTTTTAGGGTGAGAGGGGAAAAGATATAAAAGAGACCTAAGGGGCAACTTTTTCACGTAGAGGATGGTACGTGTATGGAATGAGCTGCCAGAGGAAGTGGTGGATGCATGTACGATTGCAACATTTAAAAGGCATCTGGATGGGTATATGATGAGGAAAGGCTTGGTAGGATATGGGCTGGGTGCTGTCAGGTGGGACTAGATTGGGTTGGGATATCTGGTTAGCTTGGATGAGTTGGACCAAAAGGTCTGTTCTGTGCTGTACATATCTATGACTCTATGAAATTAACTGAAGGATCATCCAGTGCGGCTTTGTGAGTGAAGCTAAGGAATAAGGGGATGTTATTGGGGTTGTACTATAGGCCCCCAAATAGTCAACGGGCATGAGAGGAACAAATATGCAGGGAGACTGGGGTGGCTTGCAGGAGTAGTAGGGTTGTTGTAAGGGATTTAAATTTTCCTAATATAGACTGAGACTGCCAGAGCATGCAGTGCTTACATAGGGTGGGGCTTGTTCAGTGTGTTCAGGAAAGTTTCCACAAGCAATATATAGAGGGTCTGGAAGGGGCAAAACTCAACCTAGTCTTGGGAAATAGGGCAGGACAGGTGATGGAGGTGACAGTGGGGGAGCACATTGGGACCAGTGACCATAGTTGTATTAATTTTAAGATAGTTATGGAGAGGGACAAAACTGGTCCACAGATTCACATTCTAAACTGGGGCAAGGTGAATTTTGGCAGAATAAGACAGGAACTTGCAGTGGTTGATTGGAGTAGTTTGTTTATAGACAAAGGGACCTCCAGCAAATGGGAGGCCTTTAAAAGTGAGATAGCTAGAGTTCAAGGTCTGTATGTTCCTGTGAGGGTGATGGATAAGGTTGGCAGGAATAGGGAACCCTGGATGGCAAGAGATATTGAGGCTTTGACCAGAAAAAAGGAGGTATAGCTCAGGTACAGGCAGCTGGGATCAAGGGAGACCCTGAAGGTATATAGGGAATATGGGAATTTACTGAACAAGAAAATCAGGGAGGACAAAAAAGCGGCACGAGATAACCTTAACTGAGCAGATTAGGTTGAATTCAAAGAGGTTCTTTAAGTATATTAAAGGAAAAAAAATAACTAGAGAGAGAATAGCACCTCTCAAGGACTATAGTGGACATGTGCGTACAGGACCGCAGGGAGTAGGTGAGGTTCTCAATGAATATTTCTCCTCTGTGTTTACCGTGGAGAAAGGCATGAATACTTGAGAAGTTGGGGAAGTTAGTGATCGTATCTTGGGGACAGTCCATATCACAGTAGAGGAGGTGTTGGATGTATTAGAATGTATGAAAGTGGATAAATCTCCTGTTTCTGACCAGATATATCCAAGAACGCTGCAAGGAGCTAGAGAAACAATTGGTCCTGGCTGATATTTTTGCATCATCGTTAATCACGAGTGAGGTCACGGAAGACTGGACAGTAGCGATTGTTGTTCCATTATTCAAGAAGGGCTACAAAGAAAAACCTGGGAACTATACACCAGTAAGTCGAAAATCTGTTACTTGAGAGGATTCTGAGGGACAAGATATACATGCCTTTGGAAAGACAGGTTTTGAATAGGTGTAGTCAGCATAGCTTTGTGTGTGGGAGATCATGCCTCACAAATTTGTTTGAGTTCTTTGATGAAGTGACCAGGAAGGTCAATGAGGGCAGGGCAGTAGACAAAGTCTATATAGATTTCAGTAAGGCCTTTGATAAGGCTCCACATGGTGGGCTGCTCTGGAAGGTTAGATCACATGGAATCTAGGGGGAGCTGACAAATTGGATACAAAATTGGCTTGATGATAGGAAGCAGAGGGTAATAGATGACTGGAGGCCAGTGATTAATGATGTATGTCAGGGGTCAGTGCTGGGCCCATTGCTGTTTGTTATTTATATCAATAATTGATGAGATTGTGCAGGTCATGATTAGTAAATTTACAATGGCACTAACATAGTCAGTATTGTGGGCAGTGAGGAAGGTTATCAGAAATTGCAGCAGGACCTTGATCAGCTGGGGAGGTGGGTCGAGAAATAGCAAATGGAGTTTAATATAGATAAGTATGAGGTGTTGTATTTTGGAAAGTCAATTCAAGGTAGGAGTTTCATGGTGAATGTTATGCCCTTAGAAGTTTAGTGGAACAGAGGGACCTTGGAGTTCAGGTGCACAGTTCTCTGAAAGTGGAGTCCCTGATAGACAGGACAGTGAAGAAGGCTTTTGGCACACTGGCCTTCATCAGTCAGGGCACTGAATATAGAACTGGGAAGTTATGTTGTAGCTATACAGGATGCTGGTGAGGCCACACTTGTATTGTGTTCAGTTTCGGTCACCTTGCTATCGGAAGGATGTCGTTAAACTGAAAAGAGTGCAGAAGAAATTTGCAAAGATCTTGCCAGGACTAAAGGGTCTGAATTATAGGGAGAGGTTGGACAAGCTAGGACTTTTGTTTTAGAGCTTGGGAGACTGAGGGAAAATCTTATCAAAGTATATAAGATTATGAGAGGCATGGATAGGGTGCATGCACTCAATATTTTTCCCAGGGTTCTGGAATCAAGGACTAGAGGGCACCAGTTTATGGTTAGAGAGGAAAGAATAAAAGGGAACCTGAGGGGCAATCTTTTTACATAGAGGGTGGTACATATATGGAATGAGCTGCCAGCGAAAGTGGTTGAGGCAGGTACATTAATAATATTTAATAGGCATTTGGATAAATACACAGATCAGAAAGGTTTAGAAGGATATGGGCAAAGAGCAGGAAAATGGCATTAACATGGATGGACATATTTTTCAGCATGGACCAGTTTGGGCTGACGGGCCTGTTTCCATGTTGTCAGACAGCCTGATACTGTATGACTCAAAATGATTCATGGAGATGAGGAACATCTTCCAAAATATTCCCTATCTGTCTTTAAGAAACTGTTCAAATTCATATTAATGCTTTCTCTGAATTCAAATCCAATTTTCAAGGAGTCAACTCCTTGCGGCATAAGATATTCCTGTTCCATGGAAGAAATACCAGACCTTGTGCATTCTCAGACTGATTCCTGGGATGACATGACTGTTGCATGAAGAGAGACTGTACTGGTTAGGGCTATCTTCGCTACAGTTTTATATAATGAAGGGGTTGGAGATTTCATAGAAACTCATAAAATCTGAAAGGGACTAGACAGGGTAGTTGCAGGAAGGATATTCCTGATGACTAGGCATGTCCAAAAGCAGGGGTCACAGTCTCAGAATATGGGGCAGACCATGTAGGACTGAGATGAAGAGAAGTTTCTTCACCCAGAGAGTAGTGAGCTATCAGATTGCCCTACCACAGAAAGCAGTTGAGGCTGAAGGGATCAAAGGGCAAGGGGTAAAAATAGGAACAGGGGATTGAGTTGGATGATCAGTCATGAATGACGGAACAGGCTCAAAGGGCCAATTGTTTTTTATTCATTTGTGGGACCTGGGCATTGCTGGCTGGCCAGCATTGATAACCCATCCCTGTTTGCCCTTGAGAAGGTGGTGGTGAGCTGCCTTCTTGAATCGCTGCAGTCCACTTGCTAATGGCCTACTACTGTTCCTGTTTTCTATGTTTGCGTTTCTCACGCACCGGATTAGTTTGAGACAAACACTTCCAATAACTATTTCCGTTTCTGGAACTGGAACTTCTACTCATTGTATCAGCAGGGAGCTCATCTCATCAAGCAAAGAAGTCGTCATAGCTCCCCACAAGTACACGGCTTCCTGCAGTGTGGGTATCATGTTGGTGATTGGAGATTTCTCATTGAAAGATTGATTGCTGCTTATTGAGCCAGTGTTGAACACACGAAGTTGAGAGAAATCTCAGCATTATTCCACTCTTCTCTCTGGATGGGGCAGACTGAAGCTGGTTTTCAGTATGGAACCATGGGATAACAATACATTTTTTCCATTGCTTTAATTTCTATCAAATACAGAAAAATGATGTAGACAGAACTGCTTAAAGTTAGCTTCTCAAAAGTCTTATCTTTTCATCACAGCATGGCATTGTCAAAGAACATCAAAGATTGTTTTCAGCAAAGTTTTAGATCAAAAAATAGCAGTTATAAGAAGTAACACTGGGAATTAAAAGGTACAGAGGCTTCTCTTCTCTATTTAATACAACCAGGCAGTCATGATATATCAGATGGTGCTGCATTCTTAAAAGGTAAGCCCATTGTGCTAATGCCACCATTCATTAAAACATTAAAATAAAACAAAGAACTGTGGGCGCTGAAGGTCTGGAACAAAAACAGAAACATTTCTGAAGAAAAGTTACTGGACCTGAAATGTTAACTCCGTTTCTCTTTTCATAGAATTTTAAAGAATCCCTACAGTGTGGAAACAGGCCATTTGGTCCATCAAGTCCACACTGAGCCTCTGAAGAGGTTGTGACCAAAACATGCACACAGACTTAAGCTCAAAATATGTTCACATGTCAAAGCCTTAGGTCTGCCCAAACTCCAATACAATAAAGTGAAGCAGCATAGTCTTACCAGACCAAAGGGAGAGAGATGATTGGAGGTGGCTTAATGTGAGGGCCACCACATCGCAGACAAGAGTGACAGACCTTCATAGGCATTGAATCCATGCATTGCAAACAGCTGATTGAGCTAACCAACCCCTTTCCAACATCATGTCAAGCTGTTGAGTGATCCCTAGTCAATCATGTGCACTTGCCAATTCCGGTTGACCTGATTGAGGTTTGCTGGCTAATGTGTTGCAGTGGACTGAGTGTATTACTCAGTTGCCTGAATAAACTCAATATGATGGCCTGGTCAGGCTTTTTCCTGTCACACTGGTGAGCATATCTGCTGTTCTCTGCTCATTTCTCTGCATTGATATTGTTCAATTGGTATATCTTGTAAGACAAAGTTAAAAGCTTTGTATTCTTTGTATTCATTGCTCATTCTTGCTCATTGCATCAAGAAATTAACAGTTTGTGATCCATTTCCATAATGACTTTCAGGCCAAGGATAGAATCAAAGTATCATTGCATTTTACAGTCCGCAAGGAGGCCATTCAACCCATCGTGTCTGTACTGACTCGAAAGAGCTGCCCAGCTAGTCTCACTCTCCAGCCATATCTCAGTAGCATACTAAATTTATCATTTTCAAACATATATCCAGTTGAAACCTCCTATGGATTCCACCTCCACCATCGTCCCAGGCAGTGCATACCAAATCCCAACAACTCTCTGAGTAAGTTCCCCTCACCTCACTCCTCATCTTCTTACTGACAATCCTGAAGTTGTGACCCCTAGTTACCAATGTCCGAACCAGTGGAACCAGAATATCCTTCTTTACCTTGTCAAAATTGCTCACAATTTTGAACACCACATTAAGGGCACTTTTGAACTTTTTTGCTCCAAGGAGAACAAGCCCAGTCTCTTTAATCTTTCCTGGTATCGAAAATCCTTCATTCCTAGTATCAACCTTGTAAATCTCCTTTGAACTCTCTCCATGTCTTAAATAAGGTACCTAGAACTGAACCATAGTTACAGTTAAATATAAGTTATAGCTTAAAAATCATTTGTAAACCATATAGACAAGAGTTCATCCTTCTTTTTATTTAAATAACTTAGGAGATGTGAGTATCACTGGCTGAGTGGTATTTATTGCCCATCCATAACTACCCTGCAGAAGGTGGTGATGAGTTGCCTTCTTGAACCATTGCTGTCCATTTGGGAGGGAATTCCAGGATTTTGACCCAGCAATACTGAGGGAAAAATGATGTATTTCCAAGTCAGGATGGTGAGTGGCTTGGAGGGGAACTTGCAGAAGGTGATGTTCCCAAGTAACTGCTGCCCTGGTCCTTCTAAATGATAATAGTTATGGGTTTGGAACATGCTGAGTTTCTGCAGTGTAAGTTGTAGATAGTACACACTGCTGCTACTGAGCATCAGTGATGTAGGGAGTCAACATTTCTTGATGAGGTACTGGATGACACTGAGGAATATGAGCTCCACTAACTGGGTGGGAGGTAGAGGATGTGGGTCCCAGAGGAGGGGATCCAGAACAAGGGGAGGGGTTATCAGGTCCGAGGGGTAGAGACGGAGTGAGTTTGGGTGTTCAAAGTGTTTAGGGAAATGGTGCAAAGGGTGTGTGAAGTAAACCAGGCTCAATTTAATAACGAATCAGGAATTAAACTAGATAATTAAAAGTCTAACCTTTGCTAAGTAACTACTTACTTAACTGTGGTAGAACACTCAGAATTATCTAATTTCAGAGATACTCTCTGAAGGTTCTAAACACAGAAGGTTTATTAAGTGCAATTTTCAATTTCCCAAACAGTGCCTTTAGTGTCTCCTCAGATAGCGATGCTGAAGGTTCAGGTAAGGAACCCCCATCCTTACTTCAGGAATGATGCTGTAGCTTTTGGAAGGCCTGAGACTTGGTATACTGATTGGATAATCCTTACAATTTGCTTTCCTACCCATCTTTGACTCACTAACAAATTTCACAACACTTTCTTCAATGTCATTTATGTTGATTATAGATAGTTGAGACTCCAACACTAATTCTTATTGCACCTCACATTTCCCAAGCTGAAAATGAGCCAATCACTCTGACTCTGTTTTCTGATAGTGAGCCAATCCTCTATCAATTCCGATCTATCATCCACAGCACTGTCTTGTGTAGTAAGTTTTTATGTGGCACTTATCAAACGCCTTTCAGAAACTACATTTACTGGTTACCCATTGCCCACCTTACTTGTAACAATCTCAATTACTTTGTTAAATATGGTTTTCCCTTTCACAAAACCACATTGACTTTGCATGACAGTATTTGATTTTTTAAATGTTTGGTTACCAGCTCCTTAATTTTCTCACTAACTGGTCAGTAGTTTCCTGTTTTCTGTCTTTCTCCTTTCCCAAATAGAAATGTTACTTTGAAGTTTTCCAATCTTCTTGCCAGAATTTGAGGAATTTTGGAAGATGACAAACAATGCATCCATTCTCTCTACAACCACTCCTTTTAAAGATCTTAGGATGCAGGCCAGGGAACTTATCAGCTCTTAGTCCCAGTAGTTTTGAGTCCCTTGAGGTATACAAGGTAATGAGAGGCATGGATAGTGTCAATAGCCAGAGACTTTTCCCCAGGGTAGGATTGACTGGGATGAGGGGTCATAGTTTTAAAGTATTAGGAGGAAGGTATAGAGGAGATGTCAGAGGTAGGTTCTTTACGCAGAGAGGTGTGAATGCATGGAATCGTTGCCAGCGGCGCTGGTGGAAGCAGAGTCATTGGGGACATTTAAGTGACTGCTGGACATGCACATGGATAACAGTGGATTGAGGAGAGTGTAGATTAATCCTTGGCACAACATCGTGGGCTGAAGGGCCTGTTCTGTGCTGTACCTTTCTATGTTCTAAGTTTACTCATGTTCTGTTGTTATGATGATTGTTATTCCCTTCCCCTTTCTTTTGCCTCTTGATTTTCTACCATTCTTGAGGGTTTTCGTGTGTCTTCCCATCTAAAGATAGATGAACAATAAAATACTAGTTCAAAAATCTTCTCCATTTCCATTTTTCCCATTATCAATTTCCAGTCTCTTGGCTTGAGGGATCACCATTTAGTTCAGCTATTTTTTTTTCGTGTTTATATACCTGTAAAGGAAGAAGATAATGAAGGTAGATGGTATAAAAGTGCTGACATATTTTTACTTTGAAAGGATCTGATGGCATGAACTCAATGAGAAGCCGACTTCAATGGTCCTCATGTGATATATACCGATCAGTGCTAATGGGTGTTGATATGTATGGTTGATTAGGATATTATTTTGAAATTAATATTTTTACAGTAACAAATGATATGCATTACTATAGTTGTGCTGTCTCAGATTATACAAACATATCTGTTAGACCAGGAGGTTATCAAACAAGGGAAGCTCAGGAGGTTTTAATGTACCAGTGGAGAATGCAGTGTCAGGGTTCCTCTGCTCTGGGCTTGTCCACTCGTTCTCTCTTTTTCCTCTGTCTTTTTTTCATAAGATTTTAATGTGCTTTATTTTAAAAATAAAGAAAATGTAACGCGGAGCAGCTGGAGGACCAGAGGTGAGCAGCTGAGGGCTGTAACCGAGTGGGAGTGAGCTGAAGGATCAGACAGAAGACAGTTGTTGAATTGGGGACTGGGGTGGGTGGTCCGACACATGTGTGGAACCCCCTGCTCTGATCTACTGCAATGTAATACCTTTCTGTAACCTGATTATCAGAGTCTAATGTTTGTATCCTTTTAAATTCATTGCTTATATCTAATTTGCACTCGAAGTCATTGAACTTCATTTTATAAAATTTCTATATTTTGCATCTTAGGTACATCTTTTGTATCTACGATGGTGCTGTGAGGGATGACATTGTAAACTTTCCACTGTACACCTGCGTTAACATTCTCATAACAATAAACCTAACTCTGAATTCTAACTTCTGAATTCTGAAGGGAGGTAGTGAGCTTTACTTGCTGAGATATGAATATTAATGCCTTGATATGTCTGTACTGGCTGCTTTCAGAGATTTGTTATGTGTGTTCAACCTGCTAACAGATTTGCAGAGTGATGTCCCATGTCCCATTAATCCCAAGGAGTTAAATAAAATAAAAATACAGTTTTCTTGATTTCTGCATTCATGTATTTAATGATGTATAATCATATCTCATTTTGCTTGAGGGTTAGCAGTCTATCCTTCAGAAGTGGAGACCAAAATAAATATCTAGGAATCCAGGCGTGACCCTTTTTCACTTGTCCTATTCAGAGTTGACTCCCAATGACTATGAAGGAGAGGCTGGATATGCTGGGACATCTTCCCTGGAGCATAGGAGGTTGAGGGGTGACCTTATAAACAGGCTTGTAGAGGCACCCTTATAAAATCAGGAGGGGCACAGCTAAGGTGAACAGCTAAGGTTGTTTTTCTCCCAAGGATAGGGGAGTCCAAAACTAGAGGGCACAATGTTAAAATGAGAGGACAAAGATTTAAAAGGGACCCGAGGGGCGGAAGATGGTTCATATGTGGAATGTGCAGCCAGAGGAAATGATAGATGCAGGTACAGTAACAATTTGGGCAGGTATATGAATATGAATATTTTAAAGAGATAAGGGCCAAACATAGGCAGCTGGGACAATTTTACCTTGGGATTATGCTTGGGCCGAAGGGTCTGTTTCCATGTTGTATCACTCTGTGACAACAGACAAGAGTTTATTTTCTATAAGTGAAACTAAGATTGACACAGACACATATTTCAATAGGAGTTTTAAAAACAGCAAGAAATTCCTCTGTCTGATTTGTGTCATACCGGCTGCTGAAAGATGCTCATTGTTTCGTCCTGTTTATGACTGACAGAAATCCAATTTCCTTTTCATGTCATCCTGCCAAATATTTTTAAAAATGCAGCAAACTATGTCCGAACAAATATTTTCCCCAGGACTTTGATTATAATGTGGACACATGTTTGGCTAGGCGTACCTTGTGATTGTGCTCTAACAACCTCCCCCCCACCCCCCACCTCATGCAAACCTTATTTTCTACTTCAAGGACCACAATTTCCCCTCCCTCTTGATTAACAATACCCCTAAACACATCTCCTCCATTTTCCACACCTCTACCTTCAAATGAAACCACCCCCAAACTCAACAAGAATGAAGACCCTGGTCCTCACAATCCAGCCTGTTAATCTCCGAATCCAGCTCATCATCCTCTGCCATTTTTGCAACCTGCAGTCTGACCCCAACACCGAAATGAGATTTCCCTCCCCACACCTATCTGCTTTCTGCAGGGACTGTACCCTCCACAGTTCCCTCATTAAGCCCACAATCCCCATCAATCTCTCCTCCACACGTGGAACCTTCCATTGCAACCGCATGGGGTGCAAAACCTGTCCCCACACCTACCCCCTCACCTCCAAAGTATCATTCCAAGTTCAGCAGAGATTCATGTGCATCTCCTCTAACCCGATTTACTGCATCTGCTCCCGATGTAGTCTCCTCTACATTGAAAGGCTGAGCACAAACTCAGGGATCGGTTCAGGGAATGTTTACGGTCTGTATGCACCAATTAACCTCACCTTCCAGTTGCCAGCCATTCCAACACCCCTTCTCACTCCCCTGATGACATGTCCGTCTTGGCCCTCCTCCACTGTCAAAATAAGGCCATATGCAAATTGGAGGAAGAGCAACTCATCTTCTGCCTCGGGAGCGTACAACCATATGGACTTAACACAGAATTCACCAGCTTACAAATCTCCCCACCTGCCACCTTATCCCAGGTCCAGCCCTCTCTCTCCCTCCGCCCCCTAGACCTGTCCAACTTGCTTCCTACCTATCCGCTCCACCCTTCCTTCTGACTAATCAGAACCACCCCCCTGCTTGCATCCACTTATCACCATTCCACCTACCTTTCCCCCAGCCCCACCCACCACCCACACTCTCTGGTTATTTCACAGCCCCCTTATACTCCCCCGCTCCTGACGAAAGGTTCCGATCTGCAATGTCGACGCCCCTTCTCCTTTGATGCTGCCTGACCTGCTGTGCTTTTTCCAGCTCCACTCTTTATCCACTCTGACTCTCCAGCATCTGCAGTCCTCACTGCCTCGAACACTTGGTGTCAATCCTAAAGCAAAGTAACGAGACAAGTTTCCTCAGAAATTTTAGTCACCAAAGAGGCTCTGATGTGGTTAAGATGGGGTTTAAAGGTGAAATGCTGGTTTAGCACATGTTTAGTGCAAGTTGCAAATGTGGCCAAGATATTGGAAGTCAACACGATGAATGGCTGTCTGTAAGATCAATTTATACCTAACTGATGCTGACATGCTACTGCTCTTAAGAGTTGAGTATGCTAATAAGCTAAAGGCCAGGATGACCCCACATGCCCAGTAATCACGAGGACACCAAAGAGCAGCAGATTAGCCTATGGATGTTGTACATAAATTAATGTTATCAATTTGGCTGTACAGTAAACCTGTTTGACATTTTCAAGTAAATTAAGTAACGGTTGTTTACGACAGTGTGAGGGTGTCAATTCAGTGTTAATAAAAAAAACACAAGAGTACAGCAACCACTTAATTTCTCATGACCTCTCACTAAGAAAGTTGCATGACATTTTCATGACTAGTTCTTAACTGAGTGCCTCTTGCATATCAGAAGTTGTATATCACCAGGCACTTTTCACTGGTTTTGACTGGAGTTTTGAGGAGGAATTTCAAAACCCATTGTGAGACTTTCCAGGTCACTTTGTCAAGCTTTGCCCACATCCCAAAATCATGCTTTCTAGAAATTATTTGAGAAGTTCACCTAAAAAGATTAAGTACTGTGCTATTGCTGGTTGTACAGTTAGACACCTTCTAAGGATCATAAGGAGATGGGTCATCTTGCTAAGGGCCCTCCTTGCTCTTCAACAGGTGTTGGGGAGGGTCATGAGTCCAGGTAGAGCAGCATCGAAACAGATGGACAAAGGATTTTATCGTATGCTTCTCCCGGACTCCCACTGTCACCCCTGCAGTTATAGATACTCCTCTTCCTCCAGATCTACTATGCTAGGACTTTGTGCTTCATCCAAGACCTGAGCCCCCTCTCCCTTGGTCCCTAGACTATCTTGTGTCAGGCTATTTTATAATAGCTTTGGCGGAAGTGGGTGTGAGGAGCCCACTATACAGCTGTCCTTGCCAAGCTATGCTTCAGTGTTGAATTTGTTGTTTTTTTGATTTAGTGCCTCCCTCCAGAGATACTCAGATTTTGGTCACCATTAACTAGCTCCATGTACACACCACCGTCTACGTTACAGATACTTGTATTGATCTTTCAGTCTCTGCACAGACTCCATCCAGAGGTCGATACTGGAATGTTTGGAAATCTAGATACACAGACATAAAGGGAATTGTTCTGGACATTTGAACTCCCAATGGGAAATTCCTGTTTTCCAGGACTCTCCAATACAGTTTCTGAATCTGAGTGATGTAATTACCTGAATAATTACCCAGGAAACATTAGATGGGAAACTGTTAAAAGAAACTCATTACTAGCACATGGAGCTAGTTAACTCTCCCAAAGCTGTTATAAAACAGCCTTACATAAGGTAATCTAGGTGACCACATTGTGATCCTTCAGTTACCGATTTCCCATTCTCTGACCCCTTAAAGTGGGTTAGAGTTTTAACCAGCAGAGACATATGTTCTTAGATCTTGAATGTTTACAAGTGACTACAATATGTTTATTTGCAACAAAATGGTCACTCTTGTTAAGTACAGAAACCTGATTAGTATTTTATAATCTCCTGATTCCAGACAGGCAAATCGGTGATGTTAATAAATCATAAACTTTTGTTGTAACCCCAGGTACAATGGGGCTTGAGAATTATCAAACTTTATCAAGTGGGTAATAATCAGTGTGTGTGGTAAAATTCAATAGAGACTGCTAGAATCTCAGCTCTTCATAACTTGTCAATAAAAATATTTTGCTAACTATTTATGTTTAGCACAATGCTCTATGCAGAATCATCTTTCTCCAGTCTTTTGTTGTCTAATCTTTTACATGACCACATATCTGAGTACTAATCTTTAATTCTGAAGTAAATCCTTCCCCATTCTGTATTTTTCTGTCCTATTTACAAATGGGATTATTAATTCATACTGGAACTAATTTTCTCCCATCACACTATGTATGGATAACCCCATCGGTTGGATATACTGGATAATGTGTGAGCATTATTTTCAGTGCCGTGTGATGCATGGACAGGTAGCATCTCTGTGTTTTTCAGACCTGCGGAGTCAGTAATCAATAACAATACCCTGAAGATGGAAAATGAGGTGCCTGGTGTTGTGACGGATCAAAGGAAGTCAAATCGAGTGAGCTACACCTGAAGAACAACTGATCTTGTCACCTACTGTCTCTCCCAGTTGGTAGTACACACATTCTCTGAGAACAAAGAGAATTCCTGCCATTTAAACAGAAACTTCCAGAAATACTCAGCAGGCCAGACATCATCTGTGAGGAGAGAGACGGAGAGGGGTGGGAGGGGGAAGAGAGAGAGAGAAGAGAGAGAGAGAGAGAAAATCAACTGTTGGGAGGGCAGATTAGTTGGATATTGTCACCAATGATGAGGAGATTCAGACCCAGTGTAATGTAAAAATGTTGAAAACTCTCAAACCTGAACTCAACTCCCTTGAAACTGCCTTTGGTTTTAACAGAGGCAGCACCGGACTGGAGAAGTCACCATGGTGACTCAATGGTTAGCACTGCTGCCTCAGACTTCCAGGGACCTGAGGTCAAAATTCTACCCTCAGCTAACTGTCTGTGAAGAGTTTGTACATTCTCCCTGTGTCTGCGTGGGTTTCCTCTGGGTGCTCTGGTTTCCTCCCACGGAGATGTGCAGCTCAGGTGCATTGCCCATACTGTCCAGCGATGTACAGGCTAGATAAGTTCACTGTTGGGTCTAGGTGAGATGTTCTTCAGAGGGTTGGTGCATACTCAATGGGCTGAATGGCCTCTTTCTGCACTGTAGAGATTCTATGGTCATGTGAGTAACAGGTGATTTATCCACACGGAATCAATGAGTTCCTCATTTAAATTCCCCCTTTGAGCCGCATGCCTCGGAATCTTTACCCATTCTTTCTCCTCAGTACAGGCCACAGACAACACCTCTACTCATCTCCATCCCTTGACTGAGGGCTGGTGAGAGAGCCTGTTACACTGAAACACCAATCAGCTTCTCAACCTGCTGACTGCGCACAGGAAATAGAGATCTTAAAAATATTTCGCAGGGCTTGCTTTACACTTGTGCAGGACAAAATAGGGAAAAACCGGTATCCAACAGGTTGCTTGGGGGGGAGGAGGGGGTGGGTTGTGGGGTCACATTTGCAGTCAGAACAAAGGTATTCCATAATGTTATAACCCATTTAGAATTCAGCGTGCATATTGTAATCACTTGTGGACCAAGCAGACTCTGCTACACTGGTGAAACCAAACCTGTGTCCCCATTGAAATTGTTGGGATTCTGTGTTCCATTTGCTGTTCCTCAGGACACACACCAAGACTGGAGGACTGTCAACTCAGTGAAAGATACTCTTTGGTCTGTCTGAAACTTCTTGGTTTTACAGAGAAAGGAGTTGACTCTGACCAAGTGGTGCAGACGGGCACCTTCCAAGCTCCAGGACTTCGTGCACTAAAGTTTGAGGCAGCTGCTGTCAAGGCACAGTGGGGAAGGACCATTGTCTCAGTTCATTCTGCCAATGTCTTATGGGGTCCATTGTGTTATCAGAACCTCCCAGTGCCTGAAGTATATGTAATATAATCTTGTACAAGTAAGAAATGCCTTTGATTTGCTTGAGGGTAGAGCCAAACTCTAATGCTTGTTTTTTTTTCATATGAATTAGAATTCCTACAGTGTGAAAACAGGCCAAACAAGTCCACCCCAACCCTCTGAAGAGTAACCTACCCAGACCCATTCCCTTACTCTATATTTACACCTGACTAATACACCTTGACTACACATCCCTGAACACTATGGGCAATTTCACAGACAGTCACCCGAGGCTAGAATCGAACCTGGGTCCTTGGTGCTGAAAGGCAGCGGTGCTAACCACTGAGCCACCGTGCCACACTGCCAAACTGCATCAGTGACTTTACCATTGAGCAAAGACATTACAACAATAATAACCAGAGTAGAGGCTTCGTAACACAGACCAGTCACAAGCATCCTTTGTCATAATGATAATTATCACAGTCAATGTCAAAGCAGACAGAAGCACTGCAGGACAGGTAGATGGTACTTTGAGGAAATGCATGATGGGTAATGCAGCATTGGTGAGTAACGGGATAAGAGGGGGACATCTCCTATTTTTACTTGCAATGCAAATATGAATGTGTTTCGCCCAAAATTCAAGGTACAATCATGTGTGGCTTGACGTCATTTCACAACAGAGAGTCACAGAGGTGGAATTCCAAGATATCATTGCATAGAGTCATAGAGATGTACAGCATGGAAACAAACCCTTCGGTCCAACCCGTCTATACCGACCAGATATCCCAACCCAATCTAGTCCCACCTGCCAGCACCTGGCTCATATCCTTCCAAACCCTTTCTATTAGATTAGATTACTTACAGTGTGGAAACTGGCCCTTCGTCCCTACAAGTCCATACCGACCCGCCGAAGTGCAACCCACCCATACCCTACATTTACCCCTACAGGCAATTTAGCTTGGCCAATTCACCTTACCCGCACATCTTTGGACTGTGGGAAGAAACTGGAGCACGGAGGAAACCCACGCAGACACGGGAAGAATGTGCAAACTCCACACAGTCAGTCGCCTGAGGCAGGAATCTATTCATATACCCCTCCAAATGTTTCTTAAATGTTGCAATTATACCAGCCTCCACCACATCTTCTGGCAGCTCATTCCATACACGTACCACCCTCTGTGTGAAACAGTTGCCCCTTAGGTCTCTTTTACATCTTTTCTCTCTCACTCTAAACCTATGCCCTCTAGTTCTGGACTCCCCGACCCCAGGGAAAAGACTTTGTCTATTTATCCTATCTATGCCCCTCATAATTTTGTCAACCTCTATACGGTCACCCCTCAGCTTCTGACGCTCCAGGGAAAACAGCCCCAGCCTGTTCAGCCTCTCCCTGTAGCTCAGATCCTCCAACCCTGGCAACATCCTTATAAATCTTTTCTGAACCCTTTCAAGTTTCACAACATCTTTCCTGTGAATAATTTTACATTCCACAACTACAAGTTACCCCTTAAACATAGTAAAGTCCAAGTAGTTTTACTGGAGTGTTATTGGACAAAATATAATGTTGAACCAAAGAAAAGGCCTGTCGAATACGTGACCAAGTGCCTCAGTCCAACTGAAAGACTATAAGGAGCATCTTAAAGGATGTGGACCCAGTAAAGAGATGTCCTTGTGTAACAGGGGATCAAACAAGAGACAGTCCTGTTAATATAACCCAGAAAACGTGACGGCTGGTGCTGCCACTGAAAGCAGTGAGTCTCCAGTGATTCCAAGGCAGCATTTCATTGCAGGAAACATGCCCAGGCAGTGCACAGGTTCATGGAACACAAGTGGGAAATGCTCCAGGCAAACACATTAGTGCTCTATATATCTATCACTACGCCACACAATACATTTAACTTGAGTTATATCTTACAGTCTGTCAACTCTTCAATGTGCAAAACTGAAAGTATCAACTCTTGTGGGTACTAGGAGTCCTCTGTGACATTAAAGATAAAACTATGGTTGCTGTTTGTGGCCTCAGTTCTTAACTCAGCTGTAAATTCCCTACAGATTCTGAACCTTGTCTTGTACTGTTCTCTTGCAGCTGTGTAGCCGAATACACTGTGAAATGTGTGGTTTAATACACTTCCAGTTTCCAGACTTTCCTCTCTTCTTGCTGCATTTCCAGAAACCTGCCAATTGGAATTATGTGCATGCTGTCTGACGGAAACACTATTACCCCAATTCTATGATGAGGCATTTGAATTCACTTGTTTCTTTGTCTCTCTAACACCAAGCCCAATCTGGAATGAAGAATTCACCTTTCAGTTTGGCCCACTAGTTCCACCTTTCTGTGCCCAGAACATAAAAGACATTTTTTTCTGGTTGTTGTTCACACTTTAAATCAGAGGATTACAGTACTAAAGCTGCTTTATCTGCTCTGTATGTTTATTCAGTTTACTTGTGTGTGTTCTGATACATGATGGCACGTTTTGAGTTGCTTCAGATTAGCAGACCCTAGTGTTTGTTGTGTGAGCACTATGGTAGAGGTCAGTAGTCATATCTAGATGTTGGGCACAGTTCAGCATTCTCACTATAACCTTTAAATCAGAAGGGCATGGATTTAGACCCATTTGGGAGATTTGGCTACCTACTCAATGCTGATATTCCAGTGTGGTATTGGTGAAGTGCTGCACTGTCAGGGGAGAGACGTGAAATCAATTAAATCTGTTATCTTGGATGTAAAAGGTCCCATTGTACTGCAGCAAGGAAGAACGAGGACGTAGTCAAAATTGATTCCTGGTCAAAATTGATTCCTCAACCAATGTTACAATGAAAGGATCTGTTTATTATTATAATATAATTTGTGGATCCTTCTGTGCACAATTTGTCTGCCAATTTCCGTATTTTCATGAATGACCTAAGAGGTGCTCCTCGAGTCATACAGCACGGAAACAGTCCCTTCATTCAAACTCATCCACACTGATCAGACATCCCCATCAGACCATGTCTCATTCGCCAGCATTTGGCCTATATCACTCTGAACCCTTCCTATTCATATACCCCTCTTACCCCTATTCATATATGCCTCTTAAATGTTGTAATTGTACCAGCCTCCACTAGTTTCTCTGACAGCTTGTTCCATGCGCGCACTACCCTCTGTGTGAAATGCTACACCTCAGGTCCTTCTTAAATCTTTCCCCTCTCACCTTAAACCTATGCCCTCCAGTTTTGGACCCCGGTACCCTGGGGTAAAAACCTTGGCTATTCACCCCAACATGTCGCTCATGACTTAATAAACCTCTGAAGTCAACCATCAGCCTTTACCACTCCAGGGAAAAAGGTGCAGCCTATTCAGCTTCTCCTTCCAACTCAAACCCATCAATTCCGAAAAACATCATTGTCAATCTTTTCCGAACCCTGTCAAGTTTCACAACATCTTTCCTATCGAAGGGCGACCAGAATCGTACACAGGATTCTAAACGTAGCTTCACAAATGTCCTGTAAGGCCACAAGACATCCCAACTCCTATACTCAACATTCTGACCTGTGAATAAAAAGTGAGGTCTGCAGATGCTGGAGATCAGAGCTGAAAATGTGTTGCTGGTTAAAGCGCAGCAGGTCAGGCAGCATCCAAGGAACAGGAGATTCGACGTTTCGGGCACAAGCCCTTCATCAGGAAACTTGTGCCCGAAACGTCGAATTTCCTGTTCCTTGGATGCTGCCTGAGCTGCTTCATTCTGAGCTGTGAAGGCAAGCATACCAAATGCCTTCTTCACTATTCTGTGCCACTCCACTTCCTAAGAACTGTGCACCTGCACTCCTAGGTCTCTTCTCATTAATCATAGCTGTTATGGACCAAACCGGACCCTCAAAATATTTTAAGAATGTCGCCTAGATCGTAACTATTTCTTGCTTTAAAGGCAAATGTAAAGTGTCCAGATGCAATGCCCCTGGTCAAATGACTTGATGTTAAGCAAAACACGAGTTATTCAAATATTATAGTTAAGCCATGGGAAAAGAAAGAACTAGAATGACTTCACTCCATCGCAAATTTTAACAGAATAATACATACAGTAACTGTTACTAATTATCTGTTCCAATATAGCAACATCCCAAAAACACACCCCTTGACAAAATCCAATAAATAGATTTGTAGCACAATTAACTCCAGTAACCCAGAAGGAGAAACATCAAGAGAAAACTCTGAGGGAGTATGATATAACTACAGAGGCCAGTATCCTGTCACCAAGTCACCCTTTATTTACTTGTACACTGTACACTGGCTGTAGCTCGCCAGCTTGGAGTCAGCTCTTGACTGAGGAGGTTCTCCTGGTTATTTTCTTCCTTTTGGTCACTTTGTTTCCTATATTTCTTTTGGAGGAGATTCTAAATCTCCTGGTTATATTGGTCAGCCAAGGCTTTCCTGATTGGACAAGTTAACAATCCTAATCAATGATGTCATAGTGAATAAGGTCCACCTCGTCCCAATCACTACATCCCTGCCCCCCTCCGAGTCCAGGGATATAGACCTGGTCTTTGGCTTGTAGCTTTTCTGCAATGTTTTTGCCCAAATTCCAGTTCCTCTGATTCAGACCCTGACACTGATAGTATGTACCAGACCTTAGCCCACCTCTTGCAACTGGAGCATCTTGGGAACATCTCTTCTACCATTACAGCCAGAATTGAGGCTGCATCCATCTTGGACTCTGAGATTTTCTTGACACTAGATGGAGGGGGACACTAGACGGAGTTTCCAACTGGCATTCTGGCTGTTCGGAGGGTTCAGGTATGTTTTGCTCTTGTCCCGTTTGCAAGCTTTCAGGCGTTCCACGTGTTTGTTCAGTACTGTATCCCCTCCCCAAACTTCGTAAGTGATGGGACTTGATGTGGCGTAAACTTCACCTCATACACATACGGGGTCATGTCCCTGGTTCTGGATCCCCAAACCTCGTCCTTATTTTAAATTATCTCTCTAGCTCAGTGGTAACACATGGCTGGCATTGGCATTCCTGCTGCCATTTCACCCTCCCCCAGGGCTAGAAATGGTGCGGAGTCTACTCCCCATCAGCAACTCTGCTGGAGCTAGTCCTGTTGTTGCGTGAGGGGTGATCCTATAATCGAACAGGAACCAGGACAGTTTGGTATCAAGTGATACTGTCTGCTGTTTACTTGAGACTGCCTTCAGTGTTCTTTCTGCTAGACCATTGAACAATGGATGGTATGGAGCTGTCCTTTTGTCTGAATGCCATTTGATTTTAGGAGATATTTGAATTCCCTGTTGGTAAATGAGGTCCCTTTTTCCGTGACCAATAGATCCAGGAATCTGCGTCACAAATGATGCTTGCACCTTCTCAATCGTCATCCCTGATTTTGGCCGAACAGATTTTATGCACATCCAAACCACCTTGAATGGACATCCACAATGACCAGGAACATGAAAGGACAGGCATAATTGCCATGACAAATATGACAAAGGGGCAGTTAGACCTGAAACGTCAGCTCTTTTCTCTCCTTACAAATGCTACCAGACCTGCTGAGATTTTCCAACATTTTCTCTTTTGATATTTGCCATGAAACCAAGTCCACAATTTTTCTGGACGTTTCCACGAATGTGGAGGGTCCTGCTTGTGGTAATTTTTGCCCTTGTTAGCACTCTGGGCACTGCCCCATCCACGCAGCCATGTCGCCATCCAATCCTACCCGCCAAACATATCTTCTCACCAGCATCTTCATCTTGGAAACCCTTGGATGACCCTGGCAGTGACCTTTACTCGGGACAATCACCTTCACTCCCCATAGTTAACTGCCATCCTCTACAGTGGTGGCACAGTGGCTCAGTAGTCAGCACTGCTGCCTCACAGTGCCAGGGACTTGGGATTGATTCCAACCTCAGGCAACTGTCTATGTGGAGTTTTCGCATTATCCCGTGTTGCGTGGGTTTCCTCTGGGTGTTCCAGTTTCTTTCCACAAATCAAAGATATGTAGATTAGGTGAATTGGTCATATTAAATTGCCCCATATTGTTCAGAGATATGTAGGTTCGGGGTAAATGTAGAGAAATAGGGTAGGGGAATGGGTTACTCTGCGGAGGGTCAGTGTGGACTTGTTGAACCAAGGGACCTGTTTCCACACCGTAGGGATTCTCAGTTCTAAGTACAATGACCTGGTCTTTCTGTGCCCAAGAAGGTTTCAATCTGGGTCACAGTGGCCCTTCTGTTTCCCCCATTACTGTTTCAGTTTCGTTAGGACAGGATCTTTTCGTGTCCACAATCAAATATTGTCAGCGGTGACTGGAAGGGTGTCCAGAAAGTTTAAAACCAAAATGGATTCTTCAAGGGAAGGCACTATCAGTGATGTATCTGTCAGTGGGAGGCAGCTCAAGGAATCCGCATTAGTTACTTGGCTTTCTAGATGGTGTTCAAGCTTGGAATAAATGAGGACTGCAGATGCTGGAGAGTCAGAGTTGAATAGCGTGGCACTAGAAGAGCACAGCAGGTCAGGCAGTACCTGAGGAGCAGGAGAGTTGATGGTTTAGGCAAAAGCCCTTCATCAGGAAGGTTCTAACTTGTATGTGCTGAGAATAAGGACCCCAATGCTGAATTCTGCTGGAAGCCTTGGGCAGCCTTCAGAAGTCTTAGCAAGGTTTGTGAACTGTTACTGTGACAAATTCCCATCTGAAGAGATACTGGTGGAACTTCCTCACATCAAAGATGATCACCAAATCTTCTTACCCTACCTGGACATAGTTGCGTTCAGCATCAGCCAAAGTCTGGGAAGCATACGTTATCAGGCGTTCCTCTCCATTGGACCACCAGTGAGCCAATACCCTACACAGAGGTATCGAGTGTCAGCACCACCTCTGGCTTCGGATCGTAGTGGTCCAACACCTTAGATTCACTTCCCTAAAGGCTGCTTCTTGGCTGTGTGGCCATTTCTGAGGCTGGCAATTCTTCGACAGCAGGTGTAAGGCTGCCAAGACGGAGGCCAGGTTACGGATGAGTTTTCTGCAATAATTCATAACTCAAAGAAAGACCTCAGCTCTGATACAGATGTGGGAGGCAGAGGTCCTTTGATTGCCCTCACTTTCTCTTTCAACGCGTATAACCTGGTTTTGTTGATTCTGTAACCCTAATAGGTCACTTGGAACACACATTTTTCCCATCTAAGGCCCACCTTTGAAAAACGTTTAAACATTATGTCTAAGTTCTCCAAGTGCTCTTTATTGGTCTTCCCTGTTACTGGTACGTCATCTAGATACATGGCAACCTGGGATAGCCCCTGTAAAATGTTCTCCATGATCAGCTGGAAAAGGGTGCAGGCTGATGATACTTCAAATGCCAGTCTTGTCTGTTACTATAAACCTTTATGGACATTAATTGTAGCATATTTCTGGGACTCCTCATCCAGTTGCAATTGTAGATTGGAATGGCTCATGTCCAACTTCATAAAGGACAGCTCTCCCCAGTCAACTTTGCGTTCAAGGCCTCTACACGAGGGATGGGGTATTTATCCAGATGTGAGACACAGTTTACTGTTTGTTTAGAAACCCCACAAAGGCAAACTGAGCCGACAGGCTTCCCAATCGATATGACCGATGCTGCCCATTCTGCACCGGTTTGATGATTCCTTCAATCTCCTGCCTCCTGATTTCCACCTCTACATTTGTCCGTAACACTTGACAAAATCTGGGAATTGTGTTCTGGTCGACATATAAAGTGGCTTTGACCCCTTTAATAGTTCCAAGCCCTTCTTGAAAAACTCCTGGGTATTTCATTAGCTTTTCACTGAGGCAGCCAATTTCCAAAGGAAACATTGAGACAATCTAGGTGAATCTTTCTCAACCAGTAGATCTGGGCCTGACCCTTTTATTACCAGGGTGCAGTGGAGGCCGGAACGCTAAATGTCTTCAAGGCAGAGATTGATAGATTCTTGTTGTCTCGAGGAATTAAGGGCTACGGGGAGAACGCTGGTAAGTGGAGTTGAAATGCCCATCAGCCATGATTGAATGGCGGAGTGGACTTGATGGGCCGAATGGCCTTACTCCTATGTCTTATGGTCTTATGGTCTTACCATCAGTGGTAACTGTATCAACTGCTTTCAATCATTACAGATGTCAGCCAGCAGACACTTACTGCAGCTTTGAATTCTGTTCAGACTCCAACAGCAACTTGTTAATCATAAAAATACACTAGAAATCCTGGTCTGTGAGAGCTAGCCACACCCAGCCAGGCTGCATCTATTGTTCTAATTTTTTAAAAAAACTCCAAGACCTCCCAAGCTCTTTACCCTATTGGCCTTCATGAGCCACTAGCTTGGCACCTACGCATTACTTAAAGCCACAGCAGTGTCACATAGCATTCTTTACGGATGTCCTGACGTCGATATACTAATGCAAATCTTTCTTTTCCTGGGAAGCAAAGAAGGGAATTATTTGTAAGGTAGAATTTGGAATGTACACACCAATGGTGTTGGCAAAGTCTTCCAATGTCAGTCATGCTGTGATTCGGCAAACATGAAATCAGAAATTGCAGACTCAAAAGTTCGAAAGATTCCTCAAACCAGGTCATAGCTGCTATTAGTTGTCAGTTGATGCATCCAAAATGCTGGGCATTTCAAAGACATGGAATGACAAGAATCTGTGCACTTTTCCTCTGTTACAGTCAACTGAAAGCCACATGGAGAGGTAGCTTATCCTGGAGTGTTTGTTCTGATGCCGTTTCACCACTGAAACCCCCATGCAGGCTTCCATAATGTTCTCTGCCCAGCATATGGAAGACATAAAGCAAGATTAGAAGAATTGCAATCTCAAGTGGTGGGTCCAATTTCCTATACTGCTTCATTAGAAAAATGATCAAACATTGTACAATATTTATAGCAGAATAATTAAGCATATGTAAATCAGAATGTAAATGTAAAAAAAAAGCATTCATGGTTAATGATGATCTTGAAGCATCTTAACAAGAAATTAGATGACATCACCTTCAACACATTGAACAATTGCTTAAATATGAAGTAATAAGTGATAGACAGTAATTGCCTGAATTATACACAGAAATTCCCTGGAGCTGAATAATCTCTACAATTCCTCATACATTTTATAGTTACAAACTAATATATTCAAATAAACACTCAGATTGCCAAGGAAATAATGAGATGCTTTTTAGTTCCAGGCCCTCTTAAAATATTCTATCAAAGAATAATAAAATTATACAAGGGATCTGAGAATGTAAAAGCTGCAATGTGACTATTCCTATAAATGGACATTCAGTTAGCCGAATTCAAGTTCCAACACAGAACCAATGACCTAAGTTTCTTACAAGGACTAGAATCTTTGAGCAGTGTTTAACTCCTGACCCTTATTAACATCTCCCGGCTGATTCTGATGAAAATCAGTAAGTAATACAGAAGAAAGCCCCTTCCAACTCCATTTTGATTTCACCCCCTCCTACTCTCTCTCCCTTTTGTTGGTGAGCATTGCCCATAATGGACTTTAGACATGAATTAATCAATTGGAAAATGTAGGTGATTTACTAGTGATGGTTAATAGTTGAAAAAGGATGCCATGAATCATTTGGTTTTGGAGGGAAAATAAAGTTTCAGTTGTGTGTAAAAGCACTTCTTGATGTAAAAAAGGCACACACAAAAGCAAGGGCTCTTGTGGCATAATGGTAGTGTCTGTATTTTTGAGTTAGGAGACCAAGGTTCAAGTCCCACCTGCTCCAGAGGTGTTTAATAGATCAGTGGATAGCTTGATTTCCCCAAGCAAGACCAGGATTTCCAACTGATGGGAAATACAGTGAAGGAATTTCAGCACAGTGTAAAACAGGCAGTCACCCATTTCATACCATAGGTCAAGGGAATTTATATCTGCTCTTGTTGTTGGTTTTGTGAATGATTGGTCAAGCCACAAGAGAATTCCAGGCTTTTTATTGTGCGTTGTACTTTGAGCTCTTTAAGATTCCCTGAAACAGTGAAGAAAATCTAATGATCATACAGATTACAGGCAGGAGTTAGTCACATAGCCTGTGCTTTAGGCTTATCCTACCATTCGATAAGACCATGATTGATTTGATTATTCCGCAGTCCTGTCTACCCTTGACAACCTTTCCTCCCCATGTTTAAGAAGAATCCATCAAGTTCACCTGTAAAAATATATAAAGTGTCTTCTTCCATTGTCATTTGAGGAGTGGAATTTCAAAGACTACCAACCCTTGGAAAAACAATTTCTCCTTATTGCCATAATGCACCATCTCTTATTTTTAAACAGTGACCCCTAGTTCTTTATTCCCCAACATTCGTTCTGTCAAGGTCTTATATATTTCAATCAAGTTTTGTATTTCTAAACACTGATGGATACAAGGCTTGCCTGTTCAAATGTTTTTTCTTAAGCCAACACACTCATTTAGCAGTCTAATAAGCCTTCTCTGAAGCATTTCCTTTACATTTACATCCTTCCATAAGCAAGCAGACTGATATTATACACAGTGCTCAAGATATGATTTTATCACTGCCCTGCACAACCAAAATATAAATTCCCTTCTTTTTTATTCAAGCCACTTCACAATAAATAATAGCATTCTATTCACTTTACTAATTATTTGTTGTACTTGGAAACTAACCTTTTGCAATTCATGTGCTCGGACATCCAGGTCCTTGCAAACTCTCGTCGTGTAGATTTTCCAAGCTTTTTTTAATTCTCCCTGCTAAAATGGACAATTTTACATTTTTCTACATTGCATTCCATTTGCCAGATCTTTGCCCATTCACATAACCCATCATATCCCTTGTAGTGTCCTAAATGTCCTCTTCACAAGTTACATTCCTCCATTTTGTTTTGTCATCAGCAAATTTAGTGACCATACCTTTAGTCCTTTGATCATTTGCAAACATTGCTAAAATTTGAGGCCACAATGTTAATTGTTCTGGCATACCACTTACTACAATCTTGCCAACCAGAAAACAATCCATTTATGTCAATTGTTTCCTGTTAGCTAGCCAATCTCTTATCCATGTCAATATACTATCTCCTGGAGTATGAGTTTTAATTTTCTGCAATAACCTCTGCTGTGGAACCACAACAAAGTTTTCTGGAATCTAAGTACAGTACATTCACCAGTACCTCTTTATCCACAACCCATTATCACTTCAAAGAACTCCAAAGTACTCTAGGGCAGCATGATGGCGAAGTGGTCAGCACTGATGTCTCACAGCGCAGGGGAACTGGGTTTGATTCCATACTTGAACAAATATCTGTGTGGAGTTCACATATTCTCCATTATCATGTCTGCTTCAGTTTGCTCTGGTTTCACAGACCAAAGGTGTGCAGATTCGATGGATTGGCCAAGGGAAATGGAGCTTTACTGGGATTGGGTGGGATTCTCTTCAAAGGGTTGGTGTGGACTCAAACAGACAGTTTCCACACAGTAGGATTTCTATGATAAGTTACTTAAACAGCAACTCCCTTTAACAAAAGTATTTTGACTCTGCCTAATTAGCTTAACCTTTTCTGAAGTCGTAATAATATCTGAACATCTTTCCAATGATGGATGTTAAGCTAACTGCCCTGTGGTTTCTGGCTGTCTGTTTTCATCTCATTTTGAACAAGAGAGAGCCATATTTGGTGTTATCCAATTTAATGGAAACTTCCTAGAATCTAAGAAATTTTGAAAAATTAAAGCCAACACCTCAGGTATCTCCTGAGCCATTTTGTTTATCACACTAGGATGAAGTCCATTGGAACCCAAGGACATGTCAGCTCACAGGTTCAACAATTCACTGAGTACCACTATCCTGAATATTGTACTTTCTTGAGTTCCTCCCTCCTTTCCATGTCCTGACCGTTAATATTCTTAGTTAACCATAGACGGTGTGTCCTGCTGTTGGAAATCCTCTTTATCATTGAATGGATCCATTCTACGTTATGTGAAATATTCCGACTTATCTCCTTAAATGTCAATCAGTGCTTCTCTATTGACCTGTCCTGTGACCTAATTAGTCAGGTCCATTTTAGATAGTTTTATTCTGTCATAATTGCCATTGTTAAGTGTAAAACATTCATGGGGTGAGGTTGATTGATTGATTGATTGTCATGTGTACCATGTGCAGTGAAAAGCTTTGTTTATGAGCAGTACAGGCAGGTCATAGCAAACAAGGATGTACAGATCAAAAGAGGCTTAAACAGAGGCATAAAGGTTACATTGCTCAGGGCATGCACTAGCCCAAATTAATGTTAGCAGGATCAGCATTATTTGAGGCTAGAGAATTCATTCAACAGTCAAATAACAAATGGGAAGAAGCTGTTCCTGAACCTGCTGGTACTTGTGTTCAGGATTCTGTATCTTCTGCCCAGCACAAGAGGTTGTAGGAGATTGTTCCTGAGGTGCGATGGGTCTTTGATGATGTTGACAGCCTTTTTGCAGCAACAAGCCATGTAAATGGAACCCATGAATGGAAGGTTGGCTTCCGTGATGGTCTGGGCTGTGCACACCATCTTCTATAGTTTCTTATGGTCCTGGGCAGAGCAGTTACTATACCAGGCCATTATGCACCCAGACAGTATGCTTTCAATGGTATATCTATAGATGTTGGTGAAGGTCCTTATGGACTTGCCAAATTTCCTGGGCTGCCTGCGGAAGAAGAGGCATTGTTTTGCTTTCTTGACCATTGCGTCAATGTGGGAAGTCCAGGACAGATTGTCGGTTATCATCACTCCGAGGCACTTGACACCCTCTATCCTCTCAACCTCAGTTCCGTTCATGTAGGTGGACATGTGTTATCTTCTTTTCTTTCTGAAGTCAATGATCAGTTGTTTAATTTTGCTAACATTGAGATAGAGAGGTGGTTCTCATTTCACCACGTTGCAAGTCTTCTACCTCCATTCTGTATTCTGACCTGTCATTGTTAGATATCTGTCTTACTACGGTGGTTATTGATAGTTTCATTTGGAATTTTTCAACACAGTCATGGGTGTACAGGAACTACAGTAGGGGACTGAGGATACACCTTTGGGGGGGCTCCAGTGTTGAGTGTTATTGTGGAGGAGCTGCAGTTCCCTATCTTCACTGACTGCGGTCTGTGGGTCAGAAAGCTAGGGATCCAGTTGCAGAAGGTGGAGCCGAGTCCAAGGTCACAGAGATTGGAGATGAGTCTGGAAGGGATAATTGTGTTGAAGTAGAGCTGTGGTCAATGAGCTGGAGTGTGACATAGGTGTCTTTGTTGTTAAGATGTTCCAGGGGTGACTGCAGGGCTAGGGATATGGCATTTGCTATAGACCTGTTACAGCAGTAGGCAAACTGTAAGCGATCAAGGTGGGCTGAAAGAGTGGAGATGATGTGGGCCATGACCAGCCATGAAGGCGATGACTTAACAGTATTGTTGCTAGACTATAAATACATAAACTGCTGCAAATGTGTTGCTGGTCAAATTATTCCTGATGAAGGGCTCATGCTCGAAACGTCGAATTCTCTATTCCTGAGATGCTGCCTGGCCTGCTGTGCTTTGACCAGCAACACATTTGCAGCTGTGATCTCCAGCATCTGCAGACCTCATTTTTTACACTATAAATACATAAACTCAGCTAATGTTCTTGGGACCTGGATTCGAATCGCATCACAGCAGATGGGGAATTTGAATTCAATTTAAAACAAAGTCTGGAATTACAAATCAACTGTCGGTAAAGCCCGCTCTGAATCAGCAAATTTCCCAGGGAAGGAAATCTACCATCCTCACCTTGTCCTGTCTCCATGTGACTTCAAACTCAGAACAATGTGGTTAACTCACAACTGCAAGTCACTCATGCTCGGGACAGGCAGAAATACTGCCCAGCCAGTGAAGCCCATGTCCCACAAGCACATTTTTAAAAATTATTTTGTACCTAGTCTTTTCTCCCTCAATAGGAATGTAAAATCAAATTATGATATGATCACTACTGCCTAAGTATACTTTCACTGTGAGGTCATTAATTAATCCTATTAATCTAGAGCAGTCTTTCACCTCCAGAGCCTCAGAGTGAAGCGTGGTACACTCTGGACTCATGGCCCAGTGCAGACTGGAGGCCAGGTGCCAGTGTGGATTGGGTTGGAAGGACTGTTGGTTTTATTTCTCTATTTTCTAATTACCCATATAATTTGTAATGCTGGATTTTTCAATTTCTTTATTTTTCAATTTATTTTCCTAAGAACTTGTACTGAAGTACCTGTATCTAGGTACCTCATACCTAAGATGGCACCACAAGTGGCAACTTGTCAACTTTTCACCGTACTCATTTGAGTACATGGTACAATAAAGATAATTAAATTCAATTCAATTATCTCATTGCATAATACCGATAGTAGAAGAGCCTACTCTCAGGTTGGGTCCAGAATGTGCTGTTCTGAAAAATTGTTCCAAAAACATTCTATTCACTTCTCATTTTGTCAACCATTGCTAATCTGACTTTTTTGGTCTTCTGCCATGATAATCATCAATGATAAGCTCCCATGATCTCTTCCTTTATAATCCAACCTATTGTGTTGTGACTATTATAAAATATTCTATCATATCCATTGCAATTTAGTGCCTTTACAAATTTCTCATCTTGATACAAACCATTTCTACATCTTAGTGTCCTGAACTTAGGCCATCACTCTCTCTTGGAAATGATTCTGTTTCTCACCTTCCTGAACTGATCCTTTTGCTTCATTACTTAACTTAAAACTATCTTGAGGTTTGTTTCTACATATGGTTCACCAGAGCAATGTTCCCACAGTGTTCCAGGTATTGACAATTGCAACCATACAGCTCCCATTATCCAGTGCAGGCACCAGTGCCCCACAAACAGGAACACCCTTATCCCACACCAACCTTTCAAGCCACATATTCATTTCTCTCATCTTATTTGTCCAATATCAATTTGTATATGACTCAGGTAATAATCTAGAGGGCCCACCCCTATCATTGTAAGTTCATTTCTAGCTCTCAGTAGATATCCCTAACCATTGTACCAGGCAAGCAATGCAGTCTTCTAGACTCATTGCTGCAAAGAACAATGTTGATCCACTGAAATATACTGTCCTTATTACATTCCACAGTTCTTCCTCCACCTGAATGGCTTCTTGTACCTTGGTTAGCTCTTTCCCCCTTCAGCCCTCAAACTCAGCCAGACAAGCTGAAAGAACCTCAAAACTGTTGGATCATTGCAAAGGTTCCCGCCTTCTAGTTCCCTTCTCCCAACTTGCTCACAGTCATATTCTCCTTTCCCTGACCAGAAATCAAACCAAAAAACTTTTTTCCCCCACTTGATGTGACTCCCTCCTGAAATAAAGTGTGTAAGTAACTTTCCACCCTCCTGATGTGTCATCTACATCACAGTTTGGCCTTCACCTTTGATTATTTAAATAAATATTTATTTTATATATCATATTAACCTCACCACCAGTTCCTGATTTTAAAATTTCAGAATATAATAGACACAAACTTCCCAAACATTTTCTCACAGATTAGCAAAGGTAGCAAAAGCAAAAGACTATCTCCTTGCATTATTTCCCCAATTTCCTAACTCACTAAACTCTGAGACCTCTCTTCAAAGTCAGACTAAGTCACACTGAGATGCCTCTATTTCCATTTTTTTTTCTTCTTCTTGCCCTAAGGGGACTCTAAATCTCCTGGGTTTTTTTTCTCATTTTTTTTTAGATCTCCTGGGTATTTTGTTTTGCCTCTATTTTCATGCTGTGAGTTAGCTCATCACCAATGGCAGAAAAACCACTTTCGCTGGTTTCCTTAATTAACTAATTTCATCTACTCTCAAGCATACCCTACTTAAGGTTGAGTGAAAATTAGTGTTTAGGAATTTTTTAGTTACATGGTAGAAGTGAAAAATGAAGAACTAGATTTTTAGATTTTAGATTGGATTTTTAGATTTTAAATTAAATTTTTAGAGAAAGATTACGAATTCCCTTGCTCACCAAAACCTCAATGCTCTGTTCGGCGTTGCACTCCAACAATTCAATTGAATGTCAGTAACTCAGTGTTGCAGCATTGTGGTGATATTGAAGAATTAATCTGACTATTTGCAAAGTTTAATAGAAAAGGTGGACCTAACCACAGGAGACCTTTGATGGAAAAGTGGGTGTGTCACTATCTTTGAAGTGGGAGGTACAGGTTCAAATCCCACCTGTTCTAAAGTGGCATCATAACATGTCTTCACAGGTTGACTAGAATATATCTACCTTATGACAAGATAAAGCCTCATGATTTTGCATCTCATGGCAGGATGGACCCATACAAAGATGTTCCTTAAACTCAGTTCATGTTTTTATTGCCTCAGGAGATTCTTAAAAATACCTTTTAGTGAAGTCATAGTCTTAGTCACGAGGCACAGAAGCAGACCATGTAGACCAACCAGTCCATGCCAACCATGTTCCAAATGAAACTAGACCCACTTGGCTGCACTTGGCCCATATTCCTCCAAAACGTTCCTATTCATGAACTTATCCAGAAGTCATTCAAACATTGTAACTCTACCTACATCCAGCACTTTCTTGAGCAGTTCATTCCACACTCAAACAACTCTTAATGTAAAAAAAAGTTGTCCCTTATGTCCTTTGTAAATCTTTCTCTTCTCACCTTAAAAATACGTTGCCAAGTTTCAAACCCCCCTACCCTAAGGAAAAGACCCTTGTCATCCACCTTATCTATAGCTCTCATGATTTTATAAATCCCAATATGGTCACTCCTTAACCTCCTACGTTACTGGCAAAACGTCCCAGTCTTTCCGCTATATTTTTAAAACTCAGACCCTCTGTTTCTGTCTACATTGTGTAAAATCTCATTGGAACCCTTTCCAGTTTAATAATATTGTTTCTAGAACAGGCAATTATAAATGCACACAGTACTCCAGCAGAAGCCTCACAAACATGCTGTATAACCTCAACATGACATTCCAACTCCTATACTCAGTAGTCTGAGCATTGAAGGCAAGCGTGCTAAATGCCTTCTTAACTATCCTTTCTACATATGACACAAATTTCAAAGACTTCTGTACCTGAACCTCTGGGTCTCTCTGTTCCACAGCACTGCATGAGATTAAGAATATTATATGGTGGCAACAAGTACAACTTGTAGACATTTCTTCCATGGCGGAAGATCATTGAGCAGCTCCCAATCAAGCAGAAGCATGTCTGAGATGGTGCAAAAGATTTACAATGTGTTGTATCATATCTGGCCTCACTCTAAAGATGAAAAATTAATTAATTTATTAAGTCTATGTCATTGAATTAATAATTCATTAACAAATAAGTTAATTCATTAAATGCATTGTGCAGACAATGCTGTAGTCAGACAAGTAATCAATGAAAAATGCACAGCATAAGGGAAAAAGAAACATCGTAACTACTTCACTCTATGAAAAATGCCATTGTCAAGCGGGTTAAATTAAAAAGCATACACAGTTAACAAGAGGTGAGTACCAATGCTTTTATCAATGATATTTGCAGACTTGAAAGATACTTGTGGTCTGATGTCAGTGTACTTCTTGCTGAGCCAGGAGGCCTGAGTTCAAGTCCCACCTGCTATAGATTTGCGTAATAACATTTCTGAATGGACTGATGCAACAGGCTATACCTGCAAACTGGCAGAGACCTGATAGCATGGAAGTTTAAAGTAAGAACTAATCAGGGACAGAATTAGTGTTCAAAATCTGGCTGAAGTACTGTCTGACCATTTGTTGTTGAGTGGTTCTTTAATGTAAACAAAGGCAATTCAACTGAACAGACAGGTTGAGGTCAGGAAGTAAAATCAATCATTGCTTTGGGTTGGATCATAAGTCAAAATGACAGACTTGATGGAGTATGTTAATTTTAGAAGCAGACAGGTGGCAATAAGAAACACCCAAGGCAAGAAGTGCATGCATCAACCAGCCCAACTAACTGTTGTCAGTGTAGTGCAAGGAAGCCACAGGTTTGAAAAGCTATCTTGCTAAGGAAGCCCAACCCCACTTTTTCAGGATGCAATGCCATTTCCAAGCTGTGTGATACACCATGAAGCCTGTACAGATAAGGTGAAAACATGTTCTCAAAAGATGGCAAGATTTATAAAATAAAGAAAATAGAGATGCCTTTCCTTGGTGAGAACAAGGAAGCAAGCAGGAACTACTGGAATGCAGGGGGAAATAAGATAGGCTTCAGGTTAGACACAGGTGCATTAGTTTCAGTTCTATCTGATGCTGAAGCACGGTGCGAAAACATGTTCCTTTTTGTCTTCATGTGTCAAACAAAATAACGAGGAGATAGAGAACTCAAAGTCATAGGAATGACTCAATGCAACTATTCTTAATATAAAGAGAAAAATCACCTGAATTTTATATGGAAACCTAAGCCAGTATTGCTCAGCGTCAAGCAGAAGTGTTTGTATTGACTTATCTCTGATTTCCAGAGTAGAGAAACTAGAAAGCTGACACGATCAGCCTAAAAACATCAGAGCTAAATGTTGACAGCTATTTACTGGACTAGGAAAACTGAGAACATTATACCACTTCACATTATGTTGTGAAACATGCCATGGTGTCAGCTCACACAAAAAAAAGGTTCCTCATCCACTCTTGCCAAAGGTAGAGAAGGAATTTGACAATGTTCAAACAAGAGGTTATTTGACATGTGACTGGTGCTCTGGAGTGATGCCAGTGCAATAAACTAACAGATGTATCAGAATCAGCACAGAACTTGCACAGATGAACAAAGCAGCTGAATATGGATTTCATCCGGTATGTGAATGAGAGCTTTACAAAATTTGGAACCATTCAATACTCATGAAGTCAGTTGCATTTCGTGTTTCTTTATTACATCTACACTCATTGATGTATCTAAGTTACTCACAATATTCATTCTTCCATTTTTGTTTCAACAGTATATCCTTTCACTTTATGTCAGTGCCAGAAACTTTCCAAAGAATAATGTCAAGCATCTTGGAAAGACTGGATGGAGTTGCATATCACATTAATGATGTCCTGTTCCGGGGATCCACTCAGACAGAACAGCTTTGAAGTGCAGGTTCAGAGTTCCTTGAAGGTGAAGTTGCAGGTAGGCAAGGTGATGAAACGACATTTGGAACACCTGCTTTAATTAATCGGCATATTGAGTATAGGAATTGTGATGTCATATCGAGGCTACATGACATTGCTTCTGGCACTTTTGGAATACAGTGTTCAGCTCTGGTCTCCCTGCTATAGGAAAGATGTTGCTAAACTTGAAAGGGTACAGAAAAGATTTACAACCTCTGGGGTTGGAGGGTTTGAGCTATAGGGAGTGGCTGAATAGTCTGGGGCTATTTTCCCTGCAGCATTGAAGGCTGAGAGATGACCTTATAGGCATTTATAAAATTACGAGGAGCAGGTTTTAGTGTGAATGAGCAAGGTCTTCTCCCCAAGGTAAAGGAGTCCAAAAATTGAGGGTATAGGTTTAAGGTGAGAGGGGAAATATATAAAAGGGACCTAAAAGGCAAATGTTTCATGCAGAGGGTGGTATGTTTATGGAATGAGCTACCAGAGGAAGTGGTGGAGGTTGGTCCAATTGCAATGTGTAAAAGGTATTTGGATGAGTACATGTAATAGGAAGGGTTTAGAGGGATATGGACCAAATGCTGGTGAATGAGATTAGATGAATTTAGGATATCTGGTTAGCATGAATGAGTTGGACTGAAGGATTTATTTCCATATGTCTCTATGGCACAAGATTGCAAGCTGCATTGCAACACTTACAGGAGGCAGGACTTCTCACAGCCATCTGCCAAGTACCTTGGTCATGTTGTGTATGGATCTGGTATAGGAGTTGCTTCACAGAAGACAAGAGGAATTAAGGAATTTCTACTTAATCAGCATGTGATTGGTCTCCAGAGAGTAATGCATCATTTACAGGACTGGGATTTTTACTCACTCTTTCAGAAACATTCAGATGGAAAATGTATCGCAGTTTACTACACATCCTGTCCACTGAGAAAGATTGATCAGAGACATGCGGTAATGAGAGAAAGAAGGTTTAAAATTTAGGAGGAGATGGTGGCATTGTGATTTTGTCACTGGACTAGTATTTCTGAACCCAACTTAATCATTTGAGAGGCATGAGTTCAAATGCCAGGGGAGCTCATGGATTTTAAATTCAACGAATAAATTGGGAAAGAAGGCTAATCCCAGTAATGGTGAGCATGGCACAATCATCATCTGATGGAAAAATCTGTCTGATGCACCAACGTCCTTATCTGGTTCAGACCTGCCCCAATGTGATAGACTCTTAACTGCACTCTGAAATGGCCTGACAAACTGCTCAGTTCAAGGGCAGGCAACTGATGCTTCATTCCATGAGCTGGTGAGAAGTTTGCAGATCATGTTCCTGATCTTCCCGTCAAGATGGAGACAGAGCACAAAATCTTGGTGACACTCTTTCAAGGGATTGGCAAAGATACCTCCATGAGTAAAATGATTCAGGCTGAGAATGGCAAGGTTTGATACTGAGTCATAGCATCTTTTGGGAAAATTATAGCAGATATTATATAGCAAATTGTAGCAGATGGTTTGTCCTACATCCCTGTAACAAATCAATGTAACTTTCATTAAAGCCATGAAAGCTTTATATTGATAAGAATCACAACTCTTTCAGCAACGAGTCAGTGATAGGATGAAATCAGAGATGTATAGAAAACTGATGAAGAAAGTGATCAGGTCAGAGAATGCTGTAACAAAGGATGGCTACCACGCATCCAGACAGCTCCATTCTCAGGCAGTAACATGAATGTAATGATTGTAATGAGGTCAGCCAGTTGAACATTGTAGAGCATGAGTTCCCTGATTGGGGCTGTTAGTTTGGTCCAATCAAGGAACCCTGGCTAACAGCTAGAAAAGGGGAGTGTCAGAGATACTGACACTCTGAGAGCTGATTCTGAAGAGGCAGTACGCCAATAGGACTATTCATGTAAATAAAGGGTGACTGAGTGATGAGATACCGGCCTCTGTGGAGTTATTTTAGTGGCAATGAGAGTAAAGCTTGTTCCTGAAGAAACCTGCTTGTGACCATCTTCTTTGGGCCGGTCTTAGCATTTCTTACATCATGCCTTTGTTTGGGAAGTATGACTCATTTGATCCTGCCATTAAGGTTAGGCCCAGTATGTGGAAAGAATGCATTATTTTTTCTGGGAAAATAATATTGTGGCAGATGAAGAGTAATGAGTAATTCTCCTGACAGCCTGCAGAGCCATAGCTTTTTATATTATTAAAGCCTAGCATTCACTGAGGCAACACATATTCAAAACTTTCAAGATTGTCAGGCATAGTTTTTTAGATTAGATTACTTACAGTGTGGAAACAGGCCCTTCGGCCCGACAAGTCCACACCGACCCGCCGAAGCGCAACCCACCCATTCCCCTACATTTACCCCTTACCTAACACTACGGGCAATTTAGCGTGGCCAATTCACCTGACCCGCACATCTTTGGACTGTGGGAGGAAACCGGAGCACCCGGAGGAAACCCACGCAGACACAGGGAGAACGTGCAAACTCCACACAGTACTAAGACCCTAAACTGTTTCTAAATCTGAAACACCATCAATGTTATTCAGCAATACAAGAACCAAATGTTTGATGAGGTTAAGATGGCTGCCAGACTTTGATTTAACCCTTAATGAGATGCTTAAAGACCACTTGGATCTGGAATTAATGATATAACTACACAAAAATGCCTACTAACTGAAGCTCAACAAGACTTCTAAACAGGCATTACAATTGGCTTTATCATTGGAAAATGTGATAAATGGCACTTATGTGTTGTACTATACTCTGATTGAAGTGGACACAAAATTCATTCTGGACTCCAACCGTCTGATTTGGGCAAGACTTCGGCTAGACTGAGAACCTGTAATGGGACACCTTTGCCAGTCTGACTGAATTTGGGGAACATTACTAGAGTGAAGGCAATTTACATTTGCCTCATTCAGGACATATTCTCATAAGAGTGATCTCGGTCAGCCCACAGCGAAACCCCAAAACAAACCCAAGCCTTGGCCAAACGGTTAGCATTTTCTACGGGATCCTGGCTGGTAAACCATTTCAGTTGCTGTTGGTATGTGGAGTAGAGACATCTACAGCACGGTGGCACAGTGGTTAGCACCGCTGCCTCACAGTACCAGAGACCCGGGTTCAATTCCCACCTCAGGCGACTGACTGTGTGGAGTTTGCACATTCTCCCCGTGTCTGTGTGGGTTTACTCTGAGTGCTCCGGTTTCCTCCCACAGTCCAAAAATGTGCAGGTCAGGTGAATTGGCCACGCTAAATTGCGCGTAGTGTTAGGTGAAGGGGTATGGGTGGGTTGTGCTTCAATGGGTCTGTGTGGACTTGTTGGGCCAAAGGGCCTGTTTCTACACTGTCAGTAATCTAATCCACTAGAGTCCTACTAGAACTAAATTGAGTAAGGTAACTCATAAGCTGGTATGCTGGAGAGTGCACACTCTAGCAAGTCCATGTACTGGAACAATTAAATTGCTTAACAACATTAAAATCAGAACCAATCAAAATAAATATTGAGTTAAACAGCCACCCAGTCCTTATGGAGGTCGATACTGGTGCAGCTGTATCAGTGATTGTGGAACTAATCTGTAACAAAATTCACTCTGGACTCCAACCCTCACATTTGTGCAAGAACTCGGCTAGATTCAGACCTATGGTGGGGAACCTTTACAGATTAAGGATACAATCTCTTCTGAAAATTAATTGATCAGCTATCAGTGATTGTTGTAAGAGGCTTGAGCCTGAGCTTGATCGGGTGAAATTGATTGCAAAAGGTTCATCCAGATTGGCTGTATATATTTCAATTGTAAAACGGCTGCTTGAGTGAAGTCCTAACGAACTACCCAGGAATGTCTAGGCACTATCAGAGGAGACAAGGCCACCTTGCAGGCTGATCAGGGAGAAATTCCACAATACTGCAAGGCCCGTCCAATGCCATTTGCAAAAGTAGAGGCAGAAATCAGGAGGCTGGGAAGTGAAAGAATCGTCAAAGAATTGTGGAATATCCAGGTCCATCCAGGTTGTGGAATGGGCAGCAGCGGCCGTACCAGTTGTGAAGTCTGGTGAGTTGGTTCACTCTTGTGGGGATTTTAAACAAATGGTGAACCATTTCTCACAGCTGGGTAAGTACCCAATCCTTTGCGTAAAGAGGTTAAACATAAAGCTGGAAAAGGGGCTGACTTTTATGAAGTTTGACATGGGCCTCATTTGATTATAGGACCACCCACATGCAACTACAGGGATAGCACCAGTAAAGTTATTAACAAATAGAAGACTCTGCATCAGGTTAATGCTGATCTTCCTGGATCTTGGCAGGGGAAGGGTGAAGTGTCATCAGGAATGCCAATGCTGGCCACAAGACTCCACCAAATAAGAGAGACAGCTTGGTACCAGGGGCAGAATCATATAAATGGGCCCGCACGGGTCAGGGGCATGATTGATGCAAAGTCAGGACCAGCGATGTGTAACGTTCGGATAGGTTCAGTTGTTTCAAACAAACACATGGAGCATGTGAAAGCCATAAATTCGCAAAATGTGCCCTGCCCCTCAGAACATTCAAAAAGACTGCCGGAGCACATGGGTTCACCCTCTCCATCAAGCGTTGATGATTCCTCAGAATCACAGAGGAACATGACAGAAGTAGCCGCCTCAACACCTTTGCTGCCGGAAGGAGGGAGTGAAATACTACCATAGCTTTCCTGGTGCAAGAAGCGAGTCCCTGTATGTTACACACTGCCTGTATCGGACCCAAAGTTGGAGGAACCTGACCCGGTGTTAAAACGCTCTGGGACCTTTTTCAGGAAAATGGATCGGCCTATGTCCTCACGCTCAGCCAGAGAGGGATTTAGTGATTGTAATGAGGTCAACCAGCTGAACATCATTGAGTATAAGTTCCCTGATTGGGGCTAATAGTCTGGTCCAATCAGGGAGCCCTGGCTGACAGATTTAAAAAAGGGTCAGAGATACGGCCACTCTGAGAGCAGACTCTGAATGAGACAGTACTAGTGTCATAAACTCTTCATATGTAAATGAAGGGTAATTTGGTGATGAGATACCAGCCTCTCTGGGGTTATTTCAGAATTGAGAGGACAAATGTCCTGAGAGTCAGCAAAGACATTTGGGTATAGTAAAATATTGAGCCATAAGAAATAGGAACAGGAGTAGGCCATTCAGCCCCTGTGCAATTCCACACTGCTCACATCCACTTTCCTTTTCCCATTTCTCTGAATTTCTCTTATGATCATGAATCTATTTCTATTAAATATAGACAAGGACTCACAAGGACTCTGTGGCGAAGAGTTACAAAGCTTGCAACCCTCTGAGAGAAGAAATTCCTCCTCGTCTCAGTCAAAACTTGGTGCCATTTTAATCGAAGACTATATCCTCTGGTTGGAGAGTCTCCATGAAGAGGAGCATCTTGTCTGCATTTACTCTGTTAAGCCCCTTAAGAATCCTGTATATTTCAGTGAGATCACCTCACATTCTTCTAAGCTCCAATGAGTGGAGTCCCCACCTGTTTAGACTTTACTCACAAGCTAATCCACACCAGGGTTCATCCGAGTGAACCTTCTCTGAACTGTCTCCAGTAAAGGGGCATGATATTCTGATCAGAGAGCATTGTTCTCAAAATCGTTAGGGAGGTGATATCAAGCTGTATTATTGGAGCTTTTGGTCATCAAGACACAAGGGAATCATTGATGTCATCTACATTTCTATCATGACCATAGGAACATTTTGGAACAGAGTTCATTGAGACCTAAGGTTTGTGGTAGTTGAATAAATATCACAACAGTGAACCCCAGAGAGATAACAGCTGATCATAGTACAAATGCAAACTGTGAAATGTTTATTCATTCTAGTTAAATAATTAAATAATTCTTATTTCACGGTGTACGTGGTTACGCTGGACCTCACTAAAATCTTTTTCTTAAATCAGGTCCCAGGCCAAATAACCTGACATCATCAGGAATTACAAAGTCTGCCAGTAGCTGATATTTTCAAACCTTATTTACCATGTTGATAGTCGATTCCCACCCCACAAGGACAGAAGTCTTACAACTGCAGGGTCAAATGTCTGAGCTGCAGTTACTTTGCAACAAATGGAATCCCAGACCTTGCAAACTCAGATATTGGACTGTAATTAATATTTAAAAGAATTCTTCACATCATATGGATTTACCCATAGCACCAGTTAATCAAAATAGCCTCAAGCCAATGGCGAAGCTATGAGAGGAGTATGGGCATTGAAAACATCCTGAAGAAGAATGATGATATCAAACTTGCGTTTCTGAGCTACTGTCCAAAATCCATTCCAGAACAGCCGAGCTTCACCTGAACTCCTCATGAAGAGAAGACTGAAACTGCCTACTCTCCCTCTGTATTCATGCTACGTGTGCTGGATGATGATGATTTGGAAACAATGAGGGTGAAAGAGAATGACAACTGTTCCAGTTAGATATGAAACTACAACAAATGTCACAAAACATACAGCTGACTAGACTGCCAACCAGGAGTGGCCAATTTGGAATTGAGATTGTTATGGACAAAAACCTGAACAGACACAGCATCCATTGTCCTCATGCATTCAACAGGAAATGTTATTGAGGAAGTGTGTGTTAATTTCTACACAGAACCAACCTTCAATAGTTGAAGAAATCATCAGCACAGCCAGTGTACCAGAATGCTGTGTGCGTAAAGGGAGTTCCAGCTGATGGCCTGATTGCTGTGCCTGTGTTGATGAAGGGCTTGTGCCCGAAACATCAAATTTCCTGTTCCTTGGATGCTGCCTGACCTGCTGCACTTTAACCAGCAACACATTTTCTGCTGTGCCTGTGTTACCTGTTCATGAATCTTCTGCCCAGCAGAGGCTGAGAAGCCACAGAATGCACTTGAATTTCCAATCTCCTCCAAAGTAGCTGAAGAAGCTTGTTCAGGCAGATGTGTGAAACCAGTGCAGTGGTTGTTTATGTGAAAAAGAAATAGGTATCCAGGATTTCAGGGGAGATGTGGCATGAGATGTGTAATCGGATTGTTTGGTACGTTAATGAAGCAAAATATGTATATGTTCAGGAAATTATGTAATGTCACATGATCTTGTTTGCTCTTTCAACCTCATGGCAAAAAGGTAATATTTTCTTTGCTTTAACAGATTCATTTTTTTTAACCAGGTCAATGAAAACAAGTATATTATTAAGATTATATTAATCTGAGAAACAGTTTTCACTCACATTGGCCTGACTCAGAAACAAACATGTCACTTGTTTAGCCAAAACTACACAAAAAAAATTAATATACGATTTTGTTAGAAAAGTGACCAAAGAAAGTTTATTCAGTCAACATCAGAGGAAATATATCTTCCAATGTGTTTAGCATTGAGCAGACGACTAACAAGCCGAGAACTGTGTTTACTCTCTTTTAGAATTAGCTCAGCATCTAACATAACAAACTCAAAGCTCAAACATGATTTTATTTTTTTATGGGTGTTTAATGTTTCAGATAATTAAGAGCTATAACAAAACAAAAAGATTCCATAAACTGCATTAGTTACATTAAGATAAAGGGTAACAATTAGAAAGGAACCTGGATTATCTGAACGCCTCAGATGTGGTGTATTTCTTTTGGATAATCGAATGTTCGGATAATCAAATGTTTGGATAATCAATGCCCAATAACACAGTTTAGCCAAGCATCGGGACCTTGCAATCTTGTCCAGATAATCCGAAATTCTGATAATCGAATGTCGGGTAATCGAGGTTCCTCTGTATACAATCATAGAACCATAAAATCATACAACATGGAAATAGACCCGACGGTCCAACTAGTCCATGCTGATCATAATCCCAAACTAAACTAGTCCCACCTGCCTCCACTTGACCCATATCCCACTGACATTTCATGTTCATGTACTTATCTGTCATAGAGTCACAGAGCTATACAACATGGAAACAGACCCTTCGGTCCAACCCGTCCATGCCGACCAGATATCCCAACCCAATCCAGTCCCACCTACCAGCACCCGGCCCATATCTCTCCAAATCCTTCCTATTCATATACCCATCTAAATGCCTTTTAAATGCCGCAATTGCAGCAGCTTCCACCACTTCCTAAGACCACCTCATTCCATACATTAACCACTCTCTGTGTGAAAAAGTTGCCCCTTAGGTCTTTTTTATATCTTTCCCCTTTTTCCCTAAACCTATGCCCTCTCGTTCTGGTTTCATTGACCCCAGGAAAAAGACTTTGTCTATTTATCCTATCTATGCCTGTCATGATTTTGCAAACCTCCATAAGGTCACCCCTCATCTTCCAACACTCCAGGGAAAACAGCCCCAGCCTGTTCAGCCTCTCCCTATAGCTCAAGTCCTCCAACCCTGGCAACATCCTTATAAATCTTTCCTGACCCCTTTCAAGTTTCACAATATCTTTCCGATAGGAAGGAGACCAGAATTGCACACAATATTCCAACAGTGGCCTAACCAATGTCCTGTACAGCCGCAACATGACTTCCCAACTCCTATAATCAATACTTGACCAATAAAAGAAAGCATACAAAACACCTTCTTCACTATCCTATCTACCTGTGACTACACTTTCAAGGAGCCGTGAACCTGCACTCCAAGGTCTCTTTGTTCAGCAACACTCATTAGAATCTTACCATTAAATGTATAAGTCCTGCTAAGATTGTTTTCCCAAAATGTAGCACCTCAGATTTATCTGAATTAAACTCCATCTGCCACTTCTCAGCCCACTGGCTCATCTGATCACGATCCCATTATAATGTGAGGTAACTTTCTTCATTGTCCATTACATTTCCAATTTTGGTGTCATCAGCAAACTTACTAATTATGCCTCTTATGCTTCCATCAAATCATTTATATAAATGATGCAAAGTAGTGGACCCAGCACTGATCCTTGTGGCACTCCACTGGTCACAGGCCTCCAGTCTGAGAAACAACCCTCCACTACCACCCTCTATCTTCTACCATTGAGCCAGTTCTGTATCCAAATGGTGAGTTCTCCTTGTATTCCATAAGATCTAACCTTGCTCACCATTCTCCCATGGGAAACCTTGTCAAATGCCTTACTGAAGTCCATATAGTTCACATCTACTGCTCTGCGCTCATCAATCTTCTTTGTTACTTCTTCAAAAAGCTCAGTCAAGTTTGTGAGACATGATTTCCCACGCACAAAGCCATGTTGACCACCCCTAATCAGTCCTTGCCTTTCCAAATACATTCCCTCAAGACTCCATCCAACAACTTGCCCATCACCGACATCAGGCTCACCGGTCTATAGTTCCCTGGCTTGTCCTTACCACCCTTCTTAAACAGTGGCACCACGTTAGCCAACCTCCAGTCTTCTGGCACCTCACCTGTGACTAGCGATGATACAAATATCTCAGCAAGAGTCGCAGCAATCACTTCTCTAGCTTCCCAGAGAGTTCTGGGGTACACTTTCTCTGGATTCTCATTATCTCATTCCTGAAGGCTTCCTATTTTCTAGCCGCCCCTTTACCTGCGAACATCAGTTCCCAATCAGCTTTTGAAAGTTCTTGCCTAATGCGGTCAAAATTGGTCTTTCTCCAATTTAGAACTTCAAATTTTAGGTCTGCTATATCATTTTTCATCACAATTTTCAATCTAATGGAATTGTGGTCACTGGCCCCAAAGTGCTCCCCCACTGACACCTCAGTCACCTGCCCTGCCTTATTTCCCAAGAGTAGGTCAGGTTTTGCACCTTCTCTAGTAAGTAGCTCCACATACTGAATCAGAAAATTGTCTTGTACGCACTTAACAAATTCCTCTCCATCTAAACCCTGAACACTCTGGCAGTCCCAGTCTATGTTTCGAAAGTAACATAGTAATCCCCTACCATAACCACCCTATTATTCTTACAGATAGCTGAGATCTCCTTACAAGTTTGTTTCTTAATTTCCCTCTGACTATTAGGAGGTCTATAATACAATCCCAATAAGGTGATCATCCCTTTCTTATTTCTCAGTTCCTCCCAAATAACTTCCCTGGATGTATTTCCGGGAATATCCTCCCTCAGCATAGCTGTAATGCTATCCCTTATCAAAAATGCCACTCCCCCTCCTCTCTTGCCTCCCTTTTTATCCTTCCTGTAGCATTTGTATTTTGGAACATTAAGCTGCCAGTCCTGTCCTTCCCTGAGCCATGTTTCTGTAATTGCTATGATATCCCGATCCCATGTTCCTAACCCTGCTATCAGTTCTTCTGTTAGACTCCTTGCATTGAATTAATGCAGTTTAATTTATTAGTCCTACCTTGCCCCTGCCTGCCCTGACTGCTGACTCACTTCTGTTCTCAACTGTACCAGTCTCAGATTGACCTCTTTCCTCACTATCTCCCTGGGTCCCACCCACCCACCTTACTAGTTTAAATCCTCCCAAGCAGTTCTAGCAAAATTCCCTGCCAGTATATTAGTCCCCTTCCAATTTAGGTGCAATCTGTCCTTCTTGTACAGGTCACTTCTACCCCAAAAGAGATTCCAATGATCCAAAAATGTGAATCCTTCTCCCATATACCAGCTCCCCAGCCTTGCATTCATCTGCTCTATCTTCCTGTTCCTGCCCTCACTAGCTCATACCACTGGGAGTAATCCAGATATTACTACCCTTGAGGACCTCCTTTTTCAATTTCTGCCTAACTCTCTGTAATCTCCCTTCAGAATCTCAACCTTTTCCCTTCCTGTGTCATTGTTTCCAATGTAGACAATGACCTTTTGCTGCCTCCTCTCCCCCTTGAGAACATTCTGTACCCTCTCTGAGACATTCTTGATCCTGGCACCAGGGAAGCAACACACCATCCTGATTTTTCTCTGCTGGCCATGGAAAGGTCGGTCTGTACCTCTGACTAGAGAATCCCCTAACACAATTGATCTCTTGGAACAAGATATACCCCTCATTGCATTAGAGCCAGTCTCCATACCAGAAACTTGGCTGTTCGTGCTATGTTTTCCCTGAGAATCCATCACCCCCTATATTTTCCAAAACAGCATACCTGTTTGAAATGGGTATAGCCACAGAAGACTCCTGTACTGACTGCTTACCTCTCTTACCTTTCCTGGAGTTAACCCAGCTGTGTAACTGACTCTGAGACTTCCCCCTTCCTATAACTGCCATCCATCACATCTTCTTGCTGTTGCAAATTTCTCATTGTTTCTAACTGCCTCTCCAACCGATCCACTCGATCTGATAAGATTTGCAACCAACACCATTTATTACAGATATAATTCACAGTATCCCTTAAACTCTCTTTAAACTCCCACATCTGACAAGAAACACATATCAGTATACTAAAGGCCATTTTTGCTCCTTCACAATCTACAGACCCAGAATATAACACCGTCTTATTCCTCTACAAAATCTTGCCCCAGGTTAGATTAATAGTTACGGCTTATATTTTAAGTTTAATCAAGTCTTTTAAATGTAACTGTATCCACGTGCACCACTTCCTCTGGAATTTCACTTCACACACAAACCACACTTTGTGTAAAAACATTGTCTTTTTTAAATCTTTCTCCTCTCACCCTCAAAATGTGCCCTCTCCTCTTGAAATCCCCTACTTTAGGGGAAAAAAAGGCTATCATTCACCTTATCTCTGGTCCTCAAGATTTTATAAACCTCTATCAGGTCAGCCATCAACTTCCTATACTCCAGTCCCAGCCTATTCTTACAACTCAAACCCTCCATTCCTGACAACATCCTGGTAAATATTTTCTGAACAGTCTCCAGCTTAATATATATAACAACATGACCAGTTTCTTTTAGATTAGATTCCCTGCAGCATGGAAACAAGCCCTTTGACCCAACAGGTCCACACCAACCCTCCGAAGAATAAATCACCCAGCCCCATTTCCCTCTGACTAATGCACCTAAAGCTATAGCCAATTGACCTGACTTGCACATCTTTTAGACTATGGGTGGAAAACAGACCACTCAGAGGAATCCCATGGAGAATGTGCAAACTCCACACACATAGTTGCCCGAGGCTGGAATCAAACCCGAGTCCCTAGTGCTGTGAGGTAGCAGTGCTAACCACTGAGCCACTGTGCTGCCCTAATGTTGTCTGTGTTATGTTAACCTATTTTCTTTTTCTTAACCTTTTCTCCTGATCAACCTGTTCAGAAATGTTATCACAATCTCTGGAGCAGGTGAGACTTGAACTCAAGCCTCCCTTATTCAGGGCACAGGTACTCCCGCTGTGCCACAAGAGTAGAAGCAAAATTACCTTGTTGTGTTGAAATATAAACACAGCAGCGTTTAACGCTGAACTTTAACAGTATAAACAGACAACCTGAACAAATGGCAGCAGTGGGATTTCAGCTCACACCTTCTGAGAGACTGAAGCCTTAATCCAGTACCTTAGACCACTCGGCCACACTATCAACCACTCTCAGTATTGGATACAGCACTCTAGATGAGGCCTCACCAACATCTTGTACAACCTCAATATGAAGTAATTATCTCAAATAATAAACAATGTCAAGGATAGACTCTGATAGTTGACTGCTGCAGCTTGGAAACGGGATGAGCATGTAGGTAGATGGATTATAGCCTACCTACAGTTTGTCACCTTTCAGTCTTCACCAGAAGTGGACAAATGGCCAAATATTTTGTCCTGTCATGAATTGAGGCTTTTAAGTGGCTAATTAATAAGAATTTAAGGGTGTAATCCAACCACTGCTGGGGCTAACTTAGCTGGAAGAAGGTCTGTCACCATTCAGCATGCACAGTAGGCAGGTTGTAACTTGCAGGGAGGGGCTGAAGTGATCCCTTAAAGGCACTGAGTTCAAAGTCAAGGAATTTGACATCATGAAGGGTAACCCATTGAGACCTATTCCCTCACCTCCCACCCTTACTGCCGACCTGTCTGCAAACCCCAGCCTATGAGTGTCCTCCTGATACCATCTTTCTTATGAGATGTTACATTAACATCAATCTGCCTCCTCCAATGAATGTGAAAAGATATCTTGGCACCATGTGGAGAAGAAAAGGGAATTCTGACCATGAAGTGTGGAGATAATCATGGCTATTATATCCTCTCCTCTTGCTTTGACCTAAAGCTGCTGGATGCAAATGAGAAAGATAGAAATGTAGAAAATATTACATTAAGGGATGTTCATAGCCTAGTGGTGTTACTATTGTACTATTAACCCAGACACCAGGTCATTTTCTAGGACCTGTGCTCAAATCCCATTCAGGCAGGTGGTGGAATTTGAATCTGATAGACATCTGGAAATCAGATGACCATAAAACATTTGTAGATTGTCCGGAAAAATCCATCTGATTCACCAATGTCCTTTCGGGAAGGAAACAGCTATCCTAATGTGGCCTGTCTTACCTATGGTCCCAGACCCACAGCAATGTGATCCCACAATGTCCATGGACCATGCTGTGAAATTTTGAGTACTACGGACCAAGATGGAGGACTGGAAGAGTAAGCAGTGAGCTGGAGCTGGCAGGTACCTGCTCAGACTTTCATGTCAGAAATTGTTGCCTCCACCACATGGGAGAATATCAAATAGCATATAAATGAGGTGAGAGGAGGTAGTAATGAGATGGTAGGACCTAGCTTCTAACTCTCCACCAGTGAGAATCTCACATTGCTGTTCAGATCTGATGGAACTTAGACTCTCTTTTCTTGATGCTGAGAATCCCATTTTTCCAATCTTGCCATGTTTTTCTCACTGATATATCCATGCCCACAACACCGAGGACCTGGGAGAATTCGGATCAGCATGTTTAATCTGTGTTACTCCATCTACAGCCATTGCAATATTGATTCATCAGCAACTATGGAAACTTTGGAATTTCTGAGTAGTCCATTAAAATAAAGCCAAGTATAGCTCCTTGGAGGATTAAATTATATTTTCCTGTCAAATCTGTGATTGTTAATGCCAAGCTTATTGTATTGCCTGTTCAAGTATGCAAAACAGCAGCTACTAAATCTTCACTATTTCAGTTCAGACAAAGCATTTTCAAAGTAACAATAAGAATTAAGAGGTGCATTATTGTTGTATGGCATTTTGATTGTTCATTGTGAAAGGCTTACAATTTCTACTCTGGATTCAGTTGTATGCTGACTTCTGCTCCTATGTCTTATGATCTTTTGGTATATGGGCCTAACCAGGGTGGTAGTGAGGAACACCATTAGCAGTATCCACTGTCATGATTTCATATGGATTTGTAGGGGGCAGAATAGCTTAGAATCTCAAAGGAGTGAGACAATTATTTGATTCTCATTCTTTCTGTAGCAATGTGTTTCATATCTGTGCCATAACTATATAGAGTCATAGAGACCTTGGAGAAAGTGAGGACTGCAGATGCTTGAGAGCAGAGTTGAGAGTGAGGTGCTGGAAAAGCACAGCAGGCCAAGCAGCATCCGAGGAGCAGGAGAATCGACTTTTCAGGCATAAGCCCTTCATCGGGAATGAAAGACTTAATCGTGAAATGTCAATAAACTATATATTGTCAATTACAAGAGGTTCTCTAGTTAGACCAGGAAGTGGCTTTCCTCTCCAACATTAGACCAAGTGGGTTCTGTATTTTCCTATGTTAAAAGAGTGGCATGGGTAACATGGTGGCTCAGTGGTTAGCACTGTTGCCTCATCTGGGTTTGAGTCCATCCTTGAGCGGCTGTCTGTGTGGAGTTTGCACACGCTCTGCCTGTCTGCATGGTTTTCCTCTGTTTGCTCCAGTTTCCTCCCAATGTTGATCCAAAGATGTGCATGTTCAGTGTATTGGTCATGATAAATTTTCCATAGTGTCTGGGGATGTGCAGGCTAAGTGGATTTGCTTTGGGAAATGCAAGGTTATAGGGATAGGGGAGTTAGGCGGGTCGGGTGAGTTGCCCTTTGGAGAGTCAGTGTGAACTCAGTGGGCCAAATGGCCTGCTTCCATAGTGTAGGGATTATTTGGTTCCAAAGAGGATATCGGAAGCAAGCCTTCATAATCAGCAATATCTAACCTGACTGGACAGTAGACCTCAACAAGAGAAAGTTTAATAATTTCTCTGTTGAAAAGGCTTCATTAATAAGATTAAGCTTTGGTTGCAAGTATAGATATGTCCATGGAAATTAGCTTCTTAGTGTCCTACAGGAAATTATTTGGCAAATCTCAACAATTCCGAGACAGTTCAAAACTTCCCTTACTTTGCATCAATTGGCAACCTCATTAAACATAATCACAAGATTGGACATAAAAGGGCAGAATCTTATAGGGGGCTGCACTTTATGGATTATTATGAAAGTATGTCAGAATCCAATTTAATGTCTGGTGAAACTGAACTTTGGGAATTACTCTGTATTTCTTTACTCAAATTCAAGTTAAGGTGATATTCTTATTGGCCAGTGGTGAGTTTCCTATTCAGGGGATTATTGCTTGTTAGTTATGATATGAACTGCATGTTTTTTTTTAAAAAGCTCATCGGTATTCCATTTTCTATCCTATCCCGCCACTAGAAATTGCTGAGAATTCTCAACATGGAAGTTAAAACAGGTACTTGGTAACTTTAGCTCTCTGCTTGTTCCAGATGGTCTCCATGTTGGACACTAGACACTGATATCTCAGGCAATGCTCTGTGGGCATCAGTTACAAGCACCCTATGTCCATGGACATTGGCATTAGATGTGTGCCAGCCTCTGAGAGCCCTGATGCCACATCTCCAGTCCACTTCCAATACTTTTCTGTGCTGCATCTCAGGCTATGCTGGTAACTCTCATTGTAATGTTGCAGCAAGAATACCATGTGCTCAGGGACACACACCCGGTTCATGGACTGGACCAGACTAAGTTTCTGGCTTGTTCACTTGCCCTCCATGGAGAAACTGAGGACTGCATTTGCTGGAGATCAGAGCTGAAAATGTGTTGCTTGAAAAGTGCAGCAGGTCAGGCAGCATCCAAGGAGCAGGAGAATCGATGTTTCGGGCATGAGCCTGAAGAAGGGCTCATGCCCGAAACGTCGACTCTCCTGCTCCTTGGATGCTGCCTGACCTGCTGCGCTTTTCCAGCAACACATTTTCAGCTAAGAATATCCATGCCCTTTAAAGCTGCTCACAGCATCTCTGCCCTGCCTTGAGGTTTTGGACCTCGCTCCTCAGCCAGAGAAACCAGGCTCAGAATAATGTTGCCTTGCCATTTAGCACATCACAAAGCCGCAAATATTGTCTTGGCGTGAGCAGACTTCGGTCAAGTCAAGGCAGATAGCCTATGTTCAGAGAATGCCATCGCAGTAAGCCAAGAGCAGCCTCCAATACCAGTCCAGGGGCCTGACCACAGGTAGTCAGTCGCTAGAGCTGGTTAGAATCAGGATCCTGGGAGTTAGGAACGAAATGTCAACAGCCAAACCCCACCAAATGCTTCTTGCCAACCTACAGCAGAAAGAGGCAGGCACTAAAGGAAATAAAACTGGGTGGTACAGATATTACTTCTAGTGCTGGCAGAGAGGTGTCCCATGCAAGTGAGTTGGCAGCATAGATGGCAGCAGGGTTAGTGGTGCCAGTAGTGAGAATGGTAGAGTATATGCCTTGTACAGTAGCAGAGTTAGAGAATGCATAAGATAGCCGGGGGGAGGGGGGGGGGGGGGGGGTGGTGATGGTGGTGAGGAGAAGGTGATGACACTTACCCTTACCCTGGGTGGGATGGGGGTGGTGGGGGGGTGTACTTGACCTGCTTCTCAAAGCACTCCTTTAGATAGATATGACTGCACTGTCCTTCGAACAGGCTGACATGGTCTGGGATTGTTTCATCCCCTACATGAAAAGTAGTGTACCAATTTAACTTTCTCTGTTATGCCCAGGGGTAGGGTTAGGTAAAGGATTAGGATTCGGAACAGCTTCAACTACAATGCGACCTTGTAAAGATGGAGCCAGCATACCCTGGCGGCAGTGAGCTGTTCTGGGTACACTGAGTCGTAAAATGGGTCTCGTAACAGATGGGAGGGGCATCATGGGAAGAGGATAGGCAATAAATGGGGCAATTTTGCTCAGATGCATCGAGAAAACCTACTCGGCCTCGTAGAGAGAAACCCTTCATGAAAATCTTTTAAACTGACACGAGTCCGAAAGAATGTAAGATTTGGCCCGATGTATCAGTCTGTTGCACTTCTCAGATGCTATCCCAATGCTGGGGTTAAGTTATATGATTGCGACATGGTCCACAAATTCATCAAATAAATTCTCCTCATAAACCTCCACACCTTGTTCCACTTCCTTAAGACACTCCTTAAAACCTCCCTCCTTCACTATCATCTCCTTGTTTGGCTTCACATCAATTATCCTTCACCCCTCTTAGAATGTTTCACTGTGTTAATGGCTGTGCAAGAATTGCAGTTGTTGTTGTTGAACCTGCTGAGTGGTGAGATAGCCACATGAAGAGCCCTGTTATTCATCCAAGGCCTTAACGCACAAAAACTTAAAATTCCCTCAGGTCTATCAGCTTTATGTCTCGTTATTCAAGGCTGTCCAAAGAACCCAAAAGATGAGAGAATCATGGAGCAACACCATAAAAGTGTCTAGTCATTGCACGTGTGGCTCTGCATCATAGTTGATCATGGTGACTTTGGGAGTTATTGTCTTGGAATACTTGACAATGTTAAAAACACAAGATAGATATAACTTGTTGCTGTTAAATTCTAATCAACTTTGCCCAACTTGTCTACTTCCTGAACTTGTGTTGAGTAGCTGTGGATTGAATCAGATTCTGTGTGACTTCCAATTAATTAACTTGCTTCTTTGGCTCTCTCTGCAATGTTTGAATGTGATGAATTTACTCTGGTCCCCAATCAGAGTCAATTGTGGATGTTCTGGAATTGAGCTGGATTTCCACTGATTAAAAGAGAGCAATGTTTTATGAGATAGCATTTCCCAAATCAAACATAGCACTATGAGGTATTGTGATTAACTTAAAAAGATATTTAACTCTCTTCCTCCTTACAATGTCACGAATGTAGAAGGGGTCTTACCTCATAATGTGCATCAAACCTTTGTGTTTTACCCACCCACTCAACCACACCACACCTCCCCAGTTGCACACACACACACTTTCTTCTATACATTCCCACACAAGCAGACACACAATCATTCACTCCCACATACAGTCATTCACTCACTCTGACGCTCAATCCCACACACACACTCACACCTTTACACACACACACACGCGTGCGCACACACACACACACACTTATTCACTCACATAACCCCCCCCATGCATACGCACTCCCACTCACACCTTCATTCCCACATACACCTTCACACCTTCACTCCCATGTACACACTCATTCCCATGCCTTTCCACACGCACCCTCCCATACATTCCCACACACACACACACACACTCTCTCTCTCCCCTACAAACAGATAAAAATCACACAACAGTAGATTATAATCCAACAGGTTTATTCGGAAGAACGTACACACACTCACTCCCATGCATTCCCTTACACACCCACACACTCAATCCTACACACACACACACACACACACACACACACACAGAGATACCAATGTACCTCCAACTATTTTATAAACAGAACTGCTCTCAAAACATTTGGTGCCATGGATACAAGTTAGAATGAAGAAAATGGCATATGAACATGTGCTTAGAAACTTCCTGTGATATGTTTTGCTCAGAGAAAAATAATTTATCAGAGAATAATAGAGATTTATTTTATTGAGCAGTCGAGTAGAACACTTAACATCAGATAAGTGGTCCATTCTGCACTGCTCTTCTGCAGTCACTTGTCACAAACACTAGGCCCAGTATATAACTTAGAGTTGGACGTCCTGGGCCCAGTTATTAATACAGGAGTAATTCCAGGAGACACAGAAAAAATTCATCTCAAGCAAAAGGAAGCATACTAAAGGGAGGATGTGGCAACCATGACTGACTAGGGAAGTCAGAGACAGCATAAAAGCAAAAGAGAAAACATACAGTGCAGCGAAGGGCAGTGGGAGCCCAGAGGATTAAGACTACAAGGACCAACAAAGGACAGCAAAGAAAGAAATAAGGAGTGAGAAGATTAAATATGAGGGTAAGCTAGCTGGTAGTATTAGGAAAGATTGCAGAAGTTACCTTAGATCTATAAAGAGCAAAAAAACAGGCAAAAGTGGGCATTAGGCGACTGGAAAATGATGCTGGAGAAGAAGTAATGGGAAATAAAGAAATAGCTGAGGAACCGAATGAATACTTTGCATCAGTCTTCATAGTGGAAGATGTGAGTCGTATCCCAAACATTCAAGAGAATCAGTGGGTAGAGATCAATGTGGTGGTGATCACCAAGGAGAAGGTGCTAGGGAAACTGAAAGGTCTGAAAGTGGATAAATCGCCTGGATCAGATAGGTTACACCCTAGAGTCCTGAAGGAGATAGCTGTTGAGATATCTGAGACTTTAGTAGTGATCTTTCAGGTATTACTGGAGTAAAGGAGGGTACCAGAGGACTGGAAAATCGCTAATGTAACCTTCTTTTTTTTAGAAGGGAGTAAGGCAAAAGATGGGAAATTAAAGGCTGAGTGGCCTGACCTCAGTCGTTGGTAAGGATTTGGAGTCCATTGTGAAGGATGAGATTTTTGAATACTTGACGTGCATGGTAAAATATGGCAAAGTCAGCATTTTTCCATCAAGGGGAGGGCATGCCTGACAAACAGTGGCTCAACGGTTAGCACTGCTGCCCCAAAACACCAGGGACCCAGGTTCAATTCCAGACTCAGGCAACTGTCTGTGTGGATTTTGTACATTCACACCGCATCTGTCTGAATTTCCTCCGGGTGCTCCGGTTCCCTCCCATAATCCAAAGATGTGCAGGTTAGGTGAATTGGCCATACTAAATTGTCCAATAGTGTCCAGGGATGTATAGGTTAGGTGCATTAATTAGTGGAAATGTAGAATAATAGGTGAATAGATCTGGGTAGGTTACTCTTCGAAGGGTCGGTGAGGACTTGTTGGGCCAAATGGCCTGATTCCACCCTGTAGTCAAGATTGGAGTGATGCTGGAAAAGCTCAGCAGGTCAGACTGCATCCAAGGAGCAGGAAAATTGACGTTTCAGGCAAAAACCCTTCATCAGGAATAAATCCACCCTGTAGGCATTCTTTGATGAATTCTTTGAGGAAGTAATGAACAGCTTAGACCAAGGAGAGCCAATGGATGTTATCTATCTGGATTTCCAAAAGGACGTTGATAAGGTGCTGCACAGGAGTTTGTTGAGTAAGGTAAGAGCCCATAGTGTTAGAGGCAAGGTGCTAGCATGGATAGAAATGTGGCCGTCTGCAGACAGCAAAGAATGTGGATAAAAGGGTCCTTCTCAGGAATGAAGCTGGTGATTGGTGGTGTTCCATGAGGGACAGTGTTGGGACCACAACTTTTCTCTTTATACATTAATGAAGTAGATGAAGGGACTGAGGGCATTCTGGCTAAGTTTGCAGAGGATACAAAGATAGGTAGATGGACAGGTAGTATTGTGGAGGCAGAGAGGCTGCAGAAAGACTTGTACAGGTTAGGAGATTGGGCAAAGAAGTGCAGACGAAATATATGTGGGAAAGGGTGAGGTCATGCACTTTGGTAGGACGAATAGAAGCATGGACTATTTTCTAAATGGGGAGAAAATACAGAAGTCTGAGGTGCAAAGGGACTTGGAAGTCCTAGTCCAGGTTTCTCTTAAGGTAGACTTACAGGTTGGGTCAGTAGTTAGGAAGGCAAATACAATGTTGTTATTCGTCTTGATGTAATTAGAACATAAAAGAAAAGGGATGTACCTTTGAGGCTTTATAAGGCTCTGACCTGACCATATTTAGAGCACTGTGAGCAATTTTGGGCCCCAGACCTCAAGAAGGATGTATTAGCTCTGGAACAGGACCAGAGGAGGTTCACGAGATTGATCCCAGGAATGCAAAGCTTAACATATGAGGAATGTTTGAGGACTCTGCGACCAAACTCAATGGAGTTTAGAAGAATGAGGGGGATTTGATCGAAACTTACAAAATATCGAATGGGCTTGGACAGAGTCGACATCGGGAAGATGTTTCCATTGGCAGGGGAGATGAGGTCCCAAGGACACAGCCTTAGAGTAAAGGGAAGACCCTTTAGAATGGAGATAAGGAGAAACCTCTTTAGGCAGGGATTGGGGAATCTGTGAAATTCATTGTCACGGAAGGCTGTGGAAACCAGGTCATTGAGTGAATTTAAAACAAAGGTAGATAGTTTCTTAGTTGCCTAGGGCATCAAAGATTATGGGGAGAAAGTGGGAAAATAGGTCTGAAAAACCGACCAGCCATGATTGAATGGTTGAGCAGACTTAATGGGCTGAATGGCCTAATTTCTGCTGATATATCTTATCGTCTTACCCCTGGGTCTTACTGTTGGTCCGTGCAGGAAGATGCCTGTGTATGCACCTCAGGATGTCTGACTGTGTTAATTAATGCAACTTACTCTTTTTCAGGTGTTGATGCATTAACAGAAATAACCTGAGAGAGGTAGAGCTTTTTTAGACGTCTCCTTCCTCTGCAACTCAGACCCAAAGACACCATGGGAGCAGGAGCGTCAAGTCGTGTGAAGTGATTAGGAAGTTATGTATGGAAAATCAAACAAGATTGGCTGATTCCCTTGTTTGGGGGGCATTCTGTGTGGCACAGATTGGCAAACAGGAGGAACTTTACGCTCCAAGACTGTGGTCAGGCTGCCAGGATGCGTTATGGGGTGTATGAAGAGGAGTCTCACCACACAGTGACCATCCCCACTGGCTAAGGCCTTTACAGCCATTAAATGGTGTCTCAAAGATCTCAATCGGCATAGGTAGGGAGACAAAATAATGGTTTAGGATTAGGATTGATTTGGGATTTGGGATTTGGAATTGGGATTGGGATTGGGAAGGAGAAGGAGAATAGGACTGGGAAGGGGAATAGGAATGGAAATGGCATCTCCCACTATCCCAATGGATTCTAAGCCACAGCCACGTTGTAGCCCATTCCAAACGTAGCATAGCATTCCAGCGAAATGGTTTAAACCAACTTATTTAATGGATAAGATTCACTGAAGTTAGACTTGTCTGCTATCTTGTTACTCTGATTAAAGACTATTAGTGATTATTTTGCTATTTTTTCATGAAATATTGTTTAGATTGTTTGAAAAGTTTGTTCCTGAAATGCAGGTATGACTATCTGGTGCAGCATTTCTCATTTATTTCTTATTGCCCTTGAAAAGGTGGTGGAATTCTATCCTGCATCACTGGAGGTGAGGATATTGTTATACTGTCACCTGATTTACTAACCTAGAGACCCAGGTATTCATCTGGTGCCCCAGGTTCAAGGTGGAATTTAAATTCAAGAAAACAGCTCGAAGTATTGGGTGATGATAACAAAATGTTTGTTGTAAAAACCCTGGTTCACTAATATCTTTCGAGAAGGAAATCTGCCATCCTTATCAATCTTTATCCTTACCCTGATCTACATGTGACGCCTGACCCACAGCAATGTGGTTGGTCCTTCACTGCCCTCAGAAATGGGCCAGAAAGTCACCTATGTCTAACAATTGCTGGAAAGTCTCAAAGAAATGAAAATGTACGGACCACCTGGTATTGACTGGACATGACAATGACAAAACAGCCCTCTCAACTCTAAAAGTTTCTCTCTGAGTGTTGGTTACAAAATTGGGAGGGCTGTGATATAGAATTGTCAAATAATAGCCTGATTCAGTCATACTAATGGAACCATAACTTACACACAATAGCACACTCCACTCTCACCATGGGTCAGTCCTGTTGGTATACCCAGCCAAGGTAGCAGCACAGTGATATACAGGAAGGATGGAGTTGCCCTACCGGTGGGTGGGGGATGTTATCAAAACTAATTCTGCAATTAATGAAGTCCTGTGACGTGGGCTTAAACATGGGCAAGGAAACCTCCTGCTCATTACCAGGTTCTACCCTCCCTCAGTTTATAAATCGTACCCTTCTGTGTTGAGCACCACAGGAGGGAAGAAGTGAATGTACTCTTGCCAGATTTGTAGACAACATGAAAATAGGTCGAAAGACAGGTTGCAAGAGGGATACAGTTTACAGGGAGATACAAGTTAAGTAAGTAAAACATTGACAAGTGGAGTATAATTTGGGAAAATGTGAAGTTGTTCATTTAGAAGGGAGAACAAAAGAACAGCATTACTTAAATACAGAAAGCTCTACCAGCAAGGGTCTTGGGAGTATATAAAACACAGAATGTAGCAGGTAATCGGGAAGGCTGATTGAATGTTCCTGAAGAAGGGGTGGTACCCGAAATGTGATTCTCCTGCTCCTTGGATGTTGCCTGATCTGCTGCACTTTTCCAGCAACACATTTTCAGCTCTGATTGAATGTTTACCCTTATTTCAAGTGGGATGGAGTGTAATAGTAGGGAATCTTACTACAACTGTCCAAGGTGCTGGTGAGGCCACATCAGGAGTCCTGTGGGCAGTTTTGGTCTCCTTGTTTAAGGGAAGGTATGGTTTCATTGGAGGCAGCTCAGAGAAGGTTCAGCATGCGGATCCCTGGTTTAGAGGGATTGTCTAATGAGCAAAGGCTAAACAGGTTGGGACTCTACTCGCTGGAGTTTCAGAGAATGAGAGGTGATCTTATTGAAACATATAGGGATTCTTAAGGGACTTGGCAGGATAAATGCTGAGAGGATGTTTCCCCTCATGAGAAAGTCTAGGACCAGAAGCATTGTCTCAGAATAAAGAGGTGCCAGTTTAAAATTGAGATGAAGAGGAATTTCTGCTTTTAGAGTGCTGTGAGTCTTTGGAACTCCTTGAAATCTGTGGGGACAGAGTCATAGAGTCATAGAGATGTACAGCACAGAAACAGACCCTTCGGTCCAACCCATCCATGCTGACCAAATATCCTAACCCAATCTAGTCCCACCTGCCAGTATTTGGCCCATATCCCTCTAATCCCTTCCTATTCATATACCCATCCAGATGCCTTTTAAATGTAACAATTGTACCAGCCTCCACCACATCCTCTGGCAGCTCATTCCATACACGTATGACCATCTGCATGAAAAATTTGCCTCTTTGGTCTCTTTTATGTCTTTCCCCTCTCACTGTAAACCTACGCCCTCTAGTTCTGGACTCCCCTACCCCAGGGAAAACACTTTATCTATTTATCCGACCCGTGCCCCTCATAATTTTGTAAACCTCTATAAGGTCATCCCTCAGCCTCCGACACTCCAGGGAAAACAGTCCCAGCCTATTCAACCTCTCCCTATAGCTCAAATCCTCCAACCCTGACCACATCCTTGTAATTCTTTTCTGAACCCTTTCAAGTTTCACAACATCTTTCCAATAGGAAGGAGACTAGAATTGCACGCAATGTTCCAACAGTGGCCTAAATAATGACCTGTACAGCTGCAACATAACTTCCCAACTCCTCTACGCAATACTCTGACCAATAAAGGAAAGCATACCAAACGCCTTCTTCACTATCCTACCTACCAGTACACTTTCAAAGAGCTATGAATGTGCACTCAAAGTTCTCTTTGTTCAGCAACACTTCCTAGGACCTTACCATTAAGTGTATAAGTCCTGCTAAGATTGCTTTCCCAAAATGTAGCACGTCAGATTTATCTAAATTAAACTCCATCTGCCAATTCTCAGCCCATTGGCCCATCTGATCACGATCCCATTATAATGTGAGGTAACTTTCTTCATTGTCCATTACACTTCTAATTTTGGTGTCATCAGCAAACTTACTAATTATGCCTCTTATACTTCCATCCAAATCATTTATATAAATGATGAAAAGTAGCGGACCCAGCACCGATCCTTGTCACAGGCCTCCAGTCTGTGAAACAACCCTCCACTACCGTCCTCTGTCTTCTACCATTGAGCCAGTTCTGTATCCAAATGGTGAGTTCACCCTGTATTCCATAAGACCTAACCTTGCTCACCAGTCTCCCATGGGAAACCTTGTCAAATGCCTTACTGAAGTCCATATAGATCACATCTACTGCCCTGCGCTCATCAATCTTCTTTGTTACTTCCTCAAAAAACTCTGTCAAGTTTGTGAGACATGATTTCCCATGCATAAAGCCATGTTGACTATTCCTAATCAGTCCTTGCCTTTCCAAATACTTGTACATCTTGTCCCTTAGGATTCCCTCCAACAACTTGCCCACCACTGAAGTCATGCTCATTGGTCTGTAGTTCTCTGGCTTGTCCTTACCACCTTTCTTAAACAGTGGCACCACGTTATTCAGTCATGAGGCATGGGCATCCCTGGCTGAGTTAGCATTTATTGTCCATCCCTGGTTATTCCTAAGAAGGTGCTCTGAACCATTGCTGCCCACATGCTGTAGATAAATCCACAGTGCCCTTAACGAGGGAATTCCAGAATTTTAATCTGGTGATAACGAAGGAACGGGGATGTATTTCCAAGTCAGGATGGTGGGTAATTTGGAAGGGCACTTGTAGATGGTGGTGTTCCCTATATCTGTTGCCCTTGTCATTCTAAATGGTTTTGGTCATGGGTTGTAAGGTGCTATTGAATTTCTGCAGGGCATCTTGTAGATGGTACACACTGGTACTTATGACTGTCAGTGGTGGAGGAAGTGGATGTTTGTGAATATGATGTCTATCCGGTGGGATGTTTTACCCTGAATGGCATCAAACCTCTTGTGTGTTGTTGGAAATGTATCCATCCAGGCAAGTGGAAATATTCCCTCACACTCCTGACTTGTGCCTTTTAAATGGTGGACAGGCACTGGGGAATCAGGAGGTGAGTTACTCAGAGCAGAATACCTAGTGTCTGACCTGCTCTTGTAGCCACTGTGTTTATATGGCTAGATCAGTTCAATGGTAACTCCAGGATGTTGAAAGTAGGGATCCAGTGATGTAAACACCACTGATAGTGAAAGATAATAGTTAGATTCTTTCTTCTTGGAGATGAGCATTTGTATGGCACACATCTTTCTTCCCACCTTTCAGCACAATTGGGAGATATTGTTGCATTTGAACATGGGCTGCATCAGTATCTGAGGAGTTGTGAATGGTGCTGAACATTGTACAATCATTGGTGTACATGCCCACTCCTGACCTTATGATGGAGACAATGTCATTTCTGAAGCAGCTGAAGATGGTTGGGCCTAAGAAATTACCCTGAGGAACACCTGCAGTGATATTGATTTATTTTGCCAGTGATGTACAGCACAGGAATAGTCCATTCAATTCAGTGACTGCATGCTGCCTTTTCTGCTATTATTAAGCCATGCCCTGTTTTCTCTCAGCTAACTCCCTCACTGTAGATCTCTATTCCCTTCTCTTTCAGCTGTTTGCCTAGAGTCCCCTTAAATGTTATTTGTTTCAATCACTTACCATGCCAGTGAGTCTTGTCTGGGTAAACAAGTGTGTCCCAAATCCCTAATGAATTTCTCAGCAACTACATTTGACTATAGGTCTCTCATTTTGCAATTCCCCCAGTGTGAAACTGTTTGATTTGTGTTTATCTAATCAAACTTTGACATCATTTTAAAGACCTCTATTAGGTCACCCTTCAGTCTTCGCTTTGAAAAGAAAATGGAACCAGGATGTCCAACATCTTTATGTTACTTATAGCATGCTCCAGTTTTTGCACCCTCCCCAGCATGTCTTTATGACTTTTTTAATGCAGTGACCAGAGATGTGTGCTGTACTCCATGTGTAGTCTAATCAAAATTTGACCCAAATTTATAAGAGATTGTTTAGTTTCCAATTCTATCACTTTTGTTTAGGTATCTGCTTTTGGAATGTTGTTAATTTGTATCACTACATTTTATGAATTGTGCATTTGTTCTCCTTATTTTTCTTGGTAAAATGTACTAACCTACATTTAATTATGTTGAAATTCACCTCTTAATGATATGCATATTAGGCAAATTGGTTTATTCTTTCTTGCAATTTGTTGCACACTATCCCTGCTAATTTGTTGTCTTTGATATGTTTGAAATTGATGTTTGTGATCTGAATGTTCTAATCATTAAGAAGGCCTATGAAGACTAACAATTCCAGCATTGATCTTTGCGGAACATCATTCCCTGCCTTCAGCCATTCTGAGTAACTATCTCTACTCTTGAGTTTGAAAGTCAGCAAGCTATCCATTCTGTTTTTGGTGCCCTGAATCCTTGTGCAATATTCTTTCGTTAATTTTGTGGTGATTTATTGCAAACCTTTTAAAAATCTCGGTACAGTGAAATTGTGATGAATCAAACCCAGTTTACATGAATTTCAGGTAATGTCAAACTCATCAGGACAGGCCTTTCTACTTAATGGTAGGGCCTGGGGAGCGTTGCCGAACAAGGAGTACTCGGAGTCCGCGTTCATAGTGTGATGATGCTGCTCCTTTAACAAGGTTATTCTGGCCTTGGTTTTTCTTTGAGATGCGTCATAAAAGCAGAAGGGCCGAAATATCAGAGTAGGCTACTTTAATAATGGATAAGAGATGCTGCCGAAAACGATCAGAAAAGGCATTCAGTTTTTTTTTAAAGCTTTTGTACATTGAAAGTTCTCCTAGTTCAGGGTTTTTTCTAGTTTTGGGTTAATTTTAGCTGGTGACCCAAAGAGAAAGGTCCATGCTGACCCTCTCTCTGTCTACCATCTCTCTCCTGTAAGAGCCTGTGTTTGAATTTTCCTTTTGACCAAGGGATGTGTTTAAGGGATGTTGCAGGAAATCAGAACAGCCATTTGTTAAGTTGTGTTTTTGCGATGGTTAGGTTTTCAAATACTTCTGTTATTCTAAGGGTAATTTTCTTTTGTTCATGTATAAATAAATTCTGTTTTGTTTAAAACCGAATTGATTGACTAGCTGTGCTGCTCCTGGGATATTCACCTACATCTGCTTAAAACAACCAGAAAACTAACGGTCTGGATTACCTTCTTAAAATGTATTGGGGGGACTCTGACCAGGCCCATAACAAATTGGGGGTTCTTTGCAGGATCTGTTCCATTGTTCCAATTTGGGAGTAGGGTTGTTGGACTCAACGGCAGTGATTGGCAGATGTTAGTATCCTTTGTTCTGGTTTTAAACAGTGCTTTCGATAGTAAAGGCTCTTTCGGTCATTAAGAGTTTTCTGAGGTGGAAAAGTGCCTTCAGGGGTTTTACAAAAAGTGAACAAGGGCAAGCTGCTGGAATTAGCAGACAAGCTGGAGTTGGAGTTACCTTCATCCGTAAGAAGTGGAGAGATCATTGCAGCAACAGCTCAGCATTTAAATTTGTTGGAACCACGGGGGCAGCACAATGGCTCAGTGGTTAGCACTGCTGCCTCACAGCGCCAGGGACCCAAGTTCGATTCCAGCCTTGGGCAACTGTCTGTGTGGAGTTTGTACATTCTCCCTGTGTCTGCGTGGGTTTCTTCCAGGTTCTCCAGTTTCCTCCCGCAGTCCAAAGATTAGGTGCATTGGCCATGCTAAATTGCCTATAGCGTCCAGGCATGTGAAGGCTAGGTGCATTAGTCAACGGCAAATATAGGCCACTAGGGGAGGATACTGGGTCTGATTGGGACACTCTTCAGAAGGTTGGTGTGGATTGTTGGGCCAAAGGAACTGTTTGCACACTGTAGGGATTCCATGACTGGGGAATCTTTGGAGATAGCTAAAATTCAATTGAAAATGAAGTCGCTTGAATTAGAGGCGAGAGAAAGAAATGAAACTGTTTGAATTATGAATAAAAGCAGAGAAAAAGAACAAAATGCCCTAGTAGGAAAGAAAGTAAGGTCAGAATAACCTTGTTAAAGGAGCAGCATCATCACAATAGCTCCTTGAAAGGAAAGTCACAGATAGACAGGCCGGTGAAGAAGGCATTTGGTATACTTGCCTTTATTGGTCAATGTATTGAGTATAGGAGTTGGGAGATCATTTTGCGGCTGTGCAAGACATTGGTTAGGCCAATTTTGAAATATTACATTCAATTCTGGTCTGTCTGCTATTGAAACGATGTTGTGAAATTTGAAAGGGCACAGCAAGATTTAGAAGAATGTTGCCAGGGTTGGAGCTATAGAAAGAGGCTAAATAGGCTGGGATTATTTTCCTTGGAGCATCAGAGGCTAAGGGATGACCTTATAGAGGTTTATAAAATCATGAGGGGCATGGACAGGATGAATAGATCTTTATATCAGGGTAGGGGAGACCAAAGCTAGAGGGCATAGATTTAAAGTGAGAGGGGAAACATTTAAAAGGGGCCAAAAGGGCAATATTTCATGCAGAGGGTGGTGCATGTATAGAATGATTTGCCCGAGGAAGTGGTGGAGGCTGATGCAATTACAATTTAAAAGGCATCTGGATGGATACATAAATAAAACATAGAACATAGAAAAGTTCAGCACAGAATAGGCCCTTTGGCCCATGATGTTGTGCCGAGATTTAATCCTAATCTAAAATATACTAACTTAACCTACGCACCCCTCAACTCACTGCTATCATGTGCATGTCCAGCAGTCACTTAAATGTCCCTAATGACTCTTCCTCCACCACCACAGCTGGCAACGCATTCCATGCATTCACAACTCTCTGAGTAAAGAACTTACCTCTGACGTCTTCTTTATAACTTCTTCCTAATATTTTCAAACTATGACTTCTCATACCAGTCAGAAGTGCTTAGCAGGATGTGGGCTAATTGCTAGCAAATAGGAGTAGATTAATCTAGGATATCTGATCGGCATGGATGAGTTGGACCAAAGAGTCAGTTCCTGTGCTGAACATCTCAGTGACTCTATGAACCATCCATGTCAGCATCGAGCAAGTCCTTGATGAGCCAAAAGTTGGTACTGGTAACTGGATAAGCCAAACATCATCAGGTCTGTCTGCACTGATGCCCAAAGTGGACTGTATCAAACCTATCAGAAAACAGGACATCAAACACAACATTTTCTGCATCTACCTCTCAACACTTTCAAATGCAAAGATCTGGCCTTTTTTAAGGTCAGGCCATTGTCAGGTCATTGCTTGGAAATTGAATAAATACTTTTTCCACACAAGTACTCTTTCCAGTTTTTTTAAAATTTATCATTAGAATCTGTTGTTTATTGGCATTTATCACATTTGAAGGTGCATTGGATTTCACACAGATGCCTTCATGTGGCAATGGGGTGTCCTTATCTATTATGAAACTTTGCTTAAACCAAGTTTGCAGATAAATCTGGGATTCAAGTGTTCAGGATTTTACTGAAAGTTGCATAAGACCATAAGATATAGGAGTGGAAGTAAGGCCATTTGGCCCATCAAGTCCAATCTGCCATTTACTCAAGGCTGATGGGCATTTCAACTCCACTTACCCGCACTCTCCCCGTAGCCCTTAATTCCTTGCAAGATCAAGGATTTATTAATCTCTGCCTTGAAGGCGTTTAATGTCCCGGCCTCCACTGCACTCTGTGGCAATGAATTCCACAGACCCACCATTCTCTGGCTGAAGAAATGCCTCCTTTTAAATTGACCCCCTCTGATTCTAAGGCTGTGCCCAGGGATCCTAGTCTCCCTGCCTAACAGAAACAACTTCCCAGCATCCATTCTTTCTAATCCATGCATTATCTTATAAGTTTTTATTAGATCTCCCTCAACTTTCTAAACTCTAATGACTACAATCCCAGGATCCTCAGCTGTTCATCATATGTCAGGCCCATCATTCCAAGGATCATCCGTGTGAATCTCTGCTGGACACACTCCAGTGCTTGTATGTCCTTCCTGAGGTGTGGGGTCCAAAATTGGACTCAGTGTTCTAAATGGGGTCTAACTAGAGCTTTATAAAGTCTCAAAAGCACAACATTGCTTTCATATTCCAACCCTCTTGAGATAAATGACAATATCAACATTTACTTTTTTAATCACAGACTCAACCTATAAGTTAACCTTTAGAGAATCCATTCTAGCACTCCCAGGTCCCTTTGTAGTTTGGCTTTATGAATTTTCTCACCGTTTAGAAAATAGTCCATGCCTGTATTCTTTTTTCCCCAAGTGCAAGACCTCACATTTGCTCACATTGAACTTCATCAGCCATTTCCTGGACCATTCTCCTAAACTGTCTAAACCTTTCCGCAACCTCCCCACTTCCTCAGAACTACGTGCCTGTCTGCCTAACTTCGTACCATCGGTGAACTTCACCAGAATGCCCTCTTGTCCCTTCATCCAGGTTATTAATATATAAAGTGAACAGCTGCGGCCCCAACGTTTTCAAAGGACATCTACCTTGTCACCTCAGTCTACAATCCTTGTTAATGTTTCAAAACATTGTACAAAGTCAATTATCAAGGTTATCCTTTTTGAATTGCACGCTGACTTCTCATTATTATAGTTTGGATTTCTAAGTATTCTACTATATTCTCCCTTAGCAGGGATTCCAGTATTTTATCAAAATTTGACATCAAATTGATTAGCCTGAACATGTTCTATCTCTTTTATAGAGGTATAATCTCCAGTGCCAATCTCCTACATTGCTGATACACTATTCTCAAAATTATTTTCAAGATATATAAAACAGCCTCTGCTAATGTTTCTCCAGATTCTTTTAAAATGTGTTGGTGAGCTTTGTTCAGCCAAGGGGTGTCACCATCATGAAGTTTGATGAATGAGTACACTATTGTTGTGGACATTAGTTAGGCCACTTTGGAATGCTGCATTCAATTCTGATCTCTCTCCTTTAGGAAGCATGTTGTGAAATTTGAAAGGGTTCAGAAAAAATTTACAAGAAAGTTGCCAAGGTTGAAGGGTTTGAACTATGGGGAGAGTTTGAATAGACAGGAGTTATTTCCCCTGGAACGTCAGAGACATTAAGGGTGATCTTATAGAGCTTTACAAAATCATGAGGGGCATGGATAGGGTCTTTTCCTCAGGGTGGGGGAATCTGAAACGAGAGGGCATATGTTGAAGGTGAAAGGAAAAAGATATAAAAGGGACCTAAATGGCAACTTTTTCATGCAGAGGGTGGTGCATGTATTGAATGAGCTGCCAGTGGAAGTGGTGGAGACTGATGTAATTGCAACATTTAAAAGGCATGTGGATGGGTATATGAACAAGAAGGATTCAGAAGGATATGGGCCAAATGCTGGAAAATGGGACAAGATTAAATTGGGATATCTGACTATCATGGATGAGTTGGACCAAAGGGTCTGTTTCCATGCTGTACATCTCGATTATCCTATGGTTAACGTGGACAAGTTAGATCAAAAGGTTTATTTCCATACATCTATACAATTTTATGACTCGATTTCATCTCTTTTTATTTTAAAAACAATTATCAAATTTCTAATCTCATGAACCAATACCATGTTCCCCGCCTTCTCTTCCTGCATAATACAATTTATGTTACATCAATTACATCTATATAATATTAAGAGTTTCTTTAACTAGTTACAAAGCTGTCTTGCTGAATGACACACACATGTAAATACTCATTCTTTATTTGACAATAAAGGAAAATTTCCTTCACTGGTGACAATTCCATATTGAATGTAAGATCTACTCAGCAGGTTTCACTTTGTTCTCTTGGGAATGTTTCACGCTACAGTTAACTGTGGTTAGATAAGGGTACATAAAAATTACCTATGTGCCAGAATCTTTACCCATTAAAAGTTTGAATAGAAGAGTTCTCAATGTTTTGAACTGCACCTTTACTTCAATGTAACATGGAGATGAAAAGCTCCAGGTTAATTTCAATTTAAACACTTTTCAAGGGACTGGTAAGGAGTTTGGGCAGGAGTGGAGAATTGGAAGGAAAGAGATATGGACTGAATAAGTAAAGCTTTTGAATAAAGTAAGATGTCAAGATACAATTTTATTCTCGAAACGAGAGATAGAAATGCTAACAACACAGAACCATTTTGACTCAAACCTTTCAGAGAAAATTGACACATGGAATTAAATGCTTTAGCAAGTACAAAAATTTTGTCATGAATGACAATTTAAAACATCTTCACTAATAAGTAAAGAATTGAACTGAATTGGAGATTTTGTAAAATGTATTCAGTGCTGGTACAATAACCCACAGTAAATCCCGATGTCCAGCACTCAGTCACCTCTTTCTGTTTGATTGATGTGGCTTGTCCAACCGTTTGCGAAAATCACTGATCCATATCTTGAAAGGTAGGTTTTACCTGCAATAGTAAATTGCACTTGTCCAGACAGTCTGCCATATCATGCTGCAAAGCACTGTGAGAGAAAGAAAACTATTTGATTGGCAGAAGAGAAGGAAAAAGGAACAAAAGACTTGTGACTAATTTAAAGTGGAAAGATTTGGCAAGGCATTTACAGCCATAAATGGGCAGCATGGTGGCTCAGTAGTTAGTACTGCTGCCTCATAGTGCCAGGGACCTGGGTTGAATTCCAGCCTCAGGCGAATGTCTGTGTGGAGTTTGCACATTCTCCCCATGTTAGGGTTTCCTCTGGGTGCTGTGGTTTCCTCCCACAGTCCAAAATTGTGCAGATTAGGTGAATTGACCACACTAACTTGCCCATTGTGTTCAGGGTATGTAGGTTAGGTGCATGAGTCAGGGGTAAATGTAATGTAATAGGATCTGAGTGGCTTACTCTTCAGAGGGTTGGTGTTGACTTGTTGGGTTGAATTCTTCGAGTAAAAAGTGAGGTCTGCAGATGCTGGAGATCAGAGCTGAAAATGTGTTGCTGGTTAAAGCGCAGCAGGTTAGGCAGCATCCAAGGATCAGGAAATTCGACGTTTCGGGCCAGAGCCCTTCATCAGGAATGTTGGGTTGAATGGCCTGTTTCCACACTGTAGGGATTCTATGATAAAGTCGTAGAGTTGTACAGCAAGGAAATAGACCCTTTGGTCCAACTTGGCCACACCGACCAGATATCCTAAATTAATCTAGTCCCATTTGCCAGCATTTGGCCCATATCCTTTTGAACCCTTCCTATTCATATACCCATCCAGATGCCTTTTAAATATTGTGATTGTACCAGCCTCCACCACTTCCTTGGGCAGTTCATTCCATACAAGCACCACCCTCTGTGTGAAAAAGTTGCCCTTTAGGCCCTTTTTATATCTTTCCCCTCTAACTTTAAACCTATGCTCTTTAGTATTGGACTCCCCTACCCAGGGGAAAAGATCTTGGCTATTCACTCTATCCATGCATCTCATAATTTTATAAACTTCTACAAGGTCACCCCTCAATCTCCAGGGAAAACAGCTCCAGCCTATTCGTAGCTCCCCATAGCTCAAACCCTCCAGCCTTGGTAGCATCCTTATAAATCTTTTCTGAACCATTTTAAGTTTCACAACATCCTTCCAGAATTGAATGCAGTATTCCAATAGTGGCCTAACCAATTCCTCTAACATGACCACCCACCTCCTATACTCAATGCGCTGATTGTTAAAGCTTAATTGGACATGGTACTAAGCAATTGAAGGCAAATACATGTTTGTGCATACACAGCCTGTGTTGGCTGGAAGGTAATTGCAAAACCTCATCTTGCATTAGGAACAGTTTGTTTTGCAGTGATGCTATGACTTATTTTAACAAAGGAATGCTTGAGAAAAGTTCTCACAGATGGTGATATCCCACATAATATCAGATTCAGAATAGGATGAACTTTGGGGACTTTCCCCAGATCAGGGGACCTTTCGCCATTGGAATGGAGTCCATGGTCCGGTGTTATGGAATCTGCAATAGAGCTCAGAGTGCCAGCTGTCCTTAAGGAGACCCCAAAAGGCAGAAGGCAGCAAGACATGCTTGTTATGTCAAAACTAGTGTTAGCTGATATATTCACTCATTAGCTTGCATATATCTAGATTAGATAAAGCTAATAAATTTGCTTTTTATCAAAGAGCACAAGTCTTCCTGCATTCCTTTTGATCAGATCTTAAAGAACCCTTTTGGCACTTTCTATCTAACAATACAATCATCAATAATGTGTTCCTAATATTCCTAGTTAATTGGTATTCCTGAGTGATAGTGAAGCGAAACGAAGTAGGAGTCAGTGCCGTATTCACTAAGAACGATGTTATCTTTCCAAACAGAATGGATTCACCAGATGGCTCCAGGGTTGAATTGACTTGGCTCGAGTAGAGGAACAGAATTGGAGCTGTTACACTGTTGTGTTTCAAAGAGTGAGAAGGCGATGGATGAGCAACACGTCAGTAAATTTCAAAGCTGTGCAATAAAAATAGAATCGTAATATTAGAGTATTATTCCTGATCCCTAATTAATATTTCATTTAGTTGCCCCTAAGATGGGCTGGGGAAATGTAACCTTCCCTATTCCTGGCTAGCCTCTGCATCCTCTCCATTATCTGAGATGAGATAAAGCTTCCTGTTTATCAATGCCAGGCACTGCTCACAGACATTCATTGTTTACTAGTTAAGCAACATCTTGACTTCAAAATTGTTATAATTCTTCTCAAGTTTCTACATGACTTATATCCTTTTCCCTCTTTTTTTCCCTCTAAATGCTCCTCCCAGCCTTACAATTTTGATAACAGTGCTAGTCTAGTTCTGTTCCATAAACACCACCAAACTTGATCGTTCCACTGTTGGTGGCCATGTATTCTGCTTCAGAATTCCTTCCTTGAACTCCTACCTCTCTCCATCTCTCTTTGCTCCTTTCAAATGCTCTTTAAAATCCATCTCTTTGAACACGGTCCATGTAGAGCTCCTCATGCAGCTCAATGCCAACTTTTACCTTGTAACAACTGCTGTCAAATCCTTTGGGATTCTGATGAAGACAACGCATAAATAGAAGCTTTTGATGCTGCCTGGGAAGGAAAAGCATTTCAGAATTCAAGTGGATTTTTCACATCAATCACATTTCATTCAGCAAAGGAAGTTGCAATGTTAGTTGGTTCCAGGCCTTGCAGAGGATAAATGGTGTATGATAAATGAGGAACTTGTTTAGCTAAGGTGACCACCCAGTATCTCAGCTCCAGGAGATTGTGGGAACATATCAAATACAAAAACACTCAACTGGTTACATGCAGATTTAAAAAGGGAAATTGGAAATAACAAAATGAGAGTAAAGCAATAATGAAGTGATCACAAGTCATTCAAACTGGACATATTTCCATTTTGAAGGGAAAAGGTAGAAAATATACTGCCAATGCATTCAAGGTAACAAACAAAATTGAAATGGAACTTTAAGAAAGAAAGGAAACAAAATAAATAAATATTGAGAAAGGGAGTTGGCAATAACTGTCAGGAACAGTTAAGTTAACCACCAGGAAAGTGTTGGAAATTACATGAGGGACTCTGATCAATGTTGAGGACAGGAGGAAGGATCTAATAGGGATGCATAGGTCAGTCAGCTTAAATATTGGAGAGGTTCTTCTTTATTCTTTCATGGGATGTGGGTATCACTGTCTGGGCCATCACTTGAGAAGGTAATAGTGGGCCATCTTCTTGAATCACTGCAATCCTTATGGTGTAGGGACACCCAAAGCGCTGTTAGAGAGGGAGTTCCAGAATTTTGAACCAGCAACACTGAAGGAACAGGAAATCATTTCCAAGTCAGGAGGGAAGCTTGTTGGTGATGGTGTTTCCATGCGTATGATGGTGATGGTGTTTTTCTAGGTGGTAGATGTTAGGGATTTGGGCGGGACTATCAAAGAAGCCTCAGCAAGTTTCTGCATTGTATCCTGTAAATGCTGCAACTATGCGTCAGTGAAGGGAATGTTGGTGGATGAGTTGTTGATCAATGGGCTACTTTGTCCTGGAGGGTGTCAAATTTATAGAGTATTGTTTGAGTTGCAATCATCGTATTTGTGCCTGTAGATCATGGACATGTACTGGGGAGTTACTTGTCATAGAATTCCTAGCCTCTGACCTGCTGCTAGAGCTGCAGTATTTGTATAGTGCTTTCAGTTCAGCTTCTTGTCAATAATCCCAGGATAATAATAGTGGGGGATTATAACAATGAAAATGTTACTTGATATGAAAAGGACATGTTGGATTCTTTTTTGTTGCAGATAGCTATTGCCTTGCACTTGTGTGTTGAGAATTTTACTTGCCACTTGTAAGCTCAAAGCTGAATTGGGAGCCATCAATAGTCAGTGTGATGTGAAGAAGACTGCTTGTACAATGTGGCAGTAGCTAACCAAGTGTGGCATCAAAATACCTATAAAGTCAATGGAAATGAGGAGTAAAGCTTTCACTGGCTAGAGTATAAACAACACAGAAGTAGATGGTTCTAGTTGTTGGAGATCAATCATCAGTTTCATAATATCACAGCAGGAATTTCTCATGCTAGAGTACTAAGACAACCTTTTGTTTTTCATTAATGATATTCCCTCCACCATAAGACCAGAAATGAGATTTCGCAATGGTCATCCCCATCTAAGATACTGAAGCAATCAATGTCCATATACAGCAAACCTAACCATCTTCCCTTTGCATTCAAAGATAATACCACTTTTAGATCTCCCACCATCTATATCTTATGGTTGCCATTGACCAGAAACTGAACTTGACAAGCTACACAAATAAAGTGTTTAGAAGAATAGGTCAGAGGCCGGGAATTGTTTGGTTTCTAACTTACATCCTGACTGCCCTACCATTTACTCATTATCTCTGTGGGATGATTCACCATAATAGAATAGAACAGAACAGAATAGCCGTTATTGTCATGTACAGTAGAATGAGTGCAGTGAAAAGTTTATAATGTCACCATTTTGACACCATCTTAGGTAATGGGTACCTAGATACAGATACATTAAGTATTTGTTATAGGATTGCAAGAGTGAAAAATGTAATTTTAGCATAGGAATACAAAGTTTTAAAAAACAATCTACTTATTCAAAGTCCAGAATAAGTACTGAAATTATAAGCATCACTCCCTCCTTTTCTGATGCATCGTAGCAGCAGTACATAGCACCCAGATACTGCACTTCAGCAACTTGAAAACCTCAATTATTGGCAACTTCCAACCCACAATCTCTACTGCCTAAGAGACTAAGCAGCAAGTCCACAAGGTATAGTATGACCTTTGTAATCCCCTCCCAGTCACACTCCAACTTGGCCTGGAAACAAATCATTATTTCTTCACTCTTAGTGGGACAAAGTCCTGAAACTATCAACCAAACAACACCGTGACGCCACTTATACCACATGAATTGCTGCACTTACAAATGCTGGTTTTCTCAGGATGGTTTGGAATGGTTAATAAATGCTGAACTTGCCAGGAATGACTGGAATCACATATTTCATGAGCAAAGAAACTAAAGGGATAAAGCTGGCTTTCATTTGGAAAGACAAATGTTAATCGAGGAGAGTTGGGATGGAGATTTTTTTTATTCACTCTTCCAACATGGGATGTGGACATTGCTCGCTGGGCCAGCATTTATTGCCCGTCCCTCGTTGCCCTTGAGAAAGTGGTGGTGAGCTGCTTTCTTTAACTATTGCAGTCCACCTGCACTAGGTTGATCCATAATGCCTTTAGGGGGGGATTCCAGGAATTTGACTCCACAATGGTGAAGGAACAGTGATGTTTCCAAGTCAGGATGGTGAGTTACTTGGAGGAAAACTTGCATTTTATAGCGTTTCTATATATCTCTGCCCTTGTCCTTCTAGATGGAATTAGTCATGGGTTTGGAAGGTGCTGTAGGAACGCTTTTGGTGATTTTTGGCAATGCATCTTATAGCTAGTGTACACTGCTGCTACTGAGGGTACATGGGAGAGGGCGTATATGCTTTTGGGTGAGGTGTCAATCAAGCGAGCTGCTAATTTGAATGCTACTTGCTATTTGTTTATTTCTTACTGCATTTGGCCATAGACTGCTTCATTATCTTAGGAGCCACGGATGGTGTAATCATCAGCAAACATCCATCTTCTGAACTTGCAATAGAGGGGAGGTCATTGACCAAGCAGCTGAAGATGGTTGGGTCTAGGAGACTACCATATTAAAGTTAAATCATACCTAACTCACATTTTGGCTTATTGAATATGATAATAAAGGAATGGTGATCAAGATGAAAATGAGGGCTTTGGATGTTCAATCTTTTAGCATGTTCAGGGCAAAAGTTGATAGATTTCTAGAAGCAAATTATATCAATTAAAGTGGAGTTAGTACAGAAAAATTGTATTGTGGCATATGATCAGCCATCATCCAATTGAGTGGTTGAATATATTTGACAGACTGAATGGCTTGATCCTGTCCCTATGCCCGCATGTCATAGAGTCATAGAGATGTACAGCATGGAAACAGACCCTTCGGTCCAACCAGTGCATGCTACCAGATTCCCAACCCAATCTACTCCCACCTGCCAGCACCCAGCCCATATCCCTCCAAACCCTTCCTATTCATATACCCATCCATGTGCCTTTTAAATGTTGCAATTGTACCAGCCTCCACCACTTCCTCTGGCAGCTCATGCAGCACCTCGTATTTATCTGAATTAAACTCCATCTGCCACTTCTCTGTCCCTTGGCCCATCTGGTCAAGATCCAGTTGTAATGTGAGGTAACCCTCTTTGCTGTCCACGACACCTCCAATTTTGGTGTCATCTGCAAACTTACTAACTGTACCTTTTATGCTTGCATCCAAATCATTTATGTAAATGACAAAAAGTATTCCACGAGACCTAACCTTGCTAATCAGTCTCCCATGGGGAACCTTGTCGAACGCCTTACTGAAGTCCATCTAGATCACATCTACTGCTCTGCGCTCATCAATCTTCATTGTTACTTCTTCAAAAAACTCAATCCAGTTTGTGAGACATGATTTCCCATGCACAAAGCCATGTTGATTATCCCTAATCAGTCCTTGCCTTTCCAAATACATGTACATCCTGTCCCTCAAGATTCCCTCCAACAACTTTCCCACTACCAACGTGAGGCTCACAGGTCTATAGTTCCCTGGCTTGTCCTTGCCACCCTTCTTAAACAGTGGCACCACGTTTGCCAACCTCCAGTCTTCCGGCACCTCACTGGTGACTATCGATGATACAAATATCTCAGCAAGAGGCCCAGCAATCACTTCTCTAGCTTCCCACAGAGTTCTCAGGTACACCTGATCAGATCCTGGGGATTTATCCACCTTTAACTATTTCAAGACATCCAGCACTTCCTCCTCTATAATCTGGACATTTTCCAAGATATCACCATCTATTTCCCTACAGTCAATACCTTCCATATCTTTTTCCACAGTAAATATTGATGGAAAATATTCATTTAGTATCTCCCCCATTTTCAGTGGCTCCACACAAAGGTCACCTTGCTCATCTTTGAGGGGTCCTATTCTCTCCCTAGTTACCCTTTTGCCCTTAATATATTAGTAAAAACCCTTTGGATTCTCCTTAATTCTATTTGCCAAAACTATCTCATGTCCCCATTTTGCCCTCCTGATTTCCCTCTGAAGTATACTCCTACTGCCTTTGCACTCTTCTTAAGGATTCACTTGATCTATCCTGTCTATACCTGACATATGCTTCCTTCTTTTTCTTAACCAAACCCTCAATTTCTTTAGTCATCCAGCATTCCCTATACCTACCAGCCTTCCCTTTCACCCTGACAGGTATCTACTTTCTCTGGATCTTTGTTATCTCATTTCTGAAGGCTTCCCATTTTCCAGCCATCCCTTTACCTGTGAACATCTGCCTTCAATCAGCTTTCGAAAGTTCTTGCCTAATACCGTCAAAATTGGTCTTTCGCCAATTTAGAGCTTCAACTTTTAGATCTGGTCTGTCCTTTTCCATCACTATTTCAAAACAAATAGAATTATGGTCGCTGGCCCCAAAGTGCTCCCCCACTGACACCTCAGTCACCTGCCCTGCCTTATTTCCCAAGAGTAGGTCAAGTTTTGCACCTTCTCTAGTACGTACACCCACATACTGAATCAGAAAAATGTCTTGTATGCACTTAAGAAATTCCTCTCCATTCTAAACCTTTAACACTATGGCAGTGCCAGTCTATGTTTCGAAAGTTAAAATCCCCTACCATAACCACCCTATTATTCTTACAGATAACTGAGATCTCCTTACAAGTTTGTTTCTCAATTTCCCTCTGACTATTAGGGGGTATATAATACAATCCCAATAAGGTGGTCATCCTTTTCTTATTTCTCAGTTCCACCCAAAAAACTTCCCTGGATGTGTTTCCAGGAATACCCTCCCTCCGCACAGCTGTAATGCTATCCCTTAGAAAAGTGCCACTCCCCCTCCTCTCTTGCCCCCACCCTTTCTATCCTTCCTGTAGCATTTGTATCCTGGAACATTAAGCTGCCAGTCCTGCCCATCCCTGAGCCATGTTTCTGTAATTGCTATGATATCCCATTCCCATGCTCCTCACCATGCCCTGTTAGGCCCCTTGCATTGAAATAAATGCAGTTTAATTTATTAGTCGTCCCTTGTCCCTGCCTGCCCTGACTGTTTGACTCACTTCTGTTCTCAGCTGTACCAGTCTCAGATTGACCTCTTTCCTCACTATCTCTCTGGGTTCCACCACCCCCCCCCCCACCCCAACCTTATTAGTTTAAATCCTCACAAGCAGTTCTAGCAAATTTCCCTGCTAGTATATTAGTCCCTTTGCAATTTAGGTGCAATCTGTCCTTCGTGTACATGTCACTTCTACCCCAAAAGAGATTCCAATGATCCAAAAATGCAAATCTTTCTCCCATACACTAGCTCCTCAGCCATGCATTCATCTGCTCTATCCTCCTATTCCTGCCCTCACTAGCTCGTAGCACTGGGAGTAATCCAAATATTACTAACCTTGAGGTCCTCTTTTTAAATTTCTGCCTAACTCTCTGTAATCTCCCTTCCGAATCTCAAACTTTTCCCTTCCTACATCATTGTCCACATTGGAACCAATGACCTCTTGCTGGCCCCTCAACCCCATGAGAACACTCTGCACCCTCTCTAAGACATTCTTGATTCTGGCACCAGGGAAACAACACACCATTCTGCTTTTTCTTTGCTGGCCGCAGAAACGGCTGTCTGTACCTTGCACTACAGAATCCCTTAATTGGTCTCCTGAAACCTGATGTACCCCTTGTTGTATTACAGCCAGTCTTAATACCAGGAACTTGGCTGAACGTGCTACGTTCCCCTGAGAATCCATCACCCCTTACATTTTCCAAAACAGCATACCTGTTAGAAATGGGTATATCCACAAAAGATTCCTGCCCTAGGTGCCTACCTCTCTTACCCTTAATGGAGTTAACCCATCTATGTGACTGTATCTGAGACCTTCCCCCCTTCCTATAACTGCCATCCATCACATACTGTTGATGTTGCAAATTCCTCGTTGCTTCTATCTGTCTCTCCAACCAATCCACTCGATCTGATAAGATTCGCATCCAACAGTATTTATGGCAGATATAATCCGCAGTAACCCTTAAACTCTCTTTAAACTCCCACATCTGACAAGAAGTACATCTCACTGCAAAGGCCATTTTTGCTCCTTCACAATCTACAGACCCAGAAAATAACACTGTCTTATTCCTCTACAAAACACTGCACCAGGTTAAATTAATAGCTATGGCTTATATTTTAAGTTTAATCAAGAGATTTATCTCCAAAAACATATCATCAAGAAAGAACCCACTGTACTCACTACTGCAGCCTTTCTCTTGGACAGACTTAAAACAACAATTAACTTTCCTGATTCTGTGCTGTGAACTTCACCCAAACCGGATCTTCCAAGATTAGTTGTGAATTTCACTGTTTGTTAATTTTCCCAGATGTACTCCGATGTCCAGCGACACATGAATTCAAAAACAGCAAAGGCAGTAACTATGTAGGTTCACTCTCTCTCTCTCTTTCTCTCTTTTTCTCTCTGTCTCTCTCTCTCTCTCTCTCCTGCACTGTCCTCACCAGGTGCTTCCTTTGTCTGTTCTTCTCCCTTTTAAAACTGCTGTTGTTTTGACTTTTCTTTTTCAAAGTTCCAAAACAATGCAACAGCATATAAACCAGTAATTGCTGCTCCTGGAATTCGAGTAAATCACCTCCAGCATGTACATGGTTGTAGTAGATGTTTTATATATGGACTCATAGAGGTTTTTAACAGCACACACTGTTAGCTTATTGAAAGTGGAGTGTAAGGGTAAAGTGTCAAAAAATGGCTCCATGCAAAAGCAAAGGGCATTGATGGATGGATCCTTCTCAGAGTGGGAGTGGTCTGCACTCATATTCACCAAGGAGTAGTAATGAGTCCAATTCTGCTTTCAGTTTGATAGGGCCATTAATAAAGAGATTACAGATAGTACAAAATTTAGCAAAGTATAGCACAATGCCGATAGGTGTAGACTTCAGGGTGACGCGGCAAGTTATTGAGGTGAAACAGCAGAAAGGCAGCAGACCATTTAATTGAAGTGTGAAAGAAGTGATATCATGGGAACTCACAAATAATTGCATGAAAAATAAGTTGCATAGTTTTGACAAGTGTGGAATAGCAATATATCCATATTCACAAGTCATTCAAGGTGTCTGGGAATGCAGGTATGAGGGGTTAAATGACATGTGGGTCACTTGGGTTACAAGTTAGTGAGTAGAATATGCAAAATCAACCTTGCAGCAATTTTGTAAATGACTGGTTAGGCTGCAGCTGGAGATTCTGAGCAGCGAATTTCAGAGAAACGTAGCGGTCTTACGAGTGGCAGCTGAGCAGAATGTCACTGGAGATGAGGCAGTGCAGTTATAAAGAGAACTTGAAATGTTGTACTCTTCTGGCAGGGAAGGTTAAAATGACGAGAACTTTTGAGGTAAAGTAAGTAAGAAAAATTTATTTCCTCTGGGAAGTGATTCAATAACTAGAGGCCATTGATACAAAATTATTGAGATTAAAAACAAACTGGAGGAACAGGAAGAAGGAATTAGGTAAGAAAGCCAGGAGGAAAGTGTAATTGGTGTAGACTCTGTGGGCATATCAACTCACTGAGGCCGACTAAAGAACTCACAAATAGAACTGAATTAATTTATGACTGCTGGAGATGTCCACATCCAACAGTATCGGAGGTAGGCAAGATAGTGACATTCAGGCCGCAGTTAGATCATAGTCTCATTGAAAGGTGGGTAAGCTGGAGGGGGCTGATTGGCTTTTTCTGCTTCTCCTTTGAGGTTACATGTTTATCTGTTATTCATAAAACCTATGGGGTAAAGTAGATTCATATTTAGGTTTTATTGTCACATGTACTCAAGTACAGGTACAAGAGGACAGTGAAAATGTACAATGTTGAGGATAGCGAATGTGGTCCCATTGTTCAAGAAAGGGAGTAGGGATAGCCCTAGTAACTATAGGCCAGTGAGTCTGACTTCAGTGGTGGGCAAAGTCTTAGAGAGAATGGTAAGGGATAAGATTTATGAACATCTGGGTAGGAATAACGTGATCAGGGATAGCCAGCATGGTTTTGTGAAGGGCAGGTCGTGCCTCACAAACCTTATTGAGTTCTTTGAGAAGGTGACTAAGGAAGTGGACGAGGGTAAAGCAGTAGATGTTGTGTATATGGATTTTAGTAAGGCGTTCGATAAGGTTCCCCATGGTAGGCTAATGCTAAAACTACGGAGGTATGGCATTGAGGATACATTAGAGGTTTGGATTAGGAATTGGCTGGCTGGAAGGAGACAGAGGGTAGTAGTTGATGGATTATGTTCATCTTGGAGCGCAGTTACTAGCGGTGTACCACAAGGATCTGTTTTGGGACCATTGCTTTTTGTTATCTTTATAAATGATCTAGAGGAAGGACTTGAAAGCTGGGTAAGCAAGTTTGCGGATGACACAAAAGTCGGTGGAGTTGTGGATAGTGAGGAAGGAAGTGGTAGGTTACAGCGGGATATAGATAAGTTGCAGAGCTGGGCGGAAATGTGGCAAATGGAATTCAATGTAGCTAAGTGCGAAGTCGTTCACTTTGGTAGGAATAACAAGATGATGGATTACTGGGCTAATGGTAGGCTACTTGGTAGTGTGGATGAGCAGAGGGATCTTGGTGTCCATGTACACAGATCTCTGAAAGTTGCCATGCAGGTAAATAGTGCTGTGAGGAAGGCATATGGTGTACTGGGCTTTATTGGCAGAGGAATTGAGTTCCGGAGTCCTGAGGTCATGTTGCAGTTGTATAAGACTCTGGTGAGGCCTCATCTGGAGTATTGTGTGCAGTTTTGGTCGCCATACTATAGGAAGGATGTGGAAGCTTTAGAACGAGTGCAGAGGAGGTTTACCAGGATGTTGCCTGGAATGGTAGGAAAATCTTATGAGGAAAGGCTGAGGCACTTGGGGCTGTTCTCATTGGAGAAGAGAAGGTTTAGGGGAGATCTGATAGAAGTGTATAAGATGATTAGGGGTTTAGATAGGGTAGATACTAAGAACCTTTTACCGCTAATGGAGTCAGGTGTCACTAGGGGACACAGCTTTAAATTAAGGGGTGGTAGGTATAGGACAGATGTTAGGGGTAGATTCTTCACACAGCGGGTTGTGAGTTCATGGAATGCCCTGCCCGTACCAGTGGTGAACTCTCCTTCTTTATGGTCATTTAAGCGGGCATTGGATAGGCATTTGGAAGTTATTGAGCTAGTATAGGTTAGGTAGGATTCGGTCGGTGCAACATCGAGGGCCGAAGGGCCTGTACTGCGCTGTATCCTTCTATGTACCCCGCGCCATCTTAGATAGATAGAGCCCAGGTACAAAATCTTAGTTAGCAAAATAGATAATTAAAGAAATAAGTTTAAAAGATCAACATTTCAGTCTATTTAACATAAAAGTAGAAAAATAAAGATAAAACGTCAAACATTCCAGTTTTTTCTTGAGCCATGTTCCAAGCTGTGTTTCCCAAGAGGGCCCTCCCCCTCCCCCTTCCCCCCACCTCCCCCCCCCCCCCCCAAAATTGTCTGGTTCTCTGTCTCCCCTATGCTGGGCTCACTCTCCCTCTCTCTCTCTCCCATGCTAGACTCACTCTCCCTCTCCCTCTCCCCCACGCTGGGCTCACTCTCACTCTCCCTCTCCCCCATGCTGGGCTCACTCTCCCTCTCTCTCTCCCCCATGCTGGGCTCACTCTCACTCTCCCCCTCCCCCATGCTGGGCTCACTCTCACTCTCTCTCTCCCCCATGCTGGGCTCACTCTCCCTCTCTCTCTCCCCCATGCTGGGCTCACTCTCCCTCTCCCCCTCCCCCACGCTGGGCTCACTCTCCCCCTCCCCACACCGGGCTCACTCTCCCCCTCCCATAGGCTGAGCTCACTCTCCCCTTCCCCCGTGCTGGGCTCACTCTCCCCCTCCCCCACGCTGAGCTCACTCTCCCCCTCCCCCACGCTGAGCTCACTCTCCCCATCCCCCACGCTGGGCTCACTCTCCCCCTCCCCCACGCTGAGCTCACTCTCCCCCTCCCCCACGCTGAGCTCACTCTCCCCCTCCCCCATGCTGGGCTCACTCTCCCCTTCCCCCGCGCTGGGCTCACTCTCCCCCTCCCCCACACTGGGCTCACTCTCCCCCTCCCCCAGGCTGGGCTCACTCTCCCCCTCCCCCACGCTGGGCTCACTCTCCCCCTCCCCCACGCTGGGCTCACTCTCCCCCTCCCCCAGGCTGAGCTCACTCTCCCCCTCCCCAACGCTGGGCTCACTCTCCCCCTCCCCCAGGCTGAGCTCACTCTCCCCCTCCCCCATGCTGGGCTCACTCTCCCCATCCCCCACGCTGGGCTCACTCTCCCCCTCCCCCAGGCTGAGCTCACTCTCCCCATCCCCCACGCTGGGCTCACTCTCCCCCTCCCCCAGGCTGAGCTCACTCTCCCCCTCCCCCAGGCTGGGCTCACTCTCCCCATCCCCCACGCTGGGCTCACTCTCCCCTTCCCCCGCGCTGGGCTCACTCTCCCCCTCCCCCATGCTGGGCTCACTCTCCCCCTCCCCCATGCTGGGCTCACTCTCCCCCTCCCCCATGCTGGACTCACTCTCCCCCTCCCCCATGCTGGGCTCACTCTCCCCCTCCCCCACGCTGGGATTGCTTGTTTTACCAAACTGCAATACCTCGCATTTATCCAAATTAGACACCATTTGCCACCGCTCTGCCGTTTAACCCAATTGACAAGATAAGCTTCTTCACTGTCCACTGTATCACCAATCTTGGTGTCATCCACAACCGTACTAACCATGCATTCTATACTCTCATCTAAAACATTTATATAAATGACAAACGAAAGTGGACCCAGCACCGATCACTGAGGAATATCACTGGTCACAGGCAAATTGTTTCTGCAGAACAATGAAAGTGGGTATTTGAAGCTCAGAGATTTTAAGCTCAGTTCTGTGAACAATAATAATAAATGTGACTAAACTCTGAAGACCCAGAATTAGCAACAATAGATAAGTCAAACCCGTGGATGTGACAGAGAAGGGTTCTGTAAACGATAGTGCTGGCATAGATGAGATTATATTTTATCATTTGTTTCAAAGCCTTTTCAATTATTTTATATAGAAATGGTTTGGTTCATTCAATTTTGTCTTTATTCCTTTAAGCTAATAAACTTCTGTTTTAATGGTAAAACCAAATCTACAGAATCATGCGTTTGTGATTCAGTGAAACAGCAACTCATTACATAAAACTGCTTTTTTAAGCCACCTTGCAGTCTGGGATCTGTCTTGTCCAGTAGTAACACCACCTTGGATCAAAATAAGAGGGAGAGACAGCTGGAGTAGAGTACAATCTCAAAATACTCCTTAGGATAGAACAGGCAGATTCCATCTGTAGTCAATGATGTGGTGGTGTGACCCGGGCTGAGATGGGTCAGTGGTCAAAGTCAATTGAAATCTTACCATTGTCTAACAAATCCAAGGTGCTCAAATTAGAGTTTGCAGGAAGAGAGGGTGCATGGACTGGCAAGGTCACCCTGATCCAGGATCCCTTCAGGAAGGATCAAAAAGAATATAATGGCAGTGGGGAACAGTATAGAAATGGCAAATAAAAGGACAGAAAGTGTGAAAGCAAGGGAGTGAATGTTTTAATTCCATTACTCCTTGGGATCAAAGGGGACACAAAAACATTTTTCTTAATGGTGAATACAAAGGGGGAGGAGTAAGTGAAACAAATTGTAAGTAAAAGAAAAAAAGGGAGCATCGATTAGCACCTACTTCATACTAATATCCCTCATAATAGAAGAAGGAAATGACTGTGGAATAGATGTTAATTGGCATGAATAATTAGAGATTGGTTATCTCTCTTGTAAATTAGCTAAGCAGAAATTGGGGTGTTATCGAATCATACATCATGCAGTACAGAAGAGGCCCTTCAGCCCATTGAGTCTACGCTGATACAATCAAATAAAGGTATCCAGGAGAGTTAATGCAGGAGAGAAAAATAGTAACACAAAGAATGAGAGGAAGAAAACCTAAGAAGACTTGATGATGCAAAGATAATAAAAAGACAAACCACACCTGAATGCGCATAGCATTCAAAACAAAGCAAATGCATTGATAGGGCACATTAAGGTTAATAAATTTGGGAGAAGATTTGTAGCTCGGGTGCTCGTTGTTGTGGTTCTGTTCGCCGAGTTGGGAATTTGTGTTGAAGACGTTTCGTCCCCAGTCTAGGTGACATCCTCAGTGCTTGGGAGCCTCCTGTGAAATGCTTCTGTGATGTTTCCTCCTGCATTTATAGTGGTTTGTATCTGCCGCTTCCAATTGTCAGTTCCAGCTGTCCACTGCAGTGGCCGGTATATTGGCTCCAGGTCGATGTGTTTGTTGATCGAATCTGTGGATGAGTGCCATGCCTCTAGGAATTCCCTGGCTGTTCTCTGTTTGGCTTGTCCTATAATAGTAGTGTTGTCCCAATCGAACTCATGTTGCTTGTCATCTGAGTGTGTGACAACTAAGGATAGCTGGTCATGTCGTTTCGTGGCTAGTTGGTGTTCATGGATGCAGATCGTTAGCTGTCTTTCTGTTTGTCCTATGTAGTGTTTTGTGCAGTCCTTGCATGGGATTTTGTACACTACATTGGTTTTGCTCATGCTGGGTATCGGGTCCTTTGTCCTGGTGAGTTGTTGTCTGAGAGTGGCTGTTGGTTTGTGTGCTGTTATGAGTCTTAGTGGTCGTAGTCAGCTGGCTGTTAGTTCAGAAATGTTTTTGATGTATGGTAGTGTGGCTAGTCCTTTGGGTTGTGGCATGTCCTCGTTCTGTTCCTCAACGGAATGAGGACATGCCACAACCCAAAGGACTAGCCACACTACCATACATCAAAAACATTTCTGAACTAACAGCCAGCTGACTACGACCACTAAGACTCATAACAGCACACAAACCAACAGCCACTCTCAGACAACAACTCACCAGGACAAAGGACCCGATACCCAGCATGAGCAAAACCAATGTAGTGTACAAAATCCCATGCAAGGACTGCACAAAACACTACATAGGACAAACAGGAAGACAGCTAACGATCCGTATCCATGAACACCAACTAGCCACGAAACGACATGACCAGCTGTCATAAGTAGCCACACACTCAGATGACAAGCAACATGAGTTTGACTGGGACAACACTACTATTATAGGACTAGCCAAACAGAGAACAGCCAGGGAATTCCTAGAGGCATGGCACTCATCCACTGATTCAATCAACAAACACATCGACCTGGACCCAATATACTGGCCACTGCAGCGGACAGCAACTGGCAACCGGAAGCGGCAGAGACAAACCACTATAAATGCCGGAGGAAACATCACAGAAGCGCTTCACAGGAGGGTCCCAAGCACTGAGGATGTCACCTAGACAGGGGATGAAACGTCTGCAACACAAATTCCCAGCTTGGCGAACAGAACCACAACAAGGTTAATAAATGTAATCAGTTAGCAATAACAGAAACGTGGCTCTAGGATAACCAGAACTGAGACTAAGGATATATAGATCGACTGCACTATGATTGAATGTTACATTCAGTTTGAAAGGGAAAAGGATAGGTCTAAAACTAATATTTTAAAATGTAATAAGACCAATGCTGTGGGCCTGAATTCGGAACTAGTTGATGTGAATTACGATACTAGGCAAGGGAATAGATCATCTGAACCACAGTGCTAGATATTTAAGAGGCTGTTTTGGAAAACTCGAAATAAATATAATCTTCATGGGAGTTTGTGTGCTTAACTGAAAAAGTTAAGGAAAGCATCTAACTTAAGGAAAAAACAGCTGAAAAGTGAATGACAGGTCAGATGTTTGGAAACAATATTAAGGAAAGCAGAGATTAACTGATTAAAATATTATTCAAGAGAGAACAGCAGAAAATGATGAAAAGACTCATCAGAAGAAAGAAATTAGATTATGAGAAAGAGTTAACTCGATATGTAAAAAATAAAGGAGTTTTGGTAGATATTTAAAAAGGAAAAGAGTAAATAAATGAGTTTGGTTCAATAGAGAGTGACAATGTGGAGTTTGTAATTACTAATGAGGAAATGGAGGATGAAAAAAACAAATATTTCGCTTCTGTCTCCCCAATAAAAAATACAAAAAACATTCCAGTAATAGCTATAAACCAGGAGATGGAAGGGAGAGAAAGAAATTGGTGAAATTACAATCACGATGGCAGTGATTACGACTAGATTCCCTACAGTGTGGAAACAGGCCTTTCGGCCCAACCAGTCCATGCCAACCCTCTGACTAATGCACTTAACACTATGGGCAATTTAGCATGGCCAATTCACCTGACCTGCACATCTTTGGACTGTGGGAGGAAACTCACACAGACACAGGGCGAATGTGCAAACTCCACACCTGAGACTGGAATTGAACCTGGGACGCTGGTGCTATGAGACAGCAGTGCTGATCACTGAGCCACCATGCTATCAGTGGTGCTGATGGAGTTTTTCTTAATCTTCATGGGAGATGGGCATCTCTAGCTAAGCCAGGATTTATTGCCCATTCCTAGGCAACCACATTGCTGTGAGCTTGAAGTCATTTGTTGGTTAGACCAGGTAAGGATGGCAGTTTCCTTCCCTAAAGGACATTAGTGAACCAGATGGAATTTTTCCTTGACAATCAATTTGTGTTTTTTTAATTTTTGAATTCAAAGTTCACCATCTGCCATTGTGGGATTCACACCTGGGTCTCTAGAACATTCCTAGGTCTCCTGGATTAATAGTCCAGCAATAATACCATTTGGCCATTGCATCTCCTTAAAAATGGGGGTTGGGCCATACAGGATTCAAACCTACAACCCTGGAATTATTTGCACCACACTTTAGCCAACTGAGCTAACCTGCCAGTTACTGGCTGTCAAATTTCCAGATCCTGATGGTCTTCACCCTAGGGTCATAGAGGTGTACAGCATGGAAACAGACCCTTCGATCCAACCCGTCCATGCCGACCAGATATCCCAACCCAATCTAGTTCCACCTGCCAGCACCCGGCCCATATCCCTCCAAACCCTCCCTATTCATATACCCATCCAAATGCCTCTTAAATGTTGCAATTGTACCAGCCTCCACCAATTCCTCTCACAGCTTATTCCATACACATACCACCCTCTGCATGAAAAAGTTGTCCCTTAGATCTCTTTTATATCTTTCCTCTCTCACCATAAACCTATGCCCTCTAGTTCTGGACTCCCTGACTCAAGGGAAAAGACTTTGCCTATTTATCCTATCTATGCCCCTCATAACTTTGTAAACCTCTATAAGGTCACCCCTCAGCCTCTGACACTCCAGGGAAAGTCTTGAAAGAAGTTGCTAATGAAGTAGAAGATGCATTCTTCTTAATTTGCCAATTTATGCAAGATTCTAAAAAGATTCCACCAGACAGGAATATGCTGAATATGACTCCTTTATTCATGAAGGCTAAAAACAGGAAACTATAATCCAATTAGCTTGACAACTGTTTGCTCCCGATGCGGTTTCATCTACATAGGGGAGACTGGAAGCCTCCTAGCAGAGCGCTTTAGGGAACATCTCTGGACATCCACACCAATCAACCACACCTCCCTGTGGCCCAACATTTCAACTCCCCTCCCACTCAGCCGAGGACATGGAGGTCCTGGGCCTCCTTCACCACCGCTCCCTCACCTCCAGACGCCTGGAGGAAGAATGCCTCATCTTCTGCCTCGGAACACTTCAATCCCAGGGCATCAATGAGGACTTCACCAGTTTCCTCATTTCCCCTTCCCCCACCTCACCCCAGTTCCAAACTTCCAGCTCAGCACTGTCCCCATGACTTGTCCTACCTGCCTATCTTCTTTTCCACCCATCCACCCCACCCTCTCCTCTGACCTATCACTTTCATCCCACCCCCATCCACCCATTGTACTCTTTGCTACCTTCCACCACCCTCCTCCCTGACCTATCACCTTCATCACCACCCCCACTCACCTATTGTACTCTATGTTACTTTCTCACCACCTCCACCCTCCTCTCATTTATCTCTACACCCTTCAGGCACTCTGCCTGTATTTCTGATAAAGAGCTTTTGCCCGAAACATTGATTTTCTTGCTCCTCGGATGCTGCCTGAACTGCTGTGCTCTTCCAGCACCACTAATCCAGAATCTGATTTCCAGCATCTGCAGTCATTGTTTTTACCTCGTTGATTTTAACCCTACTGTGAATCCTCTTGCAAGGATGCCTGCCTTGAAGAAGTTTTCCTCCTCTCTCTACAAGAATCTCAGGGAGTCCCTCTCCCAATGCAACTCCCAGGTCATTTCCTCTGCCCTGAAGCTCTTCAGCCATGTCCTGAAACAAACTCACTACCACAGCCACATTTGCTTCCTCAGTGCCTGCCTCCATAACCAACTCATCCCACACGGACTCCGGACCACCTTTAAACCAGCAGAGTTCGGATCCAAACAGGACAAACAGTACAGACTACAGATTCAAAAACACCAGCAACAGTTCTCCTTCAAGATCCTCCGCTCCACGCTTGCAGCAATGTGCTGGTACCTAACCTCTCTACAGTCAGCCCTGCCTCAGTTGAGGGCCACACTCTCTCAGATTTGCAAAGGACCCCTTCTGTACTACATCCTCAGGAGAATTCATACTCTCAACAAACAGTATTTCAACTTCGTCTCAAACATTAAAAACTGTAAGTACAACAAACTTTTATCTACCCACCTCCATAACCAGCGCTCCGCAAACATTCTAGAAGATTACCCCGGCCTCTGGAACTACTCGGACGCCATTAGCCATGCGGCTGGTGCAGCCACCATCCTCACGCTGATTGATGATGTCACTTCCGCCCCCACCACGGCCGCTTCCACAGCCACTTCCACCCCTCACAATTCCTCATGCACCACATGTGACATCACTTCCGCCCCTCACATCATCACTGATGTCACACGCTCAGTGACTTCCACCCCCCATTCTGCCATGTTTGCCACCACTTCCGCTCCCACCAACGCCATTCACCTGCATTCTGACACACCCCTCACAGATCCCACTGTCACCATCCCCGTCCCCAGGACGCTGAGGGGAACACTACCCTTGTTCTTGATTCTACCCCAATTCCCCCCATCACCACACCCACTTAAGTTACAGGCTCCGCCCCCACTCCAAGCTCCACACCCACACCAGATCCCAGCTCCCAACCCTGCTGAGTTTTCACCATCCCTCCAGACCTCCCCCTCACTGAGGACGAACGATCAGTCCTCAGCAAAGGACTCACCTTCATCCCCCTCCGTCCACGCATCAATAAATTTAATACACGCCGTGACATCGAACACTTCTTCCGTCGCCTCCGCCTCCGAGCTTACTTTCACAATCAGGACTCCTGCCCACCTTCTGAGGACACCTTTCCCACCTCCAACACACTGCATCCACCTGGACACCCCGCGCTGGCCTATTACCCGCCCTCGATCTCTTCATTTCCAACTGCCGGTGGGACATTAACTGCCTCAACCTGTCTACCCCTCTCCCCCACTCCAATCTCTCACCCTCACAATGCGCAGCTCTCCAATCCCTCTGCTCCAATCCCAACTTCACCATCAAGCCAGCAGATAAAGGGAGTGCAGTGGTAGTCTGGCGCACTGACATCTACACCACTGAAGCCAGACACCAACTCGAGGGTACCTCCTCCTACCACCCTCTCGACCATGACCCCACCCCCCCCCATCACCAAACCATCATCTCCAAGACCATACAGAACCTCATCACCTCAGGAGATCTCCCACCCACAGCTTCCAACCTCGTAGTCCGGGAACCCCGCATTGCCCGGTTCTACCTCCTTCCCAAGATCCACAAGCCTGACCACCCTGGCCGACCCATTGTCTCAGCATGCTCCTGCCCCACTGAAGGTATTTCTACCTACCTCGACACTATCCTATCCCCTCTAGTCTAGTAATTCCCCACATACATTCAAGACACCACCCATGCCCTCCACCTCCTCCAAGACTTCCATTTCCCCGGCCCCCAACACCTCATCTTCACCATGGATATCCAGTCCCTCTACACCTCCATCCGCCATGACTAGGGCCTCCAAGCCCTCAGTTTCTTCCTCTCCCAACGTCCCCAACAGTAATCTTCCACCGACACTCTCATTCGTTTGGCCGAACTGGTCCTCAACCTTAACAATTTCTCCTTCAAATCCTCCCACTTCCTCCAGATCAAAGGGTAGCCATGGGCACCCATATGGGCCCCAGCTATGCCTGTCTCTTTGTTGGCTACGTAGAACAGTCCATCTTCCGTAATTACACCAGCACCACTCCCCACCTCTTCCTCCGGTACATTGATGACTGCATCGGCGTCACCTCGTGCTCCCGCGAGGAGGTTGAGCAATTCATCAACTTCACCAACACATTCCACCCTGACCTTAAATTTACCTGGAACATCTCTCACACCTCCCTTTCTGGACCTCCCCATCTCCATTAATGACAACCTACTTGACACTGACGTTTTTTGCAAACTCACTGACTCCCACAGCTACCTGGATTACACCTCTTCCCACCTTACCTCCTGCAAAAATGCCATCCCGTATTCCCAATTCCTCCGCCTCCACCGTATCTGCTCTCAGGAGGACCAGTTCCACCACATAACACACCAGATGGCCTCCTTCTTTAGAGACAGCAATTTCCCTTCCCACATGGTTAAAGATGCCCTCCAATGCATCTCGTCCACATCCCGCACCTCTGCCTCAGACCCAACCCCTCCAACTGTAACAAGGACAGAAGGCCCCTGGTGCTCACCCTCCACCCTACCAACCTTCACATAAACCAAATCATCTGCTGACATTTCCGCCACCTCTAAATGAACCCCACCACCAGGGATATATTTCCCTCCCCAGCCCTTTCCGCCTTCTGCAAAGACTGTTCCCTCCATGACTACCTGGTCAGGTCCACTCCCCCCAACAATCCACCCTCCTGTCCTGGCACCTTCCCCTGCCACCGCAGGAATTGCAAAACCTGCGCACACACCTCCCTCCCTCACCTCCATCCAAGGCCCTAAAGGAGCCTTCCACATCCATCAAGGTTTTACCTGCATATCCACCAATATCATTTATTGTATCTGTTGCTCCCGATGCGGTCTCCTCTAGATTGGGGAGACTGGGCGCCTCCTAGCAGAGCGCTTTAGGGAACATCTCTGGGACACCCGCACCAATCAACCACACCTCCCTGTGGCCCAACATTTCCACTCCCCCTCCCACTCTGCCGAGGACATGGAGGTCCTGGGCCTCCTTCACCGCCACTCCCTCACCTCCAGACGCCTGGAGGAAGAATGCCTCATCTTCTGCCTCGGAACACTTCAATCCCAGGGCATTAATGTGGACTTCAACAGTTTCCTCATTTCCCCTTCCCCCACCTCACCCCAGTTCCAAACTTCCAGCTCAGCACTGTCCCCATGACTTGTCCTACCTGCCTATCTTCTTTTCCACCTATCCACCCCACCCTCTCCTCTGACCTATCACTTTCATCCCACCCCCATCCACCCATTGTACTCTTTGCTACCTTCCCCCACCCTCCTCCCTAACCTATCACCTTTATCACCACCCCCACTCACCTATTGTACTCTATGCTACTTTCTCACCACCTCCACCCTCCTCTCATTTATCTCTCCACCCTTCAGGCACTCTGCCTGTATTCCTGATGAAGGACTTTTGCCCGAAACGTCAATTTTCCTGCTCCTCGGATGCTGCCTGAACTGCTGTGCTTTTCCAGCATCACTAATCCAGAATCTGGTTTCCAGCATCTGTAGTCATTGTTTTTACCCCACTGTCATGGAAAAGGTCTGGAGTTGATCATCAAGGTAGTTAGAGATGGGCATTAGAAAAACTCAAGGCAATCAAGAAAAGTCAGCCTGTTGTTGTGAAATGGGAATTTATTGGAGTTCAGCTGTTTTCAGTTCTCCTTCAATTTTGCACATTCTAAAGTCCATGAATACCTCAGTGACTTATTCCTGAGTTCCCAAATCCTGTCCATCCTTTACAAGGGAGGTATGTCCATTTCAAGCAGAATTCTAATATCACTGCAGTTAGTAATCTGAAAAAAACTCTTCCTTTAAATATTAGCTTTTAAATGAATCAAAGAGAATTTTTGATATAAGAGTTAATTTTAAAAACAAAACAACAAGAAGACAATTGTATGCTCTGACCTTCAAGCGGGTTGTCTGTACACTTTTGGACCTTTGTGCTGTTTCCAGATGAATCCTAATAGAGCACAGATGATTTTCTACACTGCTGTGTGGCTTAATATCTAGAACAAATCTATTAACATCAAATCACATTACTACACTGCACTGAATAGACTGAAGTTTACAATTGAAGTACCTTATTGTTGCAAAACATAATTTCTTTCCTACAGTCATAAACCAAGCGAACTGTACATGAATATTAATGAAAACAGTGCCCAGAAATGGAAAGGCACAACGTTGTGGAAAATTCCAGAGCTTCTGAAAGTTGCATGGATTAGAGTAATCGTATACTCATCAATATGGAGGAAGGGATGTTCACATCAAAACCATTTTGCAAAGGGCAACATAATTTCATGCATATTTAAATAATGCTTGTCTTTCATCATAGTTACAACAAACTATTGATTTGATGGGTACAAAAGCAGGTCACAGGCTGGATATTTTACAGTGAGTAACTCACCACTATACTCCCCAAACCTGTCTATTATGTAAGGGAGACCAGATGGGAGTGTGAGTTAATACTAGATGGGTGCAGTTTCAACAGTACTTAGGAAGCTGAACACTATTCAGGACAATACTGCCCACTTCATTAGCATTTGTCCACCACCTTCAAAACTTGCTCCTTCCACCATCAAAACACTGTAACTACCGTATGGACAGTATACATGATGTACCACATTAATTTACCAACGTTCTTGTGGCAGCACCTTCCAGTGACTTATAAAACCTAACACAATATTCACAGCAGATGAATGCAAATGCGAACACATTTTACGTTCCCTCCAAGCCACTCACTATCCGGATTTGGAATATTATCACTAGTTTTTCAATTTTGATTGATCAAAATCTTGGAACTGCCTTCCTAACAGCATTGTGGGAGTATGTGCATCTTACAGACTGCAAGTGTTCCACGTGTCAACTCACTACCACTTTCCCAAGGTGGTTAGGAATCACAAACAAATGCTAGCCCAGCCAACATTGCTTGCATCTTGTGAAATAACTTTTTTCGATTTCATTGTATTTAAAGTACAGCAGAAAATACAGGCAAAAACAGGGACCTCACAGTGCCAGGGATCTGGGTTTAATTACATCCTCTGAAGACTTTCTGCACATTCTCAATGTGCCTCATGTGGGTTTCCTTCCACAATCCAAAGATGTGTAGGTTAGGTGGATTGGCCATGCTAAATTGCCCCACAATGACTGTGTGGAGTTTGCACGTTCTCCCCGTGTCTGCGTGGGTTTCCTCCGGGTGCTCCGGTTTCCTCCCACAGTCCAAAGATGTGCGGGTCAGGTGAATTGGTCGTGCTAAACTGCCTGTAGTGTTAGGTAAAGGGTAAATGTAGGGGTATGGGTGGGTTGTGCTTCGGCGGGTCAGTGTGGACTTGTTGGGCCGAAGGGCCTGTTTCCACACTGTAAGTAATCTAATCTAAATGTGTCAGCTAGATCGGCTAGGTGGGAAATGCAGGAAAGGATCGGGTTAGTGCGTCTGGGTAGGATGTTTTTCAGAGGCTAGTTGTGGACTCGATGGACCGAATGGACTGCTTCCATACTGTTGGGATTTTCTAAAGCTAATGGTTACTGTATTTTAAAAACACTTGAGTGGTTAAGAAGTGCTTTGGAAAACCATTAAGAGGTGAAAAGGTGCTTTATAAATTCAAGTTCTTGCATTCTATATTGAACAACAGAAAGTACAAAGAGAAAAAAGCCTCTGTGGAAATGTGGATTTGCTAGATAGTGGATGAAGAGGCACATTAGACACTGAAACATGGTGCTTCCCCCACAGATTGGTCTTCAAAGGAATCGTATAGATCTGAACAGAATCACCCTTGAGCTGTGAAGAAGACAGCGACTCATTTCTGTGGGGGTGGAGAATGGATTAATCAGAGAGATAATCTGTTCCATCAACTGCACCCAAGTGAACTGCATTATGCAAAACAAAATTGTTCTATTAGTTTCCAAATATGCGAAAGGCACAAGGAGCTGACAATATTGCCACTCAGCCATCATTGTTACTGACATGGAAAAATTCAACAACAATTTACATTTATGTAGCCGCTTTAATAGGCTCCAAGGCACTTCACGCGAGCAAAATTAATCAACGCTAAAAAAGCAATATTGAACAATATGACCAAAAGCTTTATCAAAGAGGTACACCTTAGGTGAGGTGTCATGACCCAAGGTTGTGAAGAGAAATCACAAATAAATCTGTATTCCTTTTCGTGAATAAGTTCTATTTCTTTTAAAAAAGGACATCTTGTTGTCCTCATAAAATAACCAAGTTTGATCGGATGATCATATTATCAGAAGCTGGTGACTTGCTGCATTGTATAGACCTTCCAAATAAAGCTGATACAAAGGACTTGGAGGTGAGTTAGCCCTAAACTACAGACCCAATCTGTATATTATCTAATCAACCTGTTCAGAGATATTATTACACACCTCTGGAGCAGGTGGGACTTGAATCAAGGCTTTCTGGATCAAAGGCAGGGACATTACCAGAAAACTCCTAATCGGACCTATTTTGTATTTAATCACCATGCATTAGAAACTCAAATGGGAGAGGTAAAATTACAGTGTTAGCTTAATGACCTTAGTCTAAGCAGATGGATTGTCAGCTCAAAAAATTCTTGTTTTTAGCACGTGACTGAAATCTCAGCTTGTGAACTGATTAAATGTGCAATTCAAAGTCCATCTCAAGTAACATCTCAGGAAGAGCTGCTCCAGGCTTTTTGAGTTGGATGGCCTGCCTCCATTTCTCTCTCACAATTCTCATCTCCAGAAAGAATCTTGGACATTGGTTCCCGAAGTTTCTGATGATAAGAAATACTGCTGTACCTACAATTGCAGGTCATTAGTGTGGAGCTGCCAGGGAAAGAGTTATCACAGATCAACCAACAGATAGATTCCCAACTGGACATTAACTCACTGGAGTCTAAACTATATTATCAAATACCAACACCATTGCTATTTATTAAATTGTAAGCTTTCCTTTTTTCACTTCATCTTCCTTTCTACCTTGTATACTTGTGTGTGTGAGTTAGTGAAACAATTCCCCACATGTTTCATTAATAATCCCTGTGCAGGATCCTATAGGGGCCTGAATGGCATGGGCTATGGTGGGAAAAGTGGCTGAGTCTGGAGAAGCCTTTCTCAATGTTGGGAGGAACTCGCTGCATCTTTTAACTAAAGCTGATGTTGAGGCGAGGCTCTTGCTGGGGCAGTGGTGAATTGCTCATGAAAGGGATTATGTTTGTTAATGAATTCATTAACATGATATCTTGACATATTGATCTGCAGTTTCCTATCTTACAATCTGCATTGAGCAAACAAGAAACTGATAATCCTTGACATGAAATGTCAGAGGGGATACTTGGCAACTGCAGATCACCATAGTCTCCATGTTGATCAGCACCAAACAGCATCTCAGGGCACACTTCATGGGCACCAGCCTGACACAACCCCTTATCCACAACGTTGGCATCCAATAACCACCAGCCCCTCATGATCCCCATGGTCCCTCTCTGACCTGGATACTAAAGGAGCACACAACTGTATTACAGGTAGCATTGACAAATCATGTTGATAAATTACAGCAGGGACACTTTGTACGCACAGGAACAGGTACCCAGCTCACAGTCTGTGGACCAGGCTGTACCTCAGGGCTGCTGTCTTGCTCTCTTAGTGTTCACTCCCCTGTGTCCTATCGACGTGCTCACAGAATCCCTGTCTCACCTTGCTGCAGCCACATGACCAGGCAGCTTACCTTGCTGCTCAGCAGTCCTCAGTCTAGGGGATGACATCTTGCTGGGTGACAGTGTGTTATATCGATCTCGCCTCCCTCCCTTGCCCATATGCCAGCAGCTTACACAGCAAGCACACTGCACAGGCAGCTATCTCTCTGAGCCGGAGGTCAGTGGTCGTCAGTAATGGCCATGGAAGCACCATTCAGTCAGGGGCTCCTGGAGCAGTCAGTCAAGGGTAGGCTCTTAGAACAGTCTGCGGGTTGGTCAGGGTGTTCTGGTTCGGTGGAAGGGGTTGTCAATCCTGTGGTTCCATAGCAGTGAGCCTAGGATATAGCCAATACAATCAGAAGATGTACAGTCATGAGTCAGCGATCTTGAAATGTGTAGGTCTTCCTAGGAGAAAGTGAGGTCTGCAGATGCTGGAGATCAGAGCTGAAAATGTGTTGCTGGAAAAGCGCAGCAGGTCAGGCAGCATCCAAGGAGCAGGAGAATCGAGGTTTCGGGCATAAGCCCTTCTTCAGGAATGAGGAAAGTGTGTTCAGCAGGCTAAGATAAAAGGTAGGGAGGAGGGACTTGGGGGAGGGGCGATCCTAGTCAGGTTGCTTAAAAGGGCAGTCTGTCTGGTCCATCCAGAGGAATTGAGGAAAAGGGATTTGGGAAGTCTGTTGCCATGGTCTGGTGACTCAGGGAGCTATACATAGGGATTGTGTCTACAGGTTAGGGGAAAGGGACCAGGAGCGATTTTCAGCAGGGACAACGTTATTTATAATGGGGGATGCAATAAAGCATTATGGGAATGGGATAACATGAGAGGGGTGCTCCTCCACAGTCAGGAGCAATCTGGCTTCGGGGGTATCAGTGAATGACCACACCAAGTATGTGAGTCCCTTTGGAGGATAAGAACATTATGCACACCCTGTACAGGATACAGACTTGCATAGTAATTAATCCCAGGTTATGCTAATACATTGGCTCCTTGGGTGCTGTAAACCTTCCAAACCCAGATATTGCTGACTACTTCAGTTAACAACAACACAGCGAAGTCAGAGGAAGAATAGGGATATTTGACCAATAAGAGAAATAGCGCCAGCAGATACATTTCTCTATCAATGTTTTGTTCCTCTTGTTTCTAGATGCTGTAGCAGCCTGTCAATGCAGACATAAATCCCTGATACACCATTGACATGAGATTAGACTCCATGCTGGTACAGTTACATTTATGGCTGCAAAGGTACTCAAGCAAGTGAATTTAGCGCAAAACCATTTACAAACATTTATGGAAACATGAGGCTTTACCCACATTATAATACAACTAATGCCATTAATTTGTCTCAAAAATAACTTTTCTCATTACATCTCCCCTGAGCCAAGGTTGTGTAGCTGGCTTGAGGCAGCCTATTGTGCAGTGAAGACCGTTAGCCTTGAAGGTTTGGTCAGGTGACCCTGGAGAGGTGTGTGCCCGGGCAGGTCAGACACACTGAGGGTGTGCATTGGTGACGTGGGCCTGAAGTGGACTCAAGGCACCTACGGGTGATTCGGTACCCGGTGGCATAGATGGTGCCTGCATTGGCAACATCTATCGAGGACTTATAGCGGTGAGGACTTTGGTGAGAGGTAAGATGGGGTTGAAGAATGGGCAACTTTCATTAGTGTGGTGGCAGCACGGCACAGGGAACTAGTGCCCATCCACCAGGCCTATGGCCCATGATGGAGCACTTACACATAAGGACCGTAACACTTCTCCTTATTTTTCTGCCGTTGTATTCTATTTTTTGCTTTATTTTTCTGGGTTTTAAGATGGTGCTGCAAAGTGGCAACACTATACAATATTTTTCACTGTGTTTTGCAACATGTAACAATAAATAATTCAAGTCAAATCAGGTTCTCCATTTGCTATTACCCTTCCTTCAGTCCTGAGGACCAGTGGCTGGGGCGATGGAGAGCGGGTTTGTGCCCCTCTCCTGCAGACCCTGAGGGTGCTGGGCCTGGCTCTCCATGGCACTGCCAACCTGCCCATGGAGACAGACAGACAGTCACATGTCTCACTGTTACTGCTGCAGCCTCTGGCCAATGAGGCCCATTGCCTCCCACATTGCTGCCTGTTGCTCCTGTCCCTCCCTGTGTATGTGGATGAGGTCCCTGACTGCTGACCCCACAGGCTCCTCTCCTGAGGGGCTGAGCAGGTGCCTGGTCTCCACCTCTCCTTCCAGTGTCAGCGGCCTGGGGCATTTCTCCCTCTGTCAGCAGTGGAGCTGGTACGGTGAGGGGCTCACCAACTGCTTTTCCCAAATATTGGAAACCTGACGTTCCCTCCAAGCTGACTGTACCTGAGCTGGTGGGAGTGTTGCATGACACAGCCTTGCTGAAACCTCCTTTTGGGCATTGGAACCCTCTTCCTCAGAGGCTGGGGAGGTCATTTCTGCTGGGGTTGTGACCATCCCACTAATACAAGACAAGACACAAGGGAGAGAGACACGAGGGTCCCCTTCCACCCATCCTAGCTCTCCAGGCTCGTTGAGGCCTTTCTTCTTCTGAACTGAGAGAGACAGAGAGATGGAATGAGATGAAAGTGGGTGGGATGATTGTTAATGCTGATGCAGCCAGTGATAATATGTTGAGTTGTTCCAAATGGGTGAGTCAGCAGTGCAGCAGGGTCAGTGAGCAGGGGTTGGGTTGAATGAGAGTGGGTGAGGTGTGATGTTGTGGGCGATATTGAGAGTGGTAAGAGTATGAACCTTGGTGGATGATGGGTGAAGTAGCAGCGGTAGAGTGAGTGTGATGTAGCAATGAGAAGAGTGTGGCCTTCCGACAGCACATGCGGCTGTGCCTTCAGACCACGGACCTGACACTGAGCTGGTTGGTGACTTTAGACCAGGTTTCCTGGCGCTATGGGCTTCTCTGCCGGTCCTCCAGGAAGAAATTGGCCTTCCTTTAGGTGACTTTGTCCACTAGACCCTTTGAAAATCTCAATCAGAGCCCAATATGCTGGTCCTTTAGTGGACATGCAGTGAATGCTTATTGTTCCAGGAATGGGAAGTGATAGGATGAGGCTAGAATCAGGCAAAAGGGCTGTCACAGGGACAGTGTAAGTAATTAATGAGCTGAAGTTGGTAAACACAGTGTGAGATCTCACTGGGCTTCATAGTGGGAGACCCTCTGTCAAACTCAGCAAATATGACTTTTGGTCAAAAACAAAGATAAGATTCAGCAACATCTTTTATTTAACCGTAAGAGATTTTGCTGTGGGCTTATTTCTAAAATTGGAATCTCCCAATCAGGGTTTGCAAACAGCCTTCGGCCTACCTTGGTAAAGGTGTGAAAAGGGGATGACTAAATCAGATACTACCTCACTCTCTTGGGCTTAAGTGAAGAAAAACAATCATAATTTAGAGTAATGTCCATGTCCCCTTCATCAATGACAAAAGTTTGAACAGATGGAAGGGAAATAGAAAAAGAGGGAAAGTTTAAGAGAGGGACTATCAAAGCTTAGGACATTCTAGACACAAGTACTCATAGTAGATTGAAGAGAGCTGGAGGAAAGGACATTTTAAGGGGAGAAGACCAGCCAAATGTGCAGTGATAGGGTGCTGCAGGAAATGTGCAGTGATAGGGTGCTGCAGGAAATGTGCAGTGATAGGGTGCTGCAGGAAATGTGCAGTGATAGGGTGCTGCAGGAAATGTGCAGTGATAGGGTGCTGCAGGAAAGATTGAAACAGATGGATGGGAATTTTAAATTGGAGCCATTGAGAAAATTGAGAGCCAAGGCAGATCAGAAAACACAGGGAGCTGTGGGACTTGACGCGGGTTATCATGCAGGCAGTGTGGTTTTGGAATGAGCTGCAGCTTATGGAGTGTGGGGAATGGAACATTGGCCAGTGAAAGAATTGAATGCTGAAGTTGGGAACAAAGGAACGGAAGGAGGGTTTCAGTAACAGATGGGCTAAGTGAGGAGTGGAAGCAGATGATGTTTATAGAGTGGTCATGGATGGTGTTTAAGAAATAAAGCTTCCAGGGCCAAAAGCTCAGCTCATGTTCAGATAGACTGATGGGATTGGAAAGGAGAAGGGAGAATGAAATGCATAGCAAGGTTACAGAGTTTGTGATGTGGTCAAAGATATTGTTAGTCTTCCTGATGTTGAGATGAAGGAAACTGGAAGTTCATCCAAGATTGAATATAATGTCAAAATTTGTTGAAACACTTAGCAAGTTAGCTGCCATCTGTAGAGAGAGTGGAGTTGGCCATCTCTCCTCTGTTTGAGTTAGCAGCATCAGGAATTCAATCAATATCCTTAATAAGATGGCACACATGATGGCACCGAGTGGAAGGCTAAATCGGAAACATTGCACTGACAGATTCCTGAAATGCAAATGCAGACATAGGACTGCTATTTAAGGAAGAATGTTAATGCCATGGAGACAGTTCAGATAAATTTTATGAGATTAATACCTGGAATGAGTGGATGCAGTTTGTGGAAAGATTGGACAGGATGGGATTGTTTTCACTGGGGTTTAGCAGAGCGAGAAACAATTTGATTGGAGTTAATTTTAAAATCCTGAATTGTCTTGACAAGATAGATATGGAAAGGATGTTTCCTCTTGTGTGGGTGAGTGCAAAATTGAGAGACTCTGTTTTAGAACATAGAACAGTAAAGCACAGTACAGGCCCTTCGGTCCTCAATGTTGTGCTGGCATTTTATCCTACTCTAAAATCAGACTAATCCACATACCCTTCATTGTACTATCATCCATGTGCCTATGCAAGAGTCGCTTAAATGTCCCAAATGTATCTGCCTCTAATATCACCGCAGGCAGTACATTCCACGCACCCACCACTCTCTATATAAAGAATCTACCTCTGACATCACCCCTAAACCTTCCTCCAATTACCTTCAAACTATGCCTCCTCATGATGGACATTTCCACCCTGGGAAAAGATCTCTGGCTATCCACTCAACATCGTGTACACCTCTCAGCCTTCTTCCCTCCAATGAGAAAAGCCCTAGCGCATTCAACCATTCATCATAAGACATGCCCTCCAGTCCAGGCAGCATCCTACAACAACCCTCCACACTACCCACAACACCACCAACCTTTGCATCATCAGCAAACTTGCTAACCCACCCTTCCACCTCTCCATCCAAGTAATTTATCAAAATCACAAAGAGCAAAGGTCCCAGAACCGATCTTTGCCCTGGTCACCAAGCTCCAGGCTGAATATTTCCATCAAACACCACTCTCTGTCTTCTATTGGCCAGTCAATTATGCATCCACTCAGACAGGTTTCCCTGTATGCCATGCCTTCGTACATTCTGAATGAGCCTACCATGGGGAAAATGTCAAACGCTTTGCTAAAATCCATGTACATCACATCCATTGCTCTACCTTCTTCAACATGCTTTGTCACATCCTCAAATAATTCAATAGGGTTTGTGAAGCATTATCTGCCCCTCACAAAGTCATGCTGACTATCTTTAATCAAACTATGGTTTTCTAAGTATTCATAAATCCTCTTTCTCAGAATCCTCTCTAAATACTTTTCCCACAACTGACATAAGACTGATTGGCCTGTAATTCCAGGATTATCCCTATTCCTTTTCTTGAACAAGGAAATAATATTTGCCATGTTCCCAATCATCTGGCACTACTCTAGTGGACAATGAGAATGCAAAGATCACCTCCGAATAAGCAGCAATCTCTTCCCTCATTTCCTGTAGTAACCTTGGGTATATCCCTTCTGGTCCAGGGGATTTAAGATTTATTCATCCTTATGTTTTTCAAAATTTTTAGCTCATCCTCCTTCCTATAATCAACCTGTTCTAGCATATCAATCTGTTTCACACTGTCCTCAGAAGTACTGAGATCCCTCTCAGTAATGAATACTGAAGCAAAGTATTCATTAAGGATCTCCCCTACTTCTTCCGACTCAAGGTGCATGCTCCCTCTACCATCCCTGATTGGCCTGACCCTCACTCTGGCCTTCCTCACATAAGTGTAGAACATCTTGTGGTTTTCCTTAATTGTCCCCGCTCAAGCTTGTTCATGCCCCCTTCTAGCTCTCCAAAGTCCATTCTTCAGTTCCTTTCTGGCTACCTCATAACCCTCTAGAGCCCTGTCTGATCCATGCCTCCACAACCTTAAGTAAGCTTCCTTCTTCCTCTTGACAAGATGTTCTACATCCCTTGTCACCCAAGGTTCTTTCAATCTACCATCACTTCCTTGTCTCAGTGGAACAAACCTGTCCAGCATTATCAGCAAGTGTTTCCTAAACACCCTCCACATTTCTGTTGTGCATTTCCCCGAGAACATCCACTCCCAATCTGGGGGTGCCCTAAGTTCTGCCTCGGAGCATTGTAATTGCCCCTCCTCCAATTAAATACTTTCTCATACCATGGGCGGCACAGTGGCACAGTGGTTAGCACTGCTGCCTCACAGCGCCTGAGATCCGGGTTCAATTCCCGACTCAGGTGTCTGACTGTGTGGAGTTTGCACGTTCTCCCCGTGTCTGCGTGGGTTTCCTCCGGTGCTCCGGTTTCCTCCCACAGTCCAAAGATGTGCGGGTCAGGTGAATTGGCCATGCTAAATTGCCCATAGTGTTAGGTAAGGGGTAAATATAGGGGTATGGGTGGGTTGCGCTTCGGCGGGTCGGTGTGGACTTGTTGGGCCGAAGGGCCTGTTTCCACACTGTAAGTAATCTAATCTAATCTGCTCCTATCCTTCTCCATGAATATAGTAAAGGTGTTGGAGTAGTGATCACTATCACCAAAATGCTCTCCCATTGAGAGATTTGATACCTGGCCTGGTTCATTGCCAAATCCAGTATTGCCGCACCTCTAGTCAGCCTACCTACATATTGCAACAACAACCCTTCCTGGACACACCTGACAAAAACTATTTGAACTAAGGAGGATCCAATCAGTATTAGGGAAGTTAAAGTCACCCATGACAACAACCCTGTTACTTATGCCCCTTTCCAAAATCTACCTCCCAATCTGCTCCTCTGTGTCTCTGTTGCTTTTGGGAGGCCTGTAGAAAACTCCCAATAAAAAGACGGCTTCTTTCCTGTTTCTGACTTCCACCCATACTGACTCTGGAGGTAAACCCTCCTCAGCATTCTCCCTTTCTGCAGTTGTGATACTACCCCTGATTAGCAATGCCACTCCTCCACCTTTTTTTACTTCCCCCCTATTCCTTTTGAAACATTTAAACCTTGGAACATCCAACAAGTTTTCCTGCCCCTGTGATATCCAAGTCTCCATAATGGCTACAACATCATAATTCCAAGTACTGATCCATGCTCTGAGTTCATCAGCCTTATTCCTGATACTTCTTGCATTAAAATAAACACACTTCAGCCCATCACACTGACTGCACACTTTGCCCTCTCAAGTGCTTATCCCTCCTCACAGACTCTCTGCATGCTGTATCTGGCTGTTCACTACCGACTCCATCATCTGATCATCAGCTCAGGTTCCTATCCCCCTGCCAAATTAGCTTAAATCCTCCCAAAGAGCTCCAGCAAATCTCCCACCCAGGATATTGGTCTCCCTTCATTACAGGTGCAACCCATCCTCCTTGTACAGGTCTTACCTCCGCCAGAAGGTATCCCAATGATCTGCATATCTGAAGCCTTCTCTTACACCAGCCTTGCAGCCACAGATTCATCTGCACTCGCTGTCCATTCCTCGCCTCACTAGCCCATGGCACCGGTAACAATCCTGAGATTACTACTCTGTTTGTCCTGCTTTCTAACTTAAAATCTGGGGTCAGCCTTTGGACAGAGATTTATTTTCTCTCAGTTGGTTACTTGGCATTGGAATTCTCTGCCTCAGAAAGCAATCAAGGTGGGCCATTGATGTTTTTAAAGATTCTTGCCATTCAGGGAATCAAACATTATCAGGGGTCGATGGGAACATGGAACTTGGAACATGAACATATCAGCCATGATCTAGTTGAAGGGCCAAATGGCCTACTCTGCTCCAATTCATGAGTTTGCATGGTAGTATCAGAACCAACCAGTTGTGTTATCATTAATGAGAGTGTAGCCCCAAACCAGCTTCACTTTAATGCTGAAATAGAGAAAGTATGTCGCTGTACTTAACAGTATTTAGGTTTGTATGTTCTTTAAAAGTGATTTGAATTTGAATAAGCTTTCCAGTAAACCTCCAACAGTGATTAGCTTCAATTTATATTTCAAAAAGCATGTCAATTGAGAGAAAGAGTCAGAGCATAAAGGCACAGACACATTCTCTCATTGTTTACCTTCACAATTGAAAACAAATTGTCATTTAGTTAAGATTTCTATGAAAGTGACTGAATTAGTGTTAGTTAGATTTAGTTAGATTTCTGAGTTGAAAATCTTAATAGATATGCAGAGCAATTATTACAGGTACATTTTATATCCTTCAGCAGTTATTCAGGAAGGAGGAGTTCAATGCCCATCACCGAGAGTGACTTGGCTCTGCCACTAATGATTGAGCTGACTATGTCCTGAAAACCATATCTGCCAGACTGGGCCAGTGGCAGGTGGCAGAAAAACATACTTGACCTCATTCTCACTAAGCTGTCACAGATACATCTATCTGTAATAATTGTGATGAATCCTTCTTTTCACAAACAACTCTGTTCCGCAGATGCCAGCATTCTGTGAGAATATAAATTTTGGGTTTATGAAGTTCCAAGGAGGTGTTATGTTTGGCTGTTCCAAGATAATAGTTATATGCATTTCTGCCTAGACATGGGAACAGAGCTACTTGCTGGCTTTAGGTAGATTATGAAGGACATTTGAAGATTACTGTCAAGAGGTTTAAAGATTAGAGGCAGTGGAAAGTCAGCGAGTATGTTAGGCAGACAGAGAGAGGTAGGCTTCCTGACAGGAGCAGTGCTTTTAGCTGTACTGCTGGGACGAGACCTACATTGCATGAGCTCTGTGTGGGTGACTCAGTTAGAAGTCAGAAGCAGTTGGATGTCTCTATGCTGTTTAAACTCAAGCAAATGTTCTGGGAGTTAGAAGGCAGCTCAGTGTTAGACTCAGAGCTCCAGTGAAGTCCTGGGGACTCAGAAGAAACAATGTGTGATGAATAGCTCAGTAAAGCTAAGAATAGGGGTTGAAACATTTGCAAACAGTGTTAGTTTGATACAAAGAACAAACTTAGAGGCCAGAGGAAAGTCTATGGTTAATTCTAGTTTGATGGAGAAGGTTTTCGGTGAAAAGTTGGAGTACCAGCCTGTAGATAAGCATTGGAGTGAAACTTGCAGAATCCAGGGAAGTTGAGAACCTGAAAAGAAAGGGGGCAAAGGAGAACAGGAGAAGTCATTAAGACCAGTCCAAGATGGAAGGACTTTTGAAAGAGTTTCAAGAACACTTCAGCAAAAGTGAAAAATTGTAATCCTTTGTGAAGTTTAATGACTTTTGATGAACCTGTTATTAACATCTACGAGAAATTGTCAAGAAATCTTTGGTGTCTGTCTTGGTTATATTTGTTATTTAATGTACCTGGCAAGGCTTTCAATCACATTCAATCAGATATTTACCTCATGTCAATTCTGGATGTTAAAATATGACTTGTACTTGAATTATAGATTGTATAATTGTCATAATGATGTATCATAAATGGTATTATTGTTTGTTCAAATTTTGTTGCTTAATTGTCTTAGTAAACTCCTGTGGAGCTCATTCTTTGTCTAATTAAAACTTGCAACCGATTCCCTAGTCAGATTTGAATGTAGATTTGACAGTCTCAGATTGTTAATATTAGAAGTGACCCCTGCACGCAATCTCTCTGGAGACCTTGTTTCATTTCACACTGAGAACATGGTGATCATATTGTACAACCTCCAAGATAATTGGTATAGATTTAGAATAGATACAATAACTCCCAGCAAGGTATGCATGAGGTGCTGTGAACCAGGAGTAATAGAGCAGTTGGAAGGGTTGTAAATATTTTGAGCCAGAGGTGCTAAGTGGATGATCCCTATTGGCCTCAGGCTTCATCCTGAGGTTTTCAGATATCAGAGTTCACTCAGTTCTAATACTTTCCAATGATATCCAGAAATTCCTGAAAGCATAGATTACAGCAAAGGTTATGGACCCTTAAAAAATGCCAACTGTAATAGGAAACGTGTTCTCCACAACTAGCCACTCCCCTGGCAAAGCTGTTTTAGAATAACTACAGCATCCATCCAGCAAAGTGAAAAATTCCCCAGGTCTGTCCTAATGCAAAAAAAAGGAAAATCTGACCTTGATAATGACTGCCCCATCGGTCTACTCAATCATCTGCACAGAGATTGAAAGTGTTATTGACAGTGCTATTGAGTGACAACAACTCTGCAATAACTGATTGCAATGTTCTACGTTCTGCTGAAGACACTCATCTCAAGATGTCATTAAAACTTACATTGAAGCATGGAGCAAAGAGCTGGATGGTGGGAATAACAGGCCATGACATCAAAGCAACATTTGACAGATTATGACATCAAGGAATTCGAGTGAACTTGAAGGTAATGGGGATTGGAAGAGAAGTTTACACAGGTTGGAGATGAGATACACACACACACACACACACACACACACACACACACACACACACACACACACACACACTAAAAAAACAAGAGAGATGTGGTTTATAAATTCTCTTCATATCAGCCCCAAGATATTTCAGCAGGAGTTCTTTAGGACATTGAAAGAACTTACCATAATTGCTTCATCACTCTTAAATTCTCGTCAGAAATTCTCAGTGATAATTGTACAATGTTCAGTCCTATCTGAGATGTCACAGTTTAAAATATTCATACTTGCATACAGTGAGATCTAGACAATGTTCAGGATTGTGCAGAATTCCATGGGACAATTTCCAGTATGACATGATTGTGAGTATAGAAACAGGAAGATAGAGTTAATGGAATTGTGGCTAAGAAATAGTACAGGCTTTTGATTTCTGTGCCATTGGGACTAGTTCTGAGTATTGTGGGAGTTAGACAAGACAGGCAGGTTGTGCCTGAACAAAACCAAGACCAATATCCTCATAAGCAGTTTGCTAGCACTTCTGGGGAGGATGTGTACTAAGCTGGGGATATCAACTAGGATAAAGAATTACGAAATATAAGCAGGGTGCACAACTTATTAGAAGAGCTGGTGTGACAATGCTGTTCCTTTAACAAGGTTATATCGGTCTTGGTTCATTTTTCAGGAGGTCGTAAAAATGCAGGTTCTGAAAAGTCTCAGTTTCGACGGCTTTCGGGCCAATTTCATTATAGCTAACAGATACTGCCTCAGGTAAAAGACTTTTAAGGTTAAAATAAAAAAAGTTATAAAATGAAAAAGGGAGTGGCCAGTTCTCCCAGCTCTGTGTTCCTCTGGTTTGGTTTGGCCTGGCTATTCACTAAAAGCAGACAGGCAGTTGTGAAGCTGCTGCACCCAAAGAAGCAGGTCAAGGCTGACCCTCTCTCTCTGACATCTCTCATGTAAGGGCACAGCAGTTCAGGCAGCATCCGAGGAGCAGCGAAATCGACGTTTCAGGCAAAAGCCCTTCATCAGGAATAAAGGCAGTGAGCCGGAAGCGTGGAGAGATAAGCTAGAGGAGGGTGGGGGTGGGGAGAAAGGTAGCATAGAGCACAATGGGTGAGTGGGGGAGGGGATGAAGGTGATAGGTCAGGGAGGAGAGGGTGGAGTGGATAGGTGGAAAAGGAGCTAGGTAGGTAGGACAAGTCCGGACAAGTCATGGGGACAGTGCTGAGCTGGAAGTTTGGAACTTGGGTGAGGTGGGGGAAGGGGAAATGAGGAAACTGTTGAAGCCCACATTGATGCCCTGGGGTTGAAGTGTTCCGAGGCGGAAGAGAGGCGTTCTTCCTCCAGGCATCTAGTGGTGGGGGAGCGGCGGTGGAGGATGCCCAGGACCTACATGTCCTCAGCAGAGTGAGAGGGGAGTTGAAATGTTGGGCCATGGGGCGGTGTGGTTGATTGGTGCGGGTGTCCTAGAGATGTTCCCTAAAGCGCTCTACTAGGAGGCACCCAGTCTCCCCAATGTAGAGTCTGGTTTCCAGCACCTGCAGTCATTGTTTTTATCTCTCATGTAAGAGCTTGTATTTCATTTTACCTTTTGTGCGAAGGGATGTTTGTGGGGATTGTTGCAAGTATCTGGAACAGCATCATTAAGTGGAGATAGTCTGCTGGGTTTTTGGATAGATCAAGTATTCTGTATTCTGTTCTCTTTTGTTTGTGTTTCATTCGGTAATCTTGTAAATAAATTCTGTTTTGTTAAAAACTACGTGGTTTGACCAGCTGTATCTCTCCTGGAATATCCACTGTACACCTGCTGAACACAACTAGCAAAGTTAGGGTCTGGGCTACTTTCTTGAAATGTTTTGAGACAGTTTATCCTGGTCCAAAACAGATGGCACTTTCATTAGAAATGGTGAGGCATGAAGTGGTAATCAGAATAGGAGCTAATGCAATCAGGGCTTGGGTCAGAAATATTTGCTCATTTCCGTCACTCAGAGTGAGTGGAGCATGCCTGCAGACTTCCAAATCAACATCATCATGACAATAATCAAGAAAAGAGGCAATTCCAATTGCAGTATGTAAGGGTCAAGAGGTCCTAGACAACAGTGGGCTCTCCCTGCTGTCATCCACAGGGAATCTTCCTCACTCACCTCCCAATGGCTGAAGAGCTCCTCTCGGAGACATATTGTGGATTCCATCCATCAGCAAGCATAATGGGCGTCATCTTCACAACAAGACAACACACCGGGAAAAGTGCAGAGAGCAGCAGCAATCTGAATAATTGGCCATTTTTGATACTACAAAGGCCTTTGATTCTGTCAACTGGAAGGGACTATGGAATAACTCCCTTAAAGTTGGAATGAAAAATCTGTTTCTCTGCTGTATAACTCTGACTTTGGTAAACTATATATCTTACACATCTGAGTTATCTCAAAGCAATACAGAGATTGCACTCATTTTAAGTCAGTGACAGATTTGTTTACATTATTTTGAAACAACAGAGAAACTATAGAATTTCACATACAGGGTGGTGTAGTGGTAATTTCACTGGGCTAACAATCCTGGAACCCAGATCAATGTTCCAAGAACATAGGTTTGAAACCCCCTATGGCAGGTGGTGAAATTTGATGTTCAAAAAATCAGGAATAGAGTGCTGACCTAACGGTAAGCATTGCCAATTGTTGTCAAAACCAATCTGGTTCATTGACATTTTGTAGGGAAGGAAATTTGCCACTGTAATATCATCTAGCCTACACATGACTCCAGATCCACATTAAAATGTTGACTGTTAACTGTCCTCTAGGCAAGGGATGGGTGATGTATTAGCTGTCAAACTATCCTCATATGTTCATCTGGGAGTGCTTCTTCAACAAAGCCTTGGTATATTATGTACATACTCCCTGTGTGCATTCTAATGCATCTCTTTAATCTGCCATTCTGAAGAAAGCTTTGTTAAGTAGGTACATTGATAGGAAGGGAGCTGACTTGTGTAGCTTCAAATGGGTTCCTGTAATATTCATTGCTGCCAAATGTCTAGTCTCAATATGGACACATCTTCTTTCCTCTCCTGTATGTGTCTTTCAATCATTCCTTAAGCTCAGAGAGTCACAAAAGCTTTGTCATATTGATCAGGCTTGAATGTTCATTCATTGTTATGTATCACTAAATGGTTTCTGCAAGGAGAGGGGAGTCTGTAACAAAGCTTTTCTCACCTCATATTGGAATCTTCCCTCTTTTAAGTGTGTCTTTTTGGATACATTTCTGTCAGCAAATCACTTTGAAATGCTATAGACATGTCACTGTCAGGAAGCAACAATTCCACATGCTGAACCAGTGAAGCCTTCTCCGTCAAAGGTTTGCACATCTTTGTAATGTTGTTCAATTTAAACTGGAAGTTGTATTTCTCTGCTGGAGATGGACATGACGTGGTTGCATTACCATTTCAACAGTGTGCACAGTTTTGGAGTTTTCTGACTGCGAGGTGGCATCTATTGATGAGATTGCTAAGATCGCCTTATCCTTGTGCTTGAGCTGGTATCAACCAAGCTGAGGGTAAAGCTACATTGCTGTTCAAATCCTCACATCGAACTGGACAGATTCAATACAGACAGGCAACGTTACGAATGTTTCCAAAGTTAACTCATTGTTCTCCACACAGAATATTCATGGAAATTAAATCTACCCAATTTGTTGTAATTGAACCCACCTCCACCTCAGGCAACTTATTCCACATACACACCGCCCTCTTTGTGAAACAGTTGCCCCTCAGTTCCCTTTTAAATCTTTTCCCTCTCACCTTAAATTGTGTAACTCCTGCCTTGATTTGCCTTGCCAAAATGCAAAGCCTTGCATTTATCTGAATTAAACTCCATCTACCAAACCCTGGCCCACTGGCCCAGTTGATCAAGATCCCATTGTACTCCTAGATAATTATAGAATCAATTTTGATGTTGTGTGCAAAGTTACGAACCATGCTTCCTATATCTCATCCAAATTGTTTCTGTAAATGATGACAGTGGACTCAGTACTGATCTTTGTGGCACACTGCTGATCACAGCCTCCACCTGAACAACAACCCTTCACCACCACCCAGTCTGTAGTTGCTTGGCTTTTCTGTGCAGCCTTTCTTAAATATTGGCACAACATTTGCTCCCCTCCAGTCCTCCGGCACCTCACACGTGGCTGTAGATGATACAGATATCTCTGCTAAGGACTCAGAAATTTCTTCCCTAGCTTCCCCCAATGTCTTGAGATACACCTGATGAGGTCTCAGTAATGTGAGCTCAATTTCCCAGAGTTCCCTACCTTTCATGTCTTTCTCCACAGTGAGTACTGACGAGAAATATCCATTTTGGATCTCACCTATCTCCTGTGGCTACACACACAGATGGCCACGTTGATCTTTAAGGGTCCATATTCTCTCCCTAGTTACACTTTTACTCTTAATATACTTGCAGAATCTCATTTGATTCTCCTTCATTTTATCTGTCAAAGCAATTTCATGCCCACTTTTTGCCTTCCTGATTTCCCTCCTAAGTGTTTTCCTACACTTCTTACACTCCTCAAGGGATTCATTTGATCCCACTGTCTATACCTGATATATGCTGCCTTCTTTTTTTTGACCAGAGCCTCAATAACTCTCAAGATCCAGTGTTCCCTATTCCCACCAGCCTTGCCCTTCACTCGAACAAGAGCGTGCTGGCCCTGAACTCTTGTTATCCTACTTTTGAAAGCCTCCCACTTGCCAGATGTCTCTTTACCTGCAAATAGCCTCCTACAATCAACAGTTGAAAGACCCCTGTGTAATACTAACAAAATTGGTCTTCCCCCAATTTAGAAAATTAACTTGTGGACCAGACCTAAGCTTTTCCATAACTGTTTTAAATGCAATACAATTATAGTCACTGGTCCCAAGATGCTCCCTCACTAACCTCAGTCACTTACGCTGCCTTATTCCATTCACCTTCTTTCTTAGCTATTGAACGTGAATTTGGATGCTAGTTTTTGAGATTCTTGCACACAGATCCCCAAATCTGTCAGTGCTGCAGCTTCCTGCAATTATTTTGCTTTTGAATAATGTTCAATTCCTCCATTCTTCCAGCCAAAAGGCACAATCTCACAATTTTCCCAGATTATATTCCATCTGCCATGTTTCTGCACATTCATGTAACCTACCTACATCACTCTGTACGTTCCATGTATTATCTTCACCATTTGCCTCCTACCTAGTTTTGTGTTATATGCAAATTTGGTGATAATTTGATTAGATTCCCTACCGTATGGAAATAGCCCATTCGGCCCAACAAGTCCACAATGACGCCCGAAAAGTAAACCAACCAGACCCATATTTACCCCTAACTAATGCACTTAACACTATGGGCAATTTAGCATGGCCAATTCACATGACCTGCACATCTTTGGATTGTTTGAGGAAACCGAAGCACCCGGAGGAAACCCATGCAGACACGGGGAGAATGTGCAAACTCCACACAGACAGTTGCCTGAAGCAGGAATCGAACCCGGATCCTTGGTGCTGTGTGGCTGCAGCGTTTACATTCACTTTCCTTATCCAAGTCATGAATATATATATTGTAAATCATTGTGGCCCCAGCACTGATCCCTTTGTTACTTACAAACTGCCATTCTATTAATGCCCACTTTATGCCATTCTCTCTGTCTTCTGCTCTTTGAATCAAACTAAATTGAGCTGACAGCCCTTGATGTAGCACTGTAACAAAAGTGCAAACTAAAGGTAAATAGACAGTTATATAAGGAAACAGTAACTTACTAAATCGGAATAGCACTATCTGTAGTGATGATGCATCTCAGGCCCTGTACTCCCACCACTCTTCAAAGGCCTCAATCGTTCCAGGAAACACACATGATTCATCTCTAGGGACACCCATGTGTAGATATAATGACAAAGGAGGGGTAGTCAGTCAGGCACCAGGCCACACCCCACAGCCCACTGCCTGGATTTGTTCATGGCCACTTTGGCCAAGCCCAAGAGCAGAGCCACACCATCTGCCTCCTCCCCACAGGGGATCCCATCGATCAGGAGTGCAAACATTGAGGCACAGGCCCATCTAAACACTATAGAGGGTTTGAAAATGAAATCAATCAACATACATATAAAAAACAGTTTTATCCACAAACCCTGTATGTGCCTGGCACCCAGAACAGTGACATAAGCAGTGATTGTTGGTGCCTGCTGCATACAGCACTGTCCACACCACATCCCCAGTGAATAAAGAGAGGAACCCTCTGCAGGGGACCTTCCCCTCACTGAGTTTCTCTGCCTCCAGAAGGTAAAATGTTACACCAAGGCATATCCGAGGGATGGATACCTGTGAGAGACTGATTTGGAGATGCTGGTGTAGGACTGGGGTGTACAAAGTTAAAAATCACACAACACCAGGTTATAGTCCAACAGGTTTATTTGGAAGCACACTAGTTTTCGGAGCATCGCTCCTTCATCTACCACCTGATGAAGGAGCAATGCTGCAAAAGCTAGTGTGCTTCCAATTAAAGCTGTTGGACTATAACCTGGTGTTGTGTGATCTTTAACTGTGAGAGACTGGAGAGTGTGCAGCAGCAGCCATTCGAGGGAACTTCTCCACGCCTTTCGGAAAAGCCCAAGCAGGATTGGGGATGGCCCAAACTGTGGGGCTCTGTATTCCAGACAAAGATCTGTTGTCGAAGAGTATGGTGCTGGAAAAGTACAACCGGTCAGGCATCATCTGAGGAGCAGGAGAGTCAACGTTTCATGCATAGGCCCTTCATCAGGAATGAGGTTGATGAAATATGTTTTGTATCAGGTCAACATCATGTTCCGGACAGACACAAGTCAATTCATCTGAAAGTTCACCACATACCTCAGCTGTGTCAACTTTCCATGATGTTTCAAGGCCAATTATCTCACCCATGAGGCTGTGGATGGCTCAGGTACATACTGGACATTGACCAAACAATGACTCTCTCAGCTGGACATTCTGATACTATCCAGCCTGCTCCTCTGCCACTCCAACATGTCCCCTCAGTCTAGCATCCTAAGCTCTCTCCTTCACCAACCAATATAACCCGTATTGATGGAGGAACCCATTCCTGTGCTGCAACTCCCCCATGTTAGCCACCATTTCTCCAGGAAGAGTGCTCTGTCTCAGTCTTCTTACAGTTAGCCAATGCTCTAACCATGCTGATGTTCTGCTCCCAACACAATAGACTCTTATCTTATCAAGTAGACTTAGATGTCCCTTTAATGTGTATTTTCTGTCTTTATTTTTGAACACTATTTGGGAGTTTTTCAGTGGTTTAGATCACAAACACCGATTTTGAAAGACAATCGAAGTAAATTGGGTGCCCACCTTGTCTTCCAGTTTTTCTATGGTTTTATGTCTGACTTTGATTGGGTTCCTATAATTAACTGCTCTTTTTCTTAATAAAGTAATTGTCATATTCAATTCACCAAAATCACTGCAATTAACAATGCTGATGTAATTAGCAAGTATCATATCTATTCAGTGTTCACAAACAATGCTCTGCTCTAGAGAGTCTACTAACCCTTTCCTTACACATTCTTAAGTATAAGCAGGAGGAATATATGCCTAGGATTAATTTAAGAAACTGTTAAGTTGAATTTTTTGACAGAATTCCTTGTCCTCCTTGAGAATGAGCAATAGATAAAGCTGAGAGTGGAACGTCCATGGGTTGAGCTACCAAGATTCCACATGGTCTAAAAATAAATATCAGTGAGGGAGCAGCATGTGGGTGACAGAGAGGTCAGGTATACAGGAGGAGTCAGGAATAGCAGGAAGCGATGTATGTCAGAACATTTCAAGTAATATGCAGTAGGGTTGAGTGAACTGGGATAATTTTAAGAGGCAGCCAGCATGCACTTAGAAGGTAACATTTCAGATGAAGTTCCCATTTGACCCCTTTGAGAATATTACCACAGCCACTAACACTTCAATCCTTATTTTGCAAAGATACAGTTGATCTTGATGCAGAAATTAACTTTAAATTGTTTGTTGATGTTGCAATCGGAGGTAGACAAGAAGCAAAAGAAAAATGGCACACTTTTCATAACAGGATTAAATCAGATGGTAGACAAATGGAAAATTAAATACTTTTCTGACAAGAACAAGATATTGCTATATTAGGAGTAACAATTAGCTAGATATGCATATATTATAATTGAGCCTGGATAGGCTTTGAAAGGTGCTGTATAAACATATCAGCTCAGTGCTGCGCGTGGCGAACGTTCTCTCTGTCACTATCCTCTTTAACTGAAGAAAATACAGGACCTGCCTTGGGAGAGATCAAACTACTTCTGGTAAAAATAGCAGTGACTTGTAGTTGATAGCAGTTCTGAAAAAGAGTCAGCCTGGTCTCAGAATATTAACTGTAAATTAAAATGGAATTGGAAGGGGAGAAGCACCTCAGCAATTTAGATCCCTGGATGACTTTCCCCACTCGCTACCCCCACGATCATATGACTCCCTTCCAGGTAAAGAAAGAAGCTCATTTCATGGAGACCTGCCTGTGGTTGGGCTGGGCAAGCCTCCGGTTGGCTGAAGGACATGACCTCAGAAAGCCACCCCGACCTGGCCTTTTATACTGCCCCCTCCATCACCTTAACCTCTTTATCGCCAACAAGAAAAGGAAAGAAACTCTCCTTTTCATTTCTGTACCTTCTAAGGAACATGCCCTGACCAGTAGAGGTTCGGACCCACAAGTTGCTGGCTTCTGATTGGCCAATAACATTTTGGTGACACAAATTTCCAGTCTCGAGGTCTGTGGTAACGTCAGGTGACATTGGTTGAGGGTTAAATATTTTTCAATATTTCTGGAGGTCATCTTGTGGTGCAATAGTAGTGACTCTCCCCCTGAACTGAGAATGCCTGGGTTCAAGTCCCACCTGCTCCAGTCTCGAGAGTGTGGTGCTGGAAAAGCACAGCAGGTCAGGCAGCATCCGAAGAGCAGGAGAATCGATGTTTTGGGCATAAGCCCTTCATTAGGAATGTGAACCACCTGTTCCAGAGTTTAATAACATCCCTGAACAGACTGATTTGAAAAATAGGTTTTAAAAAAAAGTTTCCTGCACTTCTTGGGACCTCTTGTGGCACAATGGTAGTGTCCCCATCCCTGCACCAGGGTCAAGTGCCACCTGCTCCAGAGATGTGTCGTGATCTCTCTCAACAGGTTGATTAGAGAATAGGTTAAAAAATATCCCTATAATTCTTCACAAGAACATCATGGGACCTTTTACATCCTAGGTGAGGAGGGAAGTGTGATTCCCAATGTGAAGGACATGTGATTTATTTGTTGGGAATTTTGGAGAAGATTCAACTCTAGATTCCAGGAAAGGGGTATCCAGCACGTTAAAGGGGTATCCAGTCTGTTAAAGGGTTATCTAGCCTGTTAAAGGGGTATCCAGCTTGTTAAAGGGGTATCTAGCCTGTTAAAGGGGTAACCAGCCTGTTAAAGGGTTATCCAGCCTGTTAAAGGGGTATCCAGCCTGTTAAAGGGTATCCAGCTGTTAAAGGGGTATCCATCCTGTTAAAGGGGTATCCAGCCTGTTAAAGGGGTATCCAGCCTGTTAACGGGTATCCAGCTGTTAAAGGGGTATCCATCCTGTTAAAGGGGTGTCCAGCCTGTTAAAGGGTTATCTAGCCTGTTAAAGGGGTATCTAGCCTGTTAAAGGATATCCAGCCTGTTAAAGGGGTATCCATTCTGTTAAAGGGGTATCCAGTCTGTTAAAGGGGTATCCAGCCAGTTAAAGGGGTATCTAGCCTGTTAAAGGGTATCCAGCCTGTTAAAGGGTTATCTAGCCTGTTAAAGGGGTATCTAGCCTGTTAAAGGATATCCAGCCTGTTAAAGGGGTATCTAGCCTGTTAAAGGGGTATCCAGTCTGTTAAAGGGGTATCCAGCCTGTTAAAGGGGTAGCTAGCCTGTTAAAGGGTATCCAGCTGTTAAAGGGGTATCCAGCCTGTTAAAGGGTTATCCAGCCTGTTAAAGGGGTATCCAGCCTGTTAAAGGCTATCCAGCTGTTAAAGGGGTATCCTGTCTGTTAAAGGGGTATCCAGTATGTTAAAGGGGTATCCAGCCTGTTAAAGGGTATCCAGCTGTTAAAGGGGTATCCATCATGTTAAAGGGGTGTCCATCCTGTTAAAGGGGTATCTAGCCTGTTAAAGGGTATCCAGCCTGTTAAAGGGGTATCTAGCCTGTTAAAGGGGTATCCAGTCTGTTAAAGGGGTATCCAGTATTTTAAAGGGGTATCCAGCCTGTTAAAGGGGTATGCAATCTGTTAAAGGGGTATCCAACCTTTTAAAGGGGTATCCATTCTGTTAAAGGGTATCCAGCTGTTATAGGGGTATCCAGCCTGTTAAAGGGGTATCTAGCCTGTTAAAGGGGTATCCAGCCTGTTAAAGGGGTATCCAGCCTGTTAAAGGGTATCCTGCCTCTTAAAGGGGTATCCATCCTGTTAAAACGTATCCAGCCTGTTAAATGGTATCTAGCCTGTTAAAGGGGTATCTAGCCTGTTAAAGGGTTATCCAGCCTGTTAAAGGGTATCCAGCCTGTTAAAGGGGTATCCTGTTGTTAAAGGGGTATCCAGCCTGTTAAAGGGGTTTCCAGTCTGTTAAAAGGGTATCCAGTCTGTTAATCTGCAGTCATTTGTGTCCCTGGAGATTTTGTTATAATTTTAAAGATAGGGAAATTTTAAACGTATCTTGCATTAGTTATGTGACAGCATTGCTGTACTACAGTGTGACTAACTACAGTGTGTAAAGTACCCTACATTCAGAAACAGCAGTACTTGGAATTAGATCAGAGTGACACTGGAAAAGCACAGCAGGTCAGGAAGCATCCGAGGAGGAGGAAAATCAACATTTTGGACAAAAGCTTTTCATCAGGAATGAAGGGTTTTTGCCTGAAACGTCGATTTTCCTGCTTCTCGGATGCTGCCTGACCTGCTGTGCTTTTCCAGCACCACTCTGATCTAAACTCTGTTTTCCAGCATCTGCAGTCCCCACATTTGCCCACTTGGAAGTAGCTGAAACCCCGTGAAACCATGTGTTTTAGCTGCCACATATTTAAAGTATTTTAATTCTGAGTTGTTAATTCTATACCAGCCTTGGACCTGGAACAGCACTCACATCGGAGGCTGCTTGGTTCCTGTTTGGTGACATTGAGAGCAGCCAATACTGGTTTGAAATATGCCTGCTGATCTAGTCACATGGTAGCTGCCCACAGTTAGCGAATGGTTTGGAAATTCAATTTTGCTGTTTCTGATTTCAAAGTGCATTTGTTGATTACACAATAAAACAAACAATATTGTTCCTAAAAAACCGAAAGAACAGCAGATGCTGTAAATCAGAAACACAAACAGCAGTTGCTGGAAACACTCAGCCGGTCTGGCAGCATCTGGGAAGAAAGATTGGAGTTAGCACTCCTGAGAAAGAGTCATCGGATCCAAAACCTTAACTCTGATTTTTTTTCAAAGGTGCTGCCAGACCTGCTGAGCTTTTCCATCAACTTCGAGTTTTGCCTCTTGTATCTAACATCGAGGATAATAAAATTGTCTTTCAAAATTAGATTGTCTTTTCAGTTAATTACTCTACGTGATTACAATGCTGTGCCTAATTTATCTCCAAACTTTGACTAAAGTTTCTGTTTTTGGCCATTTCCTTTAGTTAAGCAGTCATCAAACCACTTCAGAAATGTAAAATTAGTGTTAGTGTTGGGACTTCAGATTGGAAAGATTTCTGCTCTGGTATCAGCTAAACCAAATGAAGTTGACATTTTGATTAATTAGCCTCAAAATACAATGGGACATTATCATTTCAATCTCGAAAACTACAAAAATAAATTCTGAAAAATCACAACAGAGTGATGCAGATTGTGAAATGTTCTCTCTCACTCCAACTTCCATGAAATTTGTCACTGTAACATGAAAGATATATTTGCAAAAAAATACTCTTTTATCGTTGCTGCTGAGCTACTTTGAACATTGTGATTTGGAGATGCCGGTGTTGGACTGGTGTGGACAAAGTTAAAAATCACACAACACCAGCTTATAGTCCAACAGGTTTAATTGGAAGCACACTCACTTTCGGAGCGACGCTCCTTCATCAGGTGATTGTCACAATCACCTGATGAAGGAGCGTCGCTCCGAAAGCGAGTGTGCTTCCAATTAAACCTGTTGGACTATAACCTGGTGTTGTGTGATTTTTAACTTTGATCATTGTGACCATTCCCAAGTTCTTGTTTTGTGCATTAATGCTATTGGCAGCCTCTTTGAGTAACCAATTTTCCTAAGAGTACATTGAAATGTTTCTCCACAATTTTACAATTTTATTTCTTTACAGTTTTTTTTCCCAATATCATTATGGGTATTTTCCCCCATAGTTTATTTGGTGGGGGGAGCCTATTAATTATGGAGGAAGGTCTCAAGTGTTAAACCCACCTGCTTCATGTCTCTACTCTAATTAGATCTGTGGCAGGAGAAGGGGGAGGGATGTTTGGATGATCTTCCTGACCTTCTAATGAGGGAGGCCCTCAAGTAAACAAATAATGCCCACTTCAGGGTGTCATCCAACTGTCACCGGTTTGAATCCAGGAGAGGATGACTCATGATCTCATCGAATGGTGGAGCAGACTTGATACGCTGAATGGACTACTTCTGCTCACCTGGCTTATGGTCTCATTGAATGAGGTTCACCATGTGGATAACACAACAAGCAAAACCTGGTATTTCTGCTTGTGGGCTCCTGGGGTGGTGGGGGTAGGGAAGGGGCTGTTCATTCAAAGATACTCAGTTCCTGATCAGAGGGAGATGATGGGAGTCAGCTCGTCTACTTTGGATTCCAAGCTCCCTCCACTCACACGCTCTTCCCACAGCCAGTCATCGTTATCCAACTCTCTCCACCAGATGAAGCTGCAGGTACTCACAGTGCCCATAGGGAGTAAACAATGAATCTTGGAAATGCACATAATTGCCCTCCAGTTTGACGGATATAAGATAGATCAGACCAGAACATATCATTCACCAGTTTTACTGGCTTTTCTCTCTCTGGGCAGCCACTGCTTCCTGATTGGTTCTGCTGAGCACAGAGGCATCTGATTGGTTTGGCAGGGCCTCTGACTCCAGAGAAGGTCTGCCATCGACCTGTTATATGGCATAAGGTGGGCTTTTTTTAAACAAAGCAACACAAGGCTCTGAATGGTTCTCCATTTAGTGGCCAAAACCCCTGTCCCTCTCTGACAGATCGCACCCTGCAGGGGGCAAGTAATAGAGTTCTGTGAGATTATAACTGACACTTTTTTTTACACTGTGAATACAAACCTGTTAAATAAAGAAAACCAATTCAATAAATTCACCAGACTTACATCCTTGGGCAGTGTGAAGTGGCTGATAAGGAAGATTAAGTATGCTTCATCCATCGTAAATATAATAGATTACACTAAAGTACGATTTCCAAACCTCAGGATTTCCTGTAGTTCCAAGGAATTGAGGATTAATCTTCTCTACACTTCTACAAGTCAGCCAAAGTAAAAATCATTATTTCATTTTTCATTTTATTTGAACATTAAGGAACTTAGAGGAAAAGGAGCTGGTATGATGAAACGCCGAGGAATATATTCACCCAGACCTTGCATACTCAGACCAAAGTAATGATGTATTTTGGTCAATACCAGTTGTTGCATATTCAGTGAAGTTGACAGCTTCATCAATAAGTTATTGTATACTTGCTGCACTGCTGAAGTGCTTATGTCTCTCACAGACAAAGGACCACTGCTACAGCATAACACCAATTCTCCATATACGGCTAAGGGATACTATGAATGCACACATTCCAGGTCGGAATATTATGCCATTGTGGCATAGAGAACATATCATAGGACAAAGATATCTGAGAGAAAAGATCTCTGAGGAATCAATCGCTGGGGGAACCAACTTTTGAGGGAACCAATCCCCGATCACTGAGGAAACTGATCCCTGAGGGATCAGAGGGAATCTGATTAGGGTGAATCATATTTGGAGAAATACCAACTGGCAAATGACAAATTGAAGGTTAAGCTGAAGAAGCAAGTTTGTTAAGATAATTGGTCTTTTGATTTTTTTTGTGATTTTTCAAATAAATTTTAACACTGAATAATTAATCTAATTTTTTCACCAAATCACGCAATCACTATCGAGGGTTCATTCTATAAATACAATCTTCAAGCAGGAGAATGTACCTTCTGTGGGTGTACATGTTAGAATATTATGGGAATGCTCCTTACGATGTTCTCTCCATTTAAATTGTGCATGAGGCTATCTACTGGGGGTGTGATATCCAGGGGTGTGGCCTTATGTCTTAACAGCACTATTTATTTCTGTAGCTATTACAGATTTGATAAAATGACACTTGATTTTGGCATTCAGGTTTTTCACGCAGCTTAGAGACAACAGGAATGTAAGTGTTGTCCTCTGTGAGATAGCACTCAACAGCTACTCAGGCAACATTTCCTCTCTCATCAGTATCCCATGTTTAATATACTCTGTGGGTTGTCCTGGCACAGAATGGAGGGAATTCTGAACTGCAATACACCAAAGATCATTTGGAGTTGGTGGAGAGCAGTTGAGGCAGAGTCAAAGAAAAAGAACAAAGAAAGCTTACAGCCCAGGAACAGGCTTTTCGGCCCTCCAAGCCCAAGATGAACCAAATCCACTGAAGTCGATGTGTATATTTAAGGCTGAGTTGGATAGATATTTGATCATTGGGGGAATCAAGAATTACAGGAAAAGGGCAGAAAGGTGGATGTGAGGAATGTAAGATCAGCCATGATCTTACTGAACAGCAGAGCAGGCTTAAGGGACTGAATGGCCTCCTCCCATTCCTATGTCTTATGTCTTTCTTAAAGTTATTGGACTTGGTGAGTGATAATGTTTCAATGTCTTACATATTTAAGAATACTGTGTAGAAATAAATGAGAATTTTTTAACAGCTGGCTGAGAATATTGATTTTGAAGACCTTTCTCCAACAAGACTAAAAGGTGAGTGGTTTCATGGTGAAACTCCTCTGTTTAGTTAACAAGTACAGCCCCGAGCTTCTAGTGGCTTGTCATGCATGTTCTTCTATGTTGACTTGCTGTTCACGGCCTTCTACAGGAAGCCCATTGCAATCTCAAGGAACAACATCTCGAAGGGGCAGCCCTGGAGGTGATGAGAGTGTGTGTGAGAAGGGAAAATAATAAGGTGAGTTTGCCCTCCTAAGTTATTAATCCCCTTATGGTTACCTCTGTAACTAAGTGCTAGAAGCTTCACTGGAAACTTTCTTGACTATCACCAGTTAAGGCCTGAAGTAATCAATGAATACCCACTTAAGGATCTCAATTCTGCACCTTCCTGATTAGCTGCCTTCTTAGCTGATGAGAATGGTAGCTAGTTTTTAGGAAACCAGTGTGATCTACCTGTCGGGTTGGGGGGGGGGCTCCAATTACCCCAATCTTTATAGATACCAATTTTTATAGAACCATAGAACACATCCTATTTGGATGGATCACAGTGTGGTTTGGCAACTGGTCTTTCCAAGACCACAAGGAGCTACAGCCACAGCCCAGCCCATCGTGTAAACCAGCCTTCCATCCATTGACTCCATCGATACTTCCTGCTGCCTCCAGAAAACAACCAACATGATCAAAGACCCTTCCTACCCCGGTCATACTCTCATCCACCTTCTTCCACCAGGTAGAAGATACAAACGTTTGAATACATGTATAAACACATTCAGGAACAGCTTCTGTGCCATCGTTATCAGACTTTTGAATGGATCTCTTAAATATTAATGTTGATCTCTTGGTCTGCACCTTGTCTGTGATTGTAATACTATTTTGCAGAGTGCTTCAGACAAAATCTCCAGGACACCCACACCAAACAACTCCACCGCCCAATGGCCGAACATTTCAATATCCCCCTCCCGGTCTGCCAAGGACATGTAGGTCCAGACCTCCTCCATTGCCACTCTGTAACCACCCGACACCTGGAGGAAGAACCCTTCCTCTTCCGTCTTGGGACCCTCCGACAGTATGGCATCAATGTGGATTTCACCAGTTTTGTCATTTCCCCTCCCCCCACCTTACCCCAGTTCCAACCTTCCAGCTCAGCACCATCCTCATGACCTGTCCTACTTGTTCATCTTCCTTGCTAACTATCTGCTCCACCCTTCCCTCTGACCTATCACCTTCACCTCCACCTCCATCCACTCTCAGCTTCCTTTTCCCCAGCCCCACCCGTTCCCATTTATCTCTCCACCTCTGAGGCTCATACCCCCATTTCTGCTGAAGGGTTTTTGCCTGAAACATCGACTCTCCTGCTCCTTGGATGCCGCCTGACTGGCTGTGCTTTTCCAACACCACACTCCAGCACCACTCTATATTCTGTCCTGCTATTTGTTGCACTTTATATGCCTGTATAGCACACAAAACAACACGTTTCACTGTATCTCAGTACATGTGACAAGAAAAATCAAATCAATCAAGGGTCAATTGAACACATGGGTATCTCTGAAAGCCATTTTTATCTCTTTTTCTCCCCCCCCCCCACCCACCACCATCACCAACTTCCATTTCCCCATCCCACTTCCCTAATATAGTAAAAAAACTACTCGCAACTCAGCTGCTGGAGCTCCCAAGGAGTAGAACTCAATCAGTGGCTTTTGGAATGCAGAGGCTGCCAGAATATACCATTTAAAGGTGAGATAAGTGAATACTAGGAGAAAGTGAGGACTGCAGCTGCTGGGGATCAGAGTCGAAAGTGTAAAGCTGGAAAGGCACAGCACGTCAGGCAGCACCCGAGGAGCAGGAGAATCGATGTTTCGGGCAAAGGCAGACTGTACCTGCAATAAAGTCAGGGAATGGAGACCATAACATTTACAAGGAACTGGGCAATTTATTGAATCATAGTCTGGAATCTTCTGGAACCTTTGAGGACAGATGAGGAGACAAGATAGCGATGAGGAGGCATCTGGAATTTGGTTGGTTGTTTAAATGTCCAGCAGGATGTAGATTGAGCCATTTAAGGTCTGGTCTCTGAATGGGTTCTACAGAATTGTATGGGCACTCCATGATGTCCACACAGCTAACATCGCACGACAGCTCTATCAGGAGATAATAACCTCAAATCTTCTGGGTTAGATGAAATGACCAAATAAAAACATATGAAACCTGATGGTGTTTTGAAATCATGGTGATTTGAGATGTTCTGTATTTTGCTGAAGGTATGTGTGTGATTAGGGTAAGTGTTGTACCTCAGAAATGAATTGCATAGTCAGTAACTCTGAAAGACAAGAGTTTTGTTGAGCAATTAGAAACAGTGAATCAGTGATAATAATATGGACTCTTTATCAGCTAAACATATGATTGTCATAGAATTCTGCCGTGTAAATATCCTACGAGAAAGTGGATTTAGAAGCTTACACAGCCAATCACTGGTTTCTAGTTGTCTGCCAACCAGGTAAGTCCCAGGGCCCTCAAGCCTACCTAGACACTTGTGGATGTTGCCTGGTAATTGAGACACTGTCTGCGACAATTGAAGTATTTACAATGGTACTATTGGTGATTCTGAAATGTTAGCCCTCTGATTGGCTGAGCTTGCTCTTTAAAGCAAATCATCTTCTTTAATTGGCCGGCAGCCCTGGCAGTGGCCTCTTAACTGATCTCTGTCAGCAATCACATTTCTAGATGCCCCTGTCTATTGAAGCAGGGCCGTTGCCCATCCTTGGACCTGACAAGATGAATTCAGCCTATGGCTACTAAAAACTCATGCCTGGGAAGCACACATTGCAAGATATAATGTACTGAGCAAAAATAAAGTGAAAGGGAAAGGAATTGGATTAGCTGTACTTGTTAAGAACAACATAATGGGAGCAGAAATAAAATCTTACAGGAACACATCAATGGGAGTAGGCCATTCAGTCCCTTAAGCTTGTGCTGCCATTCAACAGGATCCTAACTGAGCAGTTGTCTAACTCCATATACCTGCCTTTGGCCCATATCCCTTAATACCTTTGCTTCACAAAACCTTGATCAATCTCAGGTTTAAGACGAACAACTGACCTAGCATTAGCTGTCATTTGTGGAAGAGAGTTCCAAACCTCTACCAGCCTTTGTTGATAGAAGTGTGTCCTGACTAACCTCTTGAATGGTCTGGCCCTAATTCTCAAATTATTCTCCTCGTTCCAGATTCTCAAATGAGTGGAAATAGTTTATCTTTATTTACCCCATCTTTTCTAGTTACTATCTTGAAGACTTGATCCAATCACCTCTTAACCGTCTAAATTCTAGGCAAAACAGGCCTACTTTGAATAATCGTACCTCATAATGACCTCCAAAGACCAGATATCATCCTTGTAAACCGACATTGAACTCCATCTAATGTCAATGTATCCTTCCTTGGATACGGTACCCTAATCTGATGACAGTACTCAAAGTGGGGTCTAAACAGAATTTTGAATAGCTGTGGCTGCAGACAGGGCTTTAAAATAGATAGGGGATTGGAAAGCTCCGTTATGGGGGACATTAGAAAACCCGAATTAAAGGGGGAGGTAAAGGTGCAAAGTTTAGGAGAGGTTATTAAAATTTCCAGCACAGACACAAATAGGGCAGAGTGTAGGAGAGGGTTAGCAATCCAAACTCCAAGCACACTGGACAAAAGAATGACAATGAGAATAGGGACGGTTAATACAGGACTGAAGGTGTTATATCAAAGTGCGCACAGTATAAGGAATAAGGTAAATGAGCTTGTGGCACAGATGAAAATTGGCAGGTATGACGTGGTGGGCATCACAGAGACGTGGTTGAGAGGCGATGATGATTTTGAACTGAATATTCAAGGATATTGATTAGATTCCCTATAGTGTGGAAACAAACCCTTTGGCCCAACAAGTCCACACCTACCCTCTGAAGAGTAACCCATCCAGACCCATCTCCCTCTGACTAATGCGCCTAACACTACGGAATCACTAGAATCAGGGAAGGTCCCAGAGGACTGGAAAATCACTAACGTGACACTCCTGTTTAGAAAGGGAGCAAGGCAAAAGATGGAAAATTACACATCAATTATCCTAACCTCGGTTGTGGGTAAGATCCTGGAATCCATTGTGACAGATGAGATTTCTGAATACTTGGAAATGCATGTAAAATAGGGCAAAGTCAGCATGGTTTCATCAAGGAGAGGTCATGCTGGAGAAATCTGCTAGAAATCTTTGAGGAAGTAATAAGCAGGCTAGGAAAGGAGCGCCAATGGATGTTATCTACCTGGACGTCAAGTAGGCCTTTAACAAGGTGTTGCATAGGAGGCTACTAAATAAGATAAGGGTCCATGGTGTCAAAGGCAAGATGCTGGCATTGATAGAAGCTTAGCTATCTGCTCTCTGGCAGAAAGCAGACAGTGAGAATAAAAGGGCCCTTCTCAGGATGGCAGCTGGAGACAGGTGGTGTTCTGCAACGCTCAGTGTTGGGACCACAACTTTTCACTCTGTACATTAATGACGTAGAAGAAAGAACTGAGGGCATTCTGACGAGGTTTGCAGATGATACAAAGATAGGTAGACGGTCAGGTCGTATTGAAGAAGCAGAGAGGCTGCAGAAGGATTTAGACAGGTTAGGAGAATGGGCAAAGAAGTGGCAGATGGAGTACAATGTGGGAAAGGGTGAGGTCATGCACTTTGGTAGGATTATTAGAGGCATGGACTATTTTCTAAATAGGGAGAGAATTCAGAAGTCTGAAGTGCAAAGAGATTTGGGAGTTCTAGTCCAGGATTCTCTCAAGGCAAACTTGCAATTTGAGTCAGTAGTTAGGAAGGGAAATGCAATTATGGCATTTATTTTAAAAGGACATGAATATAAAAGCAGGGATGTAGTCGTGCAGCTCTATAAGGCTCTGGTCAGACTACATTCAGAGTACACATTGGTGCACAGTTTTGGGGCCCCATATCTCAGGAAGGATGTACTGGCCTTGGAATGTGTTCAGAGGAGATTCATGGGAATGGTTCCAGGAATGGAAAGCTTAACATATAAGGATCATTTGAGGACTCTGGGTTTATACTTGATGGAGTTCAGAAGGATGAAGGGGGATCTGATTGAAACATACAGAACACTGAATGGCCTGGGCAGAGTAGATGTTGGGAAGATGTTTCCATTGTTAGGAGAGATGAGGACCTGAGAGTACAGCCTTAGAGTAAAGGGAAGACCTTTTAGAATGAAGATAAGGAGAAACGTCTTCAGCCAGAGAGTGGTGAATCTATGGAATTCATTGGCACAGAAGGCTGTGGAGGCCAGGTCATTGAGTGTATTTAAGACTGAGATAGATAGGCTCTGGAGTATCAAGGGGTTCAAGGATAATGGGGAGAAAGTGGGAGAATAGGGTTGAGAAACCTATCAGAGCTGGAAATGTGATGCTGGAAAAGCGCAGCAGGTCAGGCAGCATCCAAGGAGCAGGAGAATCGACGTTTCGGGCATGAGCCCTTCTTCAGGAATGAGGAAAGTGTGTCCAGCAGGCTAAGATAAAAGGTAGGGAGGAGGGACTTGGGGGAGGGGCGTTGGAAATGCGATAGGTGGAAGGAGGTCAAGGTGAGGGTGATCGGCCGGAGTAGGGGTGGGGGCGGAGAGGACAGGAAGAAGATTGCAGGTTAGGAAGGTGGCGCTGAGTTCGAGGGTTGGGACTAAGACAAGGTGGGGGGAGGGGAAACGAGGAAACTGGAGAAATCTGAGTTCATCCCTTGTTGGAGGATTCCTAGGCAGAAGATGAGGTGCTTTTCCTCCAGCCGTCATGTTGCTATGGTCTTGCGATGGAGGAGTCCAAGGACCTGCATGTCCTTGATGGAGTGAGGGGGGAGTTGAAGTGTTGAGCCACGGGGTGGTTGGGTTGGTTAGTCCGGGTGTCCCAGAGGTGTTCTCTGAAAGATTCCGCAAATAGGCGGCCTGTCTCCCCAATATAGACAAGGCCACATCGAGTGCAGCGGATGCAGTTAATGATGTGTGTGGAGATGCAGGTGAATTTGTGGTGGATATGGAAGGATAGCTTGGAGCCTTGGAGGGAAGTGAAGGGGGGAGGTATGGGCACAAGTTTTGCATTTCTTGCGGTTGCAGGGGAAGGTGCCGGGAATGGAGGTTGGGTTGGTGGGCGATGTGGACCTGATGAGGGAGTCACGAAGGGAGTGGTCTTTTTGGAATGCTGATAGGGGAGTGGAGGGAACGGAGGTGACGGAATGACGATGGATGATACGATGTATATGGAGGTTGGTGGGGTGGTAGGTGAGAACAAGTGGGGTTCTGTCCTGGTGGCGATTGGAGAGACGGGGCTCAAGGGCGGAGGAGCAGGAAGTGGAGGAGATGCGGTGGAGGGCATCACCTGATAGTGATTGTCACAATCACCTGATGAAGGAGCGTCGCTCCGAAAGTGAGCGTGCTTCCAATTAAACCTGTTGGACTATAAGCTGGTGTTGTGTGATTTTTAACTTTGTCCACCCCAGTCCAACACCGGCATCTCCAAATCACAATGTTCAAAGTAACTCAGCAGCAACGATAAAAGAGTATTTTTTTGCAAATATATCTTTCATGTTACAGTGACAAATTTCATGGAAGTTGGAGTGAGAGAGAACATTTCACAATCTGCATCACTCTGTTGTGATTTTTCAGAATTTATTTTTGTAGTTTTCGAGATTGAAATGATAATGTCCCATTGTATTTTGAGGCTAATTAATCAAAATGTCAACTTCATTTGGTTTAGCTGATACCAGAGCAGAAATCTTTCCAATCTGAAGTCCCAACACTAACACTAATTTTACATTTCTGAAGTGGTTTGATGACTGTTTAACTAAAGGAAATGGCCAAAAATAGAAACTTTAGTCAAAGTTTGGAGATAAATTAGGCACAGCATTGTAATCACGTAGAGTAATTAACTGAAAAGACAATCTAATTTTGAAAGACAATTTTATTATCCTCGATGTTAGATACAAGAGGCAAAACCCGAAGTTGCTGGAAAAGCTCAGCAGGTCTGGCAGTATCTTTGAAAAAAAATCAGAGTTAAGGTTTTGGATCCAGTGACTCTTTCTCAGGAGTGCTAACTCTGATCTTTCTTCCCAGATGCTGCCAGACCGGCTGAGTGTTTCCAGCAACTGCTGTTTGTGTTTCTGATTTACAGCATCTGCTGTTCTTTCGGTTTTTTAGGAACAATATTGTTTGTTTTATTGTGTAATCAACAAATGCACTTTGAAATCAGAAACAGCAAAATTGAATTTCCAAACCATTCGCTAACTGTGGGCAGCTACCATGTGACTAGATCAGCAGGCATATTTCAAACCAGTGTTGGCTGCTCTCAATATCACCAAACAGGAACCAAGCAGCTTCAGGTGTGAGTGCTGTTCCAGGTACAAGGCTGGTATAGAATTAACAACTCGGAATTAAAATACTTTAAATATGTGGCAGCTAAAACACATGGTTTCACGGGGTTTCAGCTACTTCCAAGTGGGCAAATGTGGGGACTGCAGATGCTGGAAAACAGAGTTTAGATCAGAGTGGTGCTGGAAAAGCACAGCAGGTCAGGCAGCATCCGAGAAGCAGGAAAATCGACGTTTCAGGCAAAAACCCTTCATTCCTGATGAAAAGCTTTTGTCCGAAATGTTGATTTTCCTCCTCCTCGGATGCTGCCTGACCTGCTGTGCTTTTCCAGTGTCACTCTGATCTACATCCAAGTACTGCTGTTTCTGAATGTAGGGTACTTTACACACTGTATTTAGTCACACTGTAGTACAGCAATGCTATCACATAACTAATGCAAGACATGTTTAAGATTTCCCTACCTTTAAAATTATAACAAAATCTCCAGGGACACAAATGGCTGCAGATTAACAGACTGGATACCCCTTCCTAACCTGCAATCTTCTTCCTGACCTCTCCGCCCCCCACCCCCACTCCGGCCGATCACCCTCACCTTGACCTCCTTCCACCTATCGCATTTCCAATGCCCCTCCCCCAAGTCCCTCCTCCCTACCTTTTATCTTAGCCTGCTTTGCACACTTTCCTCATTCCTGAAGAAGGGCTCATGCCCGAAACGTCGATTCTCCTGCTCCTTGGATGCTGCCTGACCTGCTGCACTTTTCCAGCAAAACATTTTCAGCTCTGATCTCTAGCATCTGCAGTCCTCACTTTCTCCTTGAGAAATCTATCAGCCATGATTGAATGGTGGGGCAGACTCGATGGGCTGAATGGCCTAATTTCTGCTCCTATGTCTTATGGCCTGATGGTCTAACTTCTGCATCCTTCTCCTCCTGCCCTCTGGATATAAAGGCCAGCATTCCATTAAGTTTCCTGATTATTTTCTGCACATGTTCATGCTATTTTAAAGATCTATGAATCTGAACTCTCAAGACTCTTTAGATATTCGTTGTATTTGACTTCAGACCATCTAGAAAGTCCACTGCTCTATTTTTTATTTGTTTCAAAATAAATGACCTGACACTTACTTACCTTGAACTCCAAGGGCCACAGGTTTGCCCATTCATCAGGTCCATCAATACCCCTTTGTAATTTTATGCCTTTTTCTACAATGTCGCATAACATTGTCATCAAGAAATTGAATATGGATTTTTATGGCCATTATCCAAGTCGTTAATAAATAATATGAATAATTGAGGCCCCAGATCCTTGTGGGATACCACGAGTCACATCTTACCAATTTGAATACCGATCCATTTTAATTGCAGTGAGAACGAGGGCCGGGGGCTGCCGGGAAGGTAAGGAAGCCGTTTAAAAAGCTGATATATTTGGGCAACAGCTGAACCCGAGATACGACCAGTGTAGGGTCTCCGACCCGTCCTCCTCCTCTAACAAAAGAAAAGGATTCTGTGGTGTGTTGATAAGGATTTTTTTATTTTATCGTGTGATTGATAAAAGATTTTCTTTCCTATGTCGTAACTTTAGTCTCATTTAGCTAAAGCTGTAGGAGCTCAGGGACATGGCTGATGTCCCGGACTCCTTCACGTGCAGGAGGTGTGTCCAGCTGCAGCTCTTGTTTGATCGCATGATGGCTCTGGAGCTGCAGATGGATCACTTTGGAGCATCCACATTGCTGAGGAGGTCATGGGTAGCATGTTAGTGAATTGGTCACACTGCAGATTAGGATTGCTAAGGGAGAAAGGGAATGGGTGACCAAAAGACAGAGAAAGATCAGGAAGGAAGTGCAGGTGTCCCCTGCGGTCATCTCCCTCCAAAACAGGTATACTGTTTTGGATACTTTTGGGGGAGATGGCTCACTGGGGGAAGACAACATTAGCCAGGTTCGCGGCACCGTGGCTGGCTCTGCTGTACAGAAGGGCGGGAAAGAGAGTGGAAGGGTTATAATCATAGGGGATTCAAAAGGAGAGTAGATTGACAGTTATCTGGTCGGAAATGAGACTCCTGAATGGTACGTTGCATCCTAGGTGCATGGGTCAGGAATGTGTCGGATCAGCTGCAGAACATTCTGAAGCTGGAGGATGAACAGCCAGTTGTCGTGGTGCATATAGGCACCAATGTTATAGGGAATAAACGGGATGAGGTCCTACAAGAAGAATTTAGGGAGTCAGGAGTCTAGTTAAAAAGTAGGACCTCAGAGGTGGTAATTTCTGGATTGCTACCAGTGCCACATGCTACTCAGAATAGGAATGATAGAATAAGCAGGATGATTGTGTGGCTTCAGAGATGGTGCAGGAGGGAGGAGTTCAGATATTTGCGACACTGGGACCAGTTCAAGGGGAGGTGGGACTATTACAAATTGGATGGTCTACACCTGGGCTGGACTGGAACCAATGTCTTTGGGGGCACTTCTGCTAATGCTGTTGGGGAGGGTTTAAACTAATGGGGCATGGGGATGGGAACCAAATGAGGAGGTTAGTCGGCAGTAGGGAGATAGTAACTAAATGCAGAAAGGAACTAGACAATAAACTCAGCATTACTAAGGAGAAGAGTAGGTAGGGAGCAGATGATGAATACAGAGGGACTGGTGGTCTGAGATGCTTTTGTTTAATGCACGAAGTGTAGTAAGTAAGGCAGAGGAACTTAGGGCTTGGATTAGTACCTAGGATTATGATGTTATTGCTATTCCTGAGACTTGGTTGAGGGAAGAGCAAGATTGGCAGCTAAACATCCCAGGATATCGATGCTTCAGGCAGGATAGAGAAGGAGGTAAAAGGGGTGGAGGAGTTGCATTACTGGTCAGAAAGGATATCACAGCTGTGCTGAAGGAGGGCACTATGGAGGACTCGAGCAGTGAGGCAATATGGGCAGAGCTCAGAAAAAGGAAGGGTGCAGTAATAATGTTGGGGCTGTACTACAGACCTCCCAACAGTGAGTGTGAGATAGAGGTACAAATATATAAACAGATTATGGAAAAATATAGGAGCAACAGGGGGATGGTGATGGGAGATTTTAATTTTCCCAACATGGACTGGAATTCACTTAGTGTAAGAAGTCTAGATGGAGCAGAATGTGTAAGGAGCATCCAGGAAGTTTTCTATACCAGAATATAAATAGTCTAACTCAGGAAGGGGCCATGATAGACCTGGTGTTGGGGAATGAGCCCGGCCAGGTGGATGAAGTTTCAGTGGGGGATTACTTCGGGAATAGTGGTCACAATTCCATAAGTTTTAGAATACCCATGGACAAAGATGAAAGTGTCCTAAAGGAAGAGTGCTAAGTTGGGGGAAGGCCAACTATAGCAAAATTCAGCAGAAGCTGTGGACTGTGGATTAGGAGCAGCTGTTTGAAGGCAAATCAACATTCAATATGTGGAAAGGTTTTAAAGAGAGGTTGATTAGAATTCAGGAGAGATATGTCCATGTGAAAATGAGGGATAGAAATGGCAAGATTAGAGAACCATGGATGACAGGTGAAATTGTGAGACCAGCTAAGAGGAAAAAGGAAATGTACATAAGGTCTGGGTGATTGAAGACAGACAAGGCTTTGGAAGAATATTGGGAATGTAGGACCAATCTGAAATGAGGAATTAAGAGGGCTAAAAGGTGTCATGATATTTCCTGAGCAAGCAGGGTTAAGGAAAACTCTAAAGCCTTGGGCAGCATGGTGGCACAGTGGTTAGCACTGCTGCCTCACAACACTAGAGTCCCAGGTTCAATTCCCGACTCAGGTAACTGACTGTGTGGAGTTTGCACATTCTCCCCCTGTCTGCATGGGTTTCCTCCCACAGTCCAAAGATGTGCAGGTCAGGTGGATTGGCCATGCTAAATTGTCCGTAGTGTTTGGGGAATGGGTGGGTTGCGGGTCGGTGTGGACTTGTTGGGCCGAAGGGCCTGTTTCCACACTGTAAGTAATTTAATCTTTTATTCATACATAAGGAGCAAGAGGGTAACTCGGGAAAGGGTTGGCTCACTCAAGAACAAAGGAGGAAATATATGTATGGAGTCAAAGGAAATGGGTGAGATTCTTAATGAGTACTTTGCTTCAGTATTCACCGAGGAGAGGGATATGTTGGATGTTGAGGTTAGGGATAGATCTTTGATTACTCAGGTCAAGTCGGCATAAGGCAGGAGGAAGTGTTGGGTGTCTAAAAGGCAGTAAAGTGGACAAGTCCCCAGGTCCAGATGGGATCTATCCCAGGTTACTGAGGGAAGTGAGAGAGGAAATAGTTGGGGCTTTAACAGATATTTTGGTAGCATCCTTGAACAGGGATGAGGTCCCAGAGGACTGGAGAATTGTTAATGTTCCCTTCTTTAAGAAGGGTAGCAGGGATAATCCAGGTACAGTAATTACAGACTTGTGAGCTTGACGTTAGTGGTCGGGAAGCTGCTGAAGAAGAAACTGAGGGATTAGATATATACCCATTTGGAAGAAAATGGGCTTATCAGTGATAGGCAACTTGGTTTTGTGCAGGAAAGGTCATTCTTACAAACCTAATAGAATTCTTTTAAGAGGTGACAAAGTTGATTGATGAGGGAAGGGATGTAGATGTCATATATGTGGACTTTAGTAAGGCGTTTGATAAGGTTCCCTACAGTAGGCTGAAAGAGAAGGTGAAGTCACATTGGGTCTAGTATGTTCTCACTGGATGGATGGAAAACTGTTTGGGCAACAGGAGACAGAGAGTAGTAGTGGAAGAAAGCTTCTCAAAACAGAGACCTGTGACCACAGGGGGATCCATGCTGAGACCACTATTTGTGATATATATATGTGATTTGAAGGAAGGTGTAGGTTGCCTCATTAGCAAGTTGCAGATGACACTAAGGTTGGTGGAGTAGCAGATAGTGAAGGGAACTGTCAGAGAATACAACAGAACATAGTTAGATTGGAGAGTTGGGCAGAGCAATGACAGATGGAGTGCAATTGGACAAGTGCGAGGTGATGCGTTTTGGAAGATCCAATTCAAGAACGAACTACACGATAAATGGAAATGTTCTGGGGACAATTTATGAACAGAGAGATATGGGTGTTCAGGTCTATTGTTCCTTGAAGGTGGCAAAGCAGGTCAGTAGAGTGGTCAAGAAGGCATATGGCACGCTTTCCTTCAATGGACAGGGTATTAAGCACAAGAGTTGACAGGCCATGTATAAGACTTTGGTTCAGCCACATTTGGAATACTGAATACAGTTCTGGTCGTCACAGAACCAAAAGGATGTGGATGCTTTAGAGAGGGTGCAGAGGAAGTTCACCAGGATATTGCCTGGTATAGAGGATGCTAGCTATGAGGAGAGGTTGAGTAGACTAGGAATATTTTCATTGGAAAGACAGAGGTTGAGGGAGGACCTGATTGAGGCCTACAAAATCATGAGAGGTGTAGACAAGGTGGATAGGAAGAAACCTTTTCCCAGAGTGGAGGGCTCAGTTACTAGGGATCATGAGTTCAAAGTGAGAGAGGAAAAGTTTAAGGGATATATGCATGGAAAGTTCTTCACGCAAAGACTGGTGGGTGCCTGGAACGCATTGCCAGTGGAGGTGATGGGGTAGGAATGTTAGCGTCATTTAAGATGCATCTAGACAGGTACGTGAATGGGCAGGGAGCAAAGGGATACAGACCCTGATGAAATAGGCGGCAGGTTTAGATAGAGGATCTGGATCAGCACAGGCTTGGAGGGCCGAAGGGCTTGTTCCTGTGCTGTAATTTTCTGTGTTCTTTGTTCTACCCATTATCCTTACTTTCTGCCTGCTATCACTTTTTCTCACCTATTATGAAAGAAGCTCAGGAAGGGAGGATTTGTTACAGTATCCAGCAAATGGTAAAAAGCCAGAGCAAAAAAAACAGGGAGTTACATCTTGGCAATAGTAATCATAATGCATTACCACAGCTAAATAAACACATATGGAAAGCATTAAAAGTAAGAAAACTGCACGTTGACCACAGAAGAAAGCATGATAAAGTGTTTAGAAAATAAGTCAAAAAATAACAGAGATGGCAAAAAGCAACTATAAAATTAAATTATCAAGGACAATTAAAAACCATGTTTTACAGACAATCACCAAAAATGGGAAGTCAGGTTTGAAGTAGGTAGACAAGCAGGGGGCTGGAAGAACACAGCAAGCCAGGCAGCATCAGAAGGTGAATGCATTAACATTTTGGGTGGAATCCTATTTCAGGTTATGCCCGAAGCGTTAACTTCTCCACCTTCTGATGTTGCCTAGCTTGCCATGTTCTTCCAGTCTCCTGCTTGTCTACCTTTGATTCCTGCATCTGCTGTTTTTTTGTTACTAACTGAGTTTGAAATAGAGCCACGTCTTGATGGACAGGATAATATCTCAGGCAGTGATCAAGGAATGGTAGAAGTATTAATAATTAACTTTACTTTGTCACTTCCCACAGAAACAGGACAGGGGAATAAGAAATTGATGGCGAGATGATCATGCATTTAAATGAAAGGAGAGAAATATCAAATAAACTAAAGAAAATTGAAGAAGATAAATTTCCCTGATCAGTGTGGCATATATCCCCATATTTTAAAAGTATCTAAAGAAAGAGCAGAAGATTCATGAAATATTTTTGATAATTCATTAGACGAAGGCATAGCACCAAAAGACTGACAGGGTTGTATTGTTATGGAATACTTAGAAAGAGAGATAGAGTGTATCCAGGTGACCACTCAGTTTAAAATCTGTAGTAGTTAAATAATGGAATGCTTGATAAATATCTAGAAATGAAAAATACCCAATTACAAATAGTCAGCATGAATTTCAAGAGGGAAAATCTTACATAAGTAAATCTATTACATTTTTTGAAGCAATAACAGAGTAGGTAGGTTTTCTAGGTTTTCAAAAAAGCCTTTAAAGTATAACAACAAGATGCTACTAAGAAAGGCTGGAGGACAGTAGTAGCAGAATGAATTACTAGCTGACTTCAAGACAAAAGGCAGAGAATAAATTTTAAGCCTTGTTATCAGAAAGGCAGTGGCATTGCAGAATTAGGCTGGTGAGTGAGGCTGTTCACAACTTACATGAAATTTTGAATCAAAAATACAATTTCTAAATTTGCTGATGACACCAGTTTGGGGGCACAGTTGATACTAAAGAAGACTACAACAAATGTCAAGGTATTAACAAACTTGTCAACAAGACATTTAATGTCAAATCAATTCCAGCATCGATAAATATGAATCATTACATCTTGGTAAGCGAAATAGAGGTTGCACGTTACCTAGAAAATATAAATGAAGATATATAATACAAATGGATCTGGAAATTCCAATATATAAATCACTAAAAGTCGCAATATAAATGCTAAAGATCATGAAATAAAATAGCAAATGAAGCTCTAGATCTATTTGCAAGCACTGGGCTCAGTGGTTAGCACTGCTGCCTCACAGCATCAGGGTCCTAGGTTTGATTCCAGCCTTGGACATCTGTCTGTCTGTTTGTGTGGAGTTTGCACATTCTCCCCGTGTCAGCGTGGGTTTCCTCCCATAGTCCAAGAATATGCAGGTCAGGTGAATTGGCCATGCAAAATTGCCCGGACTGTTAGGTGCATTAGTCAGAGGGAACTGGGACTGGGTGAGTTATTCTTCAGAGGGTCGGTGTGGACTGGTTGGGCCAAAGGGCCTTTTTCCACACTGTAGGGAATCTAATCTAATTTTTTTTTTAAAAGGACAGGATTAAAAATTAAAATCGTTATGCTTAATTTATGTCAAGCTTAGGTTTGACAACACTTGGGAGCATGATACATGTTAAGAATGAACTTTATAAAGGCACTAAAGATAATTCAAAGAGGATTGGCAATATTTTGCAAGAAATATTGACATATAAACATCAGAAGATGTTCTTTTTGTCAGGAAAAAAAGTCACCGTTTCCCTCATGAAGTCCTTTAAAGTGAGTCTCATTTTGCATACAGTGGAAAAAGATGGCATATTTCCTCTTCTGAGGATAGCTGTCACAGAATGGGGTGGAGTTGACACAGTGGCTCAGTGGTTAGCACTGCTATCTCACAGCATGGGGGACCCAGGTTTGATTCTACCCTTGGGTGACTGTCTGTGTGGAGTTTGCATGTTCTCCCTGTCTGTGCGTGGGTTTCCTCTGTGTGTTCTGGTTTCCTCCATAGTCCAAAGCTGTGCAGGTTAGGTGTATTGCCAATGCTAAGTTGCCCATTGTGTCCAGGGATGTGCATGCTAGGTGGGTTAGCCATGAGAAATGCAGGGTTAAGGGAATGGAATGGGTCCGAGTGGGATGCTCTTTGGTTGGTCAATATGAATTTGATGGGCCAAATAGCCTGCTTCCACACAGTAGATGATCTATGATTAATGTGAGATTGCAAAGTGAAAAAAATCTGATAGGGTATTCCAAAGAAATGTAGGGAGTAGGGAGAATGTGGGAGAGTTTAAACTAGTTTGGCGGGGGGGGTGGGAATCAGAACAACATGTCTGAGAGGGAGCCAGTTGCAGATGGGGCAGTGACAGGATATAGTGAAACTTTCGGGAAGGTTTCTCATACAATGAAACAAAGGGATCGGTTAAAGTGTGGCTGCTTTAACACACATAGTGTCAGAAACAAGAATGATGAACTTACAGCATGAGTCAGTACTTGGGGCTATGATGTTGTGGCCATAACGGAGATGTGGGTTTCACAGGGGCAGGAATGGCTGCTTGATGTTTCAGGGTTTAGAACAGTTAAAAGGAACAGGGAGGGTGGAAAAAGAGGAGGGGGTGCAGCATTGCAAATCAGAGAGTGTATCACAGCTACAGAAACAAAGGTTGTTGAGGAAGGTTTGTCTAATGAGTCAGTATGGGTGGAAGTTAGGGACAGCAAGGGAAAAGCCACCTCATTGGGGGTTTTCTACAGACCACCTAATATCAGGAGAGAGATTGAAGACCTCATAGGCGGGCAGATTCTGGAAAAATGCAGATGTAGCAGGGGTTGTTGTTATGGGTGATTTCAACTTTCCCAATATTGACTGGAACCTCCTTAATGCAGATGGGTTGGATGGAGCCATTTTTGTCAGGTATGCTGAGGAAGGTTTCCTTACTCAGTACATAGACAAATCAACAAGGGGATAGGCCATTTTGGATTTGGTGCTTGGCAATGAGCCAGGACAGGTGTCAGATCTCGCAATGGGAGAACACTTTGGTGACAGTGATCACAACTGCCTGACATTTACCAAAATCTTGGAGAGGAAACGGAGCAGTTACCAAGGGAAGATATTTAATTGGGGAAAAGGAAATTATGACTCTATCAGATAGGAGTTGGAAAGTACAGACTGGGAACAAATGTTCCACAGAAGGGGCACAGCAGACATATGGAGACTGTTTCAGGAACAGTTGTGTGTTGCACAAATTTATTCCTCTGAGACAGGTAAGAAAGGGTAAGATTAAGGAACCTTGGATGACGAGAACAGAGGAGCTTCTCATCAAATGGAAGAAGGCAGCTTATATAAGGTGGAGGATGCAAGGATCTAGCACAGCTTTAGAGGATTACAATCAACAAGGTAAAAATAATGACTGCAGATGCTGGAAACCAGATTCTGGATCAGTGGTGCTGGAAGAGCACAACAGTTCAGGCAGCATCCAACGAGCAGCGAAATCGACGTTTCGGGCAAAAGCCCTTCATCAGGAATAAAGGCAGTGAGCTGGAAGCATGGAGAGATAAGCTAGAGGAAGGTGGGGTGGGGAGAGATTAGCATAGAGTACAATGGGTGAGTGGGGGACGAGATGACCTCCAGAAAGACCCCACCACCAAGGATGTATTCCCCCCCCCACCCCTTCCGCCTTCCGCAAAGACCATTCCCTCCGTGACTACCTGGTCAGGTCCATGCCCCCTCAACGACCCACCCTCCCATCCTGGCACTTTCCCCTGCCACCGCAGGAACTGTAAAACCTGTGCCCACACCTCCTCATCACCTCTATCCAAAGCCCTAAAGGAGCCTTCCACATCCATCAAAGTTTTACCTGCACATCCACTAATATCATTTATTGTATCAGTTGCTCCCGATGTGGTCTCCTCTACATTGGAGAGACTGGGCGCCTCCTAGCAGAGCGCTTTTGGAACATCTCCGAGACATCCGCACCAATCAACTACACCATCCTGTGACTCAACATTTCAACTCCCCCTCCCACTCTGCCAAGGACATGGAGGTCCTGGGCCTCCTTCATCGCCGGTCCCTCACCACCAGACGTCTGGAGGAAGAACGAATCATCTTCCGCCTCGGAACATTTCAACCCCAGGGCATCAATGTGGACTTCAACAGCTTCCTCATTTCCCCTTCCCCCACCTCATCCTAGTTTCAAACTTCCAGCTCAGCACTGTCCCCATGACTTGTCCGGACGTGTCCGACCTGACTAGCTCCTTTTCCACCTATCCACTCCACCCTCTCCTCTCTGACCTATCACCTTCATCTCCTCCTCCACTCACCCATTGTACTATATGCTAATCTCTCCCCACCCCACCCTCCCCAAGCTTATCTCTCCATGCTTCCAGCTCACTGCCTTTATTCCTGATGAAAGGCTTTTGCCCGAAACGTTGATTTCGCTGCTCGTTGGATGCTGCCTGAACTGCTGTGCTCTTCCAGCACCACTGATCCAGAATTTAGAGAATTACAGGCTTGCTAGAAAGGAGCTCAGAAATGGACTTGAGAGCCAGGAGGGGGCACGAAAAAGGCTTAGCAAGAAGGATTAGGGAGAACCCAAAGGCACTTTACTCATACGTGAGGAATAAGAGAATGATCAGGGAGAAAGTAGGGCCGGCCAGAGATAGCGTAGGGAACCTGTGCGTGCAGTCTGAGCAGCTTAGGGAAGCCCTAAATGAGTTTTTTTGCTTTGGTTTTCACTAAGGAAAGGGATCTTGTTACGAATGAGAACTTTGAAATGCTGGGATTCACGCTTGAACAGATCAAGATTGATGAAGGTGATGTGCTGGAAATTTTAGAAAACATTAGGATTGATAAGTCCCCAAGGCCAGACCAGATTTATTCTAGGCTGCTCCTGGAAGCGAGAAAGGACGTTGCTAAGCTGCTGGCTAAGATCTTTGTCTCCTCACTCTCCACGGGAGTCGTACCGGAGGACTGGAAGGAGGTGAATGTTGTTCCTCTTTTCAAGAAGGATAATAGGGAAATCCCTAGCAATTACAGTCTTACGTCTGTGGTCAGCAAAGTTTTGGAAAGAATTCTGAAGGATAGGATTTATAACTATTTGGAAAAGCATAGCATGATTAAACGCAGTCAGCATGGCTTTTTGAGGGGCAGGTCATGTCTCACAAATCTTTTTGAGTTCTTTAAGGAGGTAACGAGATAGTTCAATGAATGTCAAATAGTGGATGTAGTGTATATGGACTTCAGCAAGGCATTTGATAAGGTTCCCCATGATAGGATCATTCATAAAGTGAGGAATTATGGGATATAGAGAGATATGGCTATCTGGATTCAGAATTGGTTGGCTGACAGAAGGCAGAGAGCGGTTGTCAATGGAAAGTATTCTGCCTGTAGGTCAGTGTTAAGTGGGGTCCCGCAAGGCTCTGTTCTTGGGCCTCTGCTCTTTGTAGGTTTTATAAATGACTTGATGAGGAGGTTGAGGGGTTGGTTAGTAAATTTGCAGATGACACAAAGGTTGGAGATGCCATTGATAGTATCAAGGGCTATTGCAGGCTGCAGTTCAACATAGACAGGATGCAGAGCTGGACTGAGAAATGGCAGATGGAGTTCAACCTGGATAAATGCGAAGTGATGCAGTTTGGAAGGTTGAACTCAAATGCTGAATATAGGATTAAAGACAGGATTCTTGGCAATGTGGAGGAACAGAGGGATCTTGGTGTTCAAGTGCATAGATCCCTCAAAGTTGCCACCCAAGTGGATAAGGTTGTTAAGAAAGCATATGGTGTTTTGGCTTTCATTAACAGGGGGATTGAGTTTAAGAGCCGTGAGGTTTTGCTACAGCTCTACAAGTTCCTAGTGAGACCACACTTGGAATATTGTGTCCAGTTCTGGTCAACCTACTATAGGAAAGATACAGAGGCTTTGGAGAGGGTGCACAGAAGTTTACCAGGATGCTGCCTGGACTGGAGGGCTTGCCTTATGAAGAGAGGTTGACTAAGCTCGGACTTTTCTCTCTGGAGAGAAGGAGGAAGAGAGGTGACCTGATTGAGGTGTACAAGATAATGAGAGGCATGAATAGAGTCAATAGCCAGAAACTTTTCCCCAGGGCATGATTGACTGGCATGAAGGGTCATAGTTTTAAGATATTAGGAGAAAGGTGTAGGTGTTGAGGGGACGTCAGATGAAGGTTCTTTACGCAGAGAGTTGGGAATATATGGAATGTGTTGCCAGCTGTGGTGGTGAAAGCAGAGTCATTAGGGACATTTAAGTGACTGCTGGACAAGCACATGGATAGCAGTGAATTGAGGGGTGCGTAAGCTTAACTTATTCTATTTTACATCAGGATTAATCCTCGGCACAACACCGTAGGCTGAAGGGACTGTTCTGTGCTGTACTGTTCTATGCTCTATGTGGAATTCATGACCATGGCAAGCGCTGGAAGTGAATAGTGCTGACGCAGTTAAAAGGAGGTTTGATAAGAATTTGTGGGAGTAGGGAGAAGGTTATAATGATTAAAGTTAGAAAAGGAAATGGAAGCCTCAGAAGAGAGTAAATTGTGGCATGAGTGAGTTGGGCTGAATGGCCTCTATCTGTTCTGTACTGTACTGTACTGTAATGTACTGTAATGTAGGCAGGTGTGAGTAATTCTGGGGATGATGGAGACCTGAAGCAAAATCAAAGTGCTGGAGAAACTCAGCAGGTCTAGCAGCATGTGTGGGGACAGAAATTGAGTTAATGTTTCAAGACTGATATAAACCTTCCAACAAGAATACCAGATATGCCCATCCTGATGCTGGGGGCACCTCGCACATCTTTTATGCTTTTCACAATTAGTGTGGTGGGATTCTTGCTAGGCAGTGGTGAGCTACTGCTTCAGGGAAATTGTAGCCTGTTAAACGATTTAACATATAACTCACTTCATTAACATTTAACTTTCTACCTTATCAAATTCGCCAAACAAGCTCAATATTGGCAAACTAGACCTGGAAACCAAGGTGAGTATGTGGTAGATTCAGCCCCCTGTTTGTTCAAAATGATCTCCATGCTACTCAAACAAACTGCAGAGCAGGACACAACCCAAGTGCACCGGCCAAACACAGATACATTGGCAGCTGGCATTTGTCAACTCCTCACAACCATCGTGACACATCTCTAAGCCTCTGGCACCTTAAAGTACAATGGCATGTAGGGAACATCATTAACTCAGTAACTATATCAGTGGAAAGCTGCAGGAGAGACACTGAGGACATGGACAGGGACATAGCTCACAGACTGGACCAGATGGCATCCTAGGGCTTGGTCACCTAGCTTACAGGAAACATACCTAGCTGAGCCAATTAGTGCTGTCACACAATCTGTCTTGCTGTTCAGCAGTCCTCAGTCTAGGAGAGTGACACCTTGCTGTGTGACAGTGTGCTATGTCAATCTCCACCACCCCCGACACTCCATGTGACGGCAACTTACACAGCAAAACATACTTCCTCGGCAGCCATCTCTCAGAGTCCTCAGTGATGGCCCCTTCATAGATGAATAGAAACTTACAACATGGAAACAGGCCCTTTGGTCCAAACTGGTCCATGCTGACCAAAACGCCCATCTGCTCTAACCCCATTTTCTTGCATTTGACCCATATCCTTCTAAATCTTTCCGATCCATGTATTCAGTCAGGGGGTCCAGGCACAGTCGGTCAAGGTCACCCTCTGAGACCAACCCAGCAGTTTGTGATGGTCAGAGAGCTGGTCGGGGTGTTCTCGGTCAGGGAGGTCTGAGTCTCTGCAGCATGGGGAGTGGATAATAGTCAGTCCTTTGGCTCCACATTGGACAGTCCAGGAGGGGGATGGTAGAAAATTGCTGCCAAAGTGCTCACGCAGGAGGAAGGTCCACCCCCACACTCAGGAGCTTCAGGTGGGAGCAGTGAATGACCACAGTTGGCATAGACATTTTATATGCTAAGGGCTGGGGGGAGCAAAAGCTGGTTTAGTGCAGGTTATGTAGATGCGTTGGCTGGGGACTTGGGGGTGGGGTGGGGGGGGGGTGGTGCAGTGATGGTGTGAGGCTGATGGACGTCTCAGGAAGTGGACTTACGTGTTTGGGAACTCCCTGCCACATTGAGGAGGAGGCTGAAAACCACTGCCTGAAAAGCACTCACCGTCATCGTGCTGTAAATCCAATGTTGCTGAATGGGTAAGAAAATGGCTGCACCCAGATGTACCAAGTAAAGGACTTGACTTTTCAAGGCGCAGCTCCTACTGGGGTTACAGCTTTTAAAGGGTTAGTTTATTACACACAGACACATGCAATGTACAAGACACTGACTGTGGATCCCAATTCCTTAACCATCGTCATGCGCTGACCGCCCTCTGTGTGGTGCATCTTCCTGATAAAGATATTGCTGAACATTTCATTCACAGATTGACATTTGGACACATAGGACATGAGAAGAGAGGGACATTGTATAAGGAGGGCCAAAGATGCCACCTTCACCCAATGCCATGTGTACACTTCATTCCTCCTGTTTCCACATGAGGCAAAGGGTCTCACACAGACTCCATCCATGGAACCTGCTCTGTGATCGTGAAGTGATGCCCGGTGTTGTGACTAAACCTTTCCGGCTGACACAGAGAGACAAGCAGCCAGGTTAAAGAAGTGACATTTATACCAAAGCTTACAATCACTTACAGACCACTGTCAGTGGTGCCACAGTCTGCTGTCAATCAGTTTTCTCCGATCCCTCCCACTCTGTCTGGTTCTGCCAATGGGCTGGAAGGACCCTGTTCATCTCTGGATCCTATTGGCCCCTGGACATTTGGTGGGGTAACCCTAGGGGTACTTGTGGCTGAATGGCCCAGACGTACCAAGGGTCGTCTTGTCACAGGAAAGTTGACCCTCCTCAGCGTGAGGGCTTTAGGTGGCCTGGCAGGGTGGCAGTGAAGTGACCTGTGGGGGAGAGCCATGAGGGACCTGTGCATGGTTCCTCCTCTGATTTTTTACCCGTTGCCACCTCCCTGTCTCCTTTTGAGGACAAGGCACCTATAGTGTAGGTTGAGGTTCCTGTCAACATGCCTTCAGTCCTGAGGACCGGTGATCGGGGCAATGGAAAGGAGGTGTATGCCCCTCTCCTGTAGACCATGAGGGCACTGGGCCTGGTTCCCCATGGCACTGCCATCTGTCCATGGAGTTAGACAGTGACATGTCTCACTGCACTGCTGCAGTTTCTGGCCAGTGAGGGCCATAGCCTCCCACAATGCTGCCTGCTGCACCTGTGCATGTGGATGAGGTCCCTGATTGCTGACCCCACTGGCTCCTCTCCTGAGGGGCTGATCAGGTGCCTGGTCTCCATCCGTCCTCTCAGTCCCAGCAGCCTGGGATCTTTCTCCTCTGCCACCTGTGGAGCTGGCACAGTGAAGGGCTCATCTAGACTGTGCTTCCACATTTTCTTGATCAAACATTCCCATCGAGTTGTAGTATCTGGACCAGTCAGGTATTCAGGAAGCAACCTCAGTACTTTCAGCCTTGGATGTCCAGAAGATGGTTTCTAGGGGAGTTGTCTGTTTCTACATGGTGGTCATGGAAATGCTGACTCTTACTACAAGACCCAAAAGCGGGAGAAGGTGTTAAAAGGGCATGCATTGATTGGAGTGACAACAGAGTCCCTACAAGAGTGACAATGGAAGGAAGAGTGGGGCTTACTCAGTTGATGGGACGTGGATGTTCCTGCATCCTCACAGATGTGATCCTGGTGTTCTCCTGTGAGCGTCTGGATTCTCTCCTCACAGGGATTGAGAACCCCCTAATGCCAGCGATCCTTCCATCCCGATTAGCTTTCTCTGCCCCACCACATACTCTCTTCTTCTGTATTGGGAAAGGAAGAGATTGAGAGAGTTGAAAGTTGGGGGGGGGGGTCACAGCTGGTGATGCTGGTGCGAGTGGGTGAAGGATGGTGATGTGAGGAGGCGACACTAAGGGCATGCAGGGTATATGTTGCGGGGGGGGGGGTTGTGTAGATGAGAGCGGGAGAGGTAATACGAGTGTAGAACAGTAAAAGTCTTGGTGATGGATGGGTGTAGTGGTGGAGAGAGAGTGAGTGTGAGTCTGCAAAGAGAACAGTGTGGCACTTACCCTACTGGTGCAGACAATGTCATTGACCTTCTCACAGCACAGACCTGGTTGGCATATTGAGACCAGGCTGCAACAATCAGATGGCATGACCTCCTGTGCCACTTCTCCATAAAGAGCAGGTCTCTGCACCAGTTCCTGCATCAGAACCACCCTGATGGAGAATTTTGATGCCATCTTTCACTGTTCCTGGCATTGTACAGAAATGTCCTTGAGTGAGCAGGGCAGCTCACTCAATGACAATATCCCCTAGGGCACACAGTAGTGGCACAATTAGGTGAGGTGTCAGTTTTCACCAACATCCACTGAGTAGTGAGCTGTTCTGGGAATAATGTGTGGTAAGAAGGGGTCCACATTGTACCCAACAGACTCTGTTGGTGGGGGCAGGGAAATAGTTGACCTGGTAAGTTTGGTAAGACATAGTTCGAGAACTCACTACTATAAACTCTAAAAAAAGTCAACACAACCTATACCAATCCCAAAAAAACTAAATTTCAATTTATTGTAACATTTTCAGGATTTTCTCTGCTTGTTATGAGCCTGTATCCAAAGGGAATAGTTCTTTTGTTGTCTGTGAATGATCTTTTTGTGCTGTTTAAATCCAGCCATGCATTTACATTATCGATTATCCTTATACCCAGTCTCGATGTTCTACAGCAATATCGATTTTGTTTGCTTTAAGTGCCTGTGGTGAGCGCTGCGGTTTTTCTTCATCTATAATGCATTTCTTCACTGAGATGTACAACTCATTCTCAGCAGCTATGGCCATTGAATTAGATAAGGTCCCATACAGACAACATGACCGTGATGTACAATATACCCACACTCATCTCTTCCACTGCAGGATTCAGGCTGATTACTGATTTCCATAGCATACAACCATCATTAAACACCCTGCCGACTGGCTTAAGACTTGAACACTGTGCACAGAATCTTGACAGTCTACCACCACATAATATTAGCTTTAATTTCTTAAAGTGAAGGTACAATTTGACTGGATCAGCTGCGAGGAATGGAAGGGGAAGGGCCTTTGAGGAGGAAGCAAACTGAAAAACATTGTCTCAGGACAGAGAGTATGTTCAAGTTTCTTAGAAGCAGTTCTGGGGGTCTAATATGAATAGATGGAACAATGTCTTTTTGCCACATCACACTAAGCAATAGTTGGAGCGGTGAACTGGTAGGAATATTAGGGAAGGTTCATTTTTACAAAGAAGTGCTGTACTTCCAACAAATAACTGCCACAACTATACCGTAAGATTTCATGTTTTGAAACCAAAAATAACATTACGATCAGAATTAAGCAAAGTGATCACTTTTAACACTGTAGCCTACAAAGGATTTATGTTACAAACTCAGTATCAGTTCTTTCTTCTCCTCTTCTAGAATGCACTTTAATTCTCCTTCGTATTCCAGTTAATGATAGGGACATCCCTCCATTAGCAATTGGCTAAACCATCCGCGAAACATTATTAAAGACCACATAGAGTCATAGAGATGTACAGCACGAAAATGGACCCTTCGGTCCAACCCGTCCATGCTGACCAGATATCCCAACCCAATCTAATCCTACCTGCCAACACCCGGCCCATATCCCTCCAAACCCTTCCTATTCATGTACCCATCCAAATGCCTCTTAAATGTTGAAATTGTACCAACCTCCACGACTTCCTCTGGCAGCTCATTCCATACATGTACCACCCTCTGTGTGAAAATGTTGTCCCGTGGGTCTCTTTTATATGTTTCCCCTCTCACCCTAAACCTATGCCCTCTAGTTCTGGACTACCCCCCCACCCCACCCCACCCCACCCCCCTCCACCCTCCTTCCATTCCAGGGAAAAGACTTTGCCTATTTACCCTATCCATGCCCCTCATAATTTTATAAACTTCTATAAGGTCACCCCTCAGCCTCCGAAGCTCCAGAGAAAACAGCCCCAGCCTGTTCAGCCTCTCCCCATTGCGCAAATCCTCCAACCCTGGCAACATCCTTGTAAATCTTTTCTGAACCCTTTCAAGTTTCACAACATCTTTCTGATAAGAAGGAGACCAGAATTGCACGTAATATTCCAACAGTAGCCTAACCAATGTCCTGTACAGCCCCAACATGGCCTCCCAACTCCTGTACTCAATACTCTGACCAATAAAGGAAAGCATACCAAACGCCTTCTTCACTATCATATCTACCTGCGACTCCACTTTCAAGGAGCTATGAACTGCACTCCAAGGTCTCTTTGTTCAGCAACACTCCCTAGGACCTTGCCACTAAGTGTATAAGTCCTGCTAAGATTTGCTTTCCCAAAATGCAACACCTCTCATTTTTCTGAATTAAACTCCATCTGCCACTTCTCAGCCCATTGGCCCATCTGGTAAAGATTCTGTTGTAATCTGAGGTTACCCTCTTCGCTGTCCACTACTCCTCCAATTTTGGTGTCATCTGCAAACTTACTAACTGTACCTCTTATGCTCACATCCAAATCATTTATGTAAATGACAAAAAGTAAAAGACCCAGCACTGATCCTTGTGGTACTCCACTGGTCATAGGCCTCCAGTCTGAAAAACAACCCTTCACCACCACCCTCTGTCTTCTATCTTTGAGCCAGTTCTGTATCCAAATGGCTAGTTCTCCCTGTATTCCATGAGATCTAACCTTGCTAATCAGTCTCCCATGGGGAACCTTGTCGAACGCCTTACTGAAGTCCATATAGATCACATCTACTGCTCTGCCCTCATCAATCCTCTTTGTTATTTCCTCAAAAAACTCAATCAAGTTTGTGAGACATGATTTCCCATGCACAAAGTCATGTTGACTATCCCTAATCAGTCCTTGCCTTTCCAAATGCATGTATATCCTATCCCTCAGGATTCCCTCCAACAACTTGCCCACCACCGAGGTCAGGCTCACTGGTCTATAGTTTCTCAGCTTGTCCTTACCGCCCTTCTTAAACAGTGGCACCACGTTTGCCAACCTCCAGTCTTCCGGCACCTCACCTGTGACTATCGATGATACAAATATCTCAGCAAGAGGCCCAGCAATCATTTCTCCAGCTTCCCACAGAGTTCTCAGGTACACCTAATCAAGTCCTGGGGATTTATCCACCTTTATGCATTTCAAGACATCCAGCACTTCCACCTCTGTCATATGGACATTTTGCAAGATGTCACCATCTATTTCCCCGCAGTCTATATCTTCCTTATCCTTTTCCACAGTAAATACTGATACAAAATACTCATTTAGTATCTTTATCAATTTTCTATGGCTCCACACAAAGGCCGCCTTGCTGATCTTTGAAGGGCCATAGTCTCTCCCTAGTTACCCTTTTGTACTGAATGTATTTGTAAAATCTCTTTGGATTCTCCTTTATTCTATTTGCCAAAGCTACCTTATGTCCCCTTTTTGCCCTCCTGATTTCCCTCTTAAGTATACTCCTACTTCCTTTATACTCTTCTAAGGATTCACCCGATCTATCCTGTCTGTACCTGACATATGCTTCCTTCTTCTTAACCAAACTCTCAATTTCTTTAGTCATCCAGCATTCCCTATACCTACTAGCCTTTCCTTTCACCCTAACAGGAATATACTTTCTCTGGATTCTTGTTATCTTATTTCTGAAGGCTTCCCATTTTCCAGCCGTCCCTTTACCTACGAAAATCTGGCCCCAATCAGCTTTCAAATGTTCTTGCCTAATTCCATCAAAATTAACCTTTCTCCAATTTAGATCTGGTCTATCCTTTTCCATCATTTTTTATAATCAAATAGAATTATGGTCTCTGGCCCCAAAGTGCTCCCCCACTGACACCTCAGTCACCTGCCCTGCCTCATTTCCCAAGAGTAGGTCAAGTTTTGCACCTTCTCTTGTAGGTACAACCATATACTGAATCAGAAAATTGTCTTGTTCACATTCAACAAATTCCTCTCCATCTTAGTCCTTAACACTATGGTAGTCCCAGTCTATGTTTAGAAAGTTAAAATCCCCTACCATAACTACCCTATTATTCTTACAGATAACTGAGATCTCCTTACAAGTTTATTTCCCAATTTCCCTCTGACTATTAGGGGGTCTATAATACAATCCCAATAAGGTTATCACCTCTTTCTTATTTCTCAGTTCCACCCAAATAACTTCCCTGGATGTATTTCCAGGAATATCCTCCCTCAGCACAGCTGTAATGCTATCCCTTATCAAAAATGCCACTCCCCCTCCTCTCTTGACTCCCTTTCTATCCTTCCTGTAGCATTTGTATCCTGTAAGCTGTCAGTCCTGCCCATCCCTGAGTCATGTTTTTGTAATTGCTATGATATCCCAGTCCCATGTTCCTAACCATGCCCTGAGTTCATCTGCCTTCCCTGTTCAACCCCTTGCATTGAATTAATGCAGTTTAGTTTATCAGTCCTACCTTGTCCCTGCCTGCCCTGACTGCTGACTCACTTCTGTTCTCAATTGTACCAGTCTCAGATTGATCTCTTTCCTCACTATTTCCCTGGGTCCCACCTCCCCAACCCCCACCCCAAACACACACACACTCACACCTTACTAGATTAAATCCTCTAGCAGCTCTAACAAATTTCCCTGCCAGTATATTAGTCCCCTTCCAATTTAGGTGCAATCTGTCCTTCTTGGACAGGTCACTTCTACCCCAAAAGAGATTCCAATGATCCAAAAATGTGAATCCTTTTCCCATACACCAGCTCCTCAGCCATGCATTCATCTGCACTATCCTCCTATTCCTGCCCTCACGAGCTCGTAGTACTGGAAGTAATCCAGATATTACTACTCTTGAGGACCTCCATTTTAAATTCCTGTCTAACTCTCTGTAATCTCTCTTCAGAATCTCAACCGTTTCCCGTCCAATGTCATTGTTTCCAATGTGGACAATGACCTCTTGCTGGCCCCTTTCCCCCTTGAGAACATTCTGCACCGTTTCTGAAACATCCTTGATCCTGGCACAAGGGAAGCAACACACCATTCTGCATTTCAAACCTCATGACGATGGACATTTCATCTTCTTCTCCTGGCTTTTGGCACACATAGACTGCCCTTTCTGGACTGCTCCAATAGCTTCTCTCTTATTCTTGCCAGGTTTTACAGCAGATGACTGCTTTTGCCAGAAGACTCTTTGAGGACCACCGTATAGTTCTTGCACTCGCTTAAAACCATCCAGATTTGTTCTCCTTCGTGAATTCCAAATGGAGCTAAAGGCCCTCCTCCAACTCAGAGGAAACCGATGCAGGCATGTGAGGAATGTACAAACTCCACACAGTCATCCAAGGGTGTGATTGAACCTGGGTCCCTGACGTTGAGAAACAGCAGTGCTGCCCAAGATATGTGCGTTTGACTGATAGAGCAACTGGAAGCGGGTGGTCTCCAGGAATGCAAAACCAGAGTTGGCAATTCTGCGTTTAAGATGAATTACATTCCATTCATACACTACATTTTGTTTCAGCTGGAAAGCAGGGTGTTAATAAAAAGAATGCTGGAATGATTAGTGTACTGTCGGATCATACCTTATTGCAAACATAAAGTACACTAGCACCTCCATCAAGGGACAGAGCCTTGCCAGGTAGGGAACAGTGTTGGGAGAATTTTTCCTTTAATTAAAACAGATACCTTTTCTGAACTCTGTCCTTGAACTCAGGTCAGCAAAGAGTAACCTTTCAACTAACTTGGTTGCAGGAAACTTGTTTGCAGCAAATGAATCACATTAAATATAATTGAGATTTATCATGGCAAGTAATCTTGCATTTCATTTCTGATTAATGCTGACTACCTTCACAACTTGGCAATGTCATCGAGATTCACAGAGCGGGCTGGTTGGGCAGTGAGCTGATTCGCAGTTTCATTAGGAACCTCAATTAGTCGACACACTGAAGGGGATAGAAGGTCAAGAACAGAGGCAGAAGGTGGAAATCAAATAAATTCATTCTTGAAATGAAATGCATCATATTACAGAGGTTCAGTCTGAGTGAATTGTGTAAGATGTACAAATAAAATAACTACTCTTTGTCTGTACAATACATACTATGCAGTTTGAAAAAAATTGGGAAGCATCAAAAGCCATTCACTTTTATCTGCTATCTCGCGATAGTTCCTGTAATTATTTTGTTATACTCTGCATTCGTGTCTCACTTCTACTCGCGCTTTCGGAAACTTCAAATCTTGTTTTTCTAACAGAAGGTTTGCTGAACAACTGTGGTTTTCTTTGATTTCATGACAAACAACATTTTATGTAAATATTTGTCCTCAGCAATGTCAGGGATGAGGAATGGGCCATCTTCCATCTGGGCAATGAGTCACAGAATCAAAGATTCCAAGGTGAAATATAGCAGTCTGTAGATTTCACTTCCTTCGCCCATTCAGCATGTCTGGCAGTGACTTTTTGACATCTTCAAACATCAGTATGTTGTGAAGTTTTTTCTTTATTTCCAACCGGGACCTGATGAATCAATCAAATTTAATTGCTGAAGTTCTCTTCAAGCTTGTAGACAGAGAAATCTATTATCTCATCTGGCTAGACATTAAAGATGAAAAGTGAATTCATTCAATTATATCATCTACTCAACACAATATTCACCATTATTTCTCAGTACTAAGCAACGTGCATGGTAAGTAAGATCAGAGAGAGTTAAATGCATGCTCCAAAGACTGATGTGAGAGAACTGGGTTTCAAATCTGGGTGTAATAGTACCAGGACTAGGCAAGGGTGGGAGCATCAGAGGCTGAGGGATGACTTTATAGAGGTTTATAAAATCATGAAGGGCATGGATAAGATAAATAGACAATGTCTCTTCCCAGGGGTGGGGGAGTCCAGAACTAGAAGGCATAGGTTTAGAGTGAGGGAGGACAGATATAAAAGAAACCTGAGGGGCAATTTTTTCATGCAGAGGGTGGAGCGTGTATGGAATGAGCTGCCAGAGGAAGTGGTGGAAGCTAGTACAGTTTAAAAGGCGTCTGGATGTGTGCATGAATAGGAAGGGCTTGGAGGGATATGGACCGGGTGTTGGCAGGTGGGACTAGATTGGGTTGGGATATTTGGTCGGAATGAACGAGTTGGACTGAAGGGTCTGTTTCCGTGCTGTACATCTCTATGACTCTATGACTCAAACAGTGAACTGGACCATTGAGATGGAGTTCACTTTAACAAGCCTAGGATCAGTGACTTGGTAAATTATGTAACTAGGGCTATAGCAATGGCTTTAAACTGATTAAGGTTAGACAATCCTGGTCTAATGAACAAAGCACATTGATAGACATTATTAAAGTTGTCGAAAAAGTGAGAGATCATTCAAATTGTGCTAAAGTGGAAGGATTTTACTTTCTAAATGGTGAGAAAATTTGTAAATATTTTCTAAACGGTGAGAAAATTCATAAAACCAAAGTACAAAGGGATCTGGGGGTGCTAGTCGAAGATTCTCTAAAGGTACACATGCAGGTTGAGTCCGTGATTAGGAAAGCGAATGCAAAGTTGTCATTTATCTCAAGAGGGTTGGAGTATAAAAGCACCGTTGTGCTACTGAGACTTTATAAAGCTCTGGTTAGGCCCCATTTGGAGTACTGTGTCCAGTTTTGGTCCCCACACCTCAGGAAGGACATACTGGCACTGGAACGTGTCCAACGGAGATTCACACGGATGATCCCTGGAATGGTTGGTCTAACATACGAGGAACGGCTGAGGATCCTGGGATTGTATTCATTGGAGTTTAGAAGATTAAGGGGAGACTTAATAGAAACTTACAAGATAATACATGGCTTGGAAAGGGTGGATGTTAGGAAATTGTTTCCATTAGGCAAGGAGACTAGGACCCGTGGACATAGCCTTAGAATTAGAGGGGGTCAGTTCAGAACAGAAATGCGGAGACATTTCTTCAGCCAGAGAGTGGTGGGCCTGAGGAATTCATTGCTGCAGAGTGCAGTGGAGGCTGGGATGCTAAATGTCTTCAAGGCAGAGATTGATAGATTCTTGATGTCATGAGGAATTAAGGGCTACGGGGAGAACGCTGGTAAGTGGAGTTGAAATGTCCATCAGCCATGATTGAATGGTGGAGTGGACTCGATGGGCCGAATGGCCTTGCTTCCACTCCTATGTCTTATGGTCTTGTGATTTTAAAAAATTTAGTCTGCTGGGTGTCCCATGAAAAGACATGCACGAAACATTATTACAGGTGTGGATAATGGGAACTTTTCCAAGTAAATATTGTAAAGGAAATGGAGATCGGCAAACACTGGGATGAATCCAGAAAAAAAACTGTTCAAGAAATGGGATTCATTTTTAAATACTGGGATTTGCTTAGTAAAATCATGGTTAGAGACAGCATTATTTTTAATGCAACAGGTAGCAAGATTAAATCATTAAAGCCATTAAGAAAAGAGGAATAATGTATTAAGACACAAAGTGGTGGGAAACTACCAATTTAGTTACGAAGAGGCAGAATCCTTCATGTTGGCCGCGAAATGTCAAAATACTCTTCAGTACAGCAGCACAGAGCAACAACGGGGCTGCTTTGGCAAATTAAAATCTTTCAGTCAAGGAGAATCAGCAATCATGTCAGAAGTGTTATTGTCAGAAAGATTTACTTTCAGGCATTTGCCCAAATAAATTTCACTCAGAACCATTGCAGCAGATTAGTGGAAAATTGCAACTGTGGTGATTGAACTGTGTAATTCATAAAGGACAGAACTGTGGTCAGAATTGCTGATGAGTCTTTGTCAGATTCAACACAGTCTAAAGAACATTTGGCCCTGCAGAAAGCCAATTAGGCGGTGAGGAAAGCAAATGTCCCAAAGCAGTACTGGGCATAAAATGTTCTTGGCATTGTAGAGCAAAGATACCTCACAGATGATCTAGGGGATTATCACTAAACTATTAATCCAGAAACTCAGCTAAAGTTTTATGGAACTGGTTTTCAGTTCCACGACAGCAAATGGTGAGATGTGAATTCAACTAAGAAAACCTGGAACTAAGAATCTACCAATGACTGTGAAATGATTGTCGATTGTTGGGAAAAAAAAATCTGACTCACTAATGTCCTTTAAGGAAGGAAATCGGTCAACTTCACCTGGTCTCGCCAGACTCACTGAAATGTAGTTGACTCTCAATGCCCTCTGAAATAGCCAAGCAATCACTACAAAGTCTCAACAAAGGAGTTAGGAGGTATAGTTAGTAAGTTTGCAGATGACACCCAAGTTGGAGGCACAGTGGACAGCGAAGAAGGTTACCTCAGAGTACAACAGGGTCTAGATCAGATGGGCCAATGGACCAAGGAGTGACATTCAGAGTTTAATTTAGATAAATGTGAGGTGCTGCATTTTGGAAAGGCAAATCAGGGCAGGACTTATACACTTAATGGTAAGGTCCTAGGGAGTGTTGCTGAACAAAGACCTTGGAGTGCAGGTTCATAGTTTCTTGAAAGTGGAGTCTCAGGTAGATATGATAGTGAAGAAGGCGTTTGGTATGCTTTCCTTTACTGTTCAGAGCATTGAGCATAGGAGTTGGAAGATCATATTGCAGCTGTACAGGACATTGGTAGGCCACTTTTGGAATATTGTGGACAATTCTGGTCTCTGAGCAATAGGAAGGTTGTTGCGAGATTTGAAATGGTTCAAAAAAGATTTACAAGGATGTTGCCAGGGTTGGAGGCTTTGAGCTATAGAGAAAGGCTAAATAGGCTGGGGCTATTTTCCCTGGAAGCTGAGAGGTGACCTTATAGGGGTTTATAAAATCATGTGGGACATGGATAGTGAAAATAGACAAGTGTTTTCCCTTTGGATGGGGGGAGCCCAGAACTAGAGGGCATAGGTTTAGGGTGAGAAGGGAAAAATCCAAAATGTACCTTAGGAGCAACGTTTTCACGCAGAGGGTGGTGCGTGTATGGAATGAGCTGCCAGAGGAAGTGATGGAGGCTGGGATAAATACAACATTTAAAAGACACCTGGATGGGTATATGAATAGGAAGGATTTAGAGGGATATGGGCCAAGTGCTGGCAAATGAGACTAAATTAATTTAGGATATCTGGTCAGCATGTTGGACTGAAGAGTCTGTCTCCATGCTGTACATGCCTATGACTCTGTGACTCTAAATAAAACCAGGCAGATCTTCTGGCGTTGACCTTGACAGTGGAAAAGGCAATGGCAGAAACAGCCCTGTTAACCCTGCAAAGTCCTCCTTACCAGAGCTTCAGAGGGTTAGTGCTAACATTGGGAGAGCTGTCTCACCAACTGGTCAAGCAACAGCCAGATATAGTCACAGTCACGGAATGATACCTTACAGACAATATCCCAGACACCACCATCACCATCCCTGGATATGTCCTGTCCCACCAGTATGGCAAACACAGAAAAGGTGGTGACACAGTGGGACTCAGTTGGGAGGGAATGGCCCTGGGAGTCCTCAACATTGACTCTGGACCCCATGAAGTCTGATTGCTTTAGATTAGATTAGATTAGATTAGATTAGATTACTTACAGTAGGTTAAACATGGACAAGAAAGTGTTCAGCTGATTACCTCAGCGAATGATTCGGGATTCCTCCGTGATGAACAACACTTAGAGGGAACACTAAGGATAGCAAGGGCACAAAATGTACTTTGGGTGGGTGATTTCAATGTCCACCATAAAAAGTGGATCAGCTAATCAAGCCAGTCAGATTCTAAATTACATGGCTGCAGCAGGTGGTGACGGAATCAACAAAAGGGAAAAGCATACTTAACCTCATCCTTACCACTCTATCAGCTACAGATGCATCTGTTCATGACAGTATCAGTAAAAGTGACCACTGCACAGTCCTTGTGGAGATGAAGCCCTACCTTCACTAAGTATACATTATGTTGTGACTGGGCATCCATGAGGCGCTGTGGGCCGTCAGCAGCAGAGAATTGTGCTCCAGCACAATCTGTGACCTCTTGACCCGGCATATTCCCCACTCAACCATTACCATCAAGCCAGGGATCAACCCTGGTTCAATACAGAGTGCAGGAGAGTATCCCCAGCAGCAGCACCAGGTATACCTGAAGATGGAGTGTTAACCTGGTGAAGCTACTGAACAGGACTACTTACATGCGAAACAGCATAAGCAGTAAGTGATCGACAGAGCTAAGCGATCCCACAACCAACAGATCAGATCTAAGCTCCACAGTTCTGTCACATACAGTCAAGAATGGTGGTGAGTAATTAGCAACACACTAGAGGAGGAGACTCCACAAATATCCCCATCCTCAATGATGGAAGAGCCCAACACATCTGTGCAAAAGATAAGGCTGAAGCATTGGCAATAATCCTCAGCCAGAAGAACCAAATTGATGATCTACCTCGGCCTCCTTCAGTGGTCTCCAGCATTACAGTTACCAGTCTTCAGCCAATTCGATTCACTCCATGTGATATCAGTAACAATTGAAGACGCTGGACACCGCAAAGATAATGGGCCCTGACAACATTTCAGCAAAAGTACGAAAGACTTGAGCTCCAGAATTTGCCGTATCCTTAGCCAAGCTTTTCCAGTTCAGTTACAAAACTGGGATCTATTCAATAATATGGAAAATTGCCCAGGTGTGTCCTGTCTACAAAAAGCAGGACAAATCTAACCCAGCCAATTACCACCCCCTCAGTCTACTCTTGATCATCAGTAAAGTGATGGAAGGTGTCATCAACAGTGCTATCAAGCAGAACCTGCTCAGCAATAACCTGCTCAGTGATGCCCAGTTTGGGTTCTGCCAGGGTCACTCAGCTCCTGCCCTCTTTCCAGCCTTGGATCAAACATGGATAAAAGAGCTGAATTCCAGAGGGGAGGGAAGATTGACAACTGCATTTGATCGAGGCATCAAGGAGCGAGTTTTAAGAAGATTTCTTAGCAGAGGCAGTAATGCAGACACTTGAACAAACAGCTCTGCCAACCATCCAACCCAAACTTTGGGTTCGCTACATGGATGATATCTTTGTCATCACTAAACAAAACAAATTAGAGGAAACCTTCAAGACCACCCATAATACTCTTACTGACATAAAATTCACTAAAGAGGAGGAAAACAACAACAAACTGCCATTCCTAGATGTCACAGTGGAGTGAACAGCCAATGGGGAACTCCAAACCAGCGTCTACAGGAAAATAACACATACGGACAAATATTGAACCAAAGAAGCAATCCTCCCAACATCCACAAACAAAGCTGCATCAGAACATTATTTTTACGACACACACACACACACACACACACACACACACACACACACACACACACACACACACACACACACACACACATACTGCAGCACAGAGGAACTACGCAGAGCAGAGGAAAATCACCTATACTGTGTATTCAAAAAGAATGGGTACCCAATGAACACAGTCCACTGATTTCTCAGCACCAAACCCAAACAAGAGCACCAAACATGTCCTGAAATCTTAGCCATTCTCCCCTGCATCTCAGAAATGACTGCCAGACTACTCAGACCCCTTGGCATCATGGTAGCCCACAAACCCACCAACACACTAAAACTGCAGATAATGAGCTTGAAAGACCCTATACAGACAACAATCAAAGCTAATGTCATTTACAAAATACCTTGCAAGGACTGTAACAAACACTACATTGGATAAACAGGCAGAAAACTAGCCACCAGGATACATGAACATCAACTAGCCACAAAACGACATGGCCCTCTCTCTCTAATATCCTCACATACTGATGAGGAAGGACACCACTTCGACTGGGAGAACTCATCCATCCTAGGACAAGCCAAACAAAGACATGCATGAAATTCCTAGAAGCATGACATTCCAACCAGAACACTATCAACAGACACATCGAGTTAGACCCCATCTACCACCCTCTGAGAAAAATAACAGGAAGTGACTTCACCACAGGAAATAACATCACCACAGGAAATTGCATCTCCAACCTAAGGAAACCCAAACATATAAATGGAAAGCAGGAATTTTCAGCAGTGCGCCGCCTGAAGCCCACTGAAGATGTTACCTAGTAGGGTGATGAAACGTCTGGAAATGAACCTTCCAGCTCAGCTAGCAAACCTACATCCATTACATCAAGGAGCCCTAGCAAAACTAGAGTCAATGGGTATCGGGGGCAAACTCTCCATTGAAGTCATACCTGGCACAGAAAGATGGTAATGGTAGCAAGGAGTCAGTCACCTCAGCTCCAAGACATATCGACAGGAATTTCTCAAAGTAGTGCCCAAGGCTAAATAACTTCAGATGCATTACCAACGACTTTCCCTCCATCATAGGTTCAGAAGTGGGGAAGTTCACTGATGATTATACAATGTTCTACATCCTTTGTGAATCTTCAGATACTGAAGCAGTCTACGTTCAAATGCAACAAGATCTGAACAATAGCCAGGCTTGTGTTGACAAATGGCAATTAAAATTAGTGCCAAACAAATGCCAGGCTATGACTATCGCCAATAAAAAAGAATCGAACCACTGCCCCTTGACATTCAATGGTGTTAACATCACTGTATTCCCCCTCTATTAACATCCTAGAGGTTACCATTGATCAGAAATTCAGTTCAACACAGAAACACAGTGGCTAGGGATACAGCCAAGAGTGACTCACCTTCTGACTCCCCAAAGCTTGTCCACCATCTACAAGATACAAGTCAGGAATGTATGGAATACTCCCCACTTGCCTGGATAGATGCAGCTCCAAAAACACTCAAGATGTTTGACACCATCCAGGACTAGGCAGCCCGCTTGACTCGCACTACATCCACAAACACTCACTCCCTCCACCACCGGCGCTCAGTAGCAGCAATGTGTAACATCTACAAGATGCATTGCAGAAATTCACCAAAAATCCTTAGATAGCATCTTCCAAACTCAAGACCACTTCCATTTGGAAGGGCAAGGGCAGCAGATACATAGAGTCATAGAGTGAGACAGCATGGAAACACCCTTAAGCCCAACTTGTCCACGCTAACCACATATTCTAAACTGATCTAGACCTATTTGCCAGTATTTGGCCATCTCCCTCTATTCATGTGCTCATCCAGGTGCCTTTTAAATGTTGTAATTTTACCACCCTCCCACCTCGTCTGGCAGCTCATTTCATACAAACACCACCCTCTGCATGAAAAAGTTACCCTCACGTCACTTCTAACATTTTCCTCTCTCACCTTAAACTTATGCCTACCCCAGGGAAAAGACGTTAGATATTCACTTTATCTCTGTCCCTCATGATTTTATAAACTTCTATAGGATCACCCCTCAGTCTCCTATACTCTAGGAAAGAAAGCCCCATTCCATTTAGCCTCTCCTTATAGCCGAAACCCTCCAACCCTGGCAACATCCGTGTAAATCCTTTTTGGACCCTTTCCGGTTCAACATATTTCTTATACCAGGGAGAGCGGAATTGTATGCAATACTTCAAATGTGGTCTCACCAATGTCTTGTACAGGCATTAGTGACATCTCAAATCCTATACTCAGTGCTCTGACTGATGAAGGCAACTGTGCCAAACACCTTCTGTTACGCCACTTTCAAGGAACAATGCACCAAGGTCCCTCTGTTTGACAACAATCCCCAGGGCCCTACCATCAACTGTGGCAGCCCTGCTCTGGTTTGTCTTACTAAAATGAAAGACATCATATTTATCTGAAGTAAACACCATCCATTACTCCTTGGCACAATGACACTGGCCTTGTACATTAACTTGGAGTTAAAGATTTTATCTTCCCATATACTTGCAACTTCTCTAAAGATTCATAATTCTTACACTATCGAATAAAGCTCTGTTTCAACAAAAAAATAAGTAATTTGAAACTCAGTATTGTTGCTGTGTAAGAGCACTTGGGCACCAGAGCAAACTTGGGATGGCTAGCACACTGGTGCAGCAGGTAATCAGGAAGGGTAAAACAATATTGGCCATGATTTCAAGAGGGTTGAAATGTATGAGTCAGGAATCCTTACTGCAACTGCACAAGGTGCTGGTCAGACCACATCTGGGGTACAGTAAGCAGTTATGGACATCTTTCCAATAGCAGGGAGAGCAGAATTGTATGCAGTACTCCAAATATGGCCTCACCGATGTCTTGTACAGCCATAAGTGACATCCCAAATCCTATACTTAATGCTCTGACTGATGAAGTCAAGATAAAAAAAAGATACTATTTCACTGGGGGCTGTTCAGAGAAAGTTCACTGGGATGAACCTAAAATGGAGGGATTGTCTTTTCAGCAAAGGGTAAACAGGTTAGAACTCTACTCACTAGACTTTAGAAGAATGAGAGATTATCTCATTAAACATAGAATTCTTAAAGGTCTTGACAAGGTAAACAAGGAAAAGATGTTTCCCCTTATGGGAGAGTAGAGGGCATAGTGTGGGAATAAAAAGGCTTCAATTGAAGACTGAGTTGAGGAGGAATTTCTTCCCTCAGTGGGTGGGTTGTCAGTCTTTGGAACTCTTTGCCACACAGAGCTATGGGGGCAGAGTCATTGTGTACACTTAAGGCTGAGATAAATAGATTCTTGATCTGTTGGGGAATCAAGGGTTATGGAGCTCTGGAACGAAAATGAACATGAGAAGTGTCAGATCTGCCATGATCCTATTGAATGCTGGAGCAGTCTCAAGGCGTGTGGGTCAAATTACCTCCTCCTGTTTGTATTTCTTATTAACATAAAAAGCACAGGGTAAATGGACACCCTTCTTCATCTTCCTTCATCCCCTCACCTGGTTAAAGTAGTTTCTGCCCAATGTGACTCATCCATCCATTCTTTTGGATCTACCACAGCGTCTCCATGACTCCTCAGAAATCCAGGCCGCTGTTTCCCTCCAGCTGAGGAATCAATTACAGGTGACACAACTTTGGAATAAGGCGCTTTGGATTGGAATGAGGACGATATTTTTTCAATCAAAAGGTTGTTAATCACTGGAATTCCTGCTCCAAAATGCTGTGATTATGCCACCATTGAATAGCTTTAAGGCTGAAGTGGGCAGAGTTCGGTTTTCTCAGAAAATTGCACGGTAGCTCAGTGGTTAGCACTGCTGCCTCATTGTGTCTGGACCCAGGTTCAATTCCACCCTCGGGTAACTGTCTGAGTGGGGTTTGCACATTCTCCCTGTGTCTGCATGGGTTTCCTCCAGATACTCTGGTTTCCTCCCACAATCCAAAGATGTGCAGGTCAGATGGATGGGCCATGCTAAGTTGTCCATAGCACTCAGGGTAGGCTGAATAGCTCTGGGAAATGTCAGGTCTGGGTGGGATGCTGTCCGTAGAGTCGATCTGGACCAAATGGGCTGAATGACTTGCTTCCACACTACAGGAATTCTATGATTCAAATGATATTGGGGATACACAGAAAATGAACTTGACATCCAACACGATCTGATTATGTGGAAGTACAGGCTCAGTGGGCCATATAGCCTAATTTGTTCCGACATATGTTTACTCTGAAGTTACTTCAGAAGCCTTCTTTAATCAGTGAAGTTACACACACAGTCCACACCATGAAGTCAGAACTGTGGATTCTCCCATGCCCAAAGGCAATGTTGCTCCATATTTGATCATTGGTATGAGTCTGACTAATTCTCTGGTCTTCCAATGTAAACTCACTTACCACTTGTAGATGAGGTCAGTATGCCCAAACACCCTTCAACTGCAAATGCCCATCAGAACTATCCATCCTAAAATGGCTGAGCAACCTGTTAAGCTGCTACTTCTCCACTAAGAGAGCGCAGTCCAATATTCATTGACTAATTTTTCCTTGTGGCTCATAAACCTCTACTGATATTTTTATGTTAGCAACATCTTGTTAAGATGGGCAAATCCAACAATGTATCCAGGTCCCTGAACATTAATCAATTTCCTAATGCCAATCATTTTGTTATATGTATGAAAATATGGCCGCTTGTGATAAAGTAGCTATTTCTCAGGATGTTATCTGTGTTTATTTCCTTGCCACTTATTTCTGAACGAAAGGTGGCTATGCATCAATTCCTGTAATATGAAAGTGATTTTTCAAAACTATTATGGTGAAATCAAACAATGTTTCACCACAGGAGGTGTTCACCAAGAGTGTAAAGTAAACACTGTCAGACAGAAAAAGCTTCTTAAGTACTGCCTGTCATATTGAGGCTGACTAATAATCTCAAGCGTAGAATCATGATGTTGGTGAATCTTTTTCTTTATTTTGCACTGAAAATACTGAAGCAACAAAGCCTGTAAGCTTAGGAAATGGAATAGACCTGTCTGCATTGCAGTTAGATGGTGAAACATTAGCACCTTAAACCTATTTAACCATATTTGCTATATATTTCTTGCTGGATTGATCTAACAAAAATCTAGCAATCACAGCCTCAAAGAGTCTGATGTCTCCCAGTGTACATTACCTTTTGAGGACCATTTTTGAAATTACTGTAAGCAACCTTTAGCCTGCTAATACTCAGTTAATATTGCTAATACTGATCACTGACTTCAAAAAGAAAGGAGGAGGACATGCCCCTATTTACATCGATGGAGCTGAGGTGAAGAAGGTGGAGAGCATCAAGTTCCTAAGAGTGACGAGAACCAACAATCTGTCCTGGACCACCCACATTGATGCAATAGTCAAGGCAGCACAACAATGCCTCTTCATCTTTAGGAGGATTAGAAAATTTGGCATGTCCATAAGGACCTGCACCAACTTTTACAGATGCACAGTGTTGCATAATGGCTTGGTACAGCAACTGCTCTGTCCAGGACTATAAGAAATTACAGAAATTTGTGAACACAGCCCAGGCTGTCATGAAAGCCAACATCCCATCCATGGAGCCATCAACACTTCTCATTGCCACAAAAAGTTGTCAAACTCATCAAAAATCCCTCTCACTCCTGTAATGCTCTCCTACAGCCTCTTCCATCAGGCAGAAGATACAGAAGCTTGAATGCATGCACCAACGGCTTCAAGAACAGCTTCTTCCCTGCTGTTATTATTCTGCTGAATGGACCTCTCAAATTTCAAGTCTGATGTTGAAAATGCTTTTGTGCACCTCCTGCTCTACCATAACCTTATGCCTTGCTCTACCTGAACACCCTATGACGTGTATGTCCTTGTGTGTTATGATCTGCCTGTACTGCATGCAAAATAAAGTTTTTCACTGCACTTAGATACATGTGACAACGATAAATCAAATCAGTTCAGCTATCCTTATCTACGTTCCTTTGTTTGGAGGTGTGTATTGGTAAAAGCACTTGAGATTTTCTGCAGTTTTGCTGCTGTTTCATGCCTTGTAGCCAGGGAAGAAAAAAAGATTGTCTCACATATAGGAACCACCAATTCTAAATCACTTTCTGTAACTTGCCATTTTTTCCTGTTGTTGGTGTGAAATAGGTTTTTAAATGCTCCTTATCTTAATTGTAGCAGAAATCTTCTGAGAATTTTTTTTATTTCCTCTCGACAAATAAAAATAATTTTGAAGTAGCTTGAATGAGAATTATATCTGGTTTCTCCCAGCAGCAGTTTTGAGAGCGCGGTCAGAAGGTTCCACATGGACAAAACGATAATTTACCTGACAAGCAACTTCTCATTCTGAGGGCAATGTTTTGTGGGAATCCTTCAACATATTCACCCTGTTGACAGGGGATTTACAGCAACTCAGGAACGCACTTATGTATTTTTTTTAGAAAATATGTCAGGGTTTTGAAGTGGATGCAGAGAAAATTTATTAAAGTGGAACCAGGGATGTCGAGAAACTAAAGAAATAAGGGCTGGTCTCCCTATGCCATAGGAATTTAACATGAAATTTCATCAAAGTATTGAAGGAAATTGTTAGACTAAATAAGGAGAATTATTTTTCCACTGTTGGAAGGATTTGTAATTAAAAGAAACCAATTTCAAATAACCAACAGAAGAACCAGAATGAAGATATGAAGACTTTTTTTCTGCAGTGCAAAGCCATCATCAGGGGTAATTCAATGTTTGCAAAGATAGAAACATAGAAACATAGTAGATAGAAGCAAATATAGGCTCCACCATTCAATTTGATCATAGTTGGTCATGGAGCTCAATACCTTAATCCCAGTCTCCCCCCATATCCTTGATCCCTTTCACAAGAGCTATATCTACCTCCTTCTTGAAAGCACGTAGGCTTTTGGCCTCAACCACTTCCTGTGGTCGTGAATTTAACAACTTCATTATCCTCTGAGTGAAGATTCTCCTTATTTCAGTCCCAAATGGTTTATCTCTAATCCTTAAACTCTAATCCTTAAACTGGTTCT